>NW_006921590.1:30262295-30375481 GCF_000298275.1 Orycteropus afer afer
GCAATCTACTTCCGTAGTGATACTGCCTCGGAAACCCAAGGAGGGGTCGCAATGAGTCGGGTCCGACTCGATGGCACATAACAACAACAACAACATGAGGAAATGCCTTCTGAGTTTCATCTTGAGGAAGTAGGAGAACATATCCTTCTGCCCCAGGAAAACCAATAGAGTGGGGATTGACAGCTTGAAGCATATCTTCATGGAGCAATGACAAGTATTCATACTTAAAGCTAGAAATATGTGGTTCAGGCTTACTAGCTGGAGGCCTCTCTGAGCCTCAGTGTCCTTATCTTCAAAACAGGTATAATAATACCTACATTGCAATATTCTTACAAGATTTTAATGAGTCTCTGGGACATAGTGAGGGAGCCCAGGTGGCACAGTAGTTAAAGTATTCATCTGTTAACTGAAAGGTCAGTGGTTTTACCCTACTAGCTGCTCCTTGGGAGAAAGATGTGGGTCTGCTTCCATAAAGATTTAGAGCCTTGGAAACCCTATGAGGCTGTTTCTACTCTGTCCTATAGGATTTCTATGATTCAGAATCAACTTGACAGCAGTGGGTTTGGACAAAGTGATCACAGAATAAGATTGATTTTCATCCAAAGAGATGGGTACCTTTGAGAAATTCAAATGTATAAGGGAGCTATAGAGACAGGCAATGTTGTCCAGGTTTTTAAGAACCTGAGAACTAAGTCCAGAAATTAGAGACAAGTAAGATAGGTGCTGGTCACCAGCAATGGATGGATTGTAATAAAGGATTCATGGGGGCAAATGGTATACCTAGAAGAGCTTTCATCTGCAGAATAGAATGAGCCCAGGAAGGAGAAGGAGGGAGTTCGTCTTCTCTGCTCTCAAGACCAAATTTCTGAGATTAGTTCTGCGGCTGAAAGTGGAAACTCCTTCCAACACAGCCACCCTGGCACAAGAGGGAGACTATGGGAAAAATGCCTATTTGTATCAAAATGCCTATTTGTGAAGGATGAGCTGGGCTCACCATGCATGGCACAACCAAAGCTGGGGTTATACCACTGGCAAGAGTCTCTCCCTACTCTTGCCTATTATGCTGCATACCCTTGCCCCCTGCACATGTACTTATATCCTGAAGAATCACCACCAGGCCAAGGAAGGACACAGCGCTGGTCTGGCTGATCAGTGCAGCCATTTATTCAGTATATTCAGCAGGGAAGAAAGACACACTTGAAAGATCAAGATGCAGCTCAGAGGAATTTATTTAATTTTAATATTCAAAGAGACGTGCACTTAATATGCACCACCCCCCCACCATACACACACATAGGCTGTGAAGCAGAACTTATTGGTCACCGATTTATTCAATAGGCTGAGAGGAAACTCTATTAAAAAAAAACAAAAAAGTGATTAGTTGAGCCAACATGTGTTCAAGAACGAGTCATGCCCAAACAAACTCATTTCTTTTGTAAATGAGCAGCGGGAAACCATAACATGGTGTTACTTGACTGGCAGAAGTCTTTTGACAAAGCCTGTCTTGACACCCTGGTGACAAGATGAGGACACATGCCTAGAGAGTCTTCAGGAGAGATTTGGCTCAAAGAGTGTCCAGTGCCAATGGCCCAGTGTAATCTGGAAAGAAGGCGGCTCTAAACATGTACCTGCGCAACACTGTTGACAAGGACCTGAGGGAAAATGGAGAAAACAAGCTTGTACAGATTTGTGAATGACATGAATATCGGGAAACTGGGAAGAATGTTAATAGGACAGTCCAAAAGCTGAAAATTCAAAATTAGACCCAAGGTTCTAAGGAGGGTCCCAAGCAGGAGAATAAATCTAGTGGGGATGAAATATTGAGTTTTACTTTCACTCCAATGAACTTAGGTACTCAAGAATTAAATGGGTTGCAGCTAGTGGTCTCTCCCTGTCCAGAGGAAAAAAGGGTGAAGAAAATCAAGATTCAAAGAAGCAATTAGTCTAAAGGACTAATTCATGTTCCCTTCTTGGCAATATTGGATTCAAAGGGCCTGAAGCTTTATTTCGTGAGGAAGTGCTCAAGAGACTAGAACTACTGAAGCCACAATTCTGGGATCATGTGATAACTGTTTCCAGAGTTGTGAACTGTTGGATTCGTTTTGGATGGTTCCAGAGAGCAGATCTGGGACTAACTGTGTGAAGTATGTTGTTGTTATGTGCTGTCAAGTCAGCCCCGACTCATAGTGACCACTCCTTGGGTTTGCGAGACGGTATGTGTGAAGTATAGGAAGGCAGAATTCAGGGAGATCTAAGGAAAGAGGGATATGAGAGAGCAAAAAGAGGCTTGGTCCTGGAAGTCATTCCTATCCACCATTTCAAGGCAGTGTTGAGGTCCCACACCTCCGGGGTTTGATTCTGTATGTCTGGAGGGCTTGGAAAAGGTCTTGGGACCTAGTTCAGAAGTAGGCAAACTATTACCCAAATTCAGCCATCAGCCTATTTCTGTCAAAAAAGATTTATTGTAATATAGCTATGCCCATTCATTTACATATTATCAGTGGTTGGTTTTGTACCACAACAGCAGAAATGAGTACTTGCAACAGAGACTATATGGCCCACAGCTAAAATATTTCCTACCTGGCCATTTATAGAAAAAGTTTACTGATCCTTGGTCTTGTCTCATTGCTTTAAAAACTTCAGCTACCAAAATCTTTCTGCAAGGAAAGCTTCTGGGGAAGCATAACCAACAACAGACAAAAGCAGAGCTACTGCCACTGGGCAGCAGGTGAGGTATGAAGCTCCTGCTCAGACCTCTCCTCACCCCAGCCCATCTCAGAGCACCAGGCAGCCCCTTGTGATGTGACAGCTGAGCCCCAGGTCACAGGCACACAGTAGGTTCAAAGGTCAGGCCTCTGTCATGCCGACTTCTGTTGTGTTCCCCACTTTCGACTGCTGAGCTTCATATCCTCCCTGAAGACTAGTCCAACCTTTATATCCTGAAAAGCCCTTTGGTTCCTGAAACAAAGAAGCTGCCCCTGCTGGTTCCCCCTCCTGGTGGGCCGCATACTACTAGAGGTGCCTGGTCATTCCTATGTCAAGCCTTGGGTCACAGGAGGTGTCTGGGCACAGCCAGTGGCCCTAACTTTACTGCATTTGGCAAGAAAAAAAAGTTCTTCCCTTTCTACCCAGGGGGTGTTTGGGCAGCTCAAGGCCTCCTTTGAAGGAAGTATCAATAATTTCCTCAAATCACATTTCCCAGCAGGGCAAAGATCACATCCTATTTCTGTGGGGTATCCCTCACTCCCCAAAAGTTTTAACAGGGTGTCCAAAGCCACTAGAATAGTAACCAGTTTTCTTTTTCCACTCTGGATGCTGAGTTTCTCAAAGCAACCTTCCCCCTGGCCTCAGGTGGGCAAGAGACAGTCTGCCAGTGCTCCAGGGAAGCTGGACAAAGTTTCCTCGTAAGCCCGGTTCCAAGCCAGGCTTGTTTCTGAGCAAGGGAAATAACTAAACATGCCTGAGAGAGAAGGCTGGGGGACAGGAGCCAGGCTCAGATCCCCATTCAGGCCTGCACTAGAGACCAGGAGGGGAACAGGTCATGTTTCCATGCCAGTCAAGGTGGGGTTATTGCCCACAAAAAGATGTTAAAAAGGCCTGATGGACAGCCAGCTACCTCATGCCAACTGCCCAGGCCTTCAGAGAGGCTGCCATGCCATTGCCATGGACACAGCCAGTTATTTTGCAGAGTCCCTCTTTCTTTCCCCATCCTCCCCCCTAACGTTCAACACAGCAGCCTCATGTTTTCTATCATTTTACTGGACTTGCTTCTTTTCTTTCCTACATTATGCATTTAAAAATGTTTCACATCAAATCTCATTAGGTTTTGTTCTGCTCATCTATTTGAGACTATTTTTTCTCTATTAAATTAATAATATCCTCCTGTTTTCCTTTTCAGGTTAAATAGATTCAACTGGTCAGGTTGTGCAATTCCCACTCCAACCCTATACCCATTCTCCCATACAAACACATTCACATGCACACGTACACACACGCATTTCTCACATACACTCTCCAACCCACCTTCCACATACCCCCTCACATACACACACATGCTTTTCCCTCCACAACCACACATTCTCCCCACACACTAGACAGCCACACCCCCACATACTCCTTCACACACCTCTCCCACCCTCACCCTACACAAACCAGAAACCACTCACTGCTGTTGAATTGATTAGACTCATAGCAACTCTGCCTTGGGTTTCCAAGGTGGTATCTCTATGGAAGTAGATTGTCCAATCTTCCTTCTGAGGAGTGGCTGATGGGTTCGAACCGCCAGCCTTCTGGTTAGCAATCAAATGCCTTAGGCAATATACCACCCTACACACACCCACATATTACTCTCACCCCTACCCCTGACATCTCCGTATATATCCACCTCCCCTCTGAACCCATACACCTCCTCACCACAATCAACTTCCCACACATAGAAACACCTCCTTCATACCCACACCTCTGTACAATTACCCCACAAACACCTCCCACCTCCCTGCATCCCAGATGTCCTTCACTTTCCTCACAGCTTTCCAGCAGATCCACTTCACACTACGTGGGTGTTCACCACTGAATCTTCCTGATTGAGTTCATGAGCAGTTTCCCCAGTTAGAAGACCCTGCACATTATATGTGGTTTAGTGGAGTGGGTTCTGTTCTGGAAACTGGGAACTGATTACTGGCTCCATGTATTCCTCACAGATGAAGGGTCTGTAGTCACCCAGGAGCCCAAGACTTCCCCCACCCCCACCCCCTTCCCATCATCTTCATTCACCCTTGGAATGAATGAGCATGGATTGAGGTGCTGGGAACTTCAGGAATAAAGAACTAGAAAGTGACTCTTCTCTTTCTTTTTTGGATGGCACAAAAAATAAATTCCCAACACTTCCCTCCCTGCTTATCTGTAGGAAGTTTCCTGTCTGCGTGCATCCATTGTGTGCATGTGGGCAGACTTCCCTCTGGACTTGGCCGTAGCATCTTCCACAGGTTACACCTAGTCCTACCAGACATTAGTTTCCACAGACTCTTATCTCCTGAGAGAACTGGTCTCATGTTGGCCTGCTTCCCATCTAAGAAAACCTCTCTGTGCCTTCCAGAAGCAGTCTTGGAGGCTTTGGCCGGACAGCTAGTCTCTTCTCTAAGGCGCCAAGGCACATTTCCGGACCCCACTGACATTTAGAAAATCTAAACATTCATAGATGTCTGCATAGCCTTTTTAAAATTGGCAATTAGTTGTTAAAGGTCTCCGTGATTCCCACAATGATCAGCCTTTCTGAAATTCTTTTTCCTAAAACACATAGTTACTCTTCATTTCCCATGTTCATTCCTGGAGCAGCTTTGCTCCAATGGGACGAAATCATCAATCAACACATGGTAATAGGTCTAGGGGACATGACTCATGAGTGACAAATTTAAAATATATAACAAGCTCAGGAAAAGAGAAATCTGCTGAACAGGCAGTCAATTTATCTATATTATTTCATTTTAATTTTACCCTTAGGAGCCCCTTGGAGGTGCAAACAATTAAACACTTGGCTACTAAGGGAAAGGTTGGCAGCTTGAATCCACTCAGAGGCATTTTGGAAGGCATAGCTATCTGTTTCTGAAAGGTCACAGTCATGAAAACCCTATGGAGCACAGGTCTACTCTACACATGGGGTCAACCTAAGTTGGAATCCACTCAAGGGTAACTAGCTTGGCTTTACCTTCAGAAAACCCTGAAAGTTAGGGTTGTTCCTTTTTTATAAATAAGAAAATTGAGGTTCAGGAAGATGAAGTAGCTTGCCTAAGAAGACTAGGCAAATGTTATGGATTGAATCATGTCCTTCAATTAAAAATATTAGGATTTTAACCCTTATACTTGTGGATGTAATCCTGTTTGGAAATAAGGGTTTCTTTATTATGTTAATGAGCCTATATGCATAGGGTGTGTACTAAACCTATAATCTCTTGTGAGTTTTAAGAAAAGTACATTAGACACAAAAGCAAGTACATCAGGGGAAGACAGACTCTGTCTGCAGAAGACAGAAGCAAATGAATCTAAAACCCAAGAACTCCAAACGTTGCTGGATACTAGAAGCTGAAGAAAGGAGCCCTGGTGGCACAGTGGTTAAGTGCTCAGTTGCCAACTGAAAGGTTGGCAGTTTGAACCCACCTGTGACTCCACAGGAGAAAGACCTGGAGATCTGCTCCTGTAAAGATTACAGCCTAAAAAACCCTATGGGGCAGTTCTACTCTATCCTATAGGGTTGCTATGAGTCAGGAATCAACTCAATGGCACACACCACAGTAGAAGCTGCACTAGACAAAGAAGGACCTCCCCCTAAAGCCACACACTGAATGTGAATTTCTAGCTTCTTGAACTATTAAAAAAATAAATTTCTGTTCTTTAAAGTTGCCCACTTGTGGTATTTGTGTTATAAACCAACCAAGACCATATCTGTTGCTGTTGAGTTGTTACCAACTCATAGCAACTCTATTAAAACCTAACCCAACCCACTGCCACTACTGTCGAGTTGATTCCAACTCATAGCAACCCTATAGGACAGAGAAGAACTGCCTCATGGGATTTCTAGGCAGTAATCTTTATGGAAGCAGACTGACACATCTTTCTCTTGCAAAGTGACTGGTGGGTTTGAACCAGCAACCCTTAGATTAGCAGCCAAGCACTTAACCACAGCACCACTAGAGCTCTTTATTTGTGTTATAATAGCACAAAAAACTGAGACAGCTGTGCTGGGATTTGAATGCTGAAGTCCATGCTCTTCCCATCATACCAGGCTACTGCAACCTGAAGATCCTAAAGATCTGGGAATAGAGTAGAACAGCAACCTAAGCTTCAACCAAGAGAAATCCTAAGGACCACATGTCATGATGCAGCAGAGACTACACTGAGAGAGGGACCCTGCTCTGGCCCAGAGAAGAGCACCTACTGTGAGGGAGAAAGAGAAAGAGAAGCTGCTGTCAGACACTCTCAGGCCACCCAGCCCATCAGCCAAGAGCTGTCAGGCACAGGAAGCAACACTGCTTCCTCATTTGGACCCTGAGAACACACTACTCAACATCACGCATGTATTGTCCCCATCACCAGCAGTAACAGGGTCACCAGTTAATGACTATTGCATGTGCCAGCCATTGGGCTCAATTATGAATTTGCACCCTCTCAGCCCCAGTAGCCCTGCAAGGGAGGGTCACTCATGTATTTATTTCACACATGGAAAAACTAAGACTCAGAGTTGTGGAGAAAGTTGCCCAAAGTTCTGCTATTAGGAAGTGTAGTAGTTAAGGTTGTGTATCAACTTGGCTGGGCCTGGTTTTAAGTGGCTGGGCAGCTGGATGTAGTTATTCCCCATAAAGAGACTGGTAATCAACTCCATGGTGGAATCTATTGTGAGCAGGTGAGTAGCTGATGTGGTCTGCTTCCAGTATTTAGGAAGAAGCTTTGAGGAAGGTCTTTAGCTTTTTGGCATGCTTGGAGCCAGCAATTATCTGAGTTTTCATTCAGCAGCCTGCCATGTTGCCTTCTTATCTTAGGAGCATTTCTGGACTTGAACTAGTAGCCTGCCTTATTGCTTGACGATCTTGGAACTGTGCCATTTTACTTGCCGACCTTGGGTTTGTCAGCCTCAGCAGCCAGCAACTGCCTGAGTTAAGCGACATCTTCAGCTCCACTGGGCAGGGAGGCAAGAGCTGAAGCCCAAGGTCAAGGGGCCTTTACCTTGCCACTAGAGCTGGCACCTTGAACTCAGACTTCTAGCCTCCTAAACTGTAAGAGAATAAATCCCTGTTTGTTCAAGCCATCCAGTTTGTGGTATTTTCTGTTAGAGCAGCACTAGAGGCACTCACTCCACTGTGACAGGAGATTTGGAAAACAGCTACCTGGCCTACTGACTGGAAGAGATCCATATTTGTACCCATTCCAAAGGAAGGTGATCCCACAGAATGTGGAAATTATCAAACAATATCATAGATATCACATGCAAGTAAAATCTTACTGAAGATAATTCAAAAACGATTGCAGCAGTATATTGACAGAGAATTTCCAGAAACACAATCTGGATTCAGAAGAGGACATGGAACAAGGGATATCACTGCTGATGTCAGATGGATCTTGGCTCAAAGCAAAGAATACCAGAAAGATTTTTACTTGTGTTTTATTGATTATGCAAAGGCATTCGGTTGTATGGATCATAACAAATTGTGGATAACATTGAGAAGAATGGGAATGCCAGAAGAGTTAATTGTACTCATGAGGAACCTGTACATAGACCAGGAGGCTGTTGTTTGAACAGAACAAGGGGATACTAACCCACTGCTATCGAGTTGGTTCCAACTCACAGCAACCCTTCTTTGGGTTTCCGAGGCAGTATCTCTATAGAAGTAGATTGCTTACTGCGTAGTTTAAAATCAGGAAGGGAGTGTGTCAGGGTTGTATCCTTTCACCATACTTATTCAATCTGTATGTTAAGCAAATAATCTGAGAAGCTGGACTATATGAAGAAGAACATGGCATCAGGACTGGAGGAAGGCTCATTAACAACCTGCAATATGTATCTTGCTGGCTGAAAGTGAAGATGACTTGAAGCATTTACTGATAAAGATTAAAGTCTGCAACATGGATTACACCTCAATACAAAGAAAACAAAAATCCTCGCAACTGGACCAATAAGCAGCATCACGATGAATGGAGAAAAGATTGAAATTGTCAAAGACTTCATATTACTTGGTTATACAATCAATGCCAATGGAAGCAGCAGTCAAGACATCAAACGACATATTCCATTGGGCAAATCTGTTGCAAAAGACCTCTTTCAAGTGCTGAAAACCAAAGATGTCTCCTTGAAGACTAAGATGTGCCTAACACAAGCCATGGTATTTTCAATCACCTCACATGCATGTGAAAGCTGGACAAAGAATATGGAAGATTGAAGAAGAGTTGATGCTTTTGAGTTGTGGTGCTGGCAGAGAATGCTGAAAGTACCGTGGACTGCTAAAAGAACTAACAAATCTGTCCTGGAAGAAGTGCATCCAGAATGTTCCTCAGAAGCAAGAATGGTCAGACTTTGTCTCACCTACTTTGATCATGTTGTCAGAAAGGATTATTCTCTGGAGAGGGATGTTATGCTTGGTAAAATGGAGGGTCAATGAAGGAGGGGAAGACCCTCAACAAGATGGATTGACACGGTGGCTGAAGTGATAGGTATAGCAAAGATTGTGAGGCTGGCATAGGACCAGGCAGTGTTTCATCCTGTTGTATATAAAATTGCTATGAGTCAGAAACGACTCCACAGAGTATAACAATGAGGATAAAATAGGGAGTGTCCAAGCCCAGATTTGCACTAAGGACTGCCTGACTCCAAGAGCTGGTTCAGATTCACCACACCATTTAGGGTGGTGTATTTAATGAAATGCATTTATCCTGACAGCTTTGCCCAGTTCAGAATTAGAGTTCCCATAGGAATATGTTTGGAGTAGGAGTCATATTTCAAACTTTTCCCATGAAGTGAGAATTTATGAATACTTTTATTTTGCATGTATTGGCATGGCACATGCCTCCACTGCACTGGCTCCCAGTGCACAGCCCCAGATAGAACCCAGGACCTAGTCCCAGGACCAAAGTCCTTCTCATCCCACATCCTGGTGCCAGGAATATGCTCTGAGGGTAGCTTAGCCCTAAAAACTTCCAGGTGCTGCTTAGATCCCAAACAGAGCAAGGGAGACCATTGTGTCCTACTGTTGAAATTAGAATTTATACAAATAAAATAAGCAACAATAACCAAAAAAGTCTACTCTCCTGGCCTGATTCTACCCTGCAGCCCTAAAAGGCAAGCTGTCTTATCCCTCTCACTGCCCCTTTCTGTCCTCCCTCAGCAGAATTTGGTGAAGAGAACTAAGGAAAGGTCTAAATGCTATGGAGTTAAGCAGTGGAGGATCATGGTGAGCTGAAACGAGGCTGACAGAGGTCCCCTAACAAGAAGCAGAGTGACTGCTAGCCATCCTCCTCTGGTGGCTCTGTGCAAAGCAAATGCCATTGGGATGTGGGCCCAGGGCTCAGGCCCTAGGGAGCTGACCTGCCAGGCTGAGCAGGCTGCAGTGTGTAATGCCTGGCAGGATGCCCCCTCAGTCTGGTGCCAGGGCCCCAAGCTCCCTCGCTGATTTCATTAGTCCAATTTTCATGCTAATGGAGTGGGGGGCGGGGATGTATGTGGTTCTCAAGAAAAGATGGTGCAGTGGACCTGTCTACATAGCAGTCTGAGAGGGTGGCCAGCAACTCCTGACTGTTCTTTAGAGGTTGCCTTGAATCCCTTTTCTAGACTGAAGGAGAGAAAAAGCATAGTGAGACCTCTAGGATAAGGTCTCTCTCATCCTGTGCCTGCCTGAAGCAGGACTGAGCCCTTAACCAGCCCAAAGTAGATCCAAGGCCACAGTGCATTTATGAGAAATGACTATTTCACTGGTGATTTAAGGAGAGATGGGAGAAAGACTTCCCTGGCCAGAACCCAGCAGACATTTCATCAGATGTCCCTGTTCCTGATCCATTCTTTTTCCATTCCAGCCACCTATTCACCCCTATCCCCATACATATTACAACCTATAAAGAAATCCCTTCTATCATGCTAAAGGAGTCATCTCTTGAACTTGGTTTGCACATCTGACTGAAAAAAAAGGCTTGGCATTTAAGCAAACCAGAATTATTCCCTAAGCACATCCCTGGGTAGCTCTTTCATCCTCAGACATCTTCAACTCTGAGACAGTGGACTGAGGATAAGCATTGATAGATTGAACATTTATAGACTGCTATTCTTCAAAATACCAGCTGGTCACTTCCTGCATCTCTTAAAAAAGTGTGAAGGCAAAACCACTCTTTTGGGATATTTCCACAACTCTGACCACCACACAAAATTCCTGTAGAGGACAAAAATCCCACTGAAAACAATCTACAGTCACAATTATAGAAAACACACACACACACACATATAAATCTACCAATCCAAGTAGATTCTAATGGAATAATCTTAGACTATAAAATAAATATATTTAAAATAATTTAAGAAATCACAGAAGAAATAAAGCCCACAGGAAATGATAAGAAACCATGAAAACAGAGCAGGAAGATTCAAAAAATTATCACAAAAACTTTTAGAAACTAGCAAAATATCCATTAAAATTTACAATGTAAAGGATGGGTTGGACATCAGATTAACAAAGCTGGAGAGAAACTTAAATGAACAGAAAAATATACTGAGGAAATGTCCTAGGATGCAGCATAAAAGAATAAGCACTGGAACTATGAAAGAAAGATTATGAGACAAGGACGCCAGAATGAAAATCTCCAACATATATTTAAAAGGAGTTCTAGAAGGAAAGGACAGAAAGAATAGGGGTGCAGCAATATCAGGAACAATTTTGGCTGAGAATTTTTTCAGAATTCAAGAAGGATCTCAATCTTCAAAAGAAATAGCACATTAACCTTCCAAACAAGATGAGTAAAAATTACCCCAAACTCAGGTACCTTATTTTGGACATGCATAAAACAAAGAAATGAGAAAATCTTAAACACAAATATAGAGAAAAAAAAAAACCAGAATATCTAAAAAGAGATGACAGTTAGACTGACAGAGATGTCCCAACACCCTTAAGAGATGCCAGAAGATAGAGGTAAAGTAACTTTAAAGTATTGAAAGGAAATAACTGTCAACTTAAAATCCTATTTTATTTAGCTAAACTAAAAGTCAAGAGTAATGGTAAAATTCAGACAAAGACTTAGAGATTTTTCTCACTCATGGACCCATCTGAAAGTAATACTAAAGGATATATTTCATGAAAAAGGACATTGAATCAACCAAGGTGAGTGAAATCCAAGAAACAATGGTATGCAAAGAAGCCATTACTGAACTTATGGGTAAACATAGATAAGTGCTGACTTATTTATACACAACAACTATAATAATGGCCACTTGGTTACGGCCTCTACTCTTATCTGTATGGAGATCAAAAACAGGTGGAACTAAAATGCTGGTCAACAATAACATCTAAAATGGGAGAGGATGGTGGGTATCAAAAAATTCTAGGCCATCTGTCTTAGTTCTCTAGTGCTGCTATAACAGAAATACCAACATAAATGGATGGCTTCAACAAACAGGAAGTTATTCTCTTACAGTTTAGGAGCCTAGAAGTCCCAGTTCAAAGTGCTGGTTCTAGGTGCTGGGTGAAGGCTCCTTGCCCTTGGGCTACATACAGCTCTGCCTCCTATTCCAAACCCACTAGAGCTGGAGGCTTTTTCTGACTCATGCAGCTGCTGGCTGCTGAGGCTAATGAACCCAAGATCAACAGGTAAAATGATACAATCCCAAAATTGGAAGGCAACACAGCAGACCACTGGTTCAAGTCCAGGAATAATGCCAAGATCGGCAGGCAATGCAGCAGGCCAAGACTCGGCCAAATGCAGGACCCAGACGTGCCCAAACTAGAAACCTTTCTTAAAACTTCCCCATATATACTGGATGTAGGCCATACCCTGAAGGCAACTAATTAGCTGCTCACTGCAGATTGCAACATGGAGTTGATTTCAGTCCCATCATGGGGAATAACTGCATCAGCTGCCAAACACAAAACCACAGCTTAGCCAAGCTGACATATAACCTTAACTATTACACCATGTAAGATATAATTATTGGTCTTTTCCTGTCTGGAACAAAGGAGAGTGGAGAAAATCAAAGACTCAAGGGAGCAATGAGTCCGAAGGACTAATGGACCACAAACCACAGCCTACATGACTCGAGACCAGAAGAACTAGATGGTACCTGGCTACCACTACCTATTGCTCTGACTGGGACACAACAGAGAGTCCCAGAAAGAGTGGGAGAAAAATGTAGAAAAAATCAAATTCACAAAAAAGACCAAACTTACTGGTCTGACAGAGGCTGAAGGAACCCCTGAGACTATGGCCCTAAGACACCCTTCTGATCTGGAACTGAAGCTATGCCTGGAGACCACCTTTCAGCCAAACAATAGACAAGCCTATAAAATAAACAGTAATACTCCAGAAGAACATGTTCCTTAGAACAGTCAATTATATGAGATCAAAAGGATACCATTTGCCCAGAGCAAAGACGAGAAGGCAGGGTGGGGTAGAAAATCCAGATGAAAGAAAACGGGGAACACAGGTGGAAGAGGGCAGAGTGCTGACATATTGTGGGGAATGCAATCAATGTCATGGCACATTTTGTGTACAAATTATCAAATGGGAAAATAATTTGCTTTTAAACTTTCACTTAAACCACAATAATTTTTTTTTTTTTAATTTAGGGTTCCTGTTCCATTCTTTTTGCTAAATCATAGGTCACTGTTAAAATATAAGGGTAATGGAGAGGCATATCACATTCATGTATTGACAGAGTCAATATAGTAAGAATTTTCTCCAAATTGATCTATGGATTTAATACATTCCCAAGTAAAGTTCTAGTGGAGTTTTTCTGTGAATATAGACAAGTGGATTCTAAAATTTATATGGAAAGCAAATGAATAGAACAGCTCAAACAAATCTGAACAAGAAGAATAAAGTTGGGGGAATCATGCTACCTGATTTTAAGACTTACTAAAAAGCTGCAGGAATCAAGACAGTGTGATTTCGGCAAAAGGATAGACACATAGATCAATGGAACACAACAAAAAGTCCAGAAATAGACCCACACAGATATGGCCAATTCAATTTTGATAATGGTGCAAAAACAGTTCAATGGGGAAGAGATAGTCCTTTCAACAAATGTGTTGGAATAACTGAACATCCATACTCAGAAAGAAAAACAAAACAAAACAAAAACCTCAATACATACCTTACACCTTATAATAAATTAACTCAAAATGAATCATAGATCTTAAAATAATTATAAAACTATAAAATCTTTTGAAAAATATATAGGAGAAAATGTTTGGGATCTGGATTTAGGGAAAAGCTTCTTAGATATGCCACTAAAAAGCATAATCCATCAAAGAAAAAAAATGCTATGTTGAACTTCATTAAATTTTAAACTTTTTTTTATCTGCAAATGACACTACTAAAAAATTGTAAAGGATAAATAAACACTAGGAGAAAATGTTTGCAAATTCTATGTCTAATAAGGAACTTGTATCCAGAATTATAAAAACTAAAAATTCAACAATAAGAAAAGAAACAACCCAATTAAGAAATGGGCAGAAGACTTGAACAGATTTCTTCAAAGAGGATATATAGATGGCAAGTAAGCACATGAAAAGATGTTCAACATCATTAACCATTGTTGTTGTTGTTGTTATTTGCTATCGAGTTGGCCCCGACTCATAGCGACCCCTCCTTGGGTTTCCGAGGCAGTATCACTACGGAAGTAGATTGCTCCATCTTCCTTAGAAAAATGTAAATCAAGACCACAATGAGATATTACTACATACCTATGAGAATGGCTGAAATAAAAAATAATGACAATACTAAGTTACAGTGAGAATGCAGAGAGACTGGAACTCTCATACATTGCTGGCTGGGATGCAAAACTGATATAGCCACTGGAGAAGATAGCTTGGCAGTTTCTTAAAAATGTAAACATACATATACCATATGATCCAGCAATTCCACTCCAAGGTATTCAACCTAGAGAAGTGAAAACTTACATTCACACAAAAACCTGTACACAAATACATCATTCTATTCATAATTGCTACAAACTGAAAACAACACAAATGCCCACTGACAGGCCAATGGGTAAACCATTGGTGGTACATCAATACAATGGAATGTTAATCAGCAGTAGAAAGGAATAAATGACTGATAGTGCAACAATTTGAATGAACTCCAAAGGCATATGCTAAGTGAAATTAAAAAAAAATAGTAAGAAGAAATAAAAAAAAGTAACTGCCATTGAGTTGATTCTGACTCATAGCAGAGTTTGCAGGATTTCCAATTTTTATGGAAGCAGACTGCTTCATCTTTCTCCCATGGAGTGGCTGGTGGGTTTGAACCACCTACCTTTTGGTTAGCAGCCAAATGCCTTAACCACTGGACCACCAGAGCTCCTTTGAGTGAAAGAAGACAGTCTCAAAAGATTATATACTGCATGATTACATTTATACAATAGTCTCGAAACTACAAAACCATAGTGATGGGAAACAGAGCAGTGGTTACTAGGGATGCGGAGAAGGTGTGATTGTAAAGGAATCACATAAGGAATATTTCTTGGGAGGTTGACAGAACTATCTGTACCATGATTGTGATGGTAGTTACAAAAATCTATACATGTGTTAAAATTATTGTACACTGTGGTAGTTGTGTGTCATCTTGGCTGGGCCTGGTTTTAGGTGGTTGGGCAACCAGATGTAGTTATTCCCCATGATGAGACTGGTAATCAACTCCACTGTGTAATCTACTGGATCAGCTAAGTAGCTGCCTTAGGGATGTGGTCTGCTTCTAGTATATAAGAAGACAGCTTGGAGAAAGGTCTTAAGCTTTTGGCACTCCTGGATCCTGCATTTGACTGACTCTTCATCTCAGTGGCCTGCCATGTTGTCTGCTGATCTTGGGACTGTTAATAGATTTGAATTAGTGGCCTGTCCATGTTGCTTGGTAATTTTGGGACCGTGCCATTTTACTTGTCGACCTTGGGCTTATCAGCCTCAACAGCCAGCAGCTGTGTGAATGAAGAGACACCTCTAGCTTCAGTGGGCTGAGAGCAAGAGGCAGAGCTGAAGCCCAAGGTCTTTCTCCCGGCCCCTAGAGCTGGCATTTTGAATTTGGACTTCCAGTCTCCTAAATGGTAAGAGCATAAATCCCTGTTTATTAAAGCCACCCACTTGTGGTATTTTCTGTTAAGAGCGGCACCAGAGGACCACAACATACACCATCTCCAATTATAAGTCAATTTCACTCTATAATAACTTAAAACACGTATCTTCAAAATTTAAGGGTAACTAGCACATAAATCCTAACAGTAGGCAGGGAAGAAAAACAGGACTAAAAGAAGGAAAGTAGATAGATAAGCAACAGGTTTAAGCACACCAACTACAGAATGATGCTGTCACTGGGGAAGAAGCAAGAAGCAAGGCATGTAGAGGGAGGTGATGTTTTGTTTCATTCAGGTATCTGAAGGAAAACTACTAAATCTTGATGATCACACAAAGGTGTCTGTTACATACTTAGCTGTAGTTTGAAATTTTCTGATTAAAGAAAAGGAAATTTAACATGTTTACAAATCTTTTAAAATCCTCACACATTTCACCCTGTCATTGGACACATCACTAAGAACCAGGACTATAGTGTCACAGAAGTCTCAGGTTTGTAAGGCCTGAGTCTCTCTCTTCCTGACTGCATGTCCTTAGGAAAGTAATTGGACATCTTTGAGCACTGTGCCCTTGTCTTATTCCTTTTCTTTCTCCTTCACAGGTGTCCAGAGAGATCAAATGAGGGCTTAGGATAAGAATGCAATGTAACCTGAAGATGATGGACAAATGTGCAAATTGCAGGAACTATTATGACTATGAAGCTCTGGTGGTGTAGTGCCTAAGGCATCTGACTGCTAACCAGAAGAAGGATGGCAGTTCAAACCTACCAGCCAGTCTGCAGAAGGAAGACTGGGCAATGTATTTCTATAAAGATTTACCACCTCAGAAACCCCAAAGGAGTCACTATGAGTTGGAATCAACTCAATGGCAGTGAGTTTGGTTTTAGTTTGGTTATTATGATTAAGCATCCACAGATCTCACCATGTTCACTGACCTTCCTACTGCCAAGCCCCATTTTGGGCACTGCTCATAAGTGTTCCAGGCGTAGGGAGGTGGGATCATTCCAAGCAGTAAAGCACAGAGAATCAGAGGAGGAGGGTAGTCATACTCTCTTTAATAAGCCAAAGCTCCATCAGTATGTTATGAGCTTCAAATGAGCTTAGTGGAGAAACCAAACAATAAAAGACAAGAGAACTTTCTGGTGGGACAGGACACCATGGTCCAGAGTGGAATGTAATTGCTCCAGGAGTATCCCACTAACTTTGTGAGATGTTTGCTCATTCATTATGCCTCTGAAGCAGGGGCAGGAGGCCACTCACCAGTGCTAGCCATGGTATACTGATAAGGCTCTGAGAGGAAGTGTGGGAGGGTGAGGAAGAAGGCACCCGCAGCCAGGAGGAGGCCCCCGATGCCAATCAGCCGTGGACGGTGCACCCGGCTGCCGAAGTAGCTGACAAAGATGATAAGGATGGCATTGCTGATCTGCAGAGAGAGCAGAGAGGCCGAGTGAGAGCAGAAATCCCGTCTTCACCCAGCCACAGAGCAGACCTGACTATACCCCATCCAGGAAAACCGGACAGGCAAGAGGGTGCCCAGTGCCTGCTGGGGCCCAGGCAGAGCTGTGATGTCAGACCTGTCCAAATAGCCTCCAATATGCAATTTCCACTGGTAGCATAGTGGCTAAAAGCACTTGACTGCTAACCAGAAGGCTGGCGGTTCAAACCCACCAGCCACTCCTCGGAAGGAAGGTTGGGCAATCCTACTTCCGTAGTGATACTGCCTCGGAAACCCAAGGAGGGGTCGCTATGAGTCGGGGCCGACTCGACGGCACATAACAACAACAACAACAACAATGCAATTTCCACTGTCCCTCTGCTGTCAGCAGCTCTACCCTGCCCAAGCCTACGAGACTAGACCAAGGGAAGTACCTAGAGACTTACCTACACTTCAATCATTTTAGGACCAAATTTTTTTAGGCAAAATCCAAGAAACCTCTAACCCTGGTTGGTGACTAGGAACAGTACATATTTTCCTAATTTAACTCCTTAAAGTCTTTGGCTTGGTAATCAGAATAACAAACCAAGCAACACTCACTCTCATTAAATCATGCATAATCCCTCAATTTATAGAAGATAAAATTGGGGTTCAGAAACAAAAGACAGGCATATGAGTTGAACATTTATCTGAGGTAGATACACTCCTTGGAGAGAACAATCATGGGAGAAAGAAGGGCTGCTTATGCACAGGGAGACAGCTGAGGGGGCAGGAGTACATGGAGGGATGGACACAGAGAAGAGGTAACTATCAGGAGGAAGTGGGAGGGGAGCTGTTGCATTGTGGTAAATTGTAGTCGGTGTCGTGAGACAAAGTGCTTGTGAACTGCTATATGGACAGTGAATTTGCTCTGTAAATTTTCACCCAAATCACAATTTAAAAAAAAAAAGAGAGAGAGAAAAAATAAAAATAAAAAAAAATTTGTGCTCAGAATATTGAATAGTTTGTCCATGTCCACGAGTTTAGGAGGTGGTCAGCCCAAGACTCGAGCACAGAATGACCCAACTTTAAAGCCCTGAGTTTGAAATAGAGTGGTCTATTGCCTCTTGGAGATGTGGGTCTCTGCCCAGGTTCTCTACTAACCTGTCCCTGTTCCTCCTTGGGCCTGTTTCCACTTCTATAAAATGAGGGATGAGGACTATGTCCCTATGTTCATGCTGTTCCCTAGAAGGTTATATTCTCCTAAGTTCCACTCAGAGACAGGGAAGGGAACAGAAAGCTCAGCTTGAGGAGCAAGGTCTTAAAATGTAAAGAGGGTGCAGGGAGGCCTCTGACCATGTCATCATCCAAGGAGATGATACTCTGCCCCAGAATACAGTAAAATCTGGAGTAGAGGACCTTTGAATGGTTGCAGCCATAGCCCCTGCCCTGACCACAGTCTCCTTCCAGCTGGAAGAGCAGGTGCTTCTGTCTCAACAAATAGAACCTTGAATCTTGGTAGACGGCACTTGCCAAAGTCATCAGTGACCTTATTGATAAATCATTGGTCAATTCTCAGTTCTCTTCTTACTTGATTTTTCAGCACTATTTGACTCAGTTGATCATTTCTTCCTGAACGATTTCTTTCACTGAGTTCCAATGATGGCACCTCTCCCAGTTTTCCTCCTATCTCCCTGGATATTCCTTCCAATCTCTTTGGCTCCTCATCTCCCTGATCATTTAATCTTGGGCCCAGAGTTCAGTCCTCACACCTCTGCTCTTGTCTGTATGGTTTAATCCAGGATTATGGATTTACATGCTTTGTATGTACTTCTAAATCCCATACTGACTACATTCAAAATCTCACTCCCCATGACCTCCAAATCCAGGCCCCTCCTGCCCATCTCTTCATCTCAGTAAACCACATTTCCAACCTCTCAGTAGCTCAAGCAAAACATCTGAGTATCATCCTTGACTATTCTTTCACATCTACCTCTAATCCATTAACAAATCCCATTTGTTTGAACTTCAGTAGTTACCCAGAAGTTGACCTGGTCCAAGCCACCAGCATATCTTGTCTGAATTAATGAAACATCTTACTAACTGGCTTCCTGCTTCCACCCTTGCACAATGCAGTCTATTCTCTATTCAGCAGCCAACTCACCAAAGGTAAAAGGTAGTCCTCTCCAGAGTCTCCAGAGCCCTACACATTTTCTCCCTTCCTTTTTACCTGTCCGATCTCCTCTCTTACCTCTTCTGTTTCCCTCCTTCCACTCCAGCCACCCTGCCTTCTACTGCTTCTTCAACAATGCACCACTGAAAAGTGTCTTTGTATATGCTGCTCCTGCCTGGAGTGCTCTTCTCTTACATGTCTGTAAGGCTCTCTTCTTATTTAACTGGCTTCAGATTGCTGCTCAGATTTAACCTTCTTATTAAGACCTTCTCTGATCTCTTTACTTAACATTCAACCACCACTCCCAGTTTGGCCCTGAGCACCCTTTTCCCACCACAACTTTATTCCTTTATCTTCTGAAGTTTTATTTGTTTTGTTGTTGTCATTGAGAATACATACAGCAAAACAGACAGCAATTCAAGTTTCTACAGGTACAATTTAGTGATATTGATTACATTCTTTGAGTTGTGAAACAATTCTCACTCTCCTTTTCTGAGTTGTTCCTCCTTCATTAACATAAACCCACTTCCCCCTAATATTTATGTCTAATCTTTTGAGTCACTGCTGTTAATATGATCTCATGTAGATAATTCTTAAGAAAGCATAACCCTGAAGGCAGATGTTTTTTACTAGTTAAACTACCCTATCGTTTGGCTTTACAATGACTTCAGGGGATATTTTTTGGTTTAAGATTTAAAGATTATCTCAGGACAATAGATTCAGGGGTTCATCCAGCCTCCATGTGTCCAGAAAGTCTAAATTCATGAGAATTTGAATTCTGTTCTGCATTTTCCCTCTTTTGTTCAGGATTATCCTACAGAGTCTTTGATAAAATGTTCAGTTTTGATAACCAGGCACCATCCAGTTCTTCTGGGTCTCATGGCAAAAGAAGCAGTTGTTCATGGAGCCAATTGACCAAACATTCCACATCCTCCTCCTACTCTTGACTCTCCTTCTTCCTCTATGACTCCAGGTGAATAGAAACCAATTGTTGTGCCTTGGATGGCCACTTGCAAGCTTTAAAGACATCAGGCACTACGAGGGGAACTGGGAGGCAGAACAGAAGCATTAAACATGTTATGAGGCCTATTGAATGAACTTCACACCTTTATCAAAAATCAGCTGACCATAGAAGTGTGGGTTTATTTCTAGTCTTTCAATTCTATTCATGGTCTATGTGTCTATTTTATACCATTACCAAGCTGTCTTGATTACTGTAGTTTAGCATGTGTCAAAATCAGAAAGTATGAGTTCTCCTACTTTGATTTTCTATTTCAACATTGTTTTAACTATTCATGGCCTCTTGACATTCCATGTAAATTTGACTATTGTTTCTTCTATTTCTATAAATAAGACTGTTACAATTTTGATTGGGATTGCATTGAATCTATAGATCACTTTGGATAATACTGACATCTTAACAACATTAAGTCTTCCAATCCATGAACATGGAACATATTTCTATTTATTTAACTCTTCTTTAATTTCTTTCAGCAGTGCTTTATAGTTTTCATTATATAAGTCCTTCATGTCCCTGTTTAAATTTATTCCCAGGTATTTTATTTTCTTAGATGCTATTGTAAATGAAATTGTTTCCCTAATTTCCCTTTCAGATTTCTCATTGCTGGTGTATAGAAACTTAACTGATTTTTGTTTGTTGACCTTGTACCCTGCAACTTCACTAAATTCCTCTACTAGCTCTAGAAGTTTCCTTGCAGACTGTTTGAATTTTCTATATAGGATCATATCATCTGCAAATAGAGATAATTTTACTTCTTGTTTTCCAATCTGGATTCCTTTTATTTCTTTTTCTAGTCTTATTGCTTCAACTATGACTTCTATTGGGAGCTCTGGTAGCATAGTGCCTAAGGCACTTGACTGCTAACTAGAAGGCTGGCAGTTCAAAGCCACCAGCCACTCCTCAGAACGAAGGTTGGGCAATCTACTTCCGTAGTGATACTGCCTCGGAAACCCAAGGAGGGGACGCTATGAGTCGGGTCTGACTCAATGGCATGTAATGACAACAACATGACTTCTATTACAATAGTGAGTAGGAGTAGTGAGAGCAGAAACCCTTGTTTAGTTACCTATTTTGTGAGGAAAGCTCTCAGTCTTTCTCCATTAAGTATAATGTTGGCTGTTGGCTTTTCATATATGCTCTGAATCATATTGAAGAATTTCCCTTCTATTCCAAATCTTCTTTAGGATTTTCATTAAGAAAGGCTGTTGGATTTTATCAAATGCTTTTTCTGCATCCATAGAGGTGATCATGTGTTTCTCTTCCTTTGTTCTATTAATGTGGTGTATTGTTAGTCGCTGTTAGGTGCTGTAGAGTAGTTTCCGACTCATAGCAACCCCATGCACAACAGAAAGAAACACTATCCGATCCCGCGCCAGCTCCATGATCCCTGCTATACTTGAGCCCATCATCGCAGCCACCGTGTCAATTCATCTTGTTGAAGGCCTCCCCCTCTTTCGTCGACCCTCCACCCTACAAAGCATGACATCCTTCTCCAAGGAATGGTCCCTTCTGACAACATGACCAAAATAGGTGAGACGAAGTCTGGCCATTCTCGCTTCCAAGGAGCATTTAGGGTGCACTTCCTCCAGGACAGATCTGTTAGTTTTTTTAGCAGTCCATAGTACTTTTAGCATTCTTCGCCAGCACCACAACTCAAAAGCATCAACTCTTCTTTGGTCTTCCTTATTCATTGTCCAGCTCTCACATGCATACGAGGCAACTGCAAATATCATGGCTTGTGTCAGGTGCACTTTAGTCCTCAAGGAGACATCCTTGCTCCTCAGCACTTGAAACAGTTCCTTTGCGGTTGACCTTCCCAATGCTACACGTCATCAAATGTCCTGACTGCTGCTTCCATTGGCATCGACTGTAGAACCAAGCAACGTGAATTCTTTGACAACCTCAATCTTCTCTCCATTTATTGTGATGCTGCTCATTGGTCCAGTTGTGAGGATTTTTGTTTATTTATATTGAGATGTAATCCATACTGCAGACTGTATTCTTCAACCTTCATCAGTAAGTGCCTCAAGTCATCCTCACTTTCAGCAAGCAAAGTTGTATTGCATATCTCAGGTTGTTAATGATTCTTCCTCCAATCCTGATGCCATGTTTTTCTTCATATAGTCGAGCCTTTTAATCCCCTTTCTTCTGCTCTCCTGTCCTGCTGCTTTGGGTGTTCCTGGGTTCTCTCTCCTCACCTGGATCCCTGTGGCTGACTGCTCCTCTATCTGGGTTCCTGGGCCTTTTAATCCCCTTTCTCCTGCTCTCCCACCCTGCTGCTTTGGGCTTCCCTGAGTTCTGTCTCCTAATGTGCTGTATTAGGTTGATAGATTTTGGACCATTCCTGCATTCCATGAATGGTCGTAGGGTATGACTCTTTTAATATGCTGTTGAATTCTGCTCTAATATATTGTTGGGGATTTTTATTATTATTATTTTTACTGTGCTTTAGGTGCAAGTTTACAGAGCAGAGTTTGTTTTACATTCAACATTTCATGTAACTTTGGTTTCACTCCCCAATTATCATCCCCAACCCTAACCCACTCTCTTCCCCTCCCTGCCCAGTAACCACCACTCTGTGCCCCTCATAGTTATGCACTCCTGTGTGTCCTACATTTCCTCCGTGTGAATGTTGCCCCTCTGGTGCCCCGTGGTCAGTTGCTCCAAGGGATGCATCTCCATAGAGTATGTGGGTGCATCACCCTGAGTTGAATGGTCTATGTGTATGTCTTATTTACTTTGGGACTGAGAGCCAGCCCCTGGGAGTGAGTTTTATTCCAGGCCCAAAGTGTATTCTAGGGCCATAATATTGGGGGTCCCATCAGAGTCCATCCGACCAGTAATTCTGGTCATTATTGTTTTTGAATTTTGTTCCATGTTTTTCTTCCCACTCTATCCAGGATCTCCACTTGTGATCCTTTCCCAAGCGGTTGGCATTGGTAGCCGGGCAATATTTAATTCTTCTGGTCTTGAGGTCCATCATGTCCTAGATTGCTTCCAAATGTACTTTTTCCCCCTACACTTGTTTGCTTCCGACAATAGGAGACCATTAGCTGCATCTTAGATGGCCACTTAAAAGCTTTTAAGACCCTAGTCACTACTTACCAACACAGATTGTGGAACAAGATTTTTATGTATTTTATTGTGTGTTGGGGACTTTTTAATCTACATTTTTAAGAGATATTGGCTTGCAGTTTGTTTTTTTTTTTTTTCTTGTGGTGTCTTTGTCTGGTTTGGTATCAGAGTTATGTTTGCTTCACAGAATGAATTAGAGTGTATTCCTTCCTTCTCTGTCTTTTGAAAGGATTTAAACATATTGGTGTCCATTCTTCTCTAAATGTTTGGAAGAATTTCCCAGTGAAGCCATCTGGACCAGGACTATTTTTTTGTTGAGAGGTTTTTGATCACTGACTCAATTTCTTGTTACAGTTTTGTTGAGACTTTCTATCTTCTCTTGAGTCAGTTTGGATAGTTTGTATGCTTTTAAGAATTTGCACATTTCTCTAGGTTTTCCAGTTTGTTGGCATATAGTTGCTCGTAAAATTGGATCATAATTCTCTTTATTTCTATCAGGTCAGTTGTTGTGTTCCCCCTTTCATTTTTCCTTTTGATTATTTGTATATACATTATTTTTTTGGTCAATCTAGCTAAAGGTTTGTTAAATTTATTGATCTTTTCCAAGAACCAACTTTTGGTTTTATTGATTCTCTCTGCTGTTTTTTCTGTATTCTATTTTATTTATTTCTGCTCTATTTTTGTTATTTTCTTTCTCCTGGTAGGTTTAGGAGCTCTGATGGTGTAGTGCCTAAGGCATTTGACTGCTAATCAGAACACTGTTGGTTCAAACCCACCAGCCACTTCTCAGAAGGAAGGTTGGGCAATCTACTTCCGTAGTGATACCAACTCAGAAAACCAAGGAGGGGTCGCTATGAGTCAGATCCAACTTAATGGCAGTGAGTTTGGTTTTTTGTTTTTGGTAGGTTTAGGTTTAGTTTCCTTTTCTCTTTCTAGCTCCTGGAGTTGTTGAGATAGGATGTTCATTTGAGATCTTTTTTCATGTAGACATTTATTGCTGTAAATTTCCTTCTGAGTACTGCCTTCACTGCATCCCATAAATTTTGGTATGTTCAGTTTTCACTTTCATTTGATTCTAACAAATTTGTGATTTCTCCCTTGATCCATTGGTAGTTTAATAGTGTGTTGTTTAATTCCTGTATGCTTGTGTAATTTCTAGCTTTTTTTTTTCTGTTATTGATTTCTAGCCTCAGTCTATTAATTAGAGAAAATATTTTGTATGCCTTCAGTCTTTTAAAATTGATCAAAACTTGCTTTGTGATCTACCATGTCATCTTTTTATTCTGGAGAATGATCTATATGCACTGGAGTGAAATATATATTGTGATTATTTTATTTATTTATTTATTTATTTAGTATCTCCCATGCACCTCTCTCTGTCCTCCTCTTCCTCAATGCCACCATGTTGATCACTCACATTTGGTACACTGCCCTTCTTTTCACCCAAATCAATACTTTTCTCTACCTATCTAATAGTTGCTCCCAGAAATATTGTGCTATTTTTGAATATGTCTGTTAAGTCTAGTTATTTTATAGTGTCATTCTGGTCTTCTGTTCATTTGTTGATCTTCTTTCTAAATGCTTTTTTCAATATTCAAAGTGGTGTACTGAAGTCTCCAACTATGATTGTAGTTATCTGTTTCTCCCTTCAATTCTATCAGTGTTTGCTTTCTATATTTAGGTCTTCCAATATCATGTGCATTTATATTTATGATTGTTAAATCTTCTTGATTGACTCTTTTTTCATTATGTAATATCTACTTGTATCTCATCTGACAGATTTTGTCTTAAAGTCTACTACTCTGTCTGATACTGAGATTGCCACCTCAGCTCTCTTTTAATTATTATTTGCATGGAATAATTTTTCCATCCTTTCACTTTCAACCTATTTTGTGTCCTTAGGTTCAAGGTATGTCTCTTGTAAATTGCATATAGCTCGATCATGTTTTTTTTTTTAATCCATTCTGCCACTCTCTGTCTTTTGATTGGAGCATTTAAGCCATTTACATTCACTGTAATTACTGATGGGAGCTCTGTTGGTGTAATTACTGATAAGATGTGACTTACTTCTGCCATTTTGTTATTTCTTATTGTGTGTGCCTTAAGCCTTCTTTGTTTTGTCATTTCTTATTGTGTGTCTTAAGCCTTCTTTGTCTTTATCATTTAGTATTGCTTGCTTTTGTTTTTGTTGGTTTATTATAGTAACTCTTTTTGATTCCCTCTCCTTTCCTTTTGTGTATGCACTGTATATATTTTCTTAGTGGTTACCATGAATATTACATTTAAGAGCTTGTATTTATAACATTCTAGGGTAAGTTGGTACCAATTTAACTTCAGTAACATACAATATATTCTGTCTATAACATTCTTCTCTCCTCTTTTGTTGTTGTTATCATTAATTATGTCTTTATATTTCATGTAACATAATTTTATCCTTGCCTTTTATATATTATTTGTTATTTTAAAGATGAAAGACAAAACATTTAGAATTGTCAAGCATACATACCTTATTACCAGCCTTTCCCTTTAGTAGGGATCTTTCTGTTAATGTATAGGTTTGAATTACTTTCTTGTATCTTTTCCCTTCAATCTACAGAAATCCATTAGTATTTTCTGTAGGGCTAGTCTGGTGGATACGAACTATCTGTTTTTGTTTATCTGGGAATATTTTAATTTCACCCTCTTTTTTTTTTTTTTTGTGATTTGGATGAAAGTTTACAGAACAATTTCACTTTCCATACAGCAGTTCACATACACTTTGGCTCATGACATTGACCACAATTTACCCCAATACAACAGCTCCCCTTCCACTTCCTCCCAATAGTTACCTTTTCTCTGTGTCCATCCTTTCCATGCTGTCTCCCTGTGCATAAACAGCCCTTCTTTCTCCCATGATTATTCTCTCCAAGGAGTGTATCTACCTCAGGTAAATGTTCAACTCATACGCCTGTCTTTTGTTGGGTTGGAAGCCACAGGTGTGGGTTCAATTCCAGACCTGAAGGGCAGCTAGGGGCCATAGTCTCAGAGGTTCCACCAGGCTCTATCAGACCAACAAACCTGGTTGTCCCTTTTTTTCCCCCCCAAATGATTTTGAGATTTGTTCCATATTGTTCTCCCTCTCTACCCAGGATCTCCTACATAGATCCCCCTCCGAATGGTTGACAGTGTTCACCCTCATTCTTAAAGTATCACTTTGCTAGGTACAGTATTCTTCGTTGACAGTAGTTTTTTTTTTCTTTCAGCACTTTAAATATATCATTCCATTGCCTTCTAGCCTCCAATGTTTCTGAGAAAAAATTGGCACTTAATGTTATTGAAGATCCTTTATATGTGACTGTTTACTTCTTTTCAATTATTTTCAGGATTCTCCCTTTATTTTTAATTTCTGAGAGCTTAACCATGATATGTCTTGGTGTAAATCTCATTGAGTTTACTCTGCTTAGGCTTCTTCGAACTTGTTGGATTTGTAGATTTGGTAGCATAATGCCTAAGGCATTTGACTGCTAACCAAAAGGCTGGTGGTTCAAGCCCACCAGCCAGTCCTTAGAAGAAAGGTTGCGCAATCTACTCCTGTAGTGATACTGCCTCAGAAACCTAAGGTGGGGTCACTATGAGTTGGATCTGACTCCACAGCAATGAGTTTGGTTTGGTTTTTGGTCCTTCATTAGATTGGGGAAACTTTCTGTCATTATTTCTTCAAATATTATTTCTGTCCTGTCATCTTTCTTATCTCCTTCTGGAATTCCCATGATGCATATGTTAGGTATCTTGTTGTCCCTTTATTCCATTAGACTGTGCTCAGCCTTCTTGAGCTTCCATTCTTACTGCTCTTTAGTGTTTGTAATTTTAACTATTTTATCCTCTAATTCAAGATTCTTTCTTCAGCCTAATTAAATTTGTTGGTAAGTCCTTCTATTGTGTTTCACATTTCAGTTATTGTCCCTTTCAGTTGCAATATCTCTTCTTTTAGATCTTCAATTTGTTCTTGCATTATTTTCCTTATTTCTTTAGCTCTTTGTTTATGTTTTCCCTTAGTTCCTTAACTACACTTAATGTTGTATTATATTCTCCCCCTCCCCTTTTTTTTCCATTATTTGGTCATCCCTAGATGTGCTTTCATTCCTTTGTCATATTCATTTGGATGGGTGGACCATTATTTCTCTGTTCTTTGTGTGTCTTGTGATTTTTTTGCTGGGACACTAGAATTTTTGAGGATATTAACTTTCTCAATTTTCCTCAGTATTTGGTGCTCTTGCCCACATTACTTTCTGCAAGAAATGCTTCAGTGGGCAAAGCCTTTGGCCTTTGCTTACCATCTCCTCTCCCTCTCTGTGATAGCTCCTTCTCCTCCTTAATTAATTGGGATTCAAAGTTACAGATCTTGGTTTTCAATTTTCAGTGTCTTCCAAACATACTGGAGAACATGCTGTGGTCAGTCTGTCCACTAGCAGGCACTACCACTCAGGTGAGATGAGTGAATGTCATGTACTAATCAATTTGTCCACCCAGGGTTGCAGTGCTTTCTCTCATTATTACTCTCTTCCTGTGGTGGAGTGAATTACTTACTATAGCCCTTTTAGCCATAGTCTTTGTAACTACCACCAAATGTCTGGGCAAAACTAAGCAAATGTGAGGTGCTTGTGCCCCATTAGTGGGATCAGATAGCTTGCTAATATTACAAATGAACTGCAAGGATGGTACCATGCAAATAAGGTGTATGGAACTTTAACAAGGGGATTGGTCAGTTTTTCCACCCCTCTAGGCTTAAAATGAGCCAACCCAGAGGTGGAAAGGGGGGACCTGACCACCACCAAGAAAAAGAGACAGGAGTAGAGTGCAACGTTTGGACCCAGGGTGCCTGTGCTGGGACCCTCCTAGATCCAGGAGACAGAAACCTGTATATGATGCTGGATCCTCCTAGATCCAGGAGACAGAAAGCTGGAGATGATGAGAAGTGGCAGGAGAGAAAAAGCAGAACCAAGAAATGGCATGAGACAGTGCACTGAGCTTCTGGGACCATGGAACAAGAATGCTGAGTGGACTTTGGGCAGGAAGCTTGCTGGCAGAGTGGGGTGCCTCTGGGCACATACTGGTTTAGTTAGGCTCACTGGTCCATGACTGAGAAAGCTGAGTACCTTTGAGGAGGAGGCTGGCTGGTAGAATGGGGTGCCTCTGGGCACTTGGTGGAGCTAGGTTTGGTGATCCATGGAGCTAGACTTGAGCACTTTTGGGCCAAGTATTACTGGTGGAGGGGGGTGCCTCTGGCACTTATTGGCAGACCTAGCTTTGAAACACTTGCCTGAGCAGAGGCTGGACTGAGAGGCAACAAGAGGAAACAGAGAGAGACTTCTCTGTGGTAATGGCTGAGAAGAGACTGTCCTGATGGAAGAACTGTATCCTGAGTCCTTTCTGATCCTGAATTGTATGTGTTACTTCCCTAATAAACCCCATAATTGTGAGTATCATCTGTGAGTTCTGTGTTGGGCACTGTATGAAGTAGAGAGTACCATGGGAGGGACAGTGTTTGTCAGAACTGGTAAAAAGGTTGGTGAAAAGAGGTATATCTGTCCTCAGCCTCTTAAGAATCAGCTTTGGGCTGATGCTAATGGTAATCCACCTTCCCTCTGGTGAAGCTAAACAAAGAGGTCAGACACACTATTTTTACATGTCCCTTCTCTGTTTATGCAATCATATTTTTAGTCACAAAACCCACATCCAGCAAGCCCTCTTTGGGGCTCAGTGTTGCCCTCTGGATTTATCCAAGATTTCTTTCCCTGCTATGTGGGGCCTGCTTATATCTTATATTCAGAGGAAGTACAGGTAGACTTTCCTCTGTTTCAGGTGGAGGAGGGGATTGCACTCCCCAGAAGGACCTCCAAAGACATCTATCTTGTTGATTTCAGAATGGCCCTGTGGTATTTGGGGGAGCAGTCTCCATTTAGGTAACTCACCTCCTGATTCCACTGTAGGCAACCTCCTGTAGGAGTTTGTATCACTCCAGCAGCCAACAGTTATTGATTTGGGGAGGAGCAGTCAAACTCTGAACTGACCACCAGTGAGGTCTGACTTACTGCTATCAGAGCCTGTACTGCTGTATGTTGGCTATGGGTATAGCATCCACTCAAGATGCCTGCTTCTTAGAACGCTTTAGCCTCCATCAGAATTCCTTAGCACTGACTGAAAGGAGGAGAAGACAGACCAGAACTGACTCCCAGGAAGTGTGTCTTGTTGTATCAGAGGCCTGAGCTATGGAGTGTGCAGGAAGGCAGGTAGAATGTTGACTATGAGAGCAAACTCCACTGTACAGGCTTTCTGCAGCACTTCACAGTAGGCTTGCAACCAACAATGTCTGGCTGAGGAAGATGCTGCACACTCCAAATGGACTCCCAGGAAGGTCTTCCTTATTGATTTTAGGGCAGAAGCTTGGTGTCTTGTCTCTTTGTATAGAGTGGGGCTGTGGTAGTTAGGAAAGCAGGCTCTTTTTCTGGGGCCACTATCCTACTTCACAGCAGCCAGTAGCCTGTGAAGCAGTTTTCTACTGTATGTGATTTGTTGATTCTTGCCTGTTTGCAGTTCCCTACTGCTTTCCTCTGCTCCCCAGTTCAGAGTCCTTCAAAGCCAAGCACTGCCCGCTTGTTGTATTTCTTGTATTTGTGAGAAAGGGTCAGAATGATGGTTTGTTCATATTGCCATCTTCCCAGAATTCTTCACAACTTTTTTTTTCTTCATATCACTTATCATCATCTGATCTACTTTATGTTTTATTTATTTCTATAAATGAGTATCATATTAGTCATTAGAATGTAAGCTCTATATGAGCACAGATTTCTGTCTGTTCATTCCTATCTCCCCACACCTAGAACAATGCCTGAAACATAGTAAAACCAAAACTAAACCCACTGCTATTGAGTTGGATCCAACTCATAGCGACCCCTCCCTTGGGTCTCTGAAGTGGTATCAGTACGGAAGTAGATTGCCCAATCTTCCTTCTGAGGAGTGGTTGGTGGGTTTGAACTGCCAGCCTTCTGGTTAGCAGTCAAATGCCTTAGGCACTATGCCACCAGTGCTCATTAAATATTACTGGGCAAATGCGTGAGTAAATGGTAGGCTTTTTCAAGAAGAGGACACACCTGTGTAGAAGACCCCTCTTTCACGGCAATGCGTAAAATGCCTTCTGATACATAAAGATAGGAGAGGAAGAGGTGTGTGAAGATGAAGCCAAGCTCAAGTTAGGGACTTGCTACAGGTGGTTGTAGAATGTTCAGAAACCTGTATCTGGCAAGAGAGCTTTATTCTTTTGCTTCTTAGATTTTATTCATTTACTTCTTGTTTCCCCATAATTATTCATGGAATGATTGTAAATGTCAGACCATATCAGCTATGCTAACTGAGGCTGATTTTAAAATGTCTGAGTGAGGGATGCTGGAGGGACCTGAGGGGCACTCAAGGAGGAAGCATTGGGGTGGCTGGGGCCCATCCATCTCGAGAGTCCCTTCCAGTACTCTCCTTGGGGTGGGCTTGTATTTCAGAGGGAAGCTGGACCTTCACAGCTGTCATGGCTGAAGCTGGCTTAAGATCTTGTTCCATAAGCCTTTCTCCCTAACATAAAATAAACAACCAGAAAATGAGGCTGTTACAGCTGAGGAGAGGAAGGCCTCTGTAGCCTAGGCCTTAGTCCCCCAGCCTCAGCCGCTAGAAACAACAACAAAAAACCATTGCTGTCAAGTTGATTCCAACTCCTAGCAACCATCTAGGACAGAGTAGAATTGCCTCATAGGTTCCCAAGGCTGTAATCTTTGCAGAAGCAGAGTGCCATATATGTCTCTCTCCTGTGGAACATCTGGTGGGTTTGAACTACTAACCTTTTGCTTAGCATCTGCGGTGTAGTAAATTACTTAGTGTGGCTTTTCTACCCATAAGTCTTTGTAAACTCCAAGGTGGGATTTTGTATGAGCAACTGAGCAGCCCCCTGATTGCTGAAGCTATCCACCTGGGTTATTTCTGTTGGGAGTGGCACAATACAATGTTCTGGGAGGTGCCCACTCTCTCTCACGTGCTTAGAGTTCTGATGCTGTGATTGGCTAGTTTGACCACCCTTCCGGGCTCAAAGGAGGCCTCCTGGAGGCAGAACTCTCTCTGACTGCTGGTTGAGGAAGATGTGCTGCCGAAAGAGACACGCACCCCTGAAAGAGACAGGCGTTGCTGGGAAAGAGATGCAAGAGACACGCATTGCTGAGTGAGACACTGAGGGACCAGTGCTGCTGGGAAAGAGACTGTGAGAGACTGTTGGCCGAGGGACGGTGGGCTGGGAGAGAGACTGAGCATTTTTCTTGAACTTGAATTGTAGCCTGGTGCTTCCCTAATAAACCCCATAATCTGTGAGTTCTGTGTGGCCACTGCAGTGAATTATCGAACCCAGGAGAGAGGTGGTGGGTGCCTTGGGAGGAACGGTTGGTGAAAGGGCTGGAGGGAGGCAGCATGTCTGGCCTTGCAGTAATAGGCCTTGGGTTACTGCTGGTAATCCTGCCTTCCCCTTGTAGGGTTAGAGGAGGTCAGAACATGTGGCCTCCTTGTCGTTTTTGCAGCATCTGAGTGCTTAACCACTGCACTATCAGGGCTCCTTCCACTGGAGTATTCTCTAAAGCAGCATGTGGATTTCCTGGTGGACCATTTGAAAGCTGTTACAAAGCCCATTTGTAACACATCCCTGGCTCTTTAATACCTCAAACCAAAGAGTTCCAGGTCAAACTGATTGGAATGTATTAAGGTCAGAGAGCCTCTAGGTTCCCCATTGATTGTCTACTCAGTCCTGGCCTTTAGCTGTGAACAAGGGAAGGCATTGCTTGCACAGGGCCAAATGCCCAATGTCTTCGTTCAGTTGAGCTTCTCTTCCTGCTGTTAGGCTTTCATATCCAGCATGTATTGCCCCTTCACCCCCACCTGTTGGTCCACATAAGTCTTTGAGACTGTGAACTGCACCTGAGGGATGATGCCCCCCTTGGAGGGCTGCTCACCTAGGCTTCTGGTAGGCAACCTCTTTGTGGTCTGTGGTGCTTTCCATATTGTACTCAAGTAGCTGCCAAATCCTGCCTTTTCTTCTTTTCAGTATCTCTGGGATCCTTCACTCACTCAACCCCTTAATCCTAGTGCAGCTGCCGCCTTGTGGATGCACTGTCTTCCATCTCTAGAGTCTCTTGGTCTCCTCTTCCATAACAAGATTTTCCATTCTGGCCTGGCTCTGCTCAAGGATCCATGCCTACCACAAAACTACGGAATCTCACACAACCTTCTACTTGCCTAGTTTGCCCTGCTTTACCACTTGGTGTGTTTCTAAATGCCTGGATCAGAATCAACAGGAATGTAGAAAGGCCTTTGATGAATTCCTGTCCTACCTTCTCCACATACTCACCCATCCACCTCCTCCACATACATTGACACAAAGACACTCTCAGACACAAACATACAGATATAGACACACACACACACACACACACACAAATATACACCTAGATGTAGACATAAACACACATGGGCACAAACAGAGACACAAACACACAGGCTTTGTTAGGTGACAAGAAGGTACTTTCTAATGTTATGCCCATAAGCATGGCTGAAGCCAGGTTTTTGTAAAGTTCATCTGAGTTTGGAAAAGATAGAATTATTTAATGGATGAATTATTTACATTTTTGATTGAACCATAGCCCTGTTTGAAATATTATACCCCTATTTGCCTAATCAACCTCCCATCTTATTTGGCCCCACAAGTACCAGCTGACCACTCCCTGACCATTGAAGAAGCCAACTATATCTAGCTCATATTTTTGTTCCGGGCACAGGGACAATATGAATGAAAATTTACCCATGGGGAGATCACCAAATAGGTCATCACATGGGCCTGAGGTGGTAGGGAGGGTTCAGCTTACATGCCAGCTTTGATTTTGATCAGTAGAGGTACCTAGAATACTGTGCTGAGAAAGATCCAGTCTGTGTTTGGATTCAGCAGGAAATAAGACTGTGGTAGATTAGTGATGCCTGCCAGGGCCATGGGACAGGATTGTGGTGACACAATATCAGAGAGTTGTTTTTCCTGATGTGTGTCATGAATGAGGACAATATATGCCCTGGTCATTATCAAAGACTGTTATGGATTGAATTGCCAACTGAAAAACATATATTTAAATCTTAGCCCCGAGACCTATGTTAAATGATGCAGGAAACATCAAAAATAATAACAGAATCACAGTACCAAAAAGCATTGGTCACCATTCAACCATTTCAGGAGGGAAGGGGAGACTGAAAGGTGATGGAGGGGTGTTAGGAGACATCCCATCTTCTTGTACAGCTCCATCACAGCCAGAGATGCTCTGGGGTGGGGTGGTGGTAGGGGAGTAGTCCCTCTAACTTACTGCATCTACCTGATTTCACTAAGTCAAGGGCCTGTCTAATCGTGCTCCAGAGGCACAGCTCAGTTCCTGGGAGGATGAGGCCACTGCCTTTATCCAGGAAGAGTGGGCCTTGGGAAAGAGAAGAGAATAGGTAGGTCTGGTGCCCTGTCTCCACACCATGGAACCACTGATTTTGCAGCCTTGATGGCAGGTGGGTTGCATCCCCTCTCTCTTTCTCTCTCCTTGGCTTCCAGTACTCCTGGCAAACTCTGCCTTCTGACCTCCCATTCCTTGCCTCTTGGCCTACCCTACTCCCCTGTAACTTTGATACGGAGTCACCAGAGGACAGTGTGAAATGTCCTCATCCATGCTGCTGGAAGCTCATAGAGCTCTGACTGGGAGTCAAGGGGGCTGAGCAGCTCTGACTCTTGTGATCCTCATAAGACAGGAGCTGCCTGAGTCTGGGCTGCTATCCCACCTCTGTGCCTGGGGCTCATCTCTTCCTGCATAGTGTTGGGGCTGAGGCCACACAAATGCATGGGTCACCACAGAATTCAATTAAAGGCACAACGTTTGGAGACAGGCAGACTTGCACACTTTGAGTGAGCCACTTGCACTTGCTAAACCTCAGTATTCTCTGTCAAGTGGAGATGAGCAGAGCACCTGCTGGAAGGGTTGCTGTGAGGCCCCGAGGTCAGCCATTGGAGACTCTCAGCACAGCATTTGGCACATGGTAACACCTCAGGAAATGTAGTTGCTCTCACTGTACCTGCTGGATCAGACTGTCCCCATTACTTAAGATGCTGTTTATAGAGAGGCCTGCACCTCATTTGCACATCCCAGCCCCCTATTCCCCTGTTTCACATAGAGCCCTCTCCTAGATCCCATGACCAAGGAGGGCCACAAGTGGGGCCTGGTGGACCAGAACCTCCTGCTTACCTCATTCAAGCTGGAAATGAGACCTGAGGAAGAACTGGAGAGGCCGAAACGTTTCTCAATGGTGGTGAGACTACTCTTGAAGTAGGCACTGTACAGGAGCTGGCAAAGCTGTAGGAGGCCATGGCAGAGCACGAACATCTGGAGGCACAGAAGAAGGGCCCTGTCAGGTCTCTAGACAGTGAGCCCAGGCCTCCTTCCCAGTCCTCCACTCCAATGCCCCTGAAACAGGAGGCCCAGCAGCCTGATGTGAATCCTCCTCCACCACGTTTTTGCTGTGAGACAGCCTCCCCATCCTCCACTTCCTCACCATGAGTAAAATCTACTTCACAGAGTGGCCTGGAGGATGAAATAAAATCACTGGAATAAGGTATTTCAGCCCTCAGAAAGCATTCAGTTAAGTATTAGTTATTACTGTCATTACTGCCATTCTTACATTGTTACAAATTGTTCAGTAAAAGCAAGGCCAAGAGCTCAGTGGTGTAACAGTTAAGTGCTTGGCTGCTAACTGAAAAGCTGGTGGTTTGAACCCACCCAGCGGTTCTGCAGGAGAAAGACCTGGTGATCTGCTCCCATAAAAATTACAGTCAATAAAACCCTATGAGGAAGTTCTACTTTGTTACATAGAGTCTCTGTGAACTTCAGTTGACTCTACGGCACCCAACAACAAAACCAAGACAAGAATCGGAGAATCACCGCCAACAGACAGAGTTGACTTACCAAGCATGCATTCACCATCTTGCTTTTTTTCTCTCCAGTGGGCCGCGGGTCTACCTGTCCTCGCTCCTGTGCCCTATGAGGGCACATTCAATCCAGACTACCCCTAGGCACACACAGAAGCCCTAGGTCACATTGCTTCCCTTTCCCCTTCTCTTATTTGTCCCTCACTTCCTTCTTCCACATTAATACTCATTCTCCAAGGCCTATTTTTATTGCTTCCAATGAGTCCCTGTGATGCTGACACCAAACCACCTGGATAGAATGAATGCTTCCCTCCCTAGTCCTCATTTATTAAGGCTTCTTATCAGAGATAGCTTGGCCTCTAGTCAGAGGAATCTGTGACTGTGCTTGCTTCTCCCCTGAATAGATAGTAATAACCTCAGGGAAGTCCAAAAACCAAACCAGTCACTGCCCTTGAGTAGATTCGACTCATAACAACCCCTCCTTGGGTTTCCAAGGCTGGGTCAGATCTGACTCGATGGTAGTGAGTTTGGTTTGGTTTTTCTAATCTCTATGGAAGCAGATTGCCCCATCTTCCTTCTGAGGAGTGGCTGGTGGGTATGAACCTCCAGCCTTCTGGTTAGCAGTCCAATGCCTTAGGCAGTATGCCACCAGAGCTCCTATAGGGAAGTGACCAAGGCCTTTTGTTTTTATAACCTCCCCATCCCCCCACTGCACACACACAGCCCTGTGGGTACAGGTAAATGTGAGTCCACAGTTGACAGGGACGCATACACAGCAGGGATGGTGGAGAGGGGTTTGACGGTCTGGAGCAGGCAGTCTCAGGGCTGGAAGTCCCATCTCCCTGAACATCCTCTGGAAGGTGTTCCTTCTGGAGATTTCACTTTTCCTCCAGGGAAGGGTGGGGTGCTGTTCCATTTCATAGTCTGCCAGAGTTCTTCCCTTAATTGAAGGGCTGGCATCTCTGGAGAGAAACTGGAACTCCACCTTCATTTCCTTTTCCTCCCAAAGTTGAGCCTGTCCCCTCCACAGGGGCCAGAGCTGACATTTCCTCTCCTATCTGATAGGACAGAGGCTTCTGAGAACAGATTAGAGCTTCTGACAGGACCCAGCCCTCACTATCTGCATATGCATTCATGCTTGAGGGCCTCCGAATCTGAGTTAGCCAAAACATCCATGAAACCAGACCTTTCCCCAAATTGCCACCTGCTCCTTAGTCCTCGCTGCCACCAACTCCTCGCTCAGTGATGGAGGGAGGCATGCTACTTGTAAGCAGAGGTAGTACTCCATCCCTGCCTCCAGAGAAAGGCTCCACTTTGTTTGGTTTTATATATTAGAATTCATCTTAATACTTTGTTTGAACCAAAGGGTTCTACTGATAAAGATATTAATATTTTGTTTGAACCAAAGGGTTCTACTGATAAAGATATTTTGAAAATTATCTAGTCCCACTTTCTTTTCACAAATGGGGAAACTAAGGTCTAGGAAAAGGGGATCAGAGTACCTAGCATCATGCCCTGCATGTTGTAGTCATTTCTGGGCTCAGGTGCTAGTTGCTCGAGATGTTCTGGGCTTGTGTCTCACACAACTGTGTGGCCTCAGCATGTTTTTTTGTCCTCTGAGGCCCGTGGTTCCCCAACTGTGAGATCATGAGGTTAAATCAGCTTAAATCAGTTGAGTTAAATCTCAGCTCAGCTTTGATTCAAAATTACCTGGCCAGGATTCAGGTAGGGGAAGTGTCTTCAAAATATAGAAACAGCCCAAATCCAGACCTACTGAAATAAATTCAGTAGCAATGAAGTCTAAAATATATATTTGGACAAGTTCCTCCAGCAGAATCTGACGGACAACTCTGGTTTAAAATCTCTGGACGAGAGGAAACTTCCTAGCCATAACAATCTGTGTGCAGAGGACAACATGTAAAGGATTAGGAAAAAAGACAAAAACAAAACAAACATTGTTAGTTGCCTTAGTGTTGGTTCCAACTCATGACAACCTATGTATAACAGAATGAAATGTCACCTGCTCTTATGCCATCTTCATGATCGTTGGTAACACAGAGAGATCTTCCTTAATTTATAGCCATTTCCACTCTAAAGTATAAGGGACCACAAAGGCATGGAACGAGACTAATGGGAAAGTAGCACTAGATGGTAATGGAATTCATTAAGGTCCATTAATCTTCCTCGGATACAGAGCATCAGAGCACACTCAAACCCAGATTCCCTGATCTGGGCCAGATCCAGAAAATAGGTGATTTGATCTTGGATGATTTGCCAGATGCTCTGTTGATCCTCTAACAGTTAATGTCCCCATAGCTCTATCTGTAGTATCCTTTTCTACCACAGCATCCTTTTTGCACACATTCATGGGAAATCCCATTTGCCAATAGGAAGATGCCATCCAAGTCCTAGTTTGTCACCTAGAACTTTCACTAGAGTATTACACTCAGATCTATCCCACTGTCTGCTGGACATGTTCACCTGGACACTCTCAGACCCCTAAGATTAATCACTGCCCAAATAGAACACATTTTCTTTTCCCCCTCAAACTGTTCCTCTTTTGTCTTCATCCCCCATCAATCCTCTTAGATGCCACTGTCCTTCACTCCCCATCCCCTGGCATTCACCCCAATGTAAAGCCATGTGATTTCTTCTTGTATCTCTGGTACATGACTCCTGCCCTTCATCTTCAGGTGTGTGCCTTGGCTCTGACCTTCACTATCTCTCCCCTGGATTACTCCAACAGCCTATCACTGGTCTTGCCTTTCCCCTTCAAGCCTTTCACTACATCACCCCAGAGAGAGCATTCTCAAATTCAAGCATGCACATGTCACCCCCAATTAACATCTCTCATTGGCTCTCTACTTCTTATAAGTCCCCATGAATATGGACCAATCATAGCAACTCAGCTCGAATGAAAAGAATAAAGTAGAAGTGATGCTATGTGACTTCTGAGGCTATGTCTTAAAAGCCAACACAAAATTTCCTGGCTCTTTCTCTCTTGGGACATTTGCCATTGGAACCAGACATCATGGTGTAAGGAAGTCCAGTCTTCCTTATTCATGGAAAGGCAACATGTAGGCATTCCAGTCAACCAACCCAACTAAAGTTTCATCTCACAACCAGCATCAACCTCCAGCTACATCAGTGAGTAAACCTTCATACGATTCTAGCCCCATATGGTGACAAGTGGAATGGAAACGAGCTATCCTCACCAAGCCCTGTATAGATTGAAGAGTAAAGAGCAAACTAAATGCTGATATTGTTTTAAGCACTAAGTTTTGGATTGTTTTTATATTGCAGCATTAGATACCTGTAATACCTGATGCCATACACCTGACCTTCAAATGTCATCAAGGTCATAGCACTTAAAGTTCTCCAAAGCACACACACTGTGTCTGAGCCCTTGTTCATAATTGTCACAGGATGGTCTTTCTGTTCTTTGTCTGGATAACTCCTAGCTCCTCCTTGCCCTTCAGGACTCCTCCTTGTCTAGCATGGAGCACAGCTGTATTTCTAGTTTGAGGTTGCTTCTAAATGACAGTACCCTGTTGCCAACTTCTGCCAGAGGCAACTTGATTGCTTGGCACATGGTTGGTGGCAAGGCCAGCATCTAGCAGAGAAATGAGGAGCTGACATAACAGCCTTGGGGGAAGACAATGAAGACTTGACCTGAGACTGGGTCAGTGAGGATGCAGGGGAGACCTGATTTGGGGGCCTTTGCAGAGGCTGGGTTGACAGGGCTGTCACTAATTTGAGGTAGATGGAGAGAAGGGCAGGGTTTTCAGCCTGAGGGCCAGGAAGGGGGCAAAATGATGGATAGAAACAGAGTACTCAGGAGGAGTATATATGGAGAGGGAAGACAATGAATTCACTCTTGGAACATCTGAGTTTCTGAGCACTAAGTTCAGAAAAGACCAGACTCCCCCTATCCAAATTAGTAATTAATTAACACAAATGACTAATTGCTACCAATTTCCCCAGCTATCTTATGAGAAGAGGGTGGGGAAGTGGGAAAGAAAGTCTGCCTCAGATTTTTTCCAGAAAAGTATCCTTTGCTATTGCTGGTTAACTACAGAAATCTTTCATTTTTCCCATAGATACTAGGTGGATGACACCACCTAGGGTCTGCTGATACCTTCTCACATCTCCTGCCCCTCGCAAAGCCAGCTTCACCACCAGCTGTTGGACACAGCATTCCTGTCAGGTTTGGATGCCTGATGGGTACCTTGGGCAGAGATGCTGGAATGTATCTGCACACCCCCTCCCCCCAGTTCCAATGGATGTAGAAGATGGGGAGGAATCAGATATGTGGCTGGAGAGGAGGGAAGGGCAGGGAGAAAACACCAAGAAAAGAAAGAAGTAAATGGATGGTTCTAGCAGAGTTTTCTGCCCAGGGCCACTCAGGGTCAGTCATCTGGCCCCACACACTGAGCTTATGTGGAAGAGGCCATGGTTCCATGACCCGGATGCTCAAACTTACCCAGTACCTGCTACATACTCAGTATGAGGTAAGCAAGGATCATTTGACACAATGCAAGAGAAATAAAAATCCAGTCCTTGAAGAGAACACAGGTTTAATAGTAAATGTAGATAGATGAATGGAGTAGGGAAATGTTTGCAAGATGAGTTGCAGTCCATCCTTCACTATAATGTATGGGACACAGCGTTATGGTTAGGGGTAGTTTTGGTGTCAAATAGGCCTAGGTTTATATCCTGGCATTCTATGGAATGGCATGACCTTTTGCTACTTATGTGACTTCTCTGAGCAGCAGTTTCCTTGACAGTAAATGAGAGCTATGATAATATCTGTTCACAGAGTTGTTGTGAAGATGGCATGAGATGATGTGTTTAAAGTGCCTGGCATCCTGCCTGGCCCTTGGTGAGTATTCCAAATACTGGAAGGATATTGAATAAGTTGTAGCTGCCCACACTCCCTCCTCTTGCCTCCCAAGTAATTTAACCTCTCTGATGCTTTTATTTCTCCTGTGGTGTGAGAACTGTAGAAAAGAACTTCCCACCATGTGTCTAACAGACATGCTTTAGATACTCCAAGTCAAAGTATACATACTATAATACCCCTCATGTATATTTATAACATCCTTTAGAATATTAAAGGTGCTCAGAAGTCCTTCAGATAAGATCTGCTTAACTTTGTTTAACATAACTTTCCCCATACTTGTTGAATCATGGAATCCTTTTTCTCACATAACAAATAGTATCATTCTGCAGAATGTACCTTAGGAAAAGTTATCACTTTTAGAAACAACTATGGTAATAAATGTTACATGGGATGTATTATCTTCTTTAAAATAACAAACCACCATTTTCTGTTTACTCCATTTCTTCTTCCTAATATTTATTGCTTCCTAAAATCATATCATGATTTGATTTCTTACTTACTTACTTACTACCAGAATGCAGACTTCATGGAGGCAAAGACAATGTGTATTTTTAGGACACCAAGATCCCTAGTGCCTGAAACAATGCCTGGCCCGTCACTGGGGATCAATCATTGTCGAATGAGCGAATATGGCTTTAAAGTACTCTAAATGATGAACCCATACTCCAGAATACACATCCATCTGAGTAGCCACTCTGGGAAGCTGCAAACTCATTCCAACAATCTGTCCTCCATCATTTATGATTCCCTCGTCTGCAGCCATCAATACACAAACCACATAACTTACCAGAAACAAAACAGCATTTTCAGCTTAGCTGCCCCTCTTATCTGGCTCACTCTATATCACTTTTGGATATTTCTAAATCCAAACTAAAAACTTAAAGATTTATAGCTACGTATGAAGGAACTTTCTGGGGTGGTAGAAATATTCTATATTTTTATTGTGTTGGTATTTACCAGGTGTAAACATTTGTCACAACTCATCAAACATTTAAAATCTGTGTTTCATTAGATATAAACTATACCTGGATAAACTTGATTAAAGAAAAAAAATTAATTAAAAAGTTGGATTGCTTTTGTTTTGCAGCATTAGATACCTGTAACACCTGATTTGTGGACCATGATATTATAGATATCTAATGCTGCAAAATAAAAACAATCCAAAACTTAGTGCTTAAAACAATATCAATAATGTTCTAAGGCTTTGAAAGGAATTCCACAGTTTTATTTATTTACTTTTAATATTATAAGCATTGGCAATGTCATTGGAATAAGTTTGTTTTTTTCAAGACACTTACTTTGAAAGAGGCAGCTCTGGTAGCGTAGTGCCTAAGATACTTGACTGCTAACCAGAAGGCTGGCAGTTCAAACCCACCAGCCCACTCCTCAGTAGGAAGGTTGGGCAATCTACTTTTGTAGTGATCAGAAACCCAAGGAGGGGTCATTATGAGTTGGATACAACTCCATGGCAGTGTATTGTATTTGTGTTTACCTTGAAAGATTCAAAATGCATGTAGATATCTAAATTTGTAGTACGTGTGTGTTAAAATGATACATGTCACTTTAAGTACATCTTGCAGAAGGAAGCTAGATGAGAAATTACATGTCAAGGGAACAACATTCCTGTGAGGTGCGGTGTGGTGGGAGGGTTTTCAGACTTCTATACGTGAAGGCACTGCTCACAGTCCCATTCTTCTTCTTCTTCTTTTTTTAATTTTTATTGTGATTTGGGTGCAAGTTTACAGAGCAAATTCATTTTCTGTACAGCGGTTCATACACATTTTGTTTCATGACATTGACTACAATTCCCCACAGTGTAACAGCTCTCTTCCCACTACTTCCCTGTAATTACCTATTCCCTGTGTTGTTCTTCCCGATGCACTCTCCCAAACCCAGCTCTCTCCCTGTGCAAACACTACCCTTCTGTTCTCCCATGACTGATTACTCCAAGGAGTGCACCTACCTGATGTAAATGTTCACCCCATATGCCTGTCTATGGTTTGGCTGGAAGCCACAAGAGTGCATTCAGTTCCAGACCTGAAGGGTAGCTAGGTACCATGGTCTCACAGATCTCACCAGGCTCTATCAAACCAGCAAACCTGGTCTTTTTTTGTTTGGGTTTTGTTTTTGTGATTTTGAGTTTTGTTGCACATTGTTCTCCCACTGCATCCAGTGGGGATCTCCTGTACTGAACCCACTCTGAGTAGTTGACAGTGGTAGTCGTCACAGCCCCATTCTTTCTCTAATCCTAAAAAACGTGAAGAGGGAGGTTGGAGAGGATGAAAGTAGAGAAACTGGAGTATCTATGAAGATCTTTCTTGTGATAAATAGGGAACTTTTTATTTGTGTCAAAGATCTCAGGCTGAAAAGATGCTGAGGCCCCAAGTGGGTGGGGCCCCAAGCCCTAGTAAGCTTCAGAGACAGAGACATGGGTATGGCAATAGTAAAGGGTAAACATAAGGAAAAGATGAGAAACCCTCATAGTTCAGGATGAACGGCAAAGGGCCAAAGTACAGCCTAAATGTGGTCACTTTTTTCTACATGCTTATGGACCTCTTTTCCAAATTACACACTGAGACTGTGGCCTCAGGTGTCTAACCATGTTTATAGGGACAATGGGCAGAAGTTCAGAAATGTGATCCCTATAGAGTTCTTAGGAGCTCTGGTAGCATAGTGCCTAAGGCACTTGACTGCTCACCAGAAGGCTGGCGGTTCAAACCCACCAGCCACTCCTCGGAAGGAAGGTTGGGCAATCCTACTTCCGTAGTGATACTGCCTCGGAAACCCAAGGAGGGGTCACTATGAGTCGGGGCCGACTCGACGGCAAACAACAACAACATAGAGTTCTTACCTATTTAGTGAGTGACACACTGATTTTGTCCACTGGCATCCTCGGAAAGGGAAATTTTCCAAGGCAAATTTACCTGATGTCTTTATATCCACTCAGATGTGACTCCTCTGTGGGGATTCAATATACTGAGGGGGCCCAAGAGTGAGAAGAATACCTTTCAGGAACAGAAGATGGGGCTAGACAGAGACACATGGCTAACAACCTCTCAATCTGAAAAAAAAACTGCTTCTATCTCTAAATGTCAGCTGTCAGCTTTTCCAGATATGAATATCTAAATAGAACAATTCTCCCAAAGAAAGAGAGAGAAGGAGCTGGGGATGTTAGTTCAGCTATACCTGCATCTTCTACCCCTCTCCCCTCTCCATGCAATTTTCAATCATTCTATCATAATTTTTAGTACTTTTGGATAACTTCATTTTGAAGCAAGCAAGCTGGGAGCCAGAAGGAGCAGGGCTGCTCTCCTGGATGTAAACACCCACACTGAAACCAAAAAACCCAAACTCACTGTCATCGAGTCAACTCCGACTCACAGCGGCCCTCTTTAGGTTTCCGAGGCTATAAATCTTTACGGAAGTAGATTGCCCAGTCTTCCTTCCACAGAGTGGCTTCTTGTTGTTGTTGTTATGTGCTGTCGAGTCAGCCCCGACTCATAGCGACCCCTCCTTGGGTTTCCAAGGCAGTATGACTACGGTAGTAGATTGCCCAACTTTCTTTCCGAGGAGTGGCTGGCGGGTTTGAACCACCAGTCTTCTGGTTAGCAGTCAAGTGCCTTCAGCACTATGCTACCAGGCTGATGGTTTTGAACTGCCAACTTTCTGGTTAGCAGTCAAATATCTTAGGCACTACACCACCAAAGCTAGCTGATAAAAAAAAAAAAAAAAAAAACATACTCATTGCTATCACAAACTGCATAAAGTCAATTTTGACTGATAGCGACCCTACTGGACAGAGTAGAACTGACTCATAGAGTTTCCAAGGCTATAAATCTTTAGAGAAACAAACTGCCTCATCTTTCTCCAGCTGTGCAGCTGGAGGGTTAAACCACTGACCTTGTGATTAGCAGACAAGTTCTTTAACCACTGTGTCACAACTGCTCCTACATTAGCTGACAGTTCTCTCAATTTGTAGAGAGAGGTCCCTTGTGTTTCCCCTGGGGTAAAGGACTTTTCTGTGTTAATCCCTCCATGTTTTGCTCCTCTTGTTATTTCTGCTTTCTGTCACATCTGCCAATCCTAATTCTGTTGCCTCTCCAGGGTTGTCCCAAGCCCAAGGGCTCCCCTCTACTGTTGGCCCCAAGTACACACTTGAAAGCCTGCCTTCTACTGTTCCATCCATCAACACTCCCTATCCATCTTGCTGAAATTATTGAAATATTTCACCCACGGGTCCAGAGACTTTCATTCACAGTCTCTTTCCCTTTCTTTTTTCTGTTATCTGTTTTCACCATTTTTTATTCATTACTTTCATTATAATGGGATCTTGAAGATGACAGGAGACAAACGTGCTCAGTCTGCCAACTAGAATTACAAATCCAGTCTCCTTCCTGTTGCTAAGGCTAGCAGAAAAATGAGTAATTCTGTCCTCTTTTTCAATGGGGGAAAAAAAAGGCTCAAAGAAGTATATGCTTGTCAGTGGACTAAGTTGTCAAACCAAACTGTGTAGCTAGGTCTTTCTCTACATCCTTCCCCCACCTCCTACTGGACTCATTCATCCTGATAACTCATTTATTTGACTAGATTCTTCCAAAGTGGTTGGCATGTCTCCAGTAGAAAGCACAGGGCTGGAGAGTGGTGCTGGCTCTGGGTTGTCTGCCCATTTCCATTTCTATTTTTCAGTGTCACCGCCCTCACAGCCCAGTCTCAGTGCTGGTTGGCAGTTCATCAAATGGCAAGACCTAGGAGGTAAGTCCTGGCTCCTGAGGCTCTAATGCAATGGAGATAAAAGAAGAGAACTCAGAAAGAGTGACCCCTATTTCCCAACAATGTCTGAGATACAGGAATCTGAAGGCAGAAAGGGGCTCTGGGTTGGCTCCTTTTAGGGGCTTTTCAGAACTGGAGGGGAGAGCACCATCATGTATATTCCGTCAAAAGGAAAAAAGGGGAGCAAAGCAAGAATGACATGTTTCCTGGAATGGAAAGCCTCCTTTAGACAATCAGCATGCTTACCCCTCCTGTACCTTCTGCAGTCTATGACTTTGGATCCAAATCGTGGCTCAGTGGACCCAAAGAGGAATGCCTTTTTTAAGAAGTGATTCAGGAAATCAAATATGTTTTCATGTAGGAAGAGTGTCTGACTGAACAAGATAAAGCTCAGAGATTCAAAATAGCCAGTCTAGGGTCAGAGTTGGTGGTATTCATAGCAGCAGTAATAACACATATCTTTAGTATTATCAGTATTATTCTGAACTAGAAAAAGCCTCTGGTAAGACAGATTCCTGTGGGCCCTTGGAAGTATAAAAAGCAGAACAATCTGAAAAGAAACACAGAAATTGCCACTGCAGCTTCTTTGTTTCTTCTTAAATCCACTGCCATCAAGTTGATTCTGACTTATAGTGACCTCAGTGGGTTTCCAAGGCAGTAAATCCTTATGGAAGTAGATTGCCCTTTCTTCCTTCTGTGGACCAGCTGGTAGGTTTGAACCACCAACCTTCTGTCAAATACCTTAAGCACCACACCACCAGAGCTCCTTCTTATAGCACATAAAAAGGTAGATAAGCTTTCTATATTATTTAAACAAAACAAAAGCAGAACTCATTGCCATCATGTAGATTCTGATTCATGGCAACCCCCACTGGGATTCTGAGGCAGTAAATCTTTATGGAAGTAGATTGACCCATCTTCCTTCTGCAGAGCAACTGGTGGGTTTGAACTACCAACCTTCTTGTTTATAGTCAAATACCTTGGGCACTATGCCACCAGAGCTCCTTTTCTAGCTCATAATGCTACTAATAATCCCAACATACTTGTTTTTGTCTTGTTTTCTTTTTTGCCTAATGGTGACTCTTTCTGCAGCTCAGCAGTCTCCCTCTTCCATTGCCTTCCAGTTGATTTCAACTCATAGCACCCTTTTAGGGCAAAGGAGAACTGCCCCATAGTGTCTTCCATGCTGATCATTAGATGTCTTCTTTGGTGGATGCCCCATAGCGTCATCTAGGCTGTAATCTTTACAGAAGCAAATTATCAGATATCTTCTTTGGTGGGGAGATTGGTGGGTTCAAACCACCAACCTTTCAGCTGGCAGCTGAGTGATTAACCATCACAGTGGGAATGGTGAAAGGCAAACGGATGAATGCATCTGGTGTGATAAATCAAGAAAAGTGAAATAGAAGAGCAAACAGTGAAATATTGCCTGGGGTTATGAGAACTGGGGTTTGAACTTTACAAGTCTAGATTTAGAAAAAGAAATTCTAAAAGGGGCACACGAGCACATAACACTAGGAAAATTTATCAGATTAGCTAGAAGGATGGTGCTTAAGATTTCCCAGAAAAATAAGAACTTTGAAACAAAATTACAATTGATGGTTATGTAAATAAGTATTCAAGTTCTTATTAAAAATCCCCAAAGCCATTTTTGTTATTAAGCCAGGAAAGCTGTACTTCATGGAGAACTAGTGCCATCTTGTCTTTTTTTGAAGTTGATATGAGAATAATTTGTTAGATTAAAATAAGGCACCATTAGGGAACTTGTTTTGAATTAATTTATGGCAGGAGGAAAACATTCAGACTGTTTTAATATGGAAATTTCATTGCTTTATTTTCTTCCTATTTTTGCTGTGACTATAAAATGGGACATTAATATTTCTCCTCACCTTATGGAAGGGGGAAAAGGAGCTCTGGTGGCACTGTGGTTAAAGCACTGGGCTGCTAACCAAAACGTTGCTGGTTTGAACCCCCAGCCTCTCTGTGAGAGAACGATGGGGGAGTCTGCTTCCTTAAAGATTTATAGCCTTGGAAACCTTATGGGGCAAATATACTCTGTCCTATAGGGTTGCTATGAGTTGGAATTGACTCTATGACAGTGAGTTTTCATGGAAGGGTTTGAAGATTAAGCCCTTCTTGCCCCTAGGAAAGGAAAACTAGTTTTTCAAAGAGAGAGAACAGGGGGATAGGGAGGGTGTGTCAGAATAGTCTGGGACCATGAGAGGTGATCTCAAGGAAGATGACAGGAACAGAAAGACCTCACTGCCCAAGAAGGCCAGGTGAAGTGCTTCAGGGAAGCACTGGGCGTGTTTATTTTCTCCACATCAGCTTGTTTACTTATTTATTTCCTGTCTCCCCAGTGTGGCTTTTGATCATCTTGTATCATCAATATTTGGCCCATAATTGTTGTTCAATAAATATTTGTTGAATATATTTAATCCTCCTTTATTAGGAAGGGTAAGCTCTGAGAGGGAGATGGTTACTTCCGTTTATAGATGAGGAAACTGAAGTTTGGTGAAGCATATAAAATTTTCTCATTGTCACACAGGTGGTAAATAATAGCAGTCAAATGATGGCAAATCACGCCATCATTCTTCTCCACCACACTGCCCAATTTTATACGAATTCACGGGGGGGGGGGGAGGCGCTGTGGATACTTTTTCAACAATGCTACCCAACACCTAATGGCCAAATCTAGTGATCACTTTACCTAAGTTCTGCAGCTTTTGACACTCTTGTTTTCCCCCTTGCCATTTGTGATGTCACTTGCCATCCCGGTGTTGCTGTTCCCTTTCTCTGTTCCTTCTTTGAAATCCTAATGGGAGCCCTTTTCTGTCTCCCTGCCTGATGTTGATGTTATTTGCATTCTTCCTCAGCCTTTTACCTATCTCTGAACACACATTTCAGTTGGGAATCCCACTCATCCATCCCTGGGCTCATCCTCATCTGTGCACCAAAGCCTCCCAATCCTTAGCAAGAGTACAGGCCTCCCTCCTCAATCCCAGGCCTGTACCCAACTGCATCCCACAACTTCAACCCCCATAAGGACCTCAAATTCATGCCCCAAACTATAATCTTTAGCCAACACCTTCTCCTTCTCTCAATTTCAGTTATTGTCCAATTCGGGTCTTGACTCCACCTGCACTCTCCATCTCCATGGCTGTTCTCCAGTCCAGGTCACCTTTTGCTCCCATCTGAGCCACTGTAACAATTTCTCACCTGTTTCCTGCATACATTCTTTCTCCCTCCACAGTGATCTTTAAAAAAAAAAAAAAAAACCTTCTATTTTGGGTGAAAGTGTGCACAGCAAAACAGGTTCCCATTCAGCAATTTCTAAATGCATTGATCAATGACATTAGTTAGGTTCTTCATATTGTGTCAATATTCTCATTATTTCCATTTTAATTGTCCCATTCCTGTTAACCTAGTCTCACCGGCCCTTAATCCTCTCATCTATGCTTTAAAGTCATTGTTTATGATTTGGTCTCATTTAGATGATTTTTTAAAAGAGACAATACTCAAAGGTGATATTCTTTACTTTGTGAGTTAAGCTGTAGATAAGGTAAAGGGTAACTTTAGGGGATAGTTTCAGTTCAGGCTTAAAGTGTATCTCCAGTTGGGGAATCCTTCAGTTTCAATTGATCTAGTATGTCTAGTTTTTTTGAGAATTTCAATCTCTGTTTCACATTTTTCTGCCTTTCCATCAGGATTTATCTATTGTGGCCTTGACCAGAATACTTACTAGTGGTAGTCAGGCACCATATAGTTCTTCTGGTCTCAGAGTACAAGAGTCTGTGGTTCATGTAGATGTTTAGTCCACTACAGTGATCCTTTAAGAAACTTTTAATTGCAATATAACATTCATACAGAAAATGCATGAATCATAAGGGTATAGCTTAATAAAATTTTATAAACAGAGTAGACTGAGGGACCAGCACCAAGAAATAGAACCTTACCAGCTTTCCAGAAACCCCTTAGTGCCTCTTTCCAGTCACTACCACAGCCCAGGTTAATGCTTCTCCTAACTTCTAATATCACAAATTAATTTTGCCCATTTTATATTTTATATAAATAGAGTCATATAGTATGTCAGCATAATCTTTTGACAATCTATATCAAGGCCTGTCATGACTATGTAAAAAACCTTCCTATGGGTTCCATCACTGAAGATTAAAATCCAAGCAAAGATTCCAATCCTACAGGGCTCTTCCTGCTCCAGTCTCCATCTACCTTCTGTTCTCATTGAGCTTCCAAGTACAACAACTGCCTCTTGGGTACCAAAACCAAAAACCAAACAACAGACTCATTGCCTTTGAGTTGATAAACAGTTTATGCTTGGCTGTTAACGTAAATGTTGGCAGTTTAAATCCACCAATGGTACCACTGAAGAAAGACTTGGTGATTTGTTTCCATAAAGATTACAGTCAAGAAAACCCTACGGAGTAGTTCTACTCTGTCCCATGAGGTCTTTGGTACCAAGCTACCTAAATTCAGAGTTCAGTAATAAGCAGTTGAAATGTGCAGCTGAATGGAAAACTCTTGTTGTTGTTGTTGTTAAGTGCCGTCGAGTCGTTTCCGACTCATAGCGACCCCATGCACAGCAGAACGAAACACTGCCCGATCCCGCACCAGCCCCACAATCCCTGCTATACTCGAGCCCATCATCGCAGCCACCATATCAATCCATCTCGTTGAAGGCCTCCCCCTCTTTCGTCGACCCTCCACCCTACCAAGCATGACATCCTTCTCCAGGGAATGGTCCCTTCTTACAACATGACCAAAATAGGTGAGACAAAGTCTGGCCATTCTTGCTTCCAAGGAGCATTCTGGCTGCACTTCCTCCAGGACAGATCTGTTAGTTCTTTTAGCAGTCCATGGTACTTTCAGCATTCTTCGCCAGCACCACAACTCAAAAGCATCAACTCTTCTTCGGTCTTCCCTATTCATTGTCCAGCTCTCACATGCATACAAGGTGATTGGAAATATCATGGCTTGTGTCAGGCGCACCTTAGTCCTCAAGGAGATATCCTTGCTCCTCAGCACTTGAAACAGTTCCTTCGCAGTTGACTTTCCCAATGCTACACGTCGTCTAATGTCCTGACTGCTGCTTCCGTTGGCATCGATTGTAGAACCAAGCAATGTGAATTCCTTGACAACCTCAATCTTCTCTCCATTTATTGTGATGCTGCTCATTGGTCCAGTTGTGAGGATTTTTGTTTTCTTTATGTTGAGATGTAATCCATACTGCAGACTGTATTCTTCAACCTTCATCAGTAGGTGCCTTAAGTCATCCTCACTTTCAGCAAGCAAAGTTGTATCGTCTGCATATCTCAGGTTGTTAATGATTCTTCTTCCAATCCTGATACCACGTTTTTCTTCATATAGTCCAGCTTCTCGGATTATTTGCTCAGCATATAGATTGAATAAGTGTGGAGAAAGAATACAACCCTGACGCACTCCCTTCTTGATTTTAAACCATGGCATATGATCTAGAACCAATGGTAATGAAGGAAGAAGTCAAAGCTGCAATGAAAGAACTGGCGAAGAACAAGGCTCCGGGAATTGATGGCATACCGATTGAGATATTTCAACAAACAGATGCCCCATTGGAGGCGCTCACTCAGTTATGCCAACAGATTTGGAGGACAGCTACCTGGCCAACTGACTGGAAGAGATCCATATTTGTGCCCATTCCAAAGAAAGGTGATCCCACAGAATGTAGAAATTATAGAACAATATCACTAATATCACATGCAAGTAAGATATTACTGAAGATAATTCAGAAACGTTTGCAGCAGTATATTGACAGAGAACTTCCAGAGGTTCAAGCCGGATTCAGAAGAGGACGTGGAACAAGGGATATCACAGCTGTTGTCAGATGGATCTTGGCTCAAGGCAAAGAATACCAGAAAGAGGTTTACTTGTGTTTTATTGACTATGCAAAGGCATTTGATTGTGTGGATCATGACAAATTATGGATAACATTGAGAAGAATGGGAATCCCTGAGCACTTGATTGTACTCATGAGGAATCTGTACCTTGACCAGGAGGCTGTCGTTCGAACAGAACAAGGGGAAAACTCTTGGTCCATGTCAAATAGCATCTTGCCTCAGAACCTTCCTGTGGTGCAGTGAATTACTTAATATCCCTCTTCCAACCATAGTCTTTGTAACTCCCACCAAATGAGGTGCCTGTGGCCCACTAGGGGGGGTTGGACAGCTTGCTAATAATGCAAACAAGGCTTATGGCACCCTGTGGTAGTGAAACTATGCAAATAAGGTGTATGGAACCCTAATGAGGGGATTGGTCAGTTTTACCATCCCACTAGGTTTAACATGAGCCATCCCAGAGACAGACAGGGCAACCTAACTACCCCAAGAAGAAAAGATGGGAACAGAATGTATCCTTTGGACCCAGAGTCCTTGTGCTGGGAACCTCCTAGACCCAAGAGACAAAGAGCTGTAATACTGGAGACAGCAAAGAAACAGTGGCAGCAGAACCAGGAGACTGGCAGGAGATGGTGTGGTGGGCTTCCCGGCTCTCAAAGAAAGGTGGTTACAGTGAGTGCTGACCCACAGAGTGAGAAATGTGAGCACCTGCTTGCTGGCAGAGTGGGTTGCCTCTAGGCACTTGTTGGAAGGGCTAGGAGTGCTGACTCATGGAGCTGGAGAGCTGAGTGCCTTTGGACCTAGGCTTACTGGCAGAGTGGAATGACTCTGGGCACTTGTTGGCAGAGCTAAAAGGGCTTTGTAACATTTGCCCAAGTAGGGTAGAGACAAAGCTGGCCCAACAGGCTTGAGGGGCCAAGGGCCTGAGAGAGGCCTGCCTGTGAATGTGGCTGAGAAGAGAATGACCTGATCAAAGAAGTATATCCTCAGTCTTCCCTAAACCTGAATTATAATCTGTTACTTCCCTAATAAACCCCTTAACTGTTAGTATAGTCTGTGAGTTCTGTGTGGCCATTGCAATTAATTATCGAACCCAGCAGAGGAGTACTGTGGGAGGACAGTTGGTGTCAGAATTGGTATAAAGGTTAGGGAGTGGAGGCATGTCTGACCTCCACCTCAAAGGAAACAGCTTTGGGCTGGTGCTGACGGTGATTCTCCCCCCTCATCAAGTTAGATGAAGTCAGAAGATTCTATCAAACCATTTTTACAGTTCCCCAGGGGCCATTCTCTCTGCCTAGCAGCAGCTCTGATGACACAGTGGATAAGGCATTTGGCTGCTAACCAGAAGGTCAGCTGTTCAAACTCACCAGCCAGCTGCTCCACAGAAGGATCTATTTCCATAAAGATTTACAGCCTCAGAAACCCAATAGGGGTCTTCTGAGTCAAAATCGACTTGATGGCAGTGAGAGTTTCTTTTGGGGGCAGTTTGTCCCCACCTTCTTCTACACATTTATTTTTCTGGTGACAAAGAATGTCCCACCTTTTACTTTTCTACATTATTCTTTCAGGGTGTGTTGTTGTTGTGTGCTGTCAAGTCGGATCTGACTCACAGCGACCGCTCTTTGGGTTTTCGAGGTGATATCACTACAGAAGTAGATTGCCCAATCTTCCTTCTGAGGAGTGGCTGGTGGGTTTGAACTGCCAGCCTTCTGGTTGGCAGTCAAATGCCTTCCAGGCCATAGAACACTGCAATTACAATAACCATGAGGTTTTTATGCATAACAACATGGCAATCCTGATACCTAATACATTCTAGCAAGGCAGAGGAAGGAAATGACCACAGAAATGGGGCAGTTTTATTGGGAATAGGCAATCCACTTGGTAAGTACTTGATGAATTAACAAATCAAAGGAAAATATTGTAAATTCCTTAAAGAAATGGGTATTTTTCCTTCTATTATACTCATTTATCTCCAGCCTTTCCCCCTAATCCCAGAAAAAAAGAAGCTTTGGCTACTAAATAAAAGGCTGATGAGTCTAAGCCACCAGCTGCTCCAGGAGAGAAAGATGTGGCAGTCTGGTTCCCTACTCTGCCCTACAGGGTCGCTATGAGTCAGAGTCAACTTGAAGTTACAGAACAACAACAATTTCCCCAAAAGTTATGGAGGCACAGTAGGTTAATTAGCAAATTTTTGTTGATTGTTTCACATTCTTCAGATTAAGTCCAGGGCCAACTTCATATCAGAGCTCCCCTGAAAACTGTCTCCTAGAGAAATGAAATCCTGGACTTTTGTTTTTGTTCTAAGGAGCATACCTATCTGGGGTAAATGTTCACCTTATACGTCTGTCTATTGTTTGGCTGGAAGCCATGGGAGTGAATTCAATTCCAGGCCCAAAAGGTGACTAGGGGCCATAGTCTAGGGGGTTTTACCAGCTTCTATCAGACCAGTAAGTCTGATTTTTTTTTTTTTTTTTTAATGATTTTGAGCCTAGATCTGTTTTTGACTCTTGGCCCTGGGAGATTCCTTCAGCAGACAAGAGACTGTGATACTCATTCCCCTAAGCAGTTAGGAGGGAAAGTTGTCAGACTATGTGCCTACAGCTGGCCTAAGAGAAGCCCCTGGAGGTTTCATCAGGGTGAGTCAGTGCCCTGCTCTGTAGGTGCCCTGGCAGGACAAGGAAGGGGTCTTTGCCCAGGGAAACCCCTGCCCTAGGGAGCCTGTGCCTGCCAATCCCTGGCTCAGCCTCTTTTTTAGCTCTGGGAAGACCTCAGAAGGTGCTGCATACTTCATAAACCATAGCATCACCCAGCCTTGCTCAGAGGCACAGCAGAGGTTGGAGAGCAAAGCTTTAAGAACCAGACCAAAACAGCAGATGTGTAAGAGGAGGGCAAGCAGATTGCCTGCTCTGAGAGAAGACATGGATATGCATGGATGCCCGCTGGCCTCTACCAGCCAGATGCTGGGGCCTGCTTATTGTCAACTATCTCTTCTCATCTCTTTGATGTCAGAGTTCCTCCTGAGGCTACAGTTTGCTGGAGTTGCACATACCTGCAACAGACAGACCTGTTCAGCCCTCTACCCATAACATGCATGCTTGGTAGAGGCAGGGAGGGGGGCTCCCATGAAATAGGCATGCTCACTCTCAGAGACACATTATGCTGGACAGGAGCATTCCCACCCACTATCCTGATCACCTGGGTATTTGCCTGCCTGCTGAGGGCTCCAGAATTCCCAATCAAGAGCTGTTTTCATAAGTGCCCACTATTTCCCAAGGTCCCTAAAAATCTGTCCCATTCAGAGCAGGCCCTTAGCAGCCAGGATAAGATGCTTAGGGCCAAAAAGAAAACCCCAACCTCTGATTGAGTAGATCTAGCTAGGAACTTTGTCCGTTTTCTGTGATCATTATTTCCTTCTGCTTTTCTGGGGGTAGGTGGAAGAAAGGTGGAAAGAAAAGGTTCTTTATTGAACATTCAAATCTTCTCTCCGATCAGACACTGCAAAAGTATAAAGTGTCCTCCCTAAAGTGCTAAGCTCTCACCACAACTCCAGATTCCACCATTTGACTTATTGTAGATCATAGAAGGGTTGTGTGACCCAGTGGTCTCAATTTCTTCACTGACCAAGGACTAAGAACCAAATATATGGACTCTAAGAAAGTGGAGAGCAGGTGAGTGATAGGAGGCAGACTTAGACTACAGGGCTGGGGGATCCAAGTAGAGACATCCAGGGAGAGTCTGGCAGATCCAGGGAAAGTCAGGCAGGGGGCATAGGTCTGAAAGCCTATTCCACACAGAAAGGAGGTCTCTGAGGAGAGTGCAGAAAGGTAGGGACAGAGGGGGGTGGAGAGAGTGAGAACAAAGGACAAAGGGCCATTAGGAAGCAACACCTCATGACCACCTCCAGCAACAAGACCAGTTTCTCTCCAGCCTTGTAAACAGCTGGTGGCACCTTAAGTCACCTACCTGGGGAAGGGAGTGTAGAAGGCTGATGGGCAGTGGTATTGTAAATGGGTCTCTGGGTTTCAGACTTATACGGCAGGTGTTTCTCAGGCAAGAGAGCCTCACTTCTGCCAACTATTCAACCCCACATCCAGAATGAGGTTTTCCCTGGGCTAATTTCCAAATTAAAATCGTAACCCAGTAGCTACATTTGGGTTTTGAAGTAAATTCCCCTTAGACAATGCTGGAACTTATCAAGTAAGACCGCAGCTGTGGAAAGATAACTTGTTCGATTGTTTTCATTACCTCTGTTCCTTCTCCCTGAAGTCAGAGCCTGATGTATTATTAGACTCCAAATACCTGTGAGATCCCATCAGTAAGGCAAAGGGCTTACCTGAAGTGGAGCCCCAGAGGACCTCAAAACAGAGCTTTACTTGCTAAATTAGCAGAAGAATCAGGAAGACAGAGGCAATGCTCTTAGGGACATCTAAACTCTGACCTTTTAAGGCATCAAGGATCTGGGTGACCAACATGAGCTGTTTGAATTGTAAAAACATATACATTTGGTCAAAGTTGAGTCTTTCGTCTAGTCTTTCTAAGTACTCACTGCTGTCGAGTCAGATCCGACTCACAGCGACCCCTCCTTGGGTTTCTGAGGCAGGATCTCTACAGAAATAGATTGCCCAATCTTCCTTCCGAGGAGTGGCTGGTGGGTTTGAACCACCAGCCTTCTGGTTAGCAGTCAAATGCCTTAAGCATTATACCACCAGAGCTCCCCTGCCTAGTCTTTAGATGGTTAGAAATCTGTCCATCTGTCCCTTACCCATAAGTGGAGCAGATTTATGACTGAATGCTGTAGTAGGTGTGTAGGTGGTTAAACCATTTGGTTTATCAGTGCTCACCCCTGGCTAGCACCTGGCCTGAAGCACCCTTGCTCCAAGAAATCCCCATTCCAGCTCTACTCCCCATCATGTCAATTTATTTTTGAAGTTTTCCAGACAGAGTGCTGCTCCTACTGTGGCTTCACCTCTGATCGTCCTGTTTCTCCCAAGCTGTTCCTTCTTCCTCCTCCTCTCACCCTGCCTCCTCCCTCTCACCTCCACTGCCCTTTGGCTGACAGATCAACAGGGAGAGAGAATCAGGGAGGGAATCACATGGAGGGCCTGGAGAGGGAAAAGTGGAAGAGAGTGAATGGGATCTAGTCATTAGGAAGAGATAAGAGAAAGGGCTTTGGTCAGTGATACAGAAAACGCCCAAATTCTTTCTTGGAAAAGTTTCCTCAGGTCCCAGGCTGATGCGGGAGAGGAAAGGAAACTGTTACACAAAGAGGTCAAGGCATGAGGTCAAGTAAGGCAAACTTGCTTCTTTCTGATCAGAAAACCATGTTTACACGAGAGTAATCAGAACATCCTTCCCTGGAACCCACACCCTCTAGTATCCCCTTCCACCCCTCACTGCCCATGACCCAGGGAGCAACAAGGGGGCATAACCCACATGGAACTCCACTGACACTAGAAGGTGTCATTTGGGACAGCAAGGTCTTCTCTGCTCCATAAAACGGAGAAATGAAAGCAAGAGTAGGTGCAAGGAGAAAAGCAAATCAATTTCTCAAATTCCATGATTATCTATAATATTAACTTTAAGCTGTAAATATCATTAGTTATAACATCCTTGACCTCAGCCTCTTAGAACATTTGTCATTCCCAAACTATTTGGGGAAGAATAGATCAAAATGGAAAGCAGCCTCGCACAGCAAGCCTGTGTATACAGAGAACCACTGGAGATTCTCCGGAGTCCAATATGCAGTGGGCCACATTGCTCCTTGCTAAGAAGGCTGTGCCCTCAACACTCTTCCCTCCTTCCTTTCTCCTAGTCCAGAGGAAGGTCTCAGAGCCAGATGGTCATAGCCTTGGTTTTTGCCTCAAAGGACACACAGTAGGGAACTCTGGGAAACATCTAGTTTCTCTAGGATGCTCCCCCAACAATTGTTGTTAACTGCCACAGAATTAGTCCCCATCCATGGTGACACCATGCACAATGGGAGCAGACTGTTTTGATCTATAAAATTTTCAATGGTTGATTTTCAGAAGCAGATCACCAAGACTTTCTTCCTACTTTGTATTAGTCTGGAAGCTCCACTGAAATCTTCTCAGCATCATAGCAACACACAAGCCTCCATGAGTGATGAACGCACATGGTGCTTTTGTTGTTACTGTTGGGTTCTGTTGAGTCAGTTCTGACTCATAGCAATCCTATGTACAATAGAACAAAAGACTTCTCAGTCCTGCGTCATCCTCACCTCTTTGCTATGTTTGAGCCCGTGGCTGCAGCCACTGTGTCAATGCATCTCACTGAGGGTTTTCTTTTTTGCTGACTCTCTGCTTTGCCATGCTTGATGTCCTTCTCCAGGGACTGGTCCCTCCTGATAACATGTCCAGAGTACGTATGAGAGACAAAGTACTGCCAACCTTACTTCAAAGGAGCATTCTGGCAGTACTTCTTCAAGATAGATTTGTTAGTTCCTTTCGCAGAATTGGTATATTTAATATTCTTTACCAACACCATAATCCAAAGGCATCAATTCTTCTTCCATCTCCCTTATTCATTGTCCAGCTTTCACAAGAATACAAAGTGATTGAAAATACTATGGCTTGGGTCAGGTGCACCTTAGTCCTCAAGGTGACATCTTTGTTTTTTAACACTTTAAAGATCTTTTGCAGCAGATTTCCCCCAATGAAATATGTAGTTTATTCTTTGACTGTTGCTTCCATGGGTGCTGATTGTGGATCCAAGTAAAATGAAATCCTTCACAACTCAATGTTTTTTCCATTTATCATGTTGTTGTTTATTGGTCCAGTTGTGAGGATTTCTGTTTTCTTTACACTGAGGTCTAATCCATACTGAAGGCTGTAGTCCCTGATCTTCATCACTAAGTGCTTCAAGTTCTTTTCACTTTCAGCATGCAAGATTGTGTCATCTTGCATATGAAAAAGTAGTCTTTCTCCAAACCTGATGCCTCACTCTTCATATAGTCCCAGTTCTTAGATTATTTGCTCAGCATACAAATTAAATAAGTATGGTAAAAAGATACAACCCTGAAGCACACTTTTCCTGGTTTTAAGTCATGCGACATCCCCTTATCTTGTTTGAATTACTACCTCTTGGTCTAGGCACAAGTTCTGCATGAGCTCAAGTAAGTGTTCTGCAATTCCCATTCTTTGTAATGTTATCCATAATCTGTTATGATCCACACAATTGAATGCCTTTGCACAGTCAAGAAAACACAGGTAAACATCTTTCTGGTATTCTCTGCTCCCAGCCAAGATACATTTGACGTCAGCAATGATATCCCTTGTTCCATGTTCTCTTCTGAATCCAGCTTGAATTTCTAGCAATTTCATGTTGATGTACTGCTACAAAATTTTACTTGTATGCAACATTAATTATATTGTTCAATAATTTCCACATCCCATTGGATCACCTTTCTTTATAATGGGCACAAATATGGATCTCTTCAGGTGGTTGGCCAGACAGCTGTCTTCCAAATTACTTGCCATAGATGAGTGAGTGCTTCTAGTATTGCATCCATTTGTTGAAATGTTTCAATGAGTATTCTATCAATTTCTGGAGATTTCGTTTTTGCCAATGGCTTCAGTGCAATTTGGGGTTTTTCCTTCAATACCATCAGTTCTTCATCATATGCTACCTCATTTCAGGTACAACAAATTCTTTTTAGTACAGTGACTCTGTATTCTTTCCATCTTCTTTTGATGCTTCTTACATCATTCAATATTTTGTCCATCAAATCCTTCAATATTGCAACTCGAGGCTTGAATTTTTCTTCAGTTCTTTGAGTCTGAAGAATGCCAAGTGTGATTTACCCTTTTTATTGTCTAACTCTGGGTCTTTGTACATTTCATTATAATGCTTTATTTTGTCTTTTTGAGTCGCCCTTTAAAATCTTCTGCTTAGCTATTTTACTTCATTATTTCCTCCATTCCATTTAGCTATTTTGCATTTAAGAGCAAGTTTCAGAATCTTTTCTGAGATCCCTTTTGGTCTTTTCTTTCTTTCCCGTTTTTTTAACATCTTTTGCTCTCTTCATGTATGATGTCCTTGATGTCATCCCACAACTCATCTAGTCTTCAGTCATTAATGTTCCATGTATCAAATCCATTAGATATTATCCTATTACTGACAGCATTATACTTTAGGATAGTTCTTGGAATGTTCTTTTTTTTTTTTTTTTTTGCCCAACAAACGTGACATCATTCCTTTTCAATATGTCATTCCTGATATAGTAAACCATATGATTGTCCAATTCTAAATGGTCAACACCAGACCATTTCAGCTCACTAATGCCTAGAAAATCAATCTCCAAGAGTTGCATTTCATTTTTGACAACTTCCAATTTTCCTAGACTCATACTTTGTACATTCCATATTCTGATTATTAATGGATGTTTGCAGCTCATCCTGAGTCATGCCACATCAACAAATGAAGGTCTCAAAAGTCTCCTCCATTCACGTCATTAAGGTTGACTCTACTTTCAGGAGGCAGCTCTTCCCCAGTCATATTTTGAGTGCCTTCCACCCTGAGGGGCTCATCTTCCAGCACTGTATCAGACAATGTTTCATTGCTATTCACAAGGTTTCCACTGGCTTACTTTTTCAGAAGTAGATTGCCAGGCCCGTCATCTTAGGCTGTCTTAGCCTGAAAGTTCCACTGAAACCTGTCCACCATGGGTGACCCTGCTGGTATGTGAAATACTGGTAGCATAGCTTCCAGCATTACATCAACACACAAGCTACCACAGTACGACAAACTGATGGATGAGTGCATAATGAGCAGGAATCAAACCAGGTCTCTTGCATGGAAGATGAGAATTCTTCCACGGAACTGACACTGTCTTCTTTCCCATTAATTATGGCTCCTATGTTCAAGCTCATCTTCAATACAAATTAGTCCTTTCAGTCACCTTAATGAATATGGTGGCCACAAGAACATCAGAGCACCACATCGGCTCCTGGATGCTGGGTGTGAATTAATGTCCTTGCCTCAGAGAAGAGATCCTCACACTTTAGGGTTCATTAGAAACATCTGTGAAGTTTGTTGAACCAGCTTGTTGGGCTCACTTCCACAGTTTTGTTTCAGTAGTTCTGAGATGAAACTGAGAATCTGCATTTCCAACAAGCTCCCATGTGATGTTCATACTGCTTGTCCACACTTTGAGAGCCATCACCTGAGAATTCAAGTAAGTCTTCTTGGCCTCTAACCTGAACTATCCTTTCTGAAACCTCTTTCCTAGAGAAAAGGCTCAATCACAGTGCACAAACCCATTATATGTAAAAAGCAGCTTAAAAGGAAATCTTTCCCTGGGGTAAAACTGAGTCAATCCCTTGATTTCTCTGTATTTTGCCACGCCATCTGTGCAGAGCCTCCTCACACAGTGAGGTTCTGGCCACACTGTCAGTGTGGATTGTCAGAGCCCTGAACTGGTTCTGACTGTGTACTTCCATCCATTTTCCAACTCCTTTGAACACTTCATCTTGTCTCACTTAGAATTTTTGAAAGCAAGTTTAGAGGGAATGTGGTTTCGTCATCCACACCTGGCTTGTTTTGGCTGGGATTTTTACCTGCAGGTTTTAAGATTCCTGAATGAAATCATAAATAAGCATCTTTAGATGACAACAGATTAGCTAAGCAAATTCTTGCCACCTACCAGCTATACTTCAAGGAGCAGTAGACATGAGCTCATCCACCTTTCTAACCCTGTGGGTTGATGCATGTCTGCAGCCCAGAGCCTGTGACTTCAAAAGGGGGTCATTTGAAGAAATACTGGTAAGCAACATAAACCAGAAGGGGGAAAAAAAATTGCCATCGAATTTATTCAGACTCATGGCAATGCCATGCGTTGCAGATAGAACTACACTTGAGGTTCCAAGGCTGTGACCTTTCAGAAACAAGAGGCCTTTCTTCTGAGGCACTCCTGGGTAGGTTTGAACTACCAACCTTTAAGTTAGTAGTCAAATGCTTAGCATTTGTAGCACCCAGGGACTCTAAGCAACATAAGGAAGTGGCATCTAGTACTGGTGATAAGCTCGCACTGTTCTTTGTGCTGGCAGCATTTATGTAGATGAGGGAAACCAATCTCTGTCATGGGATTTTCAAACCAAGGGAAGGGCCTGTTCCAGGCCTCCTTGCAGAAGCTCACCCCCATGTACATCTGGCTCCCATTCATGACTTCAGGAAGCAAAGCATCTTCTTGCTCCCTGCAGCTTTCCTCTTAAGGTTCCCTGTTGCCCACTGGGGCTCACCACTCCTGAAGCCCTCTATGATGTGCTGCTGCCACATTCTGTTCTGTACATGTCCCAGATGTCCTTGACCTTTGACCTGTGACAGTTACTGGTTTTGTCTATCTAAAATCAATAATTAATTTGCACTCTTCCTTTTCTTCTGTGTTTGACTTCAATTCTTTAGTAGTTTACTTTAGTGAGGGTTCATGATTACTAAACTCCCTGCCTTTGTTTGAAAGTCTCTTTATTTTGCCCTCTTTTATTTATGGTTTAGTCAGTTATAAAATTCAAACTTGATGATAATTTTCTCTTAGCGCTTTGAAAATTATTCTATTATTTTCTAGTATCTATTATTTGAGAAGCCTGTTGTTGGTCTAATGAATGATTCTTAAAAGCAGTTTGTAACTTTGCTCCAGTCATTCTTAACATTCTTCTCTGTCTTTAGTGTTTCACAGTTTCAATATGATGTGTCCAGGTGTGACTTTTCTTTTTTGGAAATTCCTGTCAGAACTTACTGGGTTTTTTTTTGTTTTGTTTTGTTTTTGGTATACTTAGATGTATGTTTTATTACTTCTGAAAAAAATTCTCTGCCATTTTTTTTTAATATTGTCTATCACCTATTCATTTTATCCTCTTCTTTTGCAACTCATTTCAAATTTATATCGGACTTTATCATTATCATCCCTTGTCTCTCAACCTGTCCTTCGCTTTTTCTATCTCTTTACTCCTCTGTGCTGCTTTCAGGGTTACTTCTTCAACTCTATCTTCCACTTACTAATCCTCTTTTCATTTATGTTACACAGCTATTCAGCCATTCATTGAGTTTTAAATTTCTGTATCTGTGCTTTTCATTTGTAGAATTTCCATGTGTTTCTCAAGTCTGCCTGTTCCATTTTCTTAGGTGTCCCCCCACCCCAGTCTTTTCTGGTGTTTTCTATTTCTTCCTATAGCTCTTTAAACAGTAATAGTTTATAGTCTCTTTCAGAATGTTCTATTATCTCAAAATCTTGAGGTATTATTTGTTCTCATTGATATTTCTGCTGACTCCTGCTTATATGGGCCATTTCCTTGTCTAACTTTATTGTAAGCTTTCCCTTCATAGGAACTGTCTTCTCTTGGATATTCTGGTTGGTCTGGATTTTGAAATTACCCCTTCAGAGTGTCTTTACCCTTGTGTGTACCAGATGGCAAAAAGTTATCACCAGTCCAGAACCGTTTTTTATGTTCATTTATTTGTTTAGGACTTCCCTTCCCATGTGGATAATATAAATCCAATTTCCAATTCCATATGCCACAGAGTGTGGCCGGACTTAGAGGTAGAGGTTTGATTTCTCAGAGGAGTTTTTTCACCAAGCAATCTTTTAGAGACAAGCCTCTTTGTTGCCCGTGAGGTGGTAAGAAGAGTTTTATTAGTTCCTTTTTCACCAAGGGGCCCAGCTTTATACATGAGTCTGAGAGTTCCAACTCCCTATGTCATGTTTAGTACTTATGTCAGTACTAAAACCCAAACTCCTAACATTTAGGGTCTTGTTACTGATCCAATCACATCACACTTATTTACTCCCCTATCCTGCTGAGGGCTGCTTCAGGGTTAGCTGGTGCACTCATTGTTTTGGTGTTTGAGTCATTCTTCATTTCTTGCATCTAAAGATTTCACTTTCTTTCTTGCAAGCTCAGCTATGCATTTAACTTTTTGGTATAGTTCTATTTGTGCAATATCTCGAGGTATCTGTATTAGGAGAGGTTCCATATATATGGAACTATCATGTTGATGGACACCATAAGTCATTATAGTTCTTTATGGATCCATCTTATCCTTACTGAACACAGCCTCTGGAGAATAGGGACCTTGTCTGATTCATGACTGTGTTACCAATGCAGAGATTATATATCAGAATCATGAAGTGGAATTGTCAAAATTCAGATTCCATGACCCAAGATGTATAAATCAGAATCTAGTTCTGTTTCTAACTCCTTCTTTACCATAAAACCCAGTTCTTTTTCCTCAAAATTTAACATATTTTGTAACGGCATTTATTTGTGCATCTGCACACTATCTCTCTGAAGGACATAACCTCCTCTGTTTTGTTCATCATTGTATCTCATAGCAACTCCCATTGGGTTTCCAAGGCTGTAAATCTTCACCGAAGTAGATTGCCTCATCTTGTTCCCACAGAACAGCTGGTGGATTTGAACCACCAACCTTTTGGTTAGCAGCCAAATGCCTTACCCATTACACCACCAAAGCTCCTTATGGGTGATAGTTGTTGTTGTTGTTATGTGCTGTTGAGTCAGACCTGACTCATAGCAACCCCTCCTTGGGTTTCCGAGGTGGTATCACTACAGAAGTAGATTGCCCAACTTTCCTTCCTAGGAGTGACTGGTGGGTTTAAACCTCCAGCCTTCTGGTTAGCAGTCAATAATCATCTGTTGAATGAATGAGTCTCAAGCAACCATCCTGATACCATTCCTGAGCTCAGAGTTTAGAAACCCCTGTCATATACAACACTAGCAGAGTGCCACTTTGCTAACAATGGGTGGTCAATCAACCAAGACTCACCAAATGGCTGGCTGAAAGCCTACCCAGGGATGTTCCTCACATCCTCTCAGTTGTAAAATTCCAGGCTTAGGACCAAACCCTCAGCACTTAGTAAATCCTTTCCCGGCTGCTGTCCTCACCACTTCATCCCTGGGCCCACTCTTCCCACATGGCAAGGAGCCAATCAGATACACACATTTCTCTAAGATGTTTGGCCAACCTTTAGGGCTGGATTCTCAAGCTCTGAGCCAGCCCCTGGGATAAGACATTAGAAGAGCTGAGAGAGCTTCCTGGACAAAAATACCTCTCAATCTTTTTGAAAGAAAATGCTCTGAATTCTTGCCTCTCTTTAAGAGTTACTGTATTGTGACCTGACTTTGCCTCTATCACTGGGGAGCCATAGACTCAAACATAATGTTGTTACTGTTAGGTTCCATTGAGTCGATTTTGACTCATAGCAACCCCATCTGACAAAGTAGAACTGCCCATGGGGGTGATAACTGCTGTAAATATGCTATGGGAACAGTGATGGTCACTGCAGGAAATGGTCCTTCCAGACACCCTCATCCTGCTAGCTGTGTAATACTGGCTCCATAATATTTCATACACCACAATGAGATGTCTTGGTGCATCTGGCAAGGAAGGGTGTGGTCACTACAGAATTTTGTGCTTTCTAATTGACAGTTGTTTCTAATTATAAATACAGGACATGCTTATTGTAGAAAACACAGAAAGCAACAAGGAAGAAAAACATAACTATAGGCTTCCCACCAAGAGAGAACCATTACTGTTTGGGAATATCACCTTTTAATCTTCTGGAAGTTGTCTCTTCTTCATATTGTTGATTTTAAAAAATATGAATCATCTCTACATATGGTTGTCCATCCTGTCTCCTTTACTTAACACTATAGAATGAGCCCTTCCCCAATGTCTAAATTTTTCTCAATAAAACTTTAAAAAATGAGTGTAAATATTCCATAGATGGGTGCCCCATGATCTATTTATCAACTCTCCAACTAATTATATATGCAAGTCGTTTACTCAGAACAAATTTCTGAGAAAATGAATTACATGATGAAACATTGTTCAGCTGACTAAGTGTCCAGTTATTCTTTCAGGAAGTGTTCCTAAGCTACTTTATTGCTCCCATCCCTTGCCGGGTCCCTGGCCTAAATGCGTGTGTGTACAGTTGGAGAGGGGGTCTAGGCTATGAATGTGAGTGAAATAACATGCAGGAAAAGAGAAAAAGCGAGGAATGAAGACTTCCAGGGCCACTATTGCCAAATTTAGCTTAGAAAATTATATACACATATACATACACATATACATATGTATATATGTATACATATATATATACATATATGTATATATACACACATATGTATATATACACACACACATATATATATGCTACCAGATATACATATATGTATATATATACAGATATACATATATGTGTATATATATCTATATCTATATACATATATATATCTATGGGAGCTCTGGTAGCATAGTGACTAAGGCACTTGACCGCTAACCAGAAGACTGGTGGTTCAAACTCACCAGCCACTCCTAGGAAGGAAGATGGGGCAATCTACTTCCATAGTGATACTGCCTCGGAAACTCAAGGAGGGGTCGCTATGAGTTAGGTCTGACTCAACAGCACATAACAACAACAACAACATATATATCTATGCTACCAGAGCTCCTATATATATGTATATGTGTGTGTATATATATATAGAGAGAGAGAGAGAGAGAGAGCGAGCGCACTGGTGGTATAATGCCTAAGGCATTTGACTGCTAATCAGAAGGCTGGTGGTTCAAACCCACCAGCCACTCCTCAGAAAGAAGGTTGGGCATTCTACTTCCATAGAGATATCACTTCGGAGACCCAAGGTGGGGTCACCATGAGTCAGATTTGCTGGCAATGAGGTTTTTTTTGAGTATATACGTATACACACACACATATATATGGTATACCATATATATATGATATATATGTGTGTATATATATATGTGTGTATATACATGTTGTGTGTATATATACATATATACACACACACATATACATATATATATGTAAACAAACTCACTGCCGTTGAGTTGATTACGACTCATAGCTACCCCTCCTTGGGTTTCTGAGGCAGTATCACTATGGAAGTAGATTGCCCAACCTTCCTTCCAAGGAGTGGCTGGTGGGTTTGAACTGCCAGCCTTCTGGTTTTTACATATGTATATTTACATAAATTAAAAACCTGATCTGATGACACAGTAGTTTAGCACTTCACTGCTAACCAAAAGGTCAGTAGTTTGAACTCACCAGCTGCTCCACAGGAGAAAGATATGGCAGTCTGCTTCTATAAAGATTACAGCCTTGGAAACTCTATGGGGCAGTTGTACTCTGTCCTATAGGTCAGTGTGAGTCAGTTGATGGCACTGGGTTTTTTTTATTTATATAAATTATATATATATATATATATATATATATGAATGAAATACTTGGAGAAGTCTCAGAGGAAAGTGTGCCAGAGTCTTAAGACAGAATTCTACAGAGACTCTAGCTCTGTCACTGTGAACTGTGGCAATTCCCATAACCTCCCAATTTTTTTGCACTACAAAATGTGGACAACATTCACTTTGCAGTAGTGTTGGGAGGGTTAGTCAGATAGTGTTTCTGCAAAGACCTAACTTTATCCATTTTTCTCTAGTATCTCACTATGTTTGTGAACTCTGGTGATGCAGTGGTTAAAGAAATCAGCTGCTAAACAAAACGTCAGTGGTTTGAACCCACTAGCTGTTCTACAGGACAAAAATGAGGCAGTTTGCTTCTGTAAAGATTTACAGCCTTGGAAACTCTATGGGGCAATTCTACTCTGTCCCATAGAGCGCTAAGAGTTGGAATTGACTTGATGGCAGTGGGTTTGGTTTTTTTGGTTTTATCTCACTAAATTTGGCACATAAATTAATGTTTCTATGCAGAAGGAACTCAATGCATCTGTATTTATAACTAAATATCCATACACCTCTACAAGTTTTACCATACATATGTGTCCGAGTAAAATGTATCCAACTTTATGATCATAAGGAGCTCTGGTGGTGCGTGCCTAAGGCATTTGACTGCTAACCAGAAGGTTTGCAGTCCAAACCCACAAGCTACTCCATGGAAGGAAGATGGAGCAATCTATTTCCATAAAGATTTACTACCTCAGAAACCCAATGGGGGTCCCTATTAGAATCTACTTGATGGCAGTGGGTTTATGATGATATCTCAGAAAATCATAAGTACTCCTAAAAATGTACTGGTCCTAAGAGTGGAAATTCTGAATATTCATGACTTTGAGGTAATCTAACAGGCTGGACTGATTCCTGTTCCCTCTCCAACACATGTTGATTCAGTGGGTCTACCTTTTTCTGGGAGCAGTGGGTACTGGGGAGGAAGGAGGCTTGAGCTGAAGCGCAGTGGATTCCAAATGCACAGAGGACAGCCTCCTGGCAGCAATGGCAGAGTGTAAGTTCAAGAGCAACCACAGAGCACTTCTGGCTCACTTTCCAAGGCAGTGGCCAGTTCCAGGGGTGGAGAGGACCCAGTGGGCAAGGCAGGTGCTACATTAATTTGGCCCTGACAATCTGGGCTGGGTGGGGTATGTAAGGTGTAGCCCTGAGGCACAGGCTGGGATCCACAGATTGTGCCCTCTAGCATTAGGCCAGACACCCTCTGAGAGCGGATCCTGTTAAACCTCTGGAGATGAAGCTAGGGGATGTGGTCTCCAGTGAGCCCCTCTCTACTACCTCCAGAGAGATGTCATCCAGCTAGAGGTAGAAGGGTAGACTCAATGGCCATTCCAGACTTGGCATTGGCATTCAGTGAAATCCCCCAAAGTCATGGAGAAGTGAGAGTGTAAGGACAGAGAGAGGTGGAGGTGAGAAGGAAGAGTGTGTGAGAGATGAGTGGGAGCTGAGAGATGAGGTCTGGGAGCTGGTGAGAGCACCACAAACTTGCAGGGCCTAATGGAGATGGAAGTACCCATCATGGGAAGGTCTGATGGCTCCATGGAGAACCTGGGCCACTTCTTACTAACTGCCACAAGACCCAAGGTACTCTGACACATGATAACCCGGCTCCTTGCAGTGTGCAGAGCCAGCAACGAAACCTTTATGATCTGGGACAACAGGAGTGGAAGGGCCATATACCCCTTAACAACAATCACCTTCAGAGCTTGGTTTGGCTTTCAGAGAAGGGTGGCCTGGAATGTCTGGCTTTCTGTTTCAACCCTGCTCAGCAGTTCCCCAATCTTGGAAGAAATACAACCAGAATGCTCCTTAGAAGTGAGGATGATGAAACTGTCTCACATTATTTGGACATGCTATCAGGAAGAACCAGTCCCTGGAGAAGGACTTCATGCTTGGTAAAGTAGAGGGTTAGCAGAAAGGAGGAAGACTCCCTAATGAGACGGAATGACAAAGTGGCTGCAACAAGGGGCTCAAATATGGCAAGGATTGTGAGGATTTGCAGGACCAGGCAGTGTTTCATTCTGTTGTACATAGAGTCTCTCTGAGTCAGAATTGACTCAGCATCACCTAACAACAACAACAACATGTGAGAGAGGAGACCACCATCAATCAGAAATGGTTGTGATCAGGAAGTGAGTGGTTCTGCTAGCTTTGGTCTGTGGAGGATACATACATTTCTGCACAACAGAAGGAGAAACTTGCTAAAAGCTTGTGGGGCCAACAGTTTCCTTCTGATGTAATGAGTCCCCCGTCACTGGAGCTATGCTTGCAGAGGCAAGGGCATTATCAAGAGAATTCTTGCATCTTTGTGTGAGTGAACTTTCACATCACTCTCAGTTCTGAAATTCAAAAATTCTATGAATCATTGTTTTATATCTCAGGTTCATCATCACTGAACAGATCTGTACAATGAGAAGTTAATAGTGCCACAGAAGTCATGGTGGTGTAGTGGTTAAGGCATTTGGCTGCTAACCAAAATACTGGTGGTTCAAAACCACCAGCCACTCTGCAGAAGAAAGATGGGGCTGTCTGCTTCCACAAAGATTTTCAGCTTTGGAAATCCAGTGGGGGTCACTATGAGTTAGAATTGACTAAATGGTAGTGAGTTTGTTTTTTTTTTTTTTTTTTGGTAGAAATCATGAGCAGCAATTAAGGCAGAATCTGGGTGTGAGGACTTTCATGTACAAACAAGAGTGAGAAACTGGCTTTCTGATCAACACCCTGGCTCCTTATTCACCTCTCTGGAGGCCTCCAATTTCTACCTCCTTTGGATCTTTGAGGTTTATTTCTATTCCTGGGCACCATCCCTGCCCCTCCAACACTACCTCCCCTGCCACACAGTCTGAGGATGGAGGTTAATTCTCCCAACACGCAACTTTTCATTTCTTTTCGTAAATACTGAGGAGGAAAATACAAAGCAAAACAACTATCAATTTAATAATTTCTACACATACTATTCAGTGACATTGATTACACTCTTTGAGTTGTGCAGCCATTCTCACCCTCCTTTTCTGAGTTGTTCCTCCTCCTTTAACATAAACTCACTTCTCCCCCTAAGATTCCTATCTAGTCTTTCGAGTTGCTGTTGTCAGTTTGATCCCATATAGATAGATCATGAAATAGCATAAGGTTCAAGCAGACATTCTTCACTAGTTAAGCTAAACTACTGCATGCTTTTATGAAGACCTCAGGGGTTATTTTTGGTTGAAGTTTTGAAGATTATATCAGGGCAGTAGTTTCAGGGGTTCATCCAGACTCCATGGCTCCAGAAAGCATGGATTTCATGATAATTTGAAATTCTGCATTTTCTCCCTTTTGATTAGAGCTCGTCTAAAGAATCCTTGCTCAAAACCTTCAGTAATGGTAGATGGGCACCATCCAGTTCTTCTGGTCTCATGGCAAAGGAGGCAATTGTTGATGGATGCAATTAGTCACACATTCCATTTCTCTTCCTATTCCTATCCCTATTCTTCCTTCTTCCTCTGTTGCTCTAGATGAATAGAGACCAATTGTTGTGCCTCAGATGGCCACTTGCAAACTTTTAAGACCTCAGGCACTATGCAACAAACTAGGAGGTAGAACAGAAGCACTAAACACATTATTAATCCAGTTTACTGGGACCATGATCCTAAACTTCCAAACCGAGGAATTAAATTCTATGAAGTACTTGGTTGTACATAAGTAGCCTCAGCAGCTACACTTTTATTGTTTTTGTTGTACATATATCTATCGCATGACTTTTTACAATTCAACTATTTACAGGTGTACAACTTATTGACAGCAATTATAATAATTGGCTATGCAACCCTCCCATTAATCAATGCAATTTTTCCATCACCATAAAGTGAAACTGAATACTCCATAAGCAATATCCCCCCTTTCCCCTTCCCTCCCACCCCTAGTAATCATTAACAAACTTTGGTCTCTATACATGTGCCTTTTCTTCTCTTTTTATATAAGTGAAGTCATATAATATTTGTCCTTTTCTGATTGACTTATTTCATTCAGCATAATGTCTTCAAGCTCCATCTATACCGTAATATGTATCAAGATTTCATTTTTCTTACTGGCTGAGTAGTATTCCATTGTGTGGATGTGCCACATATTGTTATCAATTCATCTGCTGATGGACATTTAGCTTTCTTCCACCTTTTGGCAATTGTGAATAGCGCTGCAATGGACATTGGTGTACAAATAACAGTTTAAGTTTCTGCTTTCAAGTCTTTTGGGTATATACCTAGGAGTGGAATTGTTGGGTCATATGGCAGTTCTATTTTCAGTTTTTTTGAGGTACTGCCACTGTTTTCCACAATGGCTGTAGCATTTTACATTCCCATCATCGATGGGTAAGAGTTTCAATTTTCCTATGTCTTCACTAGCATTTGTTATTATTATTATTTTAGTGAAATGACATGTCATTGTGGTTTTGATTTGCACCTCTTTGATGGCTGATGATACTAAGCATCTTTTCATTTGCTTGGTGGCCATTTGAATTCTTCTTTGATGAAATGTCTATTCAAGTCCTTTACCCATTTTATGAGGTTACTTCTTGTAACATATCACAGAAAGAGAGGCAGTAGGCTGACCAACTCCATGGACTGGGATTTACTTGAATTCAGCCAAATTTACTTGGAACTTATGAAAGATCCACACTCTCCCACCATTATAACAAACCATGAAGCAACTACTTGATTTTTATAGATAAAGAAAAGGTCATTGTTCTCAAGGTGCCACAGCTAGTGAGTGAAGGGTCTGAGAGGCCATCTGGGTACAAGTGTCTGGAGGAGAAGGGGTGAAAGAATGTGATGGGCTGATGTGCAGGGGCAAGGTCACTCCATAAGCCCTTAGAACAGTGATGACATATTGCAAATACTCACTAAATATTAGACATTGTGATAAAGATGATGACAATGATCAAAGAGATGATGATAGTGATGATGATAATGATGATGCAATTTTCAGGGAGGGGGGTTTCTAGACACCAGCACCCTAAGTGGGGGCTGCAAAGGGCAGACATAGATCACACATGTGTTAGCTGGCCACCTCTGACTTCACAAGCAGCCCACATCCCCAGTGTCCTAGAGGCTCTCTTGAGCTTGCTGTCACTTAGGGCAGTAGGCCTGGATGTGGCTGCATCCAGGCTCCAGGAGTGAAGGTGGCCTACCCAGGTGACTGATGTTCCTACCACCTCCAAAGCTGAGACACACTGAAAGAAGTTGTCTCTGGCTTTTTTCACCTCTCTGAGAACCACACCTCAGCTCACCACTTCTCTCCCATAAGATGACCAATAACTTAGTCCACCCCTGCCTTTCCTCCAGCCCTCCTATGGTCAGTGGACACTTTTCCTCTGTTGCCAAGCCCTACCCCACCCAGGCATTCCAGGACAAGGCCCCTGCCTACAGCATTAGTCACCTGGGTCACCTCATTCAGCCACCTGGGTGAGGTCCACTCTGCCTGAGCTCCCCCTTGGGCTTTGAAATTGCCCTCTCATTGCCCTGAGGAGGCTTCCTGAACCCTGCTTCTTCCAGCATCTGGTCCAGGGTCTTCAGCTCAGACCCCTGCAGCTACCTTCTTGAGATGAACCTCCTCGATCCAAGCTGCCCTGTGACCTGGTTCAGGGCTCCCCTGCCATCAGATAGGAGCTCCTTGGGGAGCTAGGCTGGACGTGGCTGGCAAGCACCGCCTTGTGTCTGTTCTTACACGGGATGAGGAGGCCAGGCTACATTCCAGTGGGTCGCCTTCCTCTTCCAACATAGACTAACTACCCAAGTTATTATTTTGAGTGGCCTTGAGGGAGCCGATGGAGACCTTGGGAACTAGGGTTCCATCTGCCCCCTAAACCTCCCCACTTGACATCATCACTGGTCCCCAGGGTAACACAGCAAGTCAGTGCCAGAACAGGAAATCAAACCATATAGTTTGAATCCCTAATAAATAGCAACAATAGTCCAGGAGAGAGGCAAGTCCTAGCTGAGTAATAATGTTCAGGCTTGGCGGGGAGACAGGTGGGCTCTGGATCTGCCACAGTCAGGGAGAAGAGTAGGCAGCTGAGACTACAAAGTAGAAGCTGTGGACACTGCTAAGGGGTGGATTTAATCTTCAGAGCAGGGAAACCACTGGAGGATTTAAGCAGCAGCAACATGAACTGATATGGGGGTCTAGGAAGATCATTTTGGTTGGTGTGGAATATTCATTTTTTAGAAAGAAATATCAGGTAGGAAGCCATGGTGGTAATCCAAGAAGGCAAAGTGCTGAGATCTCCTACAAGGCCACACACTCCCATGGAGCTAGGTACAGATTGTGACAGTTAGGAGCCTCACACATAGCAGACACTCAATAAATGCTTAATGAAGAAGGCTCTGACACAGCCCTCAGACTCCCTGCCACCTCCCCTCTAATGTGTTGTGAATCAGAGGCAAAGCAGGAAGCTTTCGAAAGGGCCTGAGCCACAGGTAAGGAATGACTCGTAAAACCGAGAAAGTGATCAGTTCAACCCCCTCCTGCTATTTGTGGAAGGCGCTTGGGCAGGACAAGTGTGGCTCTGGAAGCCTGTAATCCTTGTCTTTTCCCCAGGCCCACAGGACCTCACTGTGTACCCTTGCTAGGTCCTCTCTTGGGTATCACACAGTGCTTAGCCTAGGAGTGTTCTGACATCCACACCCCGCACATCTGTCCCATTTAAACTTTCTAGGTACCGTTCCCTCCAAGCCCAACAAGCTGGCTGGGTGAACTAACCGGATAAACTAGTTGAGACATGAGGGCTGCCTGTGCTGTTTCTCAAACTTAGTACACTCAATTTGGAGTCCACATTTAGGAGACATGGGGTAGACACAGCATACTTCCTGATGCATCAATGTTACTCAAATACTTGCAGTTGGGGGGTGGGAGTACAACAAATTATTTGGAAACAAATAGGCATAATATGTAAAAAAAGATAAAATTCATGTGATTTTTAAGGTAAAACATAAAATATCTAAGAGAAGTAATAATCAGGGTGAGTTGATCCAAATCCTCAGACACATCCCCCTTGCCTCCCTTACCCCACCCCTATATGGAGAGCTGTTCTCTCACTTTTAGAATTCAGAGCATCTTGGTGACATAGTTTGATAAACAATAGATTAATGCAATACTCCTTAATGATACCTGCATTTTAACTGAGGCCCTCTGTGTTCTAAGCCAGTATCTCCCAAGGGTTTTGGATGCAGCATTCTTCAGAACATAAACAGGCATTACTGATGTTTGCATAAACAAATGAAACTTATCATTATGACTCTCAGGTTCGTACAGAGCTCCAGTGCACTATTAACTTTCTAAGAAGGGGTGAGTTTATTCACATTTCTGGAGGTAGGGGGGTCAGCGCCAAACACTAACCAGATTGAATCCCAGAGGTAACAAGTCCTGGGGTTACTGCCCTGTCTGGTGCCCCTAGGCTGTATGAGAACCTCCAGCATTTTCTCCAGAATGCCTCTTAGCATTTTCATTCAACAAGGCAAAGAGGCTGGGAAGACAGGCTCCAGAAGAGGACTGCTCATAGGGTAGTATTATTCTTCATTCCCTCAGTGTAGTATGAGACTCCCTGCCCTGGCTCCATTCCCCATTCCTGAATAAATTTAATCCATCCCAAAGAGTATGGCACACTCAGAGAATCAAGTTCCTCTACACCAAGGAGCTGGGGTTTGAGCAAAGACAACCAGGCCAGCACGTACCCTTTGCTTTTGCCAGGTTTTATAACAAGTCTCCAAGCACAGCTCAGGCCCAGCTGGCCCTGCTCCTGGTCTCATCTCAATCAGCAACTTCACCACATGAGATAAGACTCTGAACACTTGAAAGGACCTCAGAGATCACTGAGCCCAGGCCCAAGTATTCAAGGCTGAGAGATTGCAGAACTGAGAGGCATTCTGTGGTCATGGAAGGAAAAGGGCTCTGGAATGAGCCAACTCAGTGTGGGAATTTGAGTTTTGTCATTTACTGAATATGTGGCTTTGGATTGACCTTGGTTTCCTTACCTATGAAATGGAGATACTAGTAGCTTCCTTGCAAAGCTGTTGTTGAGATTAAGATAAATTTGGGAACATAGATTAAAAAAAACAAGTTCAAGGGAAATGATACCTGTCAGCTAAGGCCAGAAGAAAAGCTAGAGCACACGAATACATAAGATCCTAAACAATTACTAAAACCAAAAAAAAAAAAAAAAAAGGAGCTCTGGTGGTGTAGTGCCAAAAAAAAAAAAAAAAAACCCAAACTCAGTTGATTCCAATTCATAGCAAGCCCCACTGTGTTTCTAAGGTTGTAAATCTTTATGGAAGCAGACTGCTTCATCTTTCCTCCACAGAGCAGCTGGTGGCTTTGAATCACTGACCTTTTGGTTAGCACCCAAATGCCTTAACCACTACACCACTGGAGCTCCTTAACCAATTACTAAAGGAGAGCTTTAAATCTGTCCTTAAAATCTTCCTAAAAGCCAAAGTAGAAAAGGAAACTAAATGGGTTATAAGATTTGGTATTCATAAGATAAACACATGCCATTGCAGAATAAAAACCAAACTTTCACTTGATCTTAAGACTTGTTCTTGCTTTATATCTACAGTAATCAAGACTGTGTTGTATTGGGGGAGCAACAGACATACAGATCAATAAAATAGAATGGAAAAACCAGAAAGAGATCCAACCAACTACAGCCAGTTGGTTGCTGCCAAAGGTGGAAAGGCAATTCAATAGATAAAGAATATTCTTTTCAAGGAAGAACAATGTGGAACAAAGCTCAAAATCATTTGGAAAAAAAAAAGAGGGGGGAGGGAGACCAGGTTTGTTGGTCTGATAGAGCCTGGTAGAACCTCTGAGACTACGGTCCCTAGCTGCCCTTCAGGTCTGGAATTGAACCCACACCTGTGGCTTCCAGGCAAACAATAGACAGGCATATGAGTTGAACATTTACCTGAGGTAGATACACTCCTTGGAGAGATCAATCATGGGAGAAAGAAGGGCTGCTTATGCAAAGGACGACAGCTCAGGGGGCAGAAGTGCATGGAGGGATGGACACAGGGAAGAGGTAACTATCAGGAGGAAGTAGGAGCAGAGATGTTGCATTGTGGTAAATTGTAGTCAATGTCATGTGACAAAGTGTATGTGAACTGCTGTATGGAAAGTGAATTTGCTCTGTAAACTTTCACCCAAATAAAAAAAAAAATTAAAAAAAAAAAAGGATACTCTTTTCCATAAATGGTGCAGGAGCAATTAGACATCCATAGGCAAAAGAAAAAAACCTTAATGTGAACCTTACATCTTATATCAAAATGAACTCAAAATAGATCACAGATTTAATTCTAAAATTATAAAACTTCTAGGAGAAAACCTTTAAGGACTAGAACTTGATGAAGAGTTCTTAGACATGATAACAAAAGCAAGATCCACAAAATAAAAAATTGAACTTCATAAAAACTAAAAAATTTCCTCTATGACAGACCTTGTTCAGTGTGTGAAAATACTGGGAGAAAATATTTGCGAACCACATATCCAACATAGGATTTGTATTTAGCATATACAGTCAGTCAGTCCCTGGATTATGAACACGTTCAGCTCTTAAATCTTTAAGTTGAATTTATACATGAGTTGGAACATTTAAGTACTGTTCATATCTAATGTCAGTTAGTTGAATGTTTATCTTAGTATATAGTACATGACATACATTTCTTTGCATAAAAAACATTAAAGAAACACTTCCAGATACATTAAAACATCTTTAACATAATAGTACTGTAATAATAATGTGTTGATATACATTGCAAAGTAGCATCCATTTGTTATTACAAACCATTGTATGTACCTCAGATGTTTAATTTAGTAGACTTTATGGGTGTTAGTTCATAATGACCTATGTAAGTCAGAAGTTCATAATCCAGAGCCAGAGACTGCCTCTATAAAGAACTCTCGAAAATCAACAGTAAAAAACCAAACAATCCAATTAGAAAATGGGCAAAAGACATGAACATACATTTCAATGAAGAAGATACACATATGGCAGATAAGCACATGAAAAGATGTTCAACATTACTAGCCATTTGTTGTTGTTATGTGCCGTGAGTCGGACTGACTCATAGCAACCCCCCCTTGGGTTTCCAAGGCAGCATCACTACGGAAGTAGATTGCCCAATCTTCCTTCCATTAGGGAAGTGCAAATTAAGACCACTAGACACCTATTAAAATAGCTAACATTAAAGTAGCGACAACACTAAATGCTGTCAAGAATGCAGAGAAACTGGATCATTTACACAGTGCTAGTGGGAATGTAAAATGGTATGGTGACTTTGGAAAATAGTTTGGTGGTTTCTTTAAAAATATATATTGTTGTTGTTGTTAAGTGCCGTCGAGTCGTTTCCGACTCATAGCGACCCCATGCACAGCAGAACGAAACACTGCCCGATCCCGCACCAGCCCCACAATCCCTGCTATACTCGAGCCCATCATAAAATATATATATACTACCATAAATTCCAACAATCACACTCCTGGGCATTTATTCTAGAGAAATTAAAATTTATGTCTACACAAAAACCTGTACATTGTTCACTGAAGCTTTGTTTAATAGTCTCCAACTGGAAACAACCCATATGTCCCTAAATGGGTAAATGATTAAACAAATTATGGTACATCTATACCATGGGATACTATTCAGTAATAAAAAGGATCAAGCTATTAATTTACACAATTTGGATGGATCTCATGGACTATACTGAGTGAAAAAAAGCCCATCCTAAAAGTTCACACACATATTGTATGATTCCATTTATATAACATTATCAAAATGACACAAAAGATTAGTGGTTGCCAGGAGTTAGGAGATGTGTGTCACCATAAAAGGTAGCACGAGTGGGATTTCTGTGGTGATGGAATAGTTCTGTATCTTGATTATGGAGGTGGCACAGTAGTTACATGAATCTACACATGTCATAAAATGGCATATACACACACATTATAGCAATGTCAATTTCCTGCTTTTGATATTATATTATAGCTGTGTAAGAGGCAAGCATTGGGAGAAACTGCATAAAGCAAACACAGAACTGCCAAATACTATTTTTGCAATTTCCTATGAATCTATAATTATTTCAAAATAAAAAGTTTTTTTTTTTAAATTTCAAACTAAATTAAGCTTCCTCTGGTATTAAGAACTCAGCTGGCTTTCTCCCATGGACCCTCATAAGAAAGACCCCATGAACATAGGGACCACCCATCTGTGCTGGTTCTGTTGGATACAGGCAAGTATAAATTCACACAGCTATTTCTGCATCCCATTACTCAACAGAAACTGAGGGTAGAATGATCAAGTCCATGTCAGTGAAGGTTTAGAGTGTAAGCATTTGTTGCTAGGTGCTGTCAAGTCAGTTCTGACTCATAGCAACCCTATGCACAATAGAAAAAAGTACTGCCTGGTCCTGCACCATCCTCATAATCATTGCTATGTTTGAGCCCATTGTTGTAGCCACTGTGTCAATTCATCTCATCGAGGGTCTTCTTTTTTGCTGACCTTCTATTTTCCAAGCACGATATTCTTCTCCAGAGATTGGTCCTTTCTGATAACATGGCCAAAAGTACATGAGGCAGTCTCTCTATCCTTACGTCTAAGGGGCATTCTGGTTATACTTCTTCCAAGATATATTTATTCATTCTTCTGGCAGTCCAAGGTATAGTCAATATTCTTTGCTAACACCATAATTCAAATACATCAATTCTTCTTTGGTTTTCCTTATTCATCGTCCAGCTTTTGCATTCATGAGGTGATCAAAAATATTATGGCTTGGATCAGGTGCATTTTAGACCTCAAAATCACATCTTTGCTTTTTAAAACTTGAAAGAGATCTTTGCAGCAGAATATAAGAGTGCAAAAATAGGGGTCAAATTAGCTCAGCCCTACGTAAGCTTCTCTGATGGGCCCATTTGCCCCAGGAGCATCTTTGGCTGCTTCTTAGCCCACTATTACCATAACTCCAGCTTTGGCACTTAAGTGAAGTTCTCTGTAGGCCAATGCCTCCATGGGTGAAAAGGAAGTTGAAGTAGAGCTGGTGGTGGCTAAGAACCACAGAACAAGATAAAACTAAGCAGGCAGGTTATGAGGGAGAATGAGGTGGGGGGAAGGCTTGGACTTGAGGGACCACTCATATTTCTTTGTAAGGAGCATGACCTCCTTGCACAAGTAGAGCAAGTGAAGAAGAGGGAAAGCCACACTTCCACCCCAATATCCCAGCCCCAAATCTGGATTTCCATGAAATGGAAAAAAAGTCTCTGTCACAAACAAAAAGAGTTCAGGAAGAAATGAAATGAGCTAGTCAGTCCTCATTATTTGCAGATTCCATATTTGACAATTCACTTGCTAAAATTTATGTGTAAGCCCAAAATTAATATTTATGCTTTCACAGTTGTAGGTGGACATGCACAGAGTGTTGAAAAATTTAAGATGCCTGATGTGAATGTCTGCAGCTGAGGTTGAACAAGAGATGCTCTGCCTTCTAGTTTCAATTCTACTGTAAGTAAGTGTCTTTTTCACAGTCTACTTAATGCCATGTTTTTCACATTTTTTACTTTTTTTATTGGTTATTTCCCTGTTTAATATGATACCCAAGTGTAGTGCTGACATGCCGTCTAGTGTTCCTAAGTGCAAGAAGGCTGTGATGTGTCTTATAGAGAAAATACATGTGTGGGATAAGCTTCCTTTGAAAAACCAAAACAAAACAACAAAAAAAAATTGCCATAAGTCAATTCCAACTCATAGTTACCCACATTGGGTTTCCAAGGTAAATCTTTACAGAAGTAGATTTCCTCATCTTCTGGTTAGCAGTCAAATGCCTTGTGTTGTTGTTGTTAAGTGCTGTCGAGTCGTTTCCGACTCATAGCGACCCCATGCACAGCAGAACGAAACACTGCCCAATCCCGCGCCAGCCCCATGATCCCTGCTATACTTGAGCCCATCATCGCAGCCACCGTATCAATCCATCTCGTTGAAGGCCTCCCCCTCTTTCGTCGACCCTCCACCCTACCAAGCATGACATCCTTCTCCAGAGAATGGTCCCTTCTTACAACATGACCAAAATAGGTGAGACGAAGTCTGGCCATTCTTGCTTCCAAAGAGCATTCTGGCTGCACTTCCTCCAGGACAGATCTGTTAGTTCTTTTAGCAGTCCACAGTACTTTCAGCATTCTTCACCAGCACCACAACTCAAAAGCATCAACTCTTCTTTGGTCTTCCTCGTTCATTGTCCAGCTCTCACATGCATACCAGGCGATTGGAAATATCATGGCTTGTGTCAGGCGCACCTTAGTCCTCAAGGAGATATCCTTGCTTCTCAGCACTTGATACAGTTCCTTCGCGGTTGACTTTCCCAATGCTACACGTCGTCTAATGTCCTGACTGCTGCTTCCGTTGGCATCAATTGTAGAACCAAGCAATGTGAATTCCTCGACAACCTCAATCTTCTCTCCATTTATTGTGATGCTGCTCATTGGTCCAGTTGTGAGGATTTTTGTTTTCTTTATATTGAGATGTAATCCATACTGTAGACTATATTCTTCAACCTTCATCAGTAGGTGCCTTAAGTCATCCTCACTTTCAGCGAGCAAAGTTGTATCGTCTGCATATCTCAGGTTGTTAATGATTCTTCTTCCAATCCTGATACCACGTTTTTCTTCATATAGTCCAGCTTCTCGGATTATTTGCTCAGCATATAGATTGAATAAGTGTGGAGAAAGGATACAACCCTGACACACTCCCTTCTTGATTTTAAACCATGTTGGGTCCCCTTGTTCTGTTCGAACAACAGCCTCCTGGTCAAGGTACAGATTCCTCATGAGTACAATCAAGTGCTCGGGAATTCCCATTCTTCTCAATGTTATCCATAATTTGTCATGATCCACACAATCAAATGCCTTTGCATAGTCAATAAAACACAAGTAAACATCTTTCTGGTATTCTTTGCCTTGAGCCAAGATCCATCTGACAACAGCTATGATATCCCTTGATACCTGTGCATTCCCTCTGGTGAGGTCCACATGTATAGTTGCTATTTATATTGTTGAAAATTTGCAATAAGTCCTTGGTCCTGAAAAATTCTATCATGTGATCTCTGGCATCATTTCTATCACCAAGGCCATATTTTCCAACTATAGATGCTTCTTCTGTGTTTCCAACTTTAGCATCCCAATCCATCTTGATTGCATGTTCGGTCAATTTCAGACCGCAGAAGTTAGTAAAAATCTTCAATTTCTTCATCTTTGGCTTTAGTGGTTGGTGTGTAAATTTGAATGATAGTTGGATTAACTGATCTTCCTTATAGGCAGATGAATATTATCCTGTTGCTGACAGCCTTAAACTTCAGGATGGATCTTGAAATGTTCTTTTTGACCATGAATGTGACATCATTCCTTTTTAATTTGTCATTCCTGGCATTGCAGATCACATCATTAACTGATTCAAAATGGCCAAAATCAGTCTATTTCAGCTCAGTAATGCCTAGGATATCAATCTTTATGAGTTCCATTTCACTTTTCACAACTTCTAATTTTCCTAATTCATACTTCATCCATTCCACATTCTGATTATTAATGGATGTTTGCAGCTGTATCTTCTCATTTTGAGGGGTGCCACATCAGCAAATGAAGATCCCCAAAGCTTTACTTTACCCACATCATTAAGGTCACCTCTACTTTAATGAGGCAGCTCTTCCATAGTACTATTTTGACTGCTTTCCAACCTAAGGGGCTCATCCTCTGGCACTGTATCAGACAATGTTTCACTGCTATTAATAAGGTTTTCAGTGGCTAATTTTTTCAGAAGTGGACCTCCTCTTTCTTTTCCCTAGTCTGTCTTAATGTGGAAGCTCTGATGAAACCTATCTGCCCTTGGTGACCCTGCTCGTATTTGAAATATCAGTGGGATAGCTTCCAGCATCACAGGAACATGCAAGCCACCACAGCATGACAAACTGACAGAGGGGATTACAGAACATAACTACTGCAAAAAATGACTTGACTGCACGTATATTATGAAATATATTTACTGTTCCATTTGCTCTGTGGCAGATTAGGTCACAAACTCATTACTATGACAGAAAATGAAAGCTAAGAAGGGTTTGAGCACCATTTCATGAGGAGAGGGTCTGAGTGACCTGAGACCCTCCCTCGACCCTACCCATCCCCTTCCTTTTCTTCATTCCTACAACCAGAGCAAAGGTGAGCCTCTCAGGGGACAGACACCTTCCCTCCTGCCCTGAAAAACAGAATAAATGCTGTCATGAATCCTGTGGTCCAGGCATACTATTGAGGGTGTTTTCCTGAACATGAATTTCAGGTTGCTGGGATATATATATATATATAGCATTTTCTTCTGGAAATGCTAAAGCTTAAGATGTTTCCCCATGTCAGAATCAGGAACTTCAGGAAGTTATGGACACAGGCCTGGACAAAGTACTTCTCTCCCATTTCTGGTCCTCCTAGGTCAGAGGTCACCAGGGCTACACAGGCTAAGTTGTGAAATCTGCTACCCTCTTTCTTCCCCAGCCCTCTACCCCTATTGTGATGTTCCCCCCACTTCTTAGATAGAAATTAGTTCATACACTGAAATTTAGGCAGCTGTTCAACCACTTTTTCTATAGGATAACCTTAGTTTTGGCCCTGAAGAAAATTTCCTTTTAAGGAGAAACAGATCTTGGTCAAACTGCCAGGATAAGTTAGCCACAAAGGCACCCCTATAATTGCTGAGTGAACCTGCTTTTAATTTAGAGTTCTGGATATTGAATTGCTCTTTCTGACAATAAATGGTGAGCAGGTCCACTGCTTCTTAAGAATCCTGTGAGCTCGTGGCAACAGAGTCTATTTCTAGATTAAATATGAAGCATTTATTCCTTCAAGGGCAAAAAAAAATTCACCCTGACACAAGCTGAGATCCTTAGATGAGAGTTATGAGGAGTGAAAGATGTGATTAGGAACATCCCTCCTGCTGCTCCCTTTGGCTGTGGCTACAATGTATATGTAACTGGTGCCTGAAGAAAACACTGATAATTTGGAACAAGCATTAACAATGGTATCCCCATCTACTAAACCAGAGTTGAGCAGTACCACAATGATGGGATAAAGAGGATCTGGGATGTGGAGTAGTTAGGGGTTCTGATGTTGGAGTCTCACCTACTGATTCTTCTCACTCCACCCCTTTCTGGTTATGTGACCATATACCAGGGCTGACCTCTCTAAGCCTCTATTTCCTTATCATTAATGAAGACAATAACAATATTCACCTCATAGAGTTGCCATGAGGATTAAATACAAGTTAAATATTGCCATAATGTCTGTTGTTGTTGTTATGTGCCCTTGAGTCGGACCTGACTCATTGTGACCCCTCCTTGGGTTTCCGAGGCAGCATCACTATGGAAGTAGATTGCCCAACCTTCCTTCTGAGGAGTGGTTAGTGGGTTTGAACTGCCAGCCTTCTGGTGAGCAGTCAAGTGCCTTAGGCACTATGCTACCAGAATGTCTGGTATACCCTAACAGCTCAATTACCATTAGTTAGGTCCCTGGATAACACAAATGGTTAAGACTCCTCTACTAGTGGAAGTGTTGGCTTGCTAGCTAGAAGGGGTGGCAGTTTGGACCCACCCAGAGGTACCTTGGAAGACAGGCCTGACATTCTGCTTCATAAAGGTCAAAGCCTTGAAAGCCCTATGGAGCTGTTCTACTCTGCACACATGGGGTCTCCATGAGTCAGAATGAACCAACAACCAACCAATAAAAACTATTACTATTGTTTTGAACATTATTATTTTAACTGCCTTTTCTCTGAACTATTGACTATACCTTATGGAATGAGGCAAAAACAGTAGAACACTGGCTCTTAAATGATATATCAAAGTGCAGTCTTACTTGTTGAGACAAGAATTGACCTCACATTGACACCAGTCCCAGAGAGTCCGGCATGGTTTACAAAACACTTTTCTTATGCCTCATCCCACCTAATCCTCACTGAACCCCGATGAGATGGGAATTATTAATATCACCCACTTTTTTTAGGTAAGGATTCTGAGGCCCAGGGAAGGTGAGAAACGCTTCCATGTGTCACCCAGTTAATAATTGGCCAAGATGGAATGCAGATCTAAGTCCTCTGCCTTCACTCCCTCTCCCTAAATCATGTAGAAGGAGCTCTGGTGGCACAATGATTAAGTGCTTGGCACTAACTGCAAGATCGGTGACTCAAACCCACCAGCCGTTCCATTAGAGAAAGATGAGACAGTCTACTTCCATAAAGATTACAGCCTTGGAAACTCTATGGGGCAGTTCTATTCTGTCCTATACAGTTGCTATAAGTTGCAATCAAATTGATGGTGAGTTTTTATTGTTGTTTTTTTAACCATATGGCACACAGGTTTTTGCAGCAATTTCCACAGATTGATTTGTTAGTCTGTCCTTCAGAGGGGGTGATGAAAAGAGGGTCCAGCAATGAAGAACCTAAGAAAATGACAGGCCCTCAGTCTGGGTGTCTCCTGCTCCCATGTCACATATGTTGCAAGCCATGTGCAGTCCATACCCCACTAGGAGAGTGGAGAGAAGTAACTCAACCTCTCATTGGGAAGGGGAAATTTCCCTTCAAATAGAAAAGCCCCCAAACAACCATCACTGTCCCAGGAGAAAAAGGTATGAGTTTAGCCAAAAGAATTCCAGACTCCAGATTTACCTTGAGATATGCGACATTCTAGCTCTGGTGGTATAGTGCCTTTGACTGCTAACCAGAAGGCTGGTGGTTCACACTCACGAGCCACTCCTCGGAAGGAAGATTGGGCAATCTACTTCCATAGAGATACGGCCTCAGAAACCCAAGGAAGGGTCGCTATGAGTTGAATTGACTCAGTGGCAGCAAGTTGGGTTTTTTGATCCAACCTTCTACCTGGTTTCAGGTTGATAATCGAAGTTTATCAATCAGGTAGATAAACGGTAATTTTAGAAATACTATTGATCAAACAGGAGCTCTGGTGGCACAGTGCCTAAGACATTTGACTGCTAACCAGAGGCTGGCACTTCAAACCCACCAGCCACTCCTTGGAAGGAAGATTGGGCAATCTACTTCCACAGTGATACCACTTTGGAAACCCAAATGAGCAGATGATTAAGAGATTCAGGCTTTTAGAGTCAAGAAAAGCTCTTGTATGGGCTTTTAGAAGGCCAAGTGGTCTGGGACCAGGACACAGACACGTGTGGTGACATCATCAGCATGTGAGAAATTATCTAATTTTTGTAGATCTTTAAAGAAACTGCTATCTTTAAAGAAACTGCTACCATAAATTCATTTATTTTAGAAACTTGGGGTGGGTCTAAATAGATCAATCTCACTGGGGTTACCCTCACTGTCAGGAATCTTTTCTAGAATAACTGAGAATCATCTTCCTGTCCTTCTTGGTAAAAATGGAGGGAAATTGCCCCCACCCTGCCTCCCCTCTGGCCCCTCTCTTATGAGACCACCAATCCTTGCCCCTACCCTTTCCTCCCAATACCTAGTGGATAAACACCCAATTTTCCATAATTCTCTGCTGAAACTTCTCCAAGGACCTTTTAAGTGGTTGAACTAAAAACTGCACATACTGTTTTCTTCCCAGATCTTGTCATAGGTGAAGAGATTGCACATTATCTTAAAGCACCTCAGAATTTCTGTGTCTTAGTTTTATCCAACAGTGAATGGAATTTATTCAGTCTTTACTTACTGTTATATGGAGAGAGCAGAAGAAGGAGCAGGATTCTCAACTCCACTACTAACAAGGTAGGTAAGTTCATAGGTTTATTCCACTCTTACCTCCAGATCGCTTTCTGTTGGACATTCACAAAACCAGCCCACAAAGACTCCCATCCTCCTTTTTTGTGACTGGGTTCCCTTAAATTGTACCAAGGGAGCACTTATTCAGACCCATTTGATTGTCAGCAACTACCTCTCTGGGCCATAATCCCCACTCTCATCCTGATGCAGGCTCTGAAGCCTACCATATCCTCACCTCAGGCGGTGCCCTCCCAGATTGTGTCTTCTCCACTTGCTTTTGCTTGACGGACCAGAACAAAGGAACCCAAATGTAGATTCAACATTTCCAGGTCCTTCTGGACCTATGAAGGAGTGGAAAGTGTTCCTGACCCCTGGGGAAGATGATTCCCTCATCCTACAGCTACCAACACCCCCCATCTTCTCTTCACCAAACTAAAAAACCAAACTTACTGCCGTGGATTCAGGTCCGACTCATAGTGATCCCTCCTTGGGTTCAATGGAGGTATCACTATGGAAATGGATTGCCTAAACTTTCCTCAATCTTCCTTCCGAGAAGTGGCTGGTGGGTTTGAACCACCAGTCTTCTGGTTAGCAGTCAAATGCCTTAGGCACTACGCCACCAGAGCTCCCTCTCTTCACCAGGCTCCCATAATTTATCAGATGAGAGGCACCTGCTAAGACATTGTTGAGCGAATTGTGAGAGCCCTAGGCTTTCCTGGGGGCATTTCCAGACCAGGAAAGCTGGTCCTGAAGTGCGCCTGGAATGCTCCCGGCCTTGGAAAGTTACCCACAGAGGGGTATTTCTGGGCTGTGGACATTGCCCGGAGGAGTAGCATAGTGAGGTAACACAGTCCCTCTTTAACTCCCCCCACCACTCTGCTCCTGGGAATGATGAGTACTTGGGCAAGGAAAACATTCTTTCTGCCACCCACCCCAGGACACCGCCATCCATCCACCCCACCCCTCCTCCACCTCAGCACGACCATCCATGCACCTCCAAGCCCACCCCCTTACAGTCTCCCCAGGAAATATTCTTTTTCAATCAAAGGACAGGATAATTCCTTTTCCTGGTACCACGACTATCTGAATAGAGTTGCCCCAATAAACAGGTACTTTCTTTGTCCTGTTTCTTACTCTGATGAGAGCATGCGAAGTGCGCACACACTCACACTCACACACACACACACACACACACACAAAGCTTGCGCTTGCCGGCCCAGGGCCCCTTTGCCCGCCGTTTAAGGTCCTCAGGGATGCGACGGAGCAAGGCGCCGAGGACGGAGTACGGGGCCCTGGTGCACCCAGCGCCTCCTGGGCTTGGGCAGCACCGACGCCCGGGGCCCCGCCGAAGGTGCGTCCCACGCGCCTTTAGCCCTGACGGCCGGGGCAGACTCCGCTCACCTTGATGTTGCAGAAGGTGGAGCGGGAACAGCGGCCAGCTCGGCCCGAAGAGGCGTCGCTGCTTTGGAACAGGCAGAGCTTCGACAAGAGTCCCATGGTGCGGTCACTGGCGAGTCTAGGCGGCGAGCTGGGCAGCAGCAGCGCTGGCGCGGGGTCTGCGTCCTTCTGACCCGTCCGGGATGGCGGCGGCAGAACCCAGGGACAGAGGCACGGCGCCGCTCCGAGTCCGCAGTCGGGCGAGCAGGGGCCGGGCCGTAGGTGCGGAGCGCCGCGGCCGTGGCCAGAGGAGGCGCGCAGCGCGAAGACTATGCGAGAGTGAGCGCCCAGAAGTTTTTATAAGTGGCCGCAGTCGCCGCCGCCTCCGCGGATGATGAAACGCGCTTTCCCTCCTCCCTCTTTTCCTCCGGTGTTAAAGGAGCTGCGAGCCCCCGCCTCCGTAGCTGTGGCCCCTCTCAGACAGGTGTGACGCGGCGGCGGGCAGCGTTTGACCGCATTGCACGCCCCGGCTGGGAGCGGGAATTCCTGCGCCTCTCTGCTTCGGGAGTTCGCCTTGGACCCTCGAGGCTCGACCACCCTCAGAGAAGGGGAGGGTCTGGGGGAAGAAATACTGGCGGGGAAGGGGCGGGGGGGGAGCAGGAAGGCCAAGGGGCGCGGGTGGATTGGTGCAGCTGCAATCAGTGGGCGGGCGGGAGAAGAGCTAGGGGTCCAGGAGAGAGTGTGGCAGGGCTAGGAAGCAGGGGCACCTAGGGTGTAGAAGGGGGCTGGAAAGGGGCCCAAAGTGTGTTGGAGTGGCCAACCGGACCCAGAAGATGAGAGCGAAACTGAAGTGGGAGTGGAGCTGGAAGGTGGCCGGGGGGCTTCTGGAGGAGAGGGGAGCACCCTCGCCCCTGCCAGAGGAATCGGGAGATTTACGGAGCCGGTCTCTGCTTGTTTGCACTCGCAGCAAACCTGGGCTCTCGGTTCTGGGGATGGCTTTGAGAGTCGCTGAGGCTCTGTTTGTGCCGAGGTCTGATTTATATTTAAACTGCTCTTTGCGCTGGAGAGGGGGCGGGTAACAAGGTGGAGGGGTGAGGGCCGCCCCGGGCTGGGCCCGAACTCTCTGGACCTGAGCCAAGGTAAACTGCAGGCGCTGTCAAGTGTCAGCACTGGCGGGTCTGGGCTGCAGTGCTGCGGGGGGGGCTTGGACGAATGGGACGTACCCCACAGACTTCCTTCTCAGGATTGGAATAGAACCAGCAAGACAACGGGGTTTATTTTTTTCCCCAAAAGACTTTTTACCGCCAGGTTTCTGACTGCAGAGAAGAGGAAGGAGGTGAGGCTTTTCAAAAGAAAAGTAAGAATGCTTTGTCAAAAGCAGCTGCAATAAGGAATCCACTTCTGGAGACATTTCTCCAGATTCTCTGTAGTCCCCTTCGGAGCCAGTCTCTCCACGACCACATCAGCACCAGGAGAAGATGCCCCTCAATACTCAGGAAGTTTTGGCCACAGAGAGTGTCAGATTACCCAATAACGAAGGTAAGCATGGGCTTACTTGTGCTTACTTACTAATCTGTAGTGAGCAACTCACCACATCAGAGATTCTGCTTCTAGGTGTGGCTGGCATCTGTCTTTCTCCCATCCCCCCAGAACATTCCTACAGAATCAAAGCCTTTTTTTCAAATTTATAATTCCTGACAGAGATGGAGTACCCAGTAAGCAAGATAAGCATGGTCTTGCTTGTGCTTACTTATTAAGCGGTAGTGAACAATTTGAAAGTTTCCACTACAGATTAGTAAGTAAGTCCAAGTAAGCCTGTGCTTACCTTGCTTATTACATAATCTGCCCCCAATCACAGAACAGATGGCCTGTGCAGGCATTTTATTTCTACCCAAGACCTGATGTTTTTGTGGGCCTAGTCTGTGTTGTCTTGTGTTTAGTGGCTGCTCCTATCCACTTGTAGCGCAAGGACCCAGATTATAGCAGCATTCAGTGCTAGAGATGAAGCCATTGGAGAAAGGCAGCCTCAGGCCACTTCACTCACCAATGGAATGAGTGCGTGGCTTTCCACAGCCTTGCAGCAGCCCCAAGGCTCTCTGGTGGCATAAGTGGTTAAGGCATTGGGCTGCTAATCAAAAGGTCAGTTCACTAGCCAAACCACAGGTCAAAGATGAGGCAGTTAGCTTCCTTAAAGATTTACAGACTTCGAAACTCTGTGGAGCAGTTTTACTCTGCCCTAAAGGGTCACTATGAGTCGTAATCAACTTGATGGCAGAGGGTTTGGCAACAGCCACAGTCCCAGAACAGCTATGAACTGTGGGTCCCTCATTTGCTCTCTTGGAAAACATGGAACACAGGATAGCTAACATTGTGGAGCATTTACTGTGTGTCAGGCGGTGGATCGTAACACCATGGTGGATGTCTATCATGCCAGGCACTCTGCTGAACACCTACATGAGTCCACATCATCCCAAAATTGACCCTATAGTTTTAGGTACTTCTGCAACCTGAATTTTACAGATGGGGGTGCCAGAGAGGGCAATGAACTGACTCAAAGCTATGCAACTAGTAAATGATGGAGCTGGAACCTAAACCCAGCTTTGTCTGACTCCAGTGCCAAGATTTAAAGATTATCCCCTGAGACAAGTTATCTGTTCCAGCCCTCATTTCACAATTGAAATCAAGCAGGGACCAGAGAAGCTTGGGTCAAGGTCACAAGCACACTGGTGTTGTGTTGGCAGAGCTCCCTCTTCAAACCATAGGGCAGAACTCTCCCCATCATGCAGTGATGCTCTGGTAGAACCATCCATAAACCTCATCTCTGCCCACTGTTGGGACCAGTGTCATCTCTAAAGGAAGGGCCTATTCAGAAAGGTTCACAGATGGTTATCTGACTTCAGTAGGTAGAGTTTAGCTAAATGTAATAGAGACCCAACCAAAGTGTGCTAAATGAGATTTATTTGTCTCTCATAATAAGAAGGCCTGTAGGTTGCCCAGGGCTTATGACCCCTTTAGAATTCCTTAAGTGTGTGGCTTTCATCCCATGCTGGCTCATAGTCACAAAATGGCTCCTCCACCTCCAGCCTCCTCTCTTAATTCCAAGAAGGAAATGGAAGACAGGAAACAGGAAGGGGCAGTGCTTACACCAGGGAAGCAAATCTTTTCCTTGTATGCTCAGCTACTCTTTAAGTCTCATTGGCAAAACTGAGTCACATGGCTACTGTCTGCAAAGGAGGCTCAGAAGTGTAGTTGTTTAATACTATTGCTACCCTTTGAACAAAATTAGGGTTCTACTAGGGAAAAGGGGAAGGAAGGTGTTAAGTATTCAACTTTCAGTGTCTGCATGTTGAGTCAACCCATTCTTTAAAATACTACCCCCACCCCCAGGGTCTACTTAGGGGCTCTGTTGGCATAGTGCCTAAGGCATTTAACTGCTAACCAGAAGACTGGCAGTTTAAACCCACCAGCCACTCCTCGGAATGAAGATTGGGCAATAACTTCTGTAGTGATACCGCCTCGGAAACCCACTGCCTCGCTATGAGTCACATCCCACTAGAGGTCAGTAAGTTTGGTTTTTTTTAGGGTCTACTTCTCAGACTTCCCATCCTTCAATTTCAGCAACTATTTCCTAGCACTATAGAAACAACAAAGAACAACAACAGTCCCTGACTTTAAAGATTCTATATAGTTTCAGGGTAGGGAGTAGGAAGAAAAAGTATCAGTATGATGTTAGAAGAGAGATGTGTTATGCAAGCACAGAAAACTAAAAAAACAAAAAACAAAACAAAACCTGTTGCTGTCAAGTCAATTCCAACTCATGGAGACCACGTATGTTACAGAGTAGAACTGCTCCATGGGGTTTTCTTGGCTGTAATCTTTACAGAAGATGATAGCCAGCTCTTTCTTTTCATGACACTGCTGAGTGGGTTGGAACTACCAAGCCTTATGTTAATTAGTAGAGCATAAACTGTTTGTGCCACCCAGAGAAGATACAAGAGGGTCCCTAACTCATTCTGGGGCAGCAGGAAGGCTTGCAGGAGATAACCCTCAAGTTGAACTCTAAGGACTAGATGGATTTTGGGGATTAGGGTAAGGGAGGTTCAATGTGCTTCACGGTTTCAGTCTGGCTGAAGCATAGACCAAGGATAATTGGAATGACTGAGATGAAGAGGTTAGGACATTGAGTGGCATGCTATGAAGTTTAGGACTTGTTCCCTGTGCAAGTTGTTGTTATATACCGTCGAGTCGGACCCGACTCATAGCGACCCCTCCTTGGGTTTCCGAGGCAGCATCACTATGGAAGTAGATTGCCCAACCTTCCTTCTGAGGAGTGGGCTGGTTGGTTTTGAACCTCCAGCCTTCTGGTTAGCAGTCAAGTACCTTAGGCACTATGCTACCAGAGCTCCCAAAGGAGCCATTAAAGGCTTCTAAACAGGGAAGTTGGTCTGATTTGCATTTCACACGGAACTCTCTTTGGCAACTGGGTAAGAGCAGAAGGGGAGCAGCGGCAGAAGGAACTCCAGGAGCTATAATGAAGGTCTTTACTGCAGAAGTGGTGATGGTGGTGGGCAGGAGAAAAAGGCTCATGAAATGTTAAGAGGAGATGGCATCTATGTATCCATGAGGGAGATGTTAGGGATGACTTCCAGAACCTGGCTTGGTCAGCTCTCACTGGTGATGACAACCTCAACAAAGGGGACCCAAGAGGAGTAGCAGTGACTGGAGGAAGCCAGTAGTCCCACTGGACTCATTTTGAATTCAGAATCCCCAGATTATATGTGGGATAGAGATGAGCAGCTGGTGGGTTGGTATATGGACCAGTGCTCAGGGAAGATGCTGGCCTAGAGATACAGGATTGGGGATCCCAGTGGAGGTGGTGGTTAAAGCCAAGAAGGGGTGAGTTTCCCAGTGAGAATGTGTTCATGAGAAGTGAGTTCAGGACAGGCCCCAGCAACATCCAAGGGGAGCACAGGGGACAGAGCCAGTAAGGAGACAGGGGGGAGAGGCCAGAGTGGAGGGAAGAGAACAGGAGTGAGGGTATTGGTGGGGCTGAGGGCTAGTGTTTGGACAAGCTGGAAGACAGGAGCAGGTCCAGGTTGCTGAGGAGGGAAGTAAGACCTGAGGAATGACCATTTGGCCCTCAACAGTATAGCATTAAGGACCTTGGCAAAGTGTTTCCAGTGGGTGATGTGGGCAGAGGCCAGATTATATGGGCTTCAGAGGAATAGGAGTGGAAAAAACACAAATGGATACCATTAACAACTTTCACAGAGTTGCACAGGGGAAGATAAAGATAAGGAGAGTCTAGCAGCTTCTGGCTCTTCTCTCTGCCCCTAGTCGTCCCCAGCTTTCTTGTGCCTCCTGCTAGAACAGCCCCATGTTCACACCTGCGGGCTTTTGCTGAAGACTTTGTGCTACCTGCGCGGCCTGGCTTCCACCCTTACAGAAACAGCTCATGTTACTGCCTGTTCTGAGCCCCATAACAGGAGAAACATGGTACAATGGTACAGTACCATCACATACATTATCCCTTGTCACCCAGGAAAGGAGGTCATTGTCCCTGTTTTACAGATGAGTACACTGAAGCGCAAGGCTCTTCCATCATGCTCACAGTGTGTCCCTGCCTTTATTATCACAGATCACAGTTAAGACAATATGTGTGGTGGTGAAGGGCACAGACCTTACAGTTAACAAAGATGCTGACTACCCTCTCAGGAGCTGTATTACATTAGATAGCTTCCTTAACCTCTCTGATCCTTAGTGTCTTCTCTTCAAGATGAGGAGATTAATGCCCACCCCATGGGGCTATAGTAAAACGTATATGAGATGATGCATAAGTCTCAGTGTCGGGCAGCTACTAGTGATGTGGTGGGTGGTGGTATTGATTGTAGGCTGTACTCTGTGTTTCTTTCTCCAATTCAGCTGTCAGTGTCTTCAGGGTAACACTTGTGTGTTAATTCTCTTTGTGGTCCCCATTTCATCCAGTATACCAGTTGCTTAAAAATGTTAAGTTAATTGAATTAAGCTGAAATAAATTCTAAAAAGACACCAGTGACTAGGCTAGACCTCATTGCTCCTGAGGCCTCCAGGTCATTGCCCTCTGTCAAGATATTGAGATACTGAGGCAGAGAGAGGTTAAATAACATGCTCAAGGCCACTTAGCTAGTACGTGGCAGAGCCAGGATTCAAACCCAGCAGCCGCTGCAGAGCCCGAGCCACAGCATGTGGGTAGGCCAAGGCCAGCCCTTTCCCACAGGATGCGTTGGAAACCCACCTTTGCCTCCTCCCCTCGCCCCCTCCAAACGCTTTTCCTGCTTCTTCCTGATTGAGCAACCACTGCTGCCATCACCATACCAGCCTGGTGGGCTTCCCCCAAAAGATAGCCTGAGCATAGCTTGGGGATATGGCAGGCTCTCACTCAATTCAGCTTCAAGAACTGCCTCCTTAATTTTTCTCTTCTCTACTGTGCATATTCCATCACTCCTGCACGGGTTTATACAGCACCTACTATATGCCATTCTCTCTTCTATCAGGACATAGATACTCCTGCCTGTCAGGACCTGAGCCCTCAGAGAATCCCCACAAATAGTGGCAGACTTTCCCCCACCCCCACTGAAAAAAAACGCAGTGTGGGGAGGGAGAGGTGCGAGGTGCTGCAGCACCAGGTGGCCTGCCTCCCAGGACCCCAGCTGCTCTGCACCTTACCTGGAGTATACCAGTGCTGGCACAGGGCCTGGCATTCAGTGGGTGCCCAATACACACTTGTGGAATAGGGGGATGATGGGCTTTCCATTTTCTTCCTCTTAGGCCTGGCTCTCCTGGTTCCAGCTCTGCTCATCCAGTGGAGGCCACTCACTGCCTTGGCAGGAGATGCAGGGACAGGGAAAGAAGAAATCTCACAGGCCTCTCCCCATAGCCTCTGTGTCACTCCCTCACTGCCTCCTCCCTGTGGATGGGGAGCACCCGCCTGGCCCTTCCTCTGCACTGTGTCCACGGCTGGCTCAGGTTGTCCTCCCTGGGTAGTGCTTATCACAGCTTGCCTGACTCATCACTGTTCCCTGCCATCATCAACCACTCTAGGGAGCTGGGACTGCATCTCCTGCCTCTTGATCCTGCTGGCAGTCACTTATCACTCAACCACTGAACACCTGTGATGTCCTCAGCCCCGTGGCCTGGGACACACCGGTCCTGTCATTTAGAGGTTCCTGAGTAAACATAGAACTGTTGCTTTGCTGTAATGCTTGTTTTTTTTTTTTTTTAAAAATCTGCTATTTAATCTTTCTATTGTACTCTTTCAAAAATAAGTTAACTGGTTTAATTCTACCAGGAAAGAGAAAATATTTGTTTAAATCTTTAAATAATTTGTGTTTTACCTCTACTGGGAAAGATAAAATATTTGTATAAATCACTCATAATTCCACACCACTATTCAAATTTCATTGAATTTTCTACTTTTTCTAATTTTTTCCTTATGTATACTTTTACTTAGAAAAATCATGATATACCTTTTGTATCCTACTTTTTTGTTATGAACTTTGTTCCATGTTAAAGGGGCTCTTCAAAACCATCTCTGAATGGCTATGTGGGCAAGTAGGAGTTATTTAACCCACTCTGGTCACTATGAGTTGGATTTTCTGGTGTTAAGGAGCTCAGGTGGCACAGTGCCTAAAGCATTTGACTGCTGTTCAAATCTACCAGACACTCCTTGGAAGGAAGATGAGGCGATTTACTTCCGTAAAGATTTACTGCTTCAGAAACCCAGTGGGGGTCACTATGAGTCAGAATCAACAGCAGTGAGTTTGGGTGTCTTTTTGGTTTTCTGGTGTTGAATGAACACGTTGCTATGAGTCAAATTGACTCGACGGCAGTGAGTTTGGTTTTTTTTTTTTTTCTGTTGTTGAATGGTAGGGACATTTCTAGCTTCTGTATCTTACAAATAGTGACTTGATAGCTAACTTTTTACATAACATTCTTTACTTCAGGACTTACTACTAAGTCAGGAGATTTGAACACTTTGAAATATTTTTCTCTGTGACATTCAAACCCACTCCTCCTGCTGTATTCCCACCACTCGGGTCCTGTCTTCCTCACAGTGATGCCCCTCCCTTCTGAGAGGAAGCTGGCAGCCCAGAGATAATGGCATGAGTACATTAGCTGTAGATTCCACTTGGCCTGCAGGGCCTCCCTGGGCTCTTCTTAGTCCCCACTAGCCCTGACATGTCCAGGAGCTCAGAGAGCCTCATCAGTCCATTTCACTGCCTGACCAACTTAGGCCTGACCCAAAGATGCAGTGGGGTGTGGATACCTTGCTGCAGTCCCCCAGTTCTAGAGAAGGAACTCAGCACCAAGGGCTATAAGTTAGAGACCTTGTATGAGAGCTTTCCTTGGTGACAGCTGTATTTCTCATCTCTATAATCAGGGCATTGGACTATAATGGTGCAAAGGTCATTTATCTTCTCATTCTCTCTCAGCTTTGTTGATTCACTATCTGTGTGACCTTAGTTGTTGTCATTGTTATTTGCCATCAAGTCAGATAGACTCATAGCAACCCCTCCTTGGGTTTCTGAGGCAGTGTAGTGCCTAAGGCACTTGACTGCTAACCAGAAGGCTGGCGGTTCAAATCCATCAGCGACTCCTCAGAAGGAAGGTTGGTGTGACCTTAGACAAGTCACTTAACCTCTCTGTACAGGCCTTCCCTCGGAATTGTTATGAGGATTGAATTGGACTCCAAACCCTTGATGATGGTCACCATTATGACTATTGTTGGGTGTTTTTTTCCCAAGGGTGTAGTACTTCCCTCATGGTCGCCTGTTCCCTGCTCAGCTGTTCCCTACTTTTTCCATAGGAAGCCCTGCTTTCTCCATAAGAACTTCCCCTCAGCAGGCTCTCTACTGCTTGGTAGAGCCTGGGGGACATTTAGTTCAGTTCCTTCCTTTATAGAAGCTGGGTGAGGGAGTAAGGAAAGGCCCCAATTACCTGCCATCCCAGACCAAAAGTTGTTGGAGCCATGAAAGATGCTGATGAAGTGATAGATGGCAGAGAACCAGGCCTGAGCTCATCTCTCAGTAAGCTTAGCCTGGACCCTCATACTCCTCTAGTGCTGGGGTAGACCTGGAAGTCAGCAGGAGGGGAACTGTAGGATTGGGCTCCATCCCAAGCCCCTGCTCTCCCCCCTCCTCCATGAAACTTCCCTTCTATGTGCACATGGGAGAAGCTGGGAGTCCCAGTCTCTCCCTCCTTCTCAGGAGCCTGAGTCCTGGACATGGGCCAAATCTTGGCTGTAATAATGTACACACACAAACACACATGCGTATACACACACATTCACAAACAGGCCTCGCCAAAGCTCTCTTGGCATTTCCTGGTTACAGGTGCCTCTCCCTTCCTCCCCTGTACTCTCTCCTTGAATCTTCACATCTTGCCCATATAAGTGTCAATCAGTGGAAGCCCTAAAGAGGGAGGTGCCCTGAGCCAGGTCACAGGTCCCTTCCAGGTCTGTGTCCCAGCCCCACAGGGCAATCGCCTCCACCAGGCCTGCTGCACACACCACCACCACCCCCAAGTGCTCCCTCTTCCAAACAGTAGTCATGTTCAGGGGGATTTTAACTTTGTATTTTTTCTATTTTCTAAATTTTCCACAATGACGTCTATTACTTTTATAATCAATCTGGGGCATCTGTATCCTTACCTGTATCCTGTTTCCCTGTTCTGAATCTAAGTATTGGCTCATGTTCTCACCTGACCCACCCTCACTTCTGGAAGGAATCTCCTTCTTCCTCAATCTTGCTTCTAGGACCCACTTTCTCCTCCTCCTCCATGTGTCCATGTGTCCAGATGCATGATCTCCCCGATTACCAGAAACCCTTCTGGCTGTCTGTTTCTGTCCTCATGAACCCTTGGCACCCCTTCCGTGGCTCCCTGGGTATTGTGGGCCTCGTTTCTATCTCACTTGGGGAAAGAAAACAGTGTCCTGCCTTGCCATACACACACCCTGGCTGCACTGTTTGGACTATCCCATATCAGGTGGATTGTGAGCCTTCAGGGCAGGGACCAAGTACAAATACAAGTCTAGATAGCAGGATGCCACCCAGAGGAGACAGCTCAGGGATGAGCCTGGTGGAAAAGCTTGCTTCTTCTTCAGGGGCGAGGGGCTGACCAGGGGGTACACTTAGCACGCACCATGTTTCCCACTTGAACAAAGTTTGGGCTGAGCGCACAGGGAATGAGCAGTGGTTCTGCAGGTAACAGACTGGCTGCCAAATGTTTACTTTGACACCTGTCCTGAGCTCTGTCATACCTGTACCCTCGTCCCCACACCAGCTCGTACTCTTGGGCATCATCCACTCTACTTTCTTGGCTGTAAACTTTGGGGCCTGTAAAAGCTCTGTGGAGTACTTCCTTTGGGCCTGGAGTCCACATCACACCCTGGGCCTTGCAGGCTGTGCACTGAATCACCTGATGAGGTCACTGGGAGTCAGGCCTCCTCCCTGTTCATGGGTCACAGGGCGGGAGCACCTGGAGGCGTGGTCATCATTGCAGGGATCTCAGGTTGAGTGTGTTCACTGCTTCACTGCTCAGCCGGCAGGAGAGAGGCTGCAGAGAGCAAGGAGGGAGGAGTTGGCCTGAGAATGAAGATGTAGGCACTAAATTTTGTAGAGGCTCTTGGCCTTACCTGCTCTAAGCAGACACTTCCAGCCACAGGACTAGGAATGATGATCAGTGAGTGGGCATCTGCTGTTTGCTGTCTCTTAGGCATCAACCTCTGTTCTGGTAAAAGCACCCTGATCTTCCTTTGGGGTACCGCTGTCCTCATTCTCACATTACGGGCTAACCCCACCAAGGCAGGCAGTCATGTGACTCAGACCTGGCAGCTAGGGCCACATAGCCCTGCTCACTGCCATGATTAGTGCAGAGCCTGGAATGTAATCACAAACCTCTGATTAACCACCAGGGACCCTGCAGTGCTCCCTCCTGGGGTGCCCACAGAAGTGCCCTCTGTGTCAGTGTCTGGGTCATTCTGGGAAGAATCTGCCCCCAGATGGGGCCATCAGAGGAGAGGGAATGTAGGATGCTGGTCACTGAGGCCTCTAACCACCTTTTTTGGGCTCTGGTCCTGCTGGGCCTGTGCATCTGGACTTTTCAGTTCTATGAGCCAATAGATTCCCTTTATGATCAAAGTTTGAAGGAGCTGGGTTTCCTGTTACTGGCATTTGAAGAGTTCTGATTAATCCAATAAGCCAAGGTTTGTACAGCGGTAGGCAGTTTACACAGCAGCCTCAAAGCCAGGTTCTCATTTAACATGAGGCCAGTCTGGAAGTCATTAGCCCATTTCAAAGAAGAGGAACTAAGGCTTAGAGGTCAAAGAATTCACCTGTTCCTGGTGAAAGGTTATTTTGTCCTGGCACTGGGTGTTTTAAACACAGACCTTGCCCTTCTGCTGGTTCTTACTATCAAGAAGCCTTGTCCCTGCTGGGATCAGACACCTGGCAGCTGAGGTGGGGACAAGATCAGGGGCGCAACTACCCAGCAACTTGGCAAGATGGCAGAACTTTATAGGGCATATAGATATAGCATATGGGGTATTAACCAAACCAAAACCGAACCCACTGCTACTGAATTGATTCCAACTCATAGAGACCCCCACAGGGTTTTTAAGTTTGTAACTCTTTATCAAAGTAGATTGCCTCATCTTCCTCCCACAGAGCAGCTGGTGGGTTTGAACCACTGACCTTCTGGTTAGCAGTCAAATGCCTTCCCCACCACACCACCAGAGCTCCATGGGGTACTAAACAGCCCTTAAAAATTATATTCATGAAGAACTTGTAATAACAAAGAAAAAGTTTATCATGTCAAATGAAAATCATAGCACAAATTCATATATTATAAATTTATTTCATTATAACTGTTTTTCTAGGAATTCCTGAGTGGTGCAAACAGTTATATATTCGACTACTAACCAAAAGGTTGGTGGTTCAAAGCCACCCAGAAGTACCTTGCAAGACCTGAAAATCTGCTTCTGAACGGTCACAGCCTTGAAAACCCTATAGTTTTGGTTACCTAGTGCCACTCTAACAGAAAAATACCACAAATGGGATGGCTTTAACAAACAAGAGTTTATTCTTACAATTTTTGGAGGCTAGAAGTCCGAATTCCAAGTGCCAGGCTCTAGGGGCTGTGTGAAAGCCCCTCGACCTTGGGCTTCAGCTCTGCCTCTTGCTCCTGGCCCACTGAAGCTAGAGGCATCTCTTTACTCAGGCAGCTAATGGCTGCTAAGGCTAACAAGCCCAAGGTTGACAAATAAAATGGCACAGTCCCAATGTTACCAAACAACACAGCAGACCATTGACTCAAGTCCACTGAAAGTCCCAAGATCAACAGGGCATGGCTGTTGAACAATGACTTATCTACGTGCGGGGCTCAAGCATGCCATAAGCTAGAGACTGTTCCCAAAGTTGCTTCTTATATACAGGAAGCAGACCACATCCCTAAAGCAGCTACTCAGCTGCTTGTGGTAGGTCCCACCATGGAGCTGATTGCCAGTCTCATCATGGGGAATAAATACTACCAGCTGCTCAGCCACTCAACCAGGCCCAGCCAAGTTGACACACAACCTTATCTACCACACCTATGCAGTGCAGTTCTCTGACACATGAGTTGGCATTGACTCAAAGGCAACTAGTTTGTTTTTGTTTTGGTATGCTTCTCTAAATGCTGGTACATGGAATGTTTTTCAGACTAGAAAAAAACACAGCAAAATGTTAATAAAGATTATCTTTCATAGTGAGAATGTAGGTTTTCTTCTGTTTGATTTTTCTAATTTTTATAGTAGATAATACTTTATAAGAAAGCAAATATTAAAAACTTGATAAAATAAGTGAAGGGAGGAACCACCTGGTCATATAACAGTTTTCTGTGAGTACTATTTTCAGAACCAAATCCAAATCAATCAATCCCTTGCCTGCCTAGGTGTCAAGGAAGATGTCCCTGGTCTAGCCCTGCCTTGATCCTCACTGTGGACTTGGGGCACTCACTGCTTATCTCTGTGCCTAGGTCACTTCATCTGCACAGTAGGAGGGCATGTGGGTGACCTCTAAAGTTATTGTTCCAGTCTCTGACCTCTGGCAAAACACACTCTTGTCCTACACCCCTGCTTATGACAGCTGGGTGGTTGGAACACTTATATCAAACATCTGGAAGATGTGTCATTGCTGCCCTTGTGGTGAACATGACGAGCTCATGTTTACTGAGTCCTGCTAACATACCAGATGCTATGCCTGATCTTCACAACAGCCCTGAGGGGTAATGTGGTCATTATTCCCCTTTCACAGGGGAGACAACTTGAGGTTTAAGGAGGCTAAGAACTAGTCCTGGGTAACAGGGCTAGTGAGGGGCAGAACTGGAACGTGAGCTGCACTCCAAGCCATTGGCCACACTGTGAAACAGCCTCTATTTCAAAACATTCCTGGGTAACTTGTTTATTTATCTTTCCCACAAATATTTACTGAATACCCACTATGCATATAACCTACTACTTGGTCACAAAGGAGACACAGAGAAAATATGAGACACCAGTGCATCCCAGCAGCTCCTAGCACAGCTCAGAGGTCCCCAAGGAGAGAGTGTGCACCCTGGTGGGGGCCCAGGCCACCCAGCAGGCAGTGGGCAGATATTTCATAGCTTCTATTTCTCATTATTTTCTAACTCATGCTTTTACATTTCTATTGTGTATGTATTTTATAATACACCTAATATTGAAATAGCAACATCCATATAAAACATATGTCGTAAATCTTTGAGAGATAATAAAAAGGGAGGAGACTCACCAGTTCAATTTATGAATCCAGGTAAGTGAAGCTGTGAAATGAGAATTCAAATTTATTTGATCATTAGAATGAGAGAAAAGTGAATGTGGTAAGAGTTCAGAGAACTAGGATGGTCAGGAAAGGCTTCCAGAGAAACTTCATTAGCATAGGGGACTTTATTCAGGCTGAGAAGACCTCAAAGGCAGTGAAAGAACATCAACAATGACTTGGCTTTGGGAAAGTGGCTGGCATAAATCAGGGAATGTTATCGTGGTCCCTCCCCTCCTGCCACCTCCTCAGCTTTGAAACTTGCAGAGCAAGAGCTACCCCACCCAGTCTAGCAGCCAGGCCCCCACCGGTTTGGGGACATGACCCCAAACTCAAAGCCTTTGGTTATGGATCGTCTGTCTCCTCCATCCCCAGACCCTTCTATGCTTCCTCCTAGACCCAACCTCCCTTTGCCCTCTTGAGCTCTGGGTCTATTGTCCCCCATCCCCAACTTCTCAGCCTCAGCTCCTGTTTTCTCCATCTTTACTTTGACTAGAACCTAGCTGTCTTCAAAGGTCCCATTCCTTTGTGCCCTCCTGAGTAGAAGATGCTCATTCTCCAACACCCAGAGCCAGGCAATGGATAGGGTGGGATCCAGGTTTTGTCCTGGGTCCCCAAGGCCACTTCTAACCATCTATTTCTTGAGCCCTACCTCCTGGGGGGCTCACACATCCAGCCTAGCCCTCTTGAGGCCCTTCCTCATACCTGTTATCTAACATTCTCCAAGTTCATCTCCTACATTCTTCAAGATCCAGAGCTTTTCCTCTTACTCCAGTCATACAACCACTACCTGGGCAATGTTGGTGTCCACAAGGACCATCCTTCCCTTCTCACACCCTCAGTCCTTTGACCTCCTCAACTTTGGAGGCCTTTATCTCCACTCTACATCAGTCACCTGCAACCACACCCAGAGTACTATCTCCACTAAGAGTTGCTCCACCTCCAGAACCCCCACATTTTCCTCCCAAGCCAATGGCAGCTGGCCTCCCATTTCATGGAGACATACAATGTTTTGCCTCCAATTTTCCCAACCATCTGTCCTCTCCTATTTTCACTTCATATGCAACTTAGAACCCAGAGCATTCAGTGGATGGTCTGACCCTCTTCTCAAGTAATAACAACCCCTTGAGCTGTGTTCTAAGTCCATCCCCTCCTGCTTTTCAGGAAGAAATTTGTTCTTCAAATTTCCTCCCTCTCCACTGCATCTTCAACTCTTTGTCTATATTCCACATATTTTCCTTTAGCAAATACATTTGCTTACATTTTCATGCTTCCCTATATTAATAACAAAGCCACCCTCCACCCCTTACTTTCCTCTTGTCACTGACCTATTTTTGGGCCTCCCTTTACATTCAGGCTTCCTGAAATCATCTCCACTTTTCCACCTCCCATTTCTTCTCAACCCACTGTAAACTGGCTTCAAGATTCACCATCACAATAGAATTTCTCTTGGCAAAATAACCAGACACCTTCTCATTAATATATCGCATGGACACTGAGGTCTGCTCTTAATGGGCTCTCTGTTGCCTCGATCATCCCGTCATGGAAGCTTTCTCCTGCCTTAGTCTACATACTCCACACTATCCTGCTTCTTCTGCTTCTATGCTGGCTGTTTCTTCTTAGATCGTTTCACAGTGTCCTCACCCTATGCACAACCTTTAAACACTGGTGTTCCTGATGCTCCACTTCTCTTGTCAGCTCATTCAACTTTCCTATGACTTTCTCTGTCACCTGTTGCCAGTGAACCACACTGCCTTTGTCTAGCCCAGATCCTCTCTGAGCTCTAAACCTCTGGATACCTCTCCTGGGCTGTCTACCTTTCTCCCCCAAGCCCTCATCTCTTGCTCATGTGTTTCCTATTGTCTTAGTTTCCTAGAGGTGCTATAATAGAATTACCACAAGTGAGTGACTTTAATAAATAGAAATTTATGTTCTCCCAGTTTAGGAGGCCAGACATCTGTTTCAGGGCAGCTCTTGGGGAAGGCCCTCTCCGTCTGCTCTGAAAGAAAATTCTTTTTTTGTTGTTGTTCTTTTTCTTTTCTTTTTTTTTTTTTAATTTTATTTTGATATGGGTGAAGATTTACAGAGTAAATTCACTTTTCATACAGCAGTTCACATACACTTTGTCTCATGTCATTGACCAAAATTTATAATGCAACAGCTCCCCTCCCACTTCCTCCCCATAGTTACCTCTTCCCAGTGTCCATCCCTCCATACTCTTCTGCGCCCTGAGCTGTCTCCCTGTGCATAAGCAGCCCTTCCTTCTCCCATGATTGTTCTCTCCAGGGCGTGTGTCTACTTGAGGTAAATGTTTAACTCACATGCCTGTACTTTGTTTGGCTGGAAACCACAGGTGTGGGTTCCATTCCAGACCTGTAGGGCAGCTAGGGGCCATAGTCTCAGTGGTTCCACCAGGCTCTATTGGACCAGCAAACCTGGTCCCCACCTTCTTTTTTTTTTTTTTGCCTCCAAATGATTTTGAGTTTTGTTCCACATTGTTCTCCTTCTCTATGCAGGATCTCCTACTGCCCTTCCAAGTGGATGACAGTGGTAGCCGGGCACCATCTAGTTCTTCTGGTCTCATAGTTGTATAGGTTGCAGATCGGATGGTGTACCAGTCGCTAGGACTGATTGTTTCCATTCATTTTGATTTTCTTCTTCTTGACGTGGAGAGACCCATTGTTGCATCTAGATGGCAGCTTGCTAGCTTTTAAGATCCCAGTCGCTACTCGCCAAAGTAGGAGGTGGAACAATGTTTTGTATAGTATGTTATGCCAATTGAGCTTGATGTCCCCTGCGACTATGGTCCCAAGCCCGCAGGATCAACTACTCAGTCGCTCTGGGTAGCTGGCTGTGACCAAGCAATGACCATAACCTTGCCCCTTGTCAGCTCTACTATACACCTGGGAATTCTGATCATTCACATAAACTTATAGGACCATTGTCTGCCAACCCTATATATGATCTTGGATAGACTCCCCATTTAGACATACCTAATTGTTTAGCCTGTCCTCCTATCTATCCGTCCATATACCCATGTTTGCTTTAACTGACAACTCAGTACTGTATATGCAAAAGGGTTCATATTTGTTGTCTGTACCTCCCATGTACCTCTCTATGTCTTTCTCATCCTCAATGTTGCCATATTTGTCACTCACATTTGGTACATTGCCCTTCTCTTCACCCAAATCAATATTTATCTCTATCTATCTAACAGTGTTCCCTCCCCTCCCCTCCCACCCCTGGTAACCAACAAATAAATTTCCTCCAATAGATAAACCTTTCCTTAACTTTTACAATAACGGACTAATATAATATTTGTCCTTTTGTGACTGACTTATTTCACTCAGCATAATGTCCTCCAAGTTCATCCACGTTATGCGGTGTTTTGCAGATTCTACATTATTCTTTAGCATGAAAGAAAATTCTTGTCTCAGTTTCTCTCATGTTCTTCTCAGAGTTCCTTGGAGATCTGTGTGTGACATCTATTTTTCCCTTGTTGTGCTTGCTTCTTTGTTTAATCTGCTCTTTTTATATCTCAAAAGGGTTTAGGTTTATAACACACCCTACAATGATATGGACTCCATAATATGACAAAGAAAATCCAATTCCCAAATGGGATTATATCCACAGATATAGGGGTTAAGATTCCAACACACATTTTTAGGGGGCACAATCCAATCTATAACACCTACCAACAACTCTAAGGCAATTGGTAAAGAGAGAAGCCAGTGGGCAGCAGGAGCATGCTTGGGGAGGCCTAAGGTTTGAGTATTCTTGTTTGAAAAGTAGGTGTAATGATCCTTGCCTGGCCTTGTGCTGGGTGTTGTGGAGAAGATGAAAAGAGGAGGTCTGTGCAGAGCAATTGTTCTAACCCTTGAGTGAACATCAGAAAGACCTGGAGGCTATTGAAATAACTTGCTTCCCGTAGAGTTTCTGATTCTGTAGCTCTGGGGTGGGTCTTCCATTTCTATCAAGTCCCCAGGTGATGGTGATGGTATTGGTCCAGGGATCATACTTTGAGAACTGCTGTTTTAGAGGAAAACACTTTGTCTTGAACCCCTTCAATGAGTCCTGCAGGCTCATACAATAGTGTGTGTGGTAGTTAAAGTTGTGCATCAACTTGGTTGGGCCTGGTTGAGTGGCTGGGCAGCTGGTGGTAGTTATTCCTCATGATGAGACTGGCAATCAACTCCATGATGGGATCTACCACAAGCAGCTGAGTAGCTGCCTTTGGGATGTGGTCTGCTTCCTGTATATAAGGAGAAGCCTTGGGATTGGTCTTGAGCCTATGGCATGCTTGGACCCTGCATGTAGCCATGTCATTATTCAGCAGCCTGTCATGGTCTGCCAACCTTGGGACTTTCAATGGATTTGAATTAATGGCCTGGCCTGTGGTTTGGTAACATTGGGACTATGCCTTTTTAACTTGTCAGCCTTGGGCTAGTCAGTTTCAGCAGCCAGCAGCTGTCTGAGTGAAGAATAGCCTCTAGCACCAGTGGGCTGAGAACAGGAGGCAGAGCTGAAGCCCAAAGCTGAGGGGCTTTCACTCAGCTCCTAGATCTTGGCACTTTGAACTGGGACTTAAAGCCTCCAAACAGTAAGAGAATAAACTCCTGTTTGTTCAAGCCATCCCAATTGTGGTATATTCCTGTCAGAGTGGCACTAGGTAACCGGAACAGTGAGCAACTCCCACCTAGGTTGGAGGCACTGTAGTGGCCTAGTTGACAATGATGAGTCCTTTGATATCAGCTTGTTTCCATGCCTGGAGTCACCTTTGGATCATTTTCTAAGGTACTATTTGTTCTTATTGCTGTGACTGCTGTGAGAGGAGAAAATAAGCACAGATGGTCATTCATGGTGTGCGAGATGTATGTATGTGAAGTGGCAGTCACCCATGAGCACCTCACATGTCCACAGACTCAGACATTGCTATTATGACTGCTACATTTTCTCTGTGCTCCAGTCATATGTGTTTTAAGAGGACACAAAGCTATGCTTCCTCAAAGGCCTAAATGTGTTACTACATTCAGGAAGTTTTCTTGGTTGCCTCTAGCGTCCCTGAGCTCCCCTACCAGCACCTACATCCTGGGCTTAGTGTCAGAAGGACTTCCTACCCAGAGGATATTCCAGTCCTGGAATGGAAAGGGCATAATTTCATTTGCTGATGTAAGAGCCGGAGGGGAGCTCAAAGCGAAGGTCAGCATCTCTCCCCAGGGGCCGAGCCTTGGAGCCACCCTGGCCCATTCCCCTCTGTCTTCTGTCTGCACAAGGAAATAAATAAATGACATTTACCTTGAGACCCTTTCCAAATGTTCCCTGTTTCCCACAGTCTGCAAGGGCTGATCCTATCTGTACAGGAAGAAGGGAGCTATTCCCTCAGGGCTGAGGGCATATGTGCTTGTGAATATGTGAGGCTGCTGAGGCAGGGGTTGAGTTTCTTTGGACAAAGTCTAAAGTATTTGATATTTTCTTTGGTAAATACTCTAATAAAATGGTACCCACTTCCTTACTGAGACCCAGATCCGATTTAATCACTGAGAAGAGCCATACTTTAATAAAGGCTGTGGAGCAGTGTCTGGATCATTGCCTGGCCCTCAAAAAGTGTCCAGTAAATATTTGTTGAATGAATGAATGCATTCATGCCAGGATAATCTATCCATTTTAGAAGACCTGACGCAGTCCTGTCTACTCTCATCTAAATGGTGTTTTTCCTATTTCTTGAAATCCTTCCTTTTCTTAAGTTCTCAGATGGGGCATAAAACAAATCCTCTTTCATTCTGCAGCTGGCTGACAGGGAACAATGGAGTGGTCACTCAGCAACATACAAATTAAAATTTCCTGGCCACAGGCTCCCTGGCCACTCTGAGCAAACCCAGCCCTCCATTCCCATCCCAGAAGGAATCCCAACTACCTTCTGATGGCTCCTCAACAGGAATCAAAGGTATAAGGTTGCCTGTCCTTCTCTGGGAATTTCTATCACTTTACCCAGGAATCTATAAGAACAGGGGGTCTTTAATTCCTGAAGGCCTTCCCCTCTTTGCATATTTCTTGGTCAGGTGGTGCCCCTAGTCTCCAGGCCTCAGGAGGCTTGAAGGAGGACCAAATAACAAAGGAGGGTCAGGATGGGGGCCCAAGGGTCAACAAAAGGCAAAAATGATGTTTTCAAGGATTAAGTTGGATGTCAATATGTAAAAACAAACCTGCTTTACCTGGGGCCAGGAGTTAGAAGATCTACACTCAGCTGGGTTTTCTTGGTGCCTTTTACCAAGTTTTTATCAGACTCGTTATGCATGAGCCAAGGAGATGTCACACAAATTTAAGGCATAGGCCTTTCATAATCTCACTGTGGAGATAATGCCATCTTACTTAAAATGGCTAAATAATATGAGAATGTGGCATAGGTTAAGGAAATCCCTCTATAGTGGACAAAGGAATATTACGAAACCATTCAAAAGGATGATAGGAGTGATATTCTTTGACAAGAACACTTATCTATGAAATACTGTTGAGTAAAAAAAGATATCAATCTCATTTATATAAAATCGCATGTGATGATAAGACATATATGTGTTGTTGTGTTGTTGTTATATGCCGTCGAGTCGGCCCTGACTCATAGCGACCGCTCCTTGGGTTTCCGAGGCAGTATCACTACGGAAGTAGGATTGCCCAACCTTCCTTCCGAGGAGTGGCTGGTGGGTTTGAACCGCCAGCCATCTGGTTAGCAGTCAAGTGCCTTAGGCACTATGCTACCAGAGCTCTAATGTATATGTATCTTTACCACCATAGATAAACAGCTGGTCACATATATGCACATATATACACACACAAACACATGTCTATGCAACCTTAACATAGCTAGCTATTGCTGCATAAGAATTGCACCAACTCGTTTCTTCCTCTACAGCTTTGCTCTTACTAGCAGCACCTAGAATGCACCTTTGCCCACATCCTACCTTGGAGCAGCAAACTGATCATCTCTTTTTCAGTCATTAGTCCACAGCTCAGCACTGACATCACAGATTGTCACTGAGCCCATTAGCACAAGAACTTCTAAGTCTCTCTTCCTATCACATGACAGTAGCTCAAAAAATGCTTACCAAGGAACCACTGAGACTATGTCCCCTCGCTGCCCTTCAAGTCTGGAATTGAACCCACACCCGTGGTTTCCAGTCAAACAAAATACAGGCATATGAGTTGAACATTTACCTCAAGTAGATACTCTCCTTGGAGAGAACAATCATGGGAGAAAGAAGGGCTGCTAATGCACAGGGAGACACTCAGGGGGCAGGAGTGTATGGAGGGATGGACACTGGGAAGGGATAACTATGGGGAGGAAGTGGGAGGGGAGCTGTTGCATAGTGGTAAACTGTGGTCAATGTCATGAGACAAAGTGTGAACTGCTGTATGGAAAGTGAATCTGCTCTGTAAATCTTCACCACAATCACAATTAAAAAAAAAAAAAAGAAGAAGAAGAAGGAAAGAAAAAATGCTTACCGAGCTGCACAAATGCTCCTATCTCATCCTAACTACAACAGTGAAATAGACATTATGTGCCCCTTACTGAGGAGAACACAAGTTCTGAGTGCTTCTGTGGTGTGTCCAAGGTCATTCTGCTAATATGGCAGAGCTGGGATGCAAACTTGAGTCTTCCCCATTTCAAAATGCCAGCTTTCTAGAATGCTACTGATAGGGGAGGCATATTAAAGGATGGGACAAGTGATCTCAGCAATCCCATTACTAGGCATATAACCTAAAGGAGTTAGTAGAGTCAGGATAAGAACATATATATATATATATATATATATATATATATATATGCACCCATGTTCATCGTGACTGGTCCAATAAGCAGCTTCACGATAAATGGAGCAAAGATCAAAGTTGTCAAGGGCTTTGTATTACTTGGTTCTACAATCAACACCAATGGAAGTAGCAATCAAGACATCAGATGATGTATTACATTGGGCAAATCTGCTGCAAGAGACCTCCACCAAGTGATGAAGAGCAAAGATGTCTCCTTGAAGACTCAGGCACACCTAACCCAAGCCATGGTATTTTCAATTGCCTCTTATGCATGTGAGAGTGGGACAATGAATAAGGAAGACCAACAACATCAACTCTTAAGAAGCTTATGCCCTTTGACCTAACATTTGCACTTCTTGAAATCTACAGTACAAAGTAAGGATGACTTTTACAGCATTTATTAAATGAAATATTGGAGTTGCAGTAATGTCTATCACCATAACTTTAATTGAGATACGTTCTTTGGAGAAGTGCAGTCATTTAACATTTGGCATTTAATTAATTACAGTAATCATTTATTTAATGTATTAACATTTAGTGAATTGGACTTGTATGAACTGACAGGAGCAGAAGGTCTAAAACATTAAGTAGGGAAAAAAAGCCAAATCATAGAATAATGGGATAGTACTTGTCTGTATGGGAGCTCTGGTAGCATAGTGCCTAAAGCACTTGACTGCTAACCAGCAGGGTGGCAGTTCAAACCCACCAGCCACTCCTCGGAAGGAAGATAGGGCAATCTACTTCTGTAGTGATACTGCCTCGGAAACCCAAGGAGGGGTCGCTATGAGTCGGGGCCAACTCAACGGCACATAACAACAACAAAGAAGAGATATGCTTTTGAGTTGTGGTGTTGGAGAAGAATGTTAAGAGTACCACGGACTGCTAAAAGGACTAATAAATCTGTCCTGGAAGAAGTGCAACTGGAATGCTCCTTGGAAGCAAGAATGACCAGACTTCATCTCACCTACTTTGATCATGTTGTCAGAAGGAACCATTCCCTAGAGAAGGATATCATGCTTAGTAAAGTGGAGGGTCAATGAAGAAGGGGAAGGTCTTCAATGAGATGGATAGACACAGGGCTGCAATGATGGGCTCAGGTATGGCAAGGATTGTGAGGCTGTCACAAGACAAGTCAGTGTTTTGTTCTGTTGTGGATAGGGACACTATGAGTCAGAGATGACTCAATGACACCTAACATCAACAACATATTCATCACAGCACTATTTACAGTAGCAAAAAGATGGAAACCACCTAGATGCCCATCAACAGAAGAATGGATAACCAAACTATGGTACATACACACAATGGAATACTATGCAACCCTAAAGAGTAATGTAGAATCTGAAAAACACTGCATAACATGGATGAACTTGGAAGACATTACACTGAGTGAAATAAGTCAATCATGGAAGGATAAATATTGTATTAGTTCATTGTAAAAAGTCAAGGAAAAGTTTGTATATGGAAGGAAACTTTCCTTTACCAAGGGTGGGAAAGGAAAGGAGGAAACACTGCAAAAAATGAAAAGTAAATAAATAAATAAGTCACCCCAAAACTTAGTGGCTTAAAAAATATATAATTTATTATCTCTTGGGTTTTGTGAATCAGGAATTCAGATAGAGCACAATGAGGATGACTTGTTTCTGTTCCACAATGTTTGGAACCTCAGCTATATGATTTGAAGGCTGGAGGCTAGAATCATCAGAAGGTTTGCTTGAGGACCAAAGGATTTGGTTTCATGGTGGCTAAATTCCATGCCTAGCAAGTTGGTTTCTCTCTACATGGGCCTCTGCACAAGACCAGTTAAGTGTCCTAACAACACAGTAGTCATCCAGAGTGAATCATCCGAAAGACCAAGATGAAAGCCACAGTGCTTTTTATGTTGACTTGGAAGTCACAAACCATCAATTTTGTCACATTCTGTTCATTAGAAGTGAGTCACTCTGTCCATACCACATACAAGTGCAGAAGGGAGTTCTGACCATCTGTGCATAGAAAGGGATAGAGAGGGATTAGTCTCCAAATTTTGAAAAGAAGAATGTCAAAGAATTTATGAAAGTATTTAAAAATTTCCATACATAGAGATCCAGAAGGACCCAGGTGGTAGGAGTTCAAAGGATTCTTTCTTTCCTCTTTATACTGTTACCATTTGATTTTTTTTTTCTTCCATAGTGAACTAAGATAATGTAGAAATTGCCTATGCAGATAGAAAGGTCCATAGAGTTCAGTGGACAGAGGGGTCAAGCAGGAAGTGTACCTGAGCTGAACTGAAAGTCTGGGTCAGGATTTCAGCCATCCTAGAGTGAAGCAGAAGCAATCTAAGATGGGAGGGGTGATGAGTAAGAGCCAGAAGGCTGGACCAGGTGTGTATGGTGAGTGTTGTTATTGTTGTTGTTGTTATGTGCCATCGAGTCGTCCCCGATTCATAGCGACCCCTCCTTGGGTTTCTGAGGCAGCATCACTACAGAAGTAGATTGCCCAACCTTCCTTCCAAGACTCATAGAAACACTGCCTGCTAGAGCTAAGTTTACTTGTTTACTCCAGACACTAGGCCATTGCGGGGCCAGAGAGATCAGAAGTAATCTCAGATGTATGGCTGGGAGGCTGATGTAGTAACCATGTGGGAAGGAGGAGAGGACCTCAATTGAGAGAACTGCTATAGACTGGAAAAGTGTCAAATTGAAGAGATACTTGGAGGGATGAGCAGAAGGGAGTTCTGACCATCTCTGCATAGAAAGGGATAGAGAGATAGAAGAGGCTTCTGCCTTGGGCCTCAGATCCCTGGAAATAACTAGTAAGTGACCCGCTAGTGCATGTCATTGTCCTCTAAATGGGCAGTGCTGTGAGTGCTGGTCCAGTTTCACCAGCAAAGCTTTTCCCACAAATTAGTAGTTTGTATCCTGTATTGCTGTATTTATGTACTACCTATGTTATTAATTTCACAATATTTTAATTGATTTACTTTTTAAACTTAAATATTATGTTAATTTTGTCCTAATCAATAATACTTACAAAACAGTGATTTTGATGTCACATTTTTCTAATTTTTATTAAAATAAATTCATAACCTTTTTAAAAAATGCTGAAGTTTATTTGTATACCTAAAATCATGTCAGGTGCTCCCCAAGGAATGTTCTCCTTTCTTTGCGAAACATTGCTCCGGGCCTCTGGCCATGGAAGAATTCCCCTGTGTTGTTTCAACAAATGACTGCTATCTCCCAAGTCTAGCCAAGCGAGGCAGGGTGGAAGTTTGGGCAGTGCTGCCCCAACAGTCATAGGCCCCCAGTTTCTTTCTCTGGGGCTGAGATGCCAAAGTGAATTCTCAGAGCAGAGCCCTTGAGAGCAGTGCAAACACGGAGTCTGTTCATCAAGCCTACCAAGGTCCAGGGTTTGCTTCTGCCTTCTGTCCTGGCTCTTTGCCTGCACAAACAAATAAAAGGACATGAAACTCCCCTCTTTCACCTGTTCCTCCAAAAACTGACCCAGCATCTTTGGGAAAACCACAATGAGAAGAAAATAGGGGTCCTAGAAGGTTTCTGCTACCACTTGTCTATCAGTTTGTCATGCTATGATGGCTTGGGTGTTGTTGTGAGGCTGGTATTTCAAATACTGCCACCAGTATTTCAAATACCAGCAGGGTCACCTATGGTGGACAAGTTTCAGTGGAGCTTCCAGACTAAGACAGACCTGGAAGAAGGAAGGGGCCATCCCACTTCCCAAAAAATTGGAAAATTAAAACCTTATGCAACACTGTCTGATATATTACTGGAAAACTTATGAATAGTCATGGAACATTATCTGATATAGTGCTGGAAGATGAGCCCCTCAAACTGGAAATCACCCAAAATATGACTGGGAAAGAGCTGCCTCCTCAAAACAAAGTTGAACTTAATGAAATGGATGGAGTAAAGCTTTTAGAACCTCCATTTGCTCATGGAGTATGACTCAGAATGGGAAGAAACAGCTGCAAACATCCTTTGATAATTGGAACATGGAATGTACGAAGTATGAATCTAGGAAAATTGAAAGTTGTCAGAAATGAAATAGAGGGCATAAAGATTGATACCCTAGCATTAGTGAGCTGAAATGGACTGGTTTGGGCCATTTTGAGTTACAATCATATAATCTACTATTCCAGGAATGACGAAGAGGAATGGCATCCCAGTCATTGTCACAAAAAATGTTTCAAGATCTATCCTGAAGTACAATGCTGTCAGTGATAGGCTAATATCCATATGCCCACAAGGAAGACCAGTTAATACTAATACTGTTCAAATTTATACACCAACCAGTAAAGCCAAAGATGGGAAAATTGAAGATTTTTACCAAATTCTGCAGTTGGAAATTGACCCCATATGCAATCAAGATATATTGATTATTACTGGTGATTAGAATGCAAAAGTTGGGAATAGAGAAGAATCATTGGTAGTTGGAAATATGGCCTTGGTAACAGATATGACATCAGAGATGGCATGATAGAATTTTGCAAGATCAATGATTTATTCAATGCAAGTGCCTTTTTTCCAAAACATAAATGGTGGCAATACATGTGGACTTTACCAGATGGAATACACAGAAATCAGATCGAGTACATTTGTGGGAAGAGGCAATGGAAAAACTCAATATCTTCAACCAAAACAAGGCCAGGGGCTGACTATGGAACAGATCATCAATTGCTCATATGCAAGTTCAAGTTGAAGCTGAAGAAAATTAAAACAAGTCCATGAGCATCAAAATATGACCTTGATTATATCCCATCTGAATTTAGAGACCATCTGAAGAACAAATTTTATGCATTGAACACCAATGACTGAAAACCAGACAAATTGTGGGATGACATCAAGAACATCGCACATGAAGAGAGCAAAAGGTCATTAAAAAGACAAGAAAGGAAGAAAAGAACAAAATGGATGTCAGAAGAAACTCTGAAACTTGCTATTGAATGGAGAGTAGCTAAAGCAAATGGAAGAAATGACAAGATAAAAGAGCTGAACAGAAGATTTCAAAGAGCAGCTTGAGAAGACAAAGTCA
>NW_006921590.1:30376461-30412587 GCF_000298275.1 Orycteropus afer afer
ATGCATATGAGAGCTGGACAATGAATAAAGAAGATCGAAGAAGAGTTGATGCTTTTGAGTTGTGGTACTGGTGAAGAATGCTGAAGGTACCATGGACTGCCAAAAGAACTAACAGATTTGTCCTGGAGGAAGTGCAGCTGAGATGCTCCTTGGAAGCAAGGATGGCCAGACTTCATCTCACCTACTTTGGTCAGAGGGGACAATTCCCTGGAGAAGGATGTCATGCTTGGTAAGGTGGGGGTAGACGAAAGAAGGGAAGGCCTTCGATGAGATGGATTGACACAGTGGCTGCGACGATGGGCTTCAATTATAGCAAGGATCGTGGAGCTGGCGTGGGATCGGGGGATGTTTCGTTCTGCTGTGCATGGGGTTGCTTTGAATCAGAAGCGACTTGATGGCACCTAACAACAACAATCTGTCTATTTCAGGAGGTGGAATATGATCGAGAACCAGTGGTATTGAAGGAAGAAATCAAATCTACACTGAAGGAATTGGGGGAAAAAAAAAGGCTTCAGGAATTGACAGAATACCCATTGAAATGTTTCAACAAACAGATGCTGTGCTGCAGGCACTTACTATGCCAAGAAATTTCTAAGACAGCTACCTAGCCAACTGACTGGAATAGATCCATATTAGTACCCATTCTAAAGAAAGGTGATCCCACAGAATGTGGAGATTATTGAACAATAACATTACTATCACATGCAAGTAAAATTTTGCTGAAGATAATTCAAAAATGGTTGCAGCAGTATATTGACAGGGAACTTACAGAAATTCAGAAGAAGATGTGGAACGAGGAATATCGTTGATGTCAGGTGGATCTTGGCTGAAAGCAAAGAATACCAGTAAGATGTTTACTTGTATTTTACTGACTATGCAAAAGCATTGGACTGCATGGATCATAACAAATTATGGAAGAATAACAAGTTGAGAAGAATGGGAATTCTAGCACACCTAATTGTGATCATGAGGAACCTGTACACAGACTAGGCTGTCATTCAAACAGAATAAGGGGATACTGTATGGTTTAAAATCAGGAAGGGTGTGTATCAGGGTTATATCCTTTCACCATACTTATTCAATCTGTATGCTGTGCAAATAATCTGAGAAGCTGGACTATATGAAGAAGAGCACAACATTAGGATTGGAGGAAGACTCATTAACAACCTGGGATATGCAGACGACACAGCATTACTTCCTGAAAGCCAAGATGACTGATGAAGATTAAAGACTACAGTCTGCAGTGTGGATTGTACCTCAACATAAAGAAAATGAACATCCTCACAACTGGACCAATAAGCAGCATCATGATGATGGAGAAAAGACTGAAATAGTCAAAGATCTCATATTACTTGGATCCACAATCAACACCCATGGAAGCAGTAATCAAGAAATCAGACATTGTATTGATCCTACTGCAAAGGATCTGCTTAAAGTGTTAAAAAGCAAAGATATCACTTTGAAGACTAAGGTGTGCCAATCCAAATTGTGGCATTTTCAGTCACCTCATATTCATGTGAAAGCTGGACAGTGATTAAGGAAGACCAAAGAAGAGTTGATGCTTTTGAGTTGCAGTGTTTGGTGAAGAACACTGAAAGTCCTGTGGGCTGCCAGAAGAACAAACAAATCTGTCCTGGATGAAGTGCAGCTGGAATGCTCCTTGGAAGCAAGAATGGCCTGATTTTGTCTCACCTACTTTGGTTATGTTGTCAGAAAGGACCATTCCCTGAAGAAAGATACCATGTTTGATAAAGTGGAGGGTAGGTGAAAAGGGGGAAGACCCTCAACAAGATGGATTAACACAGTGGCTGCAATGATGGGCTGAAGTATAGCAGAGATTGTGGGGATGGCACACAACTGGTCTGTGTTTTGTTCTATTGTCCATGGGGTCATTATAAGTCTGAGCCAACTCGACAGTACCTAACAACAACATAAGGTTTCTGAGTTGACTTGCCAGTGACTTCAGCCAAGTCCATTGCCAAGGGAAATGTGGCTGTTGGCACATGCAGAGTTGGAGAGTGGGCAGCCTGCAGCAGACACTGTGAGCAGTGAGTGACGGGAGTCCCAAAGCAGACTGACATCATCACTACCCTGAGACACACTGTGCAGGGAGGCAAAGCGGAGAGTGCTGCGGCACATTGTGTTATGGATAAATAACCATTCCAAAACATTTCACAAGCAAATAAGTAAAGAAATCAGTCTAAAAAATGGCGCTTAGCAGGATAAATGAACAGTATTAATATTGTTTTCCAAATATTGATCCTTTTGCAATAAATATTGATTTTATACAAATCTCCGCTCTGTAAATAATATGAATTAGACATGCAAGTGTTAATGAGGACTAAGAATGAATACATTTATTTATTATCTAATTAACAGATGTGTTGTTTTTGTTAGATGCTGTCAAGTTAGCTCTGACTCCTAGTGACCCCATGTACAACAGAACAAAAAACTGCCTGGTCCTGTGCCATCCTCAAAATCCTTGCTATGCTTGAGCTCACCCATTGTTGCAGCCACTGTATCATACCATCCCATTGAGGGGCTTCCCCTTTTTTACTGACCCTCTACTTTACCAAGCGTGATGTTCTCCAGGGCTGGTCCCTCCTGATTACATGCCCAAAGTGTGTGAGACCAAGTCTCAACATCATTGCTTTTAAGGGCCATTCTGGTTGTCCTCCTTCCAAGACTGATTTGTTCATTCTTCTGTCAGTCCATGGTTTAGTCAGTATTCCTTGCCAATATCTTAATTCAAGGGCATTATTCTTCAGTCTTCCTTACTCATTATCCAACTTTCACATGCATGTGAGGTGATTGAGAATACAATAGCTAAGATCAGGCACACCTTAGTCCTCAAGATCACATCTATGCTTTTTACCACTTAAAAAAGAGGCCTTTTGCAGCAGGTTTGTCCAATGCAATACATTGTATGATTTCTTGCCTGCTGCTTCCATGGGCATTGATTGTGGATCCAAGTAAGATGCAATCTGACAACTTAAATATTTTCTCCGTTTATCATGATGTTGTTTACTGGTCCAATTGAGAAGATTCTTGTTTTCTTTATGTCGGAGTATAATCCATACTGAAGGCTGTAGTCTTTGATGTTTATCAGTAAGTGCTTCAAGTCCTCTTCACTTTCAGCAAGCAAGGGTGTGTCATCTGCATATCACAGACTGTTAATGAATCTTCCTCCAGATCTGTTGCCACATTTTTCTTCATATAGTCCAGATCCTCAGATTATTTGCTCATCATACAAATTGAATATGTACGGTGAAAGGATACAGTCCTAACACACACCTTTCCTGATTTTAAACAATGCAGTTTCCCTTTGTTCTGTTCTAATGTTTGTCTCTTTTTCTATGCACAACTTCTACACGAGCACGATTAAGTATTCTGGAATTCCCATTCTTTAAAATATTATCTGTATTTTGTTATGATCCACACAGTCAAATACCTTTGCATAGTCAATATAACACAGATAAATATATTTCTGGTATTATCTGCTTCCAGCTAAAACCCATCTGATATCAGCAATAATATCTCTCATACCACACCCCTTCTAAATCTGTCTTGATTTTCTGGCCATTGCCTGTCAATGTACTGCTATATCTGTTTTTGAACTATCTTCAGTAAAATTTCATTTGCACGTGATATTAATGATCTTGCTGGATAATTTCTGCATTCCATGGCATCAGTTTTCTTTGCAATAGGCACATATATGGATATCTTCCAGTATATTGGCCAAGTAGCTGTCTTCCAAATTTCTGGGCATAGACAAGTGAGCACTTGCTGTGTTGCATCTGTTTGTTGAAACATCTCAGCTGTCGTTCTGTTAGTTCCTGGAATCTTGGTTTTCCCAATGCCTTCAGTGCAACTTGGGCTTCTACTTTCAGTACTATCAGTTCTTCATAATATGCTGCCTGCTGAAATAGTTGAGTATTGACCTATTCTTTTTGGTACAGCGACTCTGTGCATTCCTTGCATCTTCTTTTGAAGCTTCCTGCATCCTTTACTATTTCACCCATAGAATCCTTCAATATTGCAACTTGAGACTTGAATTTTTTTCTTCAGTTTTTTCAGCTTGAGAAATACTGAGTTTGATCTTCCCTTTTGATTTTCTAGCTCCAGGTCTTTACACATTTCATTATAATACTTTTACTTTGTCTTCTTGAGCCACCCTTTGAAATCTTCTGTTCAGTGCTTTTACTTCATCACTTCTTCCATTCGCTTTAGCTAATCTATGTTCAAGAGCAAGTTTCAGAGTGTCTTCTGACATCCGTTTTGGTCTTTTCTTTATTTCCTGTCTTTTTAGTGGCCTTTTCCTTTCTTCATATATTACGTCCTTGTCATCCCATAACTTGTTTGGCCTTCAGTCACTGGTGTTCAATGCATCAGATCTGTTCTTGAGATGCTCTCTAAATTTGGTGGCACAGACTTGAGGTTGTACTTTGGCTGTCATGGATTTATTTTAATTTTCTTCAGCTTCAACTTGAACTTGCATATAAGCAATTGATGGTTGATTCTGCAGTCGGCCCCTGGCCTTGTCTCTTTCTATACATGTAGTTGATTTGATTCCTGTGTATTCTATCTGGTGAGGTCCACATGTATAGGCAGTGTTTACATTGTTGGAAAAAGATATTTCCAATGAATAAATCTTGCAAGATTCTATCATGTGCTCTCCAGTGTCATTTCTATCACCAAGTCCATATTTTCCAACTACGAATCTTTCTTTTACCAATTTTCACATTTCAAGCACCAGTAGTTATCAATGCATCTACATTGCATGTCTGATCAATTTCAGACTGCAGAAGTTGATAAAAATATTTACTCTTAATATTTGATGTGAGTGATTGGTGTGTAAATTTGAACAATAGTCGTATTAACTGATCTTCCTTGTAGGCGTGTAGATATTATCCTGTCACTGATAGCATTGTACCTCCTGAGGTACAATGATCTTGAAAAGTTCTTTTTCACATTGAATGTCATTCCTCTTCAGTTTGTTTTTCCTGACATAGTAGAACATATCATTGTCTGATTCAGAATGGCCAATGCCAGTCAGTTTCAGCTTAATAATGCTTATGATATCAATCTTTATGCATTCTCTTTCATTTTTTACAACTTCCAGATTTCCTTGATTCATACTTCATATATTCTATGTTCTGATTATTAATAGATGTTTGCAGCTGTTTCTTCTCATTTTGAGTCATGCCACATCAGCAAATTAAAGTCCCAAGAGCTTTACTCCATCTACATCATTAAACTTGACTCTACGTTGAGGAGGCAGCTCTTCCCCAGTCATATTATGAGTGTCTTCTAACCCGAGAGGATCATCTCTGGCGTTCATTGTATTAGATAATGTTCCATTGCTATTCATAAGGTTATCACTGGCTGATTTTCTTGGGAAGTAGATGATCATATCCTTCTTCTTAGCCTGTCTTAGTCCAGAAGCTTTGTTGAAATCTGTCCACCTTGGGTAACCCTGCTTGTATTTGAATCAGTGGCATGGCTTGTAACATCACAGCAACATGCAAGCCAACACAGTACAAAAAAACTGATAGAGAAGTGGATATGAAGTTTAATGTCTGAGAATTTAACCTCAGTCTCTCATAGTAAATGACTTCTCCTTTTCTCTCTCTGAGGGAAGGAACAAGGAATGATGTAGCAATCTCAGGTGCAACGAACAAAATGCAACACACTGCTGTTGAGTCGGTTCCGACTCATAGCAACCCCTCCTTGGGTGTCCAAGGCTGTATCTATATGGAAGTAGATTACCCAACCTTCCTTCTGAGGAGTGGCTGGTGGGTTTGAACCACCAGCCTTATGGTGAGCAGCCAAATGTCTTAGGCAAGACCAAGGAAACTTTTGAGACTTTCTCATTCCTTCTCTTCTTTCAGCAGTTCCTGAATGGCTCTGGTTCCTGGGATGCAGAAGGCTCATAAATGCTGTCACTACAGCCCTGACAATGAGGTGGCCTGTCCTAACCCATCCTGCACTAGAACCAGCTGAGCTTCTAAAGTAGAGGATCCTTTCTTCACACAGCACCCATGCACAGAATGTTTGACACACTTGGCCACATCTGGCTAACTCCAGGTACACAAAGCATATCTGTGACCTCACAAATTTCCAAACACAAGATCATATTCATTTGTCCACATACATCCGCCTTCAGGTGTATGCACATACTCAAGACATCTCCCTCTGCCATGGAGGCTCTTGCTTGTACATACAACTCTCTCCAAGTACAAAGATGTACATAAAAACTCCTAGCCTCTACCCTCATAGACATCCATCCGGAGCACACACCCATATTCATGTACACAAGACACCCTGCTCTCGCATATCCATTCAGTCCTGTCCATGTATACGCCCAGTTCACACACATAGAACCCGGCACTTAGGCCTTGCTGCTGACATCAAGCCACGGGAGACACTGCTGTTGTTCCTCTAGATGGACCAGGACCACCACTCCCTCTCTGCACTCCATGTCTGACCAGAGCAATTCCACCACCTCCCCCTTAACTATGTTTCTGTTTGCACAAAAGGTGCCCAAAACCCAGGCCCTTCAAAGATAAGATCACCGTCTGCCAGATGCTTTTCTCAGGTGTGTTTAATATATGGAGCTGGAGGAAATGGGCTGCCTGGCCACAGGTTTCTCTGGCAACTGTGTTGTTTGTTTCTGTGTTAAAGAGTCTCTTCCAAGCTGAAAGAAACAGAGACACACTCAAGTCACTTCAAGATGGCTGTTTATTATAAAGGAAGAAAGGAAGGGCAGACAGATGGACAAATAGGACATTATCAATAGCCCAAAGTTAGGACTCAAAGTTCAGGATCGATATTAAGGTAACCTGAATAAAGATGATAATGAGTGTTTGTGCAGTGTTTGCTCTTCTGGTCAAGCACAGAGATATTCTGCATGCATTACCAGGCGATGATCAGAGCAAAACCAAACAAACCAAATGCACTGCCGTCAAGTCGGATCCAACTCATAGCGACCCCTCCTTGGGTTTCTGAGGTGGTATCACTACGGAAGTAGATTGCTCAACCTTCCTTCTGAGATCACAACAGCCTTATTAAATCAATAATGAGACCCTCATTATCCCTATTTGTAGATGAGGTTGTTGAGGTTTGCAGAGATTTGTAATCTGCCCAAAATCTCACACCCAAGCTGTTAGGAGCCCATCAGTGTAGCCCAGAAAAATCACCCTGCTAGGGTGACCAACATCTCAGTGTTCCTCAGAATCTGGGGTCTATGGCTGCCCCCATGGGGCATTGTGTTCTCTTCCTGTGTCTCACTATCACTTAGTTCAAAACTCTCAGAGAGAGGGCCTTCAGGGTCAATTAGATTCCAGCCTCTATGGAGCCACTCTGAAAGCAAAGAAAGCTTTCACTGGATGGAGCTGTGCGGCTAGGCCCCTTTCTGTCTTACCAGCAAGCAGCTGCCTCTGGGTGGGACAGTTGGCTGTGGCCAGGGCAGCCAGGCCATAGTTAACACAGGAGCCCCTGGGGCCCTCTGTTGACAAGGAGCTGTGGGTAGGGCAGACGCTTTACTGCCTATGGACTTCCCAGTGTTTTCAAATGCCCTTACTGGATGTCTTTACCGTAGTATCCATTTTCCTGGCTTGGTAAGACTCATCTGGTAAACATAATTGGACTTTTTAAAATTAGTCTGGATTTGATGATTTCCTGAGACATCATTCTGAATTCCAACTGGATCACTTTTTTTTTCCCCCCTCCCAAGCAATAAAGTGGGAGGTGTGGAAAGCTAATGTGGGGTGAGAACCAGGAAATTCCCTAAACATCTTTTTAAAGTACATTCCTGATTGGTTATTTGACTTCATTTTAATGAGAAGGAAAAGTCCCTGGCAGTAGGTTCCAATGAACTCAGACATCATAGTATGAGCTGCAAATGCAGGCAGACCTCAGGTAGAGGTAACTTCATCTCCTGATACCTCACATCACAGGCTGCCGAGAGCCTTATGCTCTCCTCAGACATGTGGGAAGCGAGGCCAGTTCCTCTTTCATCTTTCTTCCCAGGACCCTCCTCTGCAGACAGAAGGACAGAAGATGAATGTTTCAGTTCCCTCCAGCCCCATAACAACCACAAATACAGACTGCTAATCCATTCTTGGAACTGTCAGGAAAAGACCATTTTAGTTTGATCCTTTGCACAAATATATTAGAGGCCACAGATCTCGACATCTGGGTGTTTTTCAGCTTCTGTTAGAAAACATCCATATTTAGGGTGGTTGGGAGAAGAATGAAGGAAGGAGCAAAGGTCTAAAACATGTTATTGAAAACACTTCATTGTGACTAAATATTCACACCCAAAGCCAATATCTGAATTCTGAGCACCAGCCAAGGTCAAGCAGGATTCCCTGTGGATCTGAAACACTGAAAGCCAACAGCTACTGCGGAGCTAGCATGTTTAACAGCACAATCAATTCCTTTGGGGCTTATCTCCCTAACCACCCTCAGGGTAGCTGACTTGTAGTTTACTTAAACTCAGGAGGTAGTTGGGAGCAAGGCTGTGGGGTGGGAATTCAAACCCCTCTCCCCACAGGCCACAGGGTGTGTCAGCGTGGGGCTGCCAGACCTACAGGAAAGGGGAGGGGAGCCAGGAGAGGCATTTGGCTGTGGAATTAGACAAAGTTTAAGTCCTGGGCTCTTCCATTTCCCTCAGTCAGGAGTGACTCAAATAAGGAGATTGCCTCAGAGGATGTGCTGCTGTGTGACAGTTACATGGCAACAGACCAAAAATCAATTACACCAGGCAGGCCCAGATTTTTAAGGGGAGTGTATGTGGGTGGCCTTGTTTTGCAGAGAACACCCTTATTTTGCTTCTTTTTATTTTCTTTTGCTTCTTTGCAGAAGTAAAATCCTTTCTACTAAGATTGGACATGGTTCCCACCTCCATGCCTGACTTAGACACTCCACAAAGAGGATATGTTGGTCTTGTTCCACTGATCTTTAGCCTGCATTGTTGACCAAAGTAGTTTAAAGGACTTGCCATGACCTAAAATGGGGTCAAAAGAGAGTTACTTAGGGTTAGGTGATGTCTGGGGGAGGCGAAAGGACACCCCTACAGCCCAAGACAAAATTAAAACCCAGCACCGGAAAGGAGGGACCGGAGATGCGCTACCCAGCAGAAGTGATGACTGAGTCCAGAGAGGAGACCGTTCCTGGCTGGCAGCCTCCCTGTGCTCTCACGTGGATGATCGGAGATTCTCAGTTCAGAGGCACGAGCAATCTCAAACATATATCTCCCAGCCCCAGCATGCCCACACAGGACTTGAAGGGAATAGGGGATTTGGGCACCGGGCCCTAGGTATTTGCCCAGCCCTCTCTGAAGTACAGACTTCTTCTCTCCTCTGACTGCCAAAGAAAAAAGGTGAGAAGAGGCCATATTTCCCATCTCAAGCAACTGTGACTATGATCCTTCCAGAAAGCCCCTTCCTTGGGTATGTTATTTAGGGTCTCTGCTTAGGGATGGCCCCAATGTGCTATCAAGACACCTCTTGAGCTACCAGGGTTTTCTGGTGGGGAGACCCAACTGGACATCTCTGGGACTAAGGTAGGCAGAGGGGTGGACTGCAGGGAACTAGAAGTTTGGGGCTAATGTGAGGCTGGGGTTCTGAACGGAGGAGGAAGCAGAGCATCACAGTCCTCTGGGCTTGCTAACATTTGCTGAATTTCAGCCAGACCAACCCAGAGCAGCAAGCATTTTAGCACCAGTGGGTAGCTTTGGGGCCTGCCACCAACAAAAGCTACTCATCCATAACGGTTCACTCTCTCACTGCTCACCAAGTATTTTCATCCACACATTATCCTTCAATCCTCCCAGACTTCCTGAAATCAGTGGAGAAAGCATTCTTGCTCCATTTCATGGAAGTGGAAATAAAGTTCCCAAGAAGTGAAATAGGTGTCCCTGAGCCCCACTGCCAGGAAGTGAGTGAGCTGGGGTTGAGACTGGGTCCCCTCACTTCTCTTGTAGTGATCTTTGAAACACACTAGATTCTGGACCAGACATTTTCCCTCCAAGGAGGGGAGAAAATAGTTCATCTGAGAGCTTCACACTTGAATTAAGTTTGCAGAGCACTGTCCTTGTCCTAAAAGAAAAACTATTACTTTAGAATTGTGATGTTAGTGAAGAATATTGAAAATACATGGACTATGTGGAAGGGAAACATCAAGGCTTAATGAATAAAAAGCAAAGCTATTCTATAAAACAAGTTTTTCATAATACCATCTGCACATTCTGTGAGCCTTATGACCTCAACTTGAGAGGGCCCAAAGGGTAAACAACTTTTTGTTAATTCATTTTTCTTTAAAACTGATGAAATGGAAAACTAGAACAAGAGAACTTTCCAAAACTCTTGTCTATCAGACTACTCTGAGCCCCTTCCAACGGCAAACAAAGAGCAGGAGGGTACTGTGCACTCATCCACCTATCCCTATGGAGTCTTATCTTTGATATTTTAAGTGTTAATGATACTTGCATTGAGTCTAACTTATCTCATATATCAGAGCTTTTCGGATGTTCTTAATCAATAATGCTTGTATTGTTGTAGCCAATCTAGAGATTAACATAGAAAGATTAGTAGTATATTGGGGATAAAAGGGTCATTGTTTAATTACTGGGCAGAGTCACATCAGTGCCTGTCTTGACAGACATGGAGTATCTCTCATTCAAATGCTTTGTTTGTTCTATCTGTTATGTTGCTTCAACAAAACTCTACCATTTTACTGAAATCACAGCTGCATTTTCATGCCACAACAAATTGGTGGCAGTGGTGGGGTTCTGGAGCTTCTTCTTTTTAGGGGAGCCTCATGGACTACAATTGATTGATCTGCATCTCAAAGAACCCTTTGTGTTTCACAGACCTCAGGTCATTAGGACCCCTGGATAGGTAAGGGCTCCTGGATTTGGGCTGTGATATTAAATGAATCCTTTTATATTTTCTTGCTGTACTTTCCAGGCATTGCAGACTACTTGTTTTATGTTTATGTGTTGTGATTTGTATGGTATTCAGGTGGTCCCTTGCATAAGCCCAAGAAAACTGTTGCTAGCTAGCATTTTTTCCTTGAGTCAGGGCAGGGAATGCTGCCAACAAATAGCCAGCCTCATTTTATGGCACAGCCATCACTTACATGCTTCAGAATTATGGCAGAAATTTTGTCCAGTACCTATGTAAACGACGTGCCTGGACTAAGAATTGAGAAGACCATTGGCTATAATGGGGGATTTTTTTAGCTCAATAGAATTGTATACTTAAGGACTTGGAGGAAAAAGGGGGGATGTATAGACCAAAATCAATGGGAGGTTTTTTAAAATTGATATCTTGCATAGGTTGCTTAGTAGCAAAATGACCAAATGGCTTCCTCTTGGTACATAATTTCTAAAGACAAACAGATTATAACTCTTCAAACTGCTCGTTCCTTAACTAACTTAAGTTGTGAAACTTCTTGGTCTCTTCTTACTGACTCTTTAGCTGAGGACAAGCAGCAAGTTCTCTCTGAACTTCCATTCCCTTTGGCTGATGAAAGAATGGTAGAAATGCCATTCAAAGTACAAATTCCTCCTCCTGGGCCACAGACTTGGGAGAGCCCTAAACAAAAATGTATTACTTCTGTCTCCTGGACCCATGTTGAGTTACAGGCCATTGCCAAGGATTTCTTTGATGTGCAAAAACACCTTATAAATATCAGAAATCATTTAAAATATAAGTAGATGCTTACCAGTCAGGATTATTTGATTTATACCAATTATTACATATGATAATTAGTCCTGGAGATGCCAAAGTGTGGCATGAACATTCTCAGTGGCATAACTCTCAAGCCAATTGAACACCTACAGAGGAAATTACTAGTGAGAAACTTATGAAAAATGCTAAAGACTTGGCTGATACCTCACGTAAGGCTATAATGAAGGCTTTTCAAGTAGATTGGACAAACATTTATGGATGTGTACAAGGAAAAGAGGAGAAAGTTTTTTATTATAAGGAAAGACTGAGAAAAATTTGTATAACATTCAAATATACGACCTAGCCTGGATAGTGCTTGGTGAACATTTAATACATCATTTGTTGCAAGGCTATTTCCTGAGTTCATTGTGTTGTTGTAATACACCATCAAGTCAGTTTTGACTTACTGTGATCCTGTGTACAATAGAACAAAACACTGTCCAATCCTGTGTCATTCTCACAATCCTTGCTTGAGCCTATTGTTTTAGCTACTGTGTCAATACATCTCATTTGAGGTCTTCTCCCTTTTCACTGACCCTACTTTGCCAAGAATGATGTCCTTCTCCAAGGACTTATCCCTTCTGACAATGTGATCCAAGTCTAAGAGACAAAGTCTGGCCATTCTCACTTCTAAGGAGCATTCCAGATGTACTTCTTCCAAGACAGATTTATTTGTTCTTCTAGCAGTCCAGCATACTTCACCAACACAATATTCTTTACCAACACCATAATTCAAATGCATAAATTCTTCTGTGGTTTTCTTATTCATTGTCTAGCTCTGACAGGCATACGAGACCATTGAAAAGACAATGGCTTGGGTCAGGTGCACCTTAGTCTTCAAAGTGATATTTTGCTCTTTAATACTTTGAAGAGGTCTTTTGCAGTCGATTTGCCCAATGCAATATGTTGTTCAATTTCTTAATTGATGCTTCCATGGGTGTTTGTGTATCCAAATAAAATGAAATCCTTGGCAACTTCAATCTTTTCTCCATTTATCACGTTGTTGGTTATTGGTCCTGTTGTGAGGATTTTTGTTCTCTTTATGTTGAGGAGTAATCCATACTGAAGACTGGGGTCCTTGATCTTCATCAGTAAGTGCTTCATGTCTTTGTGACTTTCAGCAAGCAAGATTGTGCATCTGCATATTACAGGTTGTTAATATTTAAAATATTTTTGTTGTTGTTGTTATGTGCCGTCAAGTCAGACCTGACTCATAGCGACCCTTCCTTGGGTTTCTGAGGCAGGAACTACCGAAGTAGATTGCCCCATCTTCCTTCCAAGGAGGGCTGGTGGGTTTGAACCACCAGCCTTCTAGTTAGCAGTCAAGTGCCTTAGGCACTGTGCTACCAGAGCTATATTAGCTGTGGAATAAAGCTCACTCCCAGGGGCTGGCTCTCAGCCCAATAGTAAACAAGATGTACATGCAGACCACTCAACCCAGGGTGATGCACCCACATACTCTATGGAAATGCATCCCTTGGAGCAATCGGCCAAGGGGCACCAGAGGACCAACATTCACACAGAGGAAATGCAGGACAGACAGGAGTGCATAACTATGAAGAGCACGGGGTGTGGGTTACTGGGCAGGTAGAGGGGGGAAGACTGGGTTTGGGTCGGGCATGGTGAATGGGGAGTGAAACTAAATGTACATGTAGTGTTGAACGTAAAACTCTTAAAATATATATATATATATAGGAGCTCTGGTAGCATAGTGGCTAAGACACTTGCCTGCTAACCAGACGGCTGGCGGTTCAAACCCACCAGCCACTCCTCGGAAGGAAGGTTGGGCAATCCTACTTCCATAGTGATACTGCCTCGGAAACCCAAGGAGGGGTCGCTATGAGTTGGGTTTGACTCGATGGCACATAACAACAACAACAACAATATATATATATATATATATTAGCTGTGTTAGTAAAGGGAAAAAATCTAGCTTGGAAAAATCTTGACAGTAACACTTTTGGTTGAAACTGCTCATGACTTAGCATAAACTGTAGTTGAAAATAAAATAATGGTGGCCCAGATGCAGCAACTGCATTCTCCTGGAAGTAACACACTTGGCCTTACTCCATTCCCTCCTCAACTTTGTGGTATCTGGTATTACTGCAAAAAAAAAAAAAAAAAAAACAGGGCTCATGAAAAGAATTTGCCAAAAATTCAGGCATGAGGGAAGGAACCTCCCTTTGGCACCTCCACTGATGGACTGATGTTGCTCTGAGGGTGACATAAGGGCTTTACCAGTGGTTCCTTTAAGTTCTCAAGGGCAAACCACCTTACAAGTAGAGAACTTGTACCTTTCTGTTTAACACTAGTGCAATGTTATCTGCCATCAATCTTAGCAGTTTATAAAAGCCCTTACTTCAAAGTAACAAGGTGAGACATCTGTAGTGGTAGGGGTTAATAATCAAGAACAAGTTTTAACTCACTTCTTGCCTGTTCCAATATCTTTTGGTCCTATAAAGGACTCACCCTTTCCTACTTAGTATGCACACACCTGTAAACTTATTAAGGCAATTTTTTTTTAACTAAATTGCAGCTGAATTTTACTGAAAATGGGGAAGTCTTGCTAACCATTCCTGAAAAATCACCTGAATCTTCATATTATAAATATTCTGATGCCCCTTGGATATGCTACCTACTATTTACAAGGCTTGAAGATCCCTTTAGAGAGGAAAGTGATGCCAGACTATCTACTAACTCAGGTGCCCCCTGACCTGTTGGCCAGTTTCTTCTTTTGATATTGGACAAGTTGACTGAACCTATCCAAGTACAGATAGACTCCTCCAATCCATTGCCAAAAGTAACCCAATACCCATTGAAACCTGAAGTCAAAGAAGGGATAAAACTAATAACTGAAGACTTCCTAACCAAGGGTCTTATTGTACCTTGCACCAGCCCCTGTAATAACCCTATTTTTTTCTAGGTAAAAAAAAGTTGGGAACTGGGGCTGGAGGTTTGTGAAAGACCTTTGGTCCATTAACAAAATTGTTGGACACCGCTTTCTGAGTACCTAATACTCATTTATTGCTTTCACAGATTTCTGCAGAAGCTACTTATTGTACAGTCACTGATGTCTGTAATGCTGTTTTTAGTATCCCAGTTCTGATTGCTGTTGTTGTTAGATGGTGTCGAGTCAGCTCCGACACACAGCAACCCTATGTACAACACTGCCTGATCCTGTGCCAGCCTCACAATCCTTGCTGTGTTCGAGCCCATCATTGCAGCTACTGTGTCAACCCATCTCATTGAGGGTCATCCCCTTCTTTGCTGACCCTCTACTTTACCAAGATATCCTTCTCCAGAGGATGGTCCCTTCTGACAACATGACCAGAGTAGGTGAGACAAAGTCTGATCATTCTCGCTTCCAAGCAGCTTTCCAGCTGCGCTTCCTCCAGGACAGATTTATTCATTCTTCTGTTAGCCCATGGTATTTTCAGTATTCTTTGCCAACACCACAATTCAAAGGCATCAACATTTCTTCAGTCTTCCTTATTCATTGTCCAGCTTTCACATATGTATGAGGCAACTGAAAATACCACAGCTTTGGTCAGGTGCACCTTAGTCTTCAAAGTGGCATATTGCTTCTGAACACTTTAAAGAAGTCTTTTAAAGCGGATTTTCCCAGTACAATATGATGTCTGATTTCCTGACTGCTGCTTCAATGGGTGTTAACTGTCACTTCTGATAGTTAATATTTATTTGCCTTTACTTAGGAAGACCAACAATATGCTTGGACCGTGCTCCTCCAGAGCTTTATATTATGATTTAAAAATCTTGCAATTTCAACATAGATCTGTCCTTTCACAATATATAGATGACCTATTTGTCTATTCTCCTAATTTTAAAGCTGCATTTGAGGAGAGCTTGCTCCTCTTTAGACACTTGGCTCAGCAAGGGCATAAGATGTCTAAAGAGAAGTTACAGTTTGTAAAGCCTCTAGTTAAGTACTTAGAACATCTGATTTCTAGCTAAGGAATTTCTATTGACTCAAAAAAAAAAAAAAAAAAAAAAAAGATTATACTTTATGTCCTAATTCCAGATACAAAGAAGAAATTAAGAGGATTTGGGGGGTTATGTGGGTATTGCAAGACTTGGATTCCTAATTCTTCCTTGATAGCTCAGCTTAAAGGCCCTTTGAGCTATCAGAAGAAGGGATACAAGCTATTCAAAAGTATCTCATTTTTTGCTTTTACTTCCTGCTTTTCAGAATTCAGAAAGAAGCCTTGCTTAACACTGTTGCTTTAGGATTTCCAGGTTATCAATTGTGACTGTCTTTTGACATATAGACGTCAATGGGAAATTACTTTTGGGAATCACACATAAACATGTAGACCATAATCAATCTACAGGCTATTATACTCTGCAATAAGATCCAAGAACTTGGGCATACCCCTTTTGTTTAATAGCAATTGCAGCCACAGCCAGATTGATTAAAAAAAAAAAAAAAAAAAAATCACTGCTGATATAGTACTAAGAAATGACATAGATGTGTATATTTGAATTCCCATTTTACTCAACATCTTTCTGCTATTAGTATTAGGTTAACCTCATCTGAAGTACTTTTACTTACTGATTAGGCTTCATATTCTATCTACTCTTTATCCTGCCACCATGTTGCCCACCTTGAAGTCTCTGGAAGAATTGTCCCATGACTGTCTGGATTTGACTGATCAATTATTGGCATCCCATTCAGACTGACAGGAGACCCCTCTGGCCATTCCTTCCATGATTTTATTTGTCGATGGATCTTATTTAAAACCTAACCCTTCCAGATCTAAGTTTCAGGGAGGATATACTCTAACCACTACACAGAGGTGCTTGAAAGTGGGGCTTTTCCTGAGGTGTCTTCAGCTCAAAAAGCCAAATTGATCATGCTCATCTGAGCCTGTAAGTTGGCCAAGGGACAGTCTGTCATAATTTGCCCAGAATTGAGGTATGAATTCAGGGTGGTACATGATTTTGGAATGCTATGGAAGCAGAGGGTATTTTTAACATCTTCTGGGACCCTTATAAAATATGGGCTCCTGGTATTGGATCTTGTAGAAGTCCTAATCCTTCCCTCTGAAATAGGTATAGTGAAGGTGACAGGTCACCAGTCCACAAAAGGCCCAATAAGTGAGGAGATATAAGGAAAAACTGGCCAACACTGCAGCGCGTATGGCTGTCTTACCTTTGGTTAAGGTCCCAAAATTTAAGCCTATAACTTCACAGATCTTTCTTCTGAAATTTCTGATCCTTCTGTACCTAAATACTTATATAATGTTTCTATTGGCCTCCAATTGCCCAGCAGTTTTATCAGAGATTATCATCAAACTCTGATACTTTCCATTCATTAAAATTGTATCAATAGATTGCAGAACCTGAGGAAGTGAACTATTGGGTGCATAGTAATTGTTATCTAGATAAGGAACTGTGTCTTCAGGTTGGCCCTGGTGAGTAGTTTCTCACCAGGATTACATATTACATATTATGGGATTACATATCCCTTTGTTAAAAACCTGTACAGATGGATTTGAAGAAAGAATGGATGAGGATTTATTATATTTTTTAAAATAGAATTTTTAGGTAAGATTTTCAATAACACTCAACATTTATTTTTATTTCCTCCTTATATATGTCCTCTATTTATTCAGCACCAGGAGGGTTAATTTCCCTATATCTAGGGGCTAACAAAGAGCTTTATAAGCCCAGATATCAAGGAGACGCATCAAAATGTTGAATGAATGTTAACCCTTTGGGGATCGACTCATGTGGAGAGAAGATCCTCTTGTGGATCCACCCTATTGGTACCATCTATTACTGTACCAGAATGCTACTATCCCTAGAAAATAGGATCAATAGAAAAGGGAAAAATGCACTGTAGATTCATGAACTCATTTGTTTTTAGGGCCCAATAAGAAGCCTGTGTTACCTAAAGATTTGCATCTTCCCTTGGTTACTGCTTTTCACCAACACAGACACCTAGGTCAGGAACATTTACTGTATCTCATGAGAAAATACTACTGTGGGCTTTTTAAAAAAAAATTTAAATTGTGATTTGGGTGAAAGTTTACAGAGACAATTCACTTTCCATACAGCAGCTCACATACACTTTGTCTCATGACGATGACTACAATTAACCACAATGCAACAGCTCCCCTCCCTCTTTCTCCCCATGGTTACCTCTTCCCTGTGTCCTTCCCTCCCATGCACTCCTGCCCCCTGAGCTGTCTCCCTGTGCATACACAGCCCTTCTATTCTCCCATGATTCATCTCTCCAAGGAGGGTATCTACCTAATGTAAATGTTCAGCTCATATGCTTGTCTTTTGTTTGGCTGGAAGCCACAGGAGTGGGTTCAATTCCAGACCTGAAGGGCAACTAGGGGCCATAGTCTCAGTGATTCCATCAGGTTCTATCAGACCAGCAAAAATGGTCTTTTTTTTTTTTTTTAATGATTTTTCATTTTGTTCCACATTGTTCTCCCACTCTATCCAAGATCTCCTACAGAGATCCATTGGGGGCATTTTTGAAAACCTGCCAATCATTCAGTGTGCAATTGTTCCATTTTTCTTCAATATAACCCTGGAGAATCTTATCAAGTCCCTATAGGAAATACTTCTTTCCTACTTGATCTATGTTAGAATGACAACTAGGTTTTATCCAATTGACTCTATGTAATAATTACAAGTATGTCCTAGTAATGGTGTTTAAGTACTCTTACTGGGTGGAAGCCTTTCCTTGCAGAAATGCTCTGGCTGTTTTTTGTGGCTAACAAATTCTTAGAAAATATGATACTAAATTGGGGACTTTCTGCTATTTTTATGTAATGATTGTGGTTCCCATTTCACAGGACGAGTAATGGCAAATGTTTGGAAGTTTTTCCCTGTATTTGTAGATTTCACTGCCCTTACAATCCTAAACCTTTGGAGCTGGTGGAAAGGACAAATGGGATTATTAAACTCCAGCTGGTCAAATTAACTGAGACCCTGGGCCTTATGTGGCTCCAAGCTCTCCCATTCGTCCTATTAAATTTACAGTCCATTTGTTTGGCTCTCATAAGCTAACCTCACATGAAATTGTACTGAAGAGGGCCATGAGACTCCACTATACTTCAATTACTATTCATTCAAATTTGCTAGAAGCTAACTTTTTACTGCATGGTTTAAAATCAGGAAGGGAGTGCATCAGGGTTGTATCCTTTCACCATACTTACTCAATCTGTATGCTACACAAATAATCTTAGAAGCTGGACTATATGAAGAAGAATGCTGCATCAGGATTGGAGGAAGATTCGTTAGATTTCATATTACTTGAATCCACAGTTAAAACCCCTGGAAGCAGCAGTCAAGAAATCAGATGTCGTATTGCACTGGGAAAATCTGCAGCAAAAGACCTTTTAAAGAGTGACATTAAATGTGCATGTAATGTTGAATGTAAAACAAGCTCTTAAAATAAAAATAAATAAAGTGTTGAAAAGCAAAGATGTCACTCTGAAGACTAAGGTGTACCTGACCCAAACCATGGTATTTTCAATTGTGTCATATGCATGTGAAAGCTGGACAATGAATAAGGAAGACTGAAGAAGAGTTGATGCTTTCGAATTGTGGTGTTGGTGGAGAATACTGAAAGTACCATGGACTGCCAGAAGAACAAACAAATCTGTGTTGGAAGATGTGCAGCCAAATGCTCCTTGAAGGCAAGAATGAGCAGAATTTTTTTCACCTATTTTGGTAGTGTTGTCGGAAGGGACCATTCCCTGGAGAAGGATATCATGTGTGGTAAAGTAGAGGGTCAGTGAAAAAGGGGAAGGCTTTCGATAAGATGGATTGATACAGTGGCTATCACAATGCACTCAAGTATAGCAAAGATTGTGAGGATGGCACATGACTGGGCAGTGTTTTGTTCTGTTGTACATAGGGTCGCTGTGAGCTGGAGCCAACTCGACAGCACCTAACAACAACAACAACAATGCACAGATGACACAATCTTATTTGCTCAAAGGGAAGATGATTTGAAGCACTTACTGATGAAGATCAAAGAAAGAAAGTCTTCAGTGTGGATTACACCTCAATATAAAGTAAACAAAACCCCTCACAATTAGCCCCATAAACATCATGATAAATGGAGAAAAGATTGAAATTGTCAGGGATTTCATTTTACTTGGATCCACAGTCAACACCCATGGAACCAGCAGTTAAGAAATCAGATGATGTATTGCACTGGGCAAATCTTTTGCAAACAACCTCTTTAAAGTGTTAAAGAGCAAGGATGTCACTTTGAAGACTAAGGTGCGCCTAACCCAAGCCATGGTATTTTCAGTCACCTCATAGGCATGTGGAAGCTGGGCAATGAATAAATAAGACCATATGAATTCTGGCTGTTGATGAAGAACATTGAAAATATCATGGGCTGCCAGAGAATGAACAAATCTGTCTTGGAAAATGTACAGCTGGAATGCTCTTTAGAAGCAAGGATGGTGAGACTTTATCTCATGCACTTTGGCCATGTTGTCAGAAAGGACCAGTCCCTGGAGAAAGATATCATGCTTTGTAAAGTTGAGGGTCAGCAGAAAACAAGAAGACCTTCAACAAGATGGCTTGGCACAGCGGCTACAACAATGGCCTCAAGCATAGCAAAGATTTTAAGGATGACACAAGAGAGGGCAGTTTTCATTCTGTTGTACATAGGGTCACTATGAGTCAGAACAGACTCAATGGCACATAACAACAACAATAGTAATCTTTTAAAATACTGTAAGGGTTTATTAGGAGCTCTGGTGGCATAGTGCCTAAGGCATTTGACTGCTAACCAGAAGGCTGGCAGTTCAAACTCACTAGCCACTCATTGGAAGGAAGATTGGGCAATCTACTTCCGTAGTGATACCGCCTTGGAAACCCAAGGAGTAGTCACTATGAGTTGGATTCAGCTTGATGGCATTGAGTTTGGTTTAAGGGTTTGTTACGTCATGCCAAGGAACATGCCCAGGAATTAAAGGCTGTCCATCAATCAATGCCCTTTTAAATGGGTTCCACATACCATCTACCTGAGCCAGGAGATTATATTTTTTGGAAAAGACATCGTATTAAAGATTCATTAGAACTCAGATGAAAAGGACTCTATTTCATCTTACTAACTAATTCCTGTGCTGTGGCACAGTGGTCAAAATGCTTGGCTGTTAACCAAAATGCTGGAAGTTCAAACCCACTAGCCACTCCATGGGAGAAGATGTGGCAGTCTACTTCTGTAAAAGATTTACAGCCTTGGAAATTCTGTAGGGCAGTTCTGCTCTGTACTACAGGGTTGCTATGAGTCAAAATCGACTTGACAGCAGTGGATATTTTTGGTGCTGAAAAATTGCAGGGGGTAGAATCCTGGATTCAGGTTTCACAAATAAAAAAGGCACCTTCAGCCAAATGGACCTTGAAACATTCAGATGGCCTTAAATACAAGTTCCAAAGAATTTCTTGACAACCACCCAGCCAGTCTGGAGCCCAGCTCAACCGAGCCTCATGCTCCCTCTCAAGAACTTGTGAGACTGGTTTTAGGGAATATAAAAATGAAAAAGACCCAAACTTACTACCATGGAGTTGGATCAGACCCATAGCAACCCCTTCTTGGCTTTCTGAGGCAGTATCACTATGGAAGTGATTGCCCAACCTTTCTTCCGAGTTAGGGGATATACTTTCTTTAATTATTCTTTATTTACTATTGGCTACTTTTAAAGAGCTCTGATGGCATACTGCCTAAGGCATTTGACTGCTAACCAGAAGGCTGGTGGTTCAAAGCCACCAGCCACTCCTCGGAAGGAAGACTGGGCAATTTACTTCCCTAGTGATACTGCCTCAGAAACCCAAGGAGGGGTCGCTATGAGTCGGGTCAGACTCAACGGCAATGAGTTTGGTTTTGGTTTTACTTTTAAGGAATTTTATGTACTGATGTGAAATAATTGAGATAATTTGTGTAGAGTTAAGAATTTTAGTTTTGATTATAGGTTTGTACCCTATTTTTTTGTAAACTGTTTCCTTATGACAATGTTTAGAATATTTTATTTCTTCTTCTCAATATTGGTTTATGCCTAGAAGGATAACACTCTTGTATGGCTAGCTTGATATGTAGCTAGAGCCAATAAATTAATGCATTATTGGATCTGTAATCAATAATCCCAATTAGTGGAGAGTGACTCAGACTTTCTGGCCATCCCTGTTTGTAATTACTGCTTAATTCCTAACTTTGCTAAATAAAGTCAGTATCCCTAAGTGACTTTCTAAGTAAAGTTCCAGTCAGTCCCTATATCACTGTGAGGGTCCAGGCAACTTACTAGGCATTTTATGTGTAAGATATCTCCAAATAATCTAGTTCCATTATATTTGTAGATAAGGAAATGGAGGCTTAAGGAGTTGGAATTAAGCAGCTAGTCAGTGCTGGAGGTGTGCACTGAATCCACAGAAGGGTGATTTCAAACTCCATGTTCTTCTCAGTTCTTAAACATTACACTTCATTTATTTCATTCTTTTATTCAACAAATATTTATTGAGGGCCTGCAGTATGCCAGGCAACATTCAAGGTGCTATTCTAAATGCTTGGGATACACAAATTTACAAAACAGACAATGATCCCTGGCTTCATTAAGCTTAAATCTACCAGGGGGAGACCATAAATGTATTAAATAAGTAAGTTATATCATATATTGGAAAATAGTAAGTGCTGTGGAAAAAAAGAGAAAACAGAACAGGCATGAGTGATTGGGAATGCTGAGGGATGGGTGGGGTGTGGAGAGGACAAGTTGCAGTATTAAAAGGGATATTCAGGGGCAACTTCATGGAGAATGATATTTAAGCAAAGACTTCAAGAAATAAAGAAGTTAAATCATGTGGCTATCTGGGGAAGAACATCTCGAAAGGCAGAGAGAACAAGTGCAAATGTCCTGGGACATAGAGTGCCTGCTATAAAGCAGGAACAGCAAGGAGGCCATGTGGTGGAGTGGGGTGGGAAAGATAGTGTAGGAGATGACATTAGAGCAGTACCAGGGGTCATGGGCTCGTCAGAGATGGCATCCAGGATCTGGGCTTTATTCTGAGAAATGGAGTCACTAGGGGACCCTGAGCAGAGGTAAGGCATGATCTGACTTTTATTCTAAGGGTGACTCTAGCTGTTGTGTTGAGACAGATCACGTGCGAGACAGGGAAGAAGCAGAAATGCCAGTTAAGAGGCTTTTGAAATAATCCAGGCAAAGATGATCAAGGTGGCCCTGGTTGCGAAAGTGCCAGATTCTTCTTCCTTTTTTTTTTTTTTTTTTTGGTTGTTGTTGATGTTGTTGAAAGTCTGTGGATGGGGCTAACTGCATTCCAGTCTGGGTGTTGCTAATGTGCAGTTCTGAGGCCAGGGAAAGCTGCTTCAACTCTCAAAAATCTGTTTTCTCATTCAGAAAATGGGCAAAATGGGGTTAACAATGCCATCTTTGCTGAACTTCTGTGAGAATGAACTGTGATGATGGCATTAGTATTGGAGCAAGAATCATTAGCAACCTGCAATATGCTGATGACACAACTTTGCTTGCTGAAGTTGGAGCACTTTCTGATGAAGATTAAAGACTACAGTCTGCAGTATGGATTACACCTCAACATAAAGAAAACAAAAATCTTCACAACTGAACCAATAAGCAGCATCACAATCAATGAAGAAAAGATTGAAGTTGTCAAATATTTCATATTACTTGGTTCTATAATCAACGCCAATGGAAGCAGCAGTCAAGACATCAAAAGATGTGATGATGTATAGAGACACTCGTTGTGGTGGCTATGTGCCGTTGAGTCGTCTCTGACTCATAGTGATCTTATGTACAACAGAACGAAACACTGCCTGGTCCTGTGCCAACCTCATGATCCCTACTGTACCTGAGCCCATCGCTGCACCCACTGTGTCAATCCATCTTGTTGAGGGTCTTCCCCTCCTTCATTGACCCCCCTCCACTTTACTAAACATCACATCCTTCTCCAGAGAATGGTCTCTCATGACAACATGACCAAAGTAGGTGAGACAAAGTCTGGCCATTCTTGCTTCCAAGGAGCATTCCGGTTACACTTCTTCCAGGACAGATTTGTTAGTTCTTTTAGCACCCCATGGTACTTTCAGTGTTCTTCATCAACACCACAACTCAAAAGCATCAACTCTTCTTCAGTCTTCCTTTTTCATTGTCCAGCTCTCATATGCATATGAGGTTACTGAAAATACCATGTCTTGGGTTAGGTGCACCTTAGTCTTCAAGGAGATATTTTCACTCTTCAGCACTTGAAAGAGGTCTTTTGCAACAGATTTGCCCAGTGCAATAGGTCTTTTGATGTCTTGACTGCTGCTTCCATTGGAGTTGATTATAGAACCAAGTAATATGAATTCTTTGACAACTTCAATCTTTTCTCCATTTATTGTGATGCTGCTTATTGGTTCAGTTGTGAAGATTTTTGTTTTCTTTATGTTGAGGTGTAATCCATACTGCAGACTGTAGTCTTTAATCTTCACCAGAAAGTGCTCCAACTTCAGCAAGCAAAGTTGTGTCGTCAGCATATCGCAGGTTGTTAATGATTCTTGCTCCAATACTAATGCCATGTTCTTCTTCTATAGTCCACCTTCTCAGATTATTTGCTCAGCATACAGATTGAATAAGTATGGTGAAAGGATACAACCCTGACGCACTCCCTTCTTGATTTTAAACTATGTACTATCCCCTTGTTCTGTTTGAATGACAGCCTCCTGGTCTATGTTTAGGTTCCTCATGAGTATAATTAAGGGTTCTGAGACTCCCATTCTTCTCAATGTTATCCATAATTTGTTATGATCCACACAATCGAATGTCTTTGCATTGTCAATAAAACACAAGTAAACATCTTTCTGATATTCTTTGCTTTGAGCCAAGATCCATCTGACATCAGCTATGATATCCCTTGCTCCATATCCCCTTCTGAATCCAGCTTGAATTTCTGAAAGTTCTCTGAAAATATACTGCTGCAATCAGTTTTTAATTATTTCAGCAAGATTTTACTTGCATGTGATATCAAAGATATTGTTTGATAATTTCCACATTCTGTGGGATCACCTTTCTTTGGAATGGGTACCAATATGGATCTCTTCCAGTCAGTTGGCCAGCTGTCTTCCAAATCTCTTGGAATAGCCGAGTGAGTGTCTCCAGTGCGGCATCTGTTTGTTGAAATATCTCAATGGGTATTCCATCAATTCCCAAAGCCTTGTTTTTCACCAATTCTTTCAGTGCAGCTTTGACTTCTTCCTTCCATACCATTGGTTCTTGATCATATGCCACCTTCTGAAATGGATGATCATCTACCAATTCTTTTTGGTACACTGACTCTGTGTATTCCATCCATCTTCTTTTGATTTTTCTTGCATCACTCAACATATTGCCCATGGAATCTTTCAATATTAAAATTTGAGGCTTAACTTTTTTTCTCAGTTCTTTCAGCTTGAGAAATGCTGATCGTGTTCTTCACTTTTGGTTTTCTAACTCCAGGTCTTTGCACATTTCACTATAATAATGGACTTTGCCTTCTCAAGCTGCTCTTTGAAATCTTCTGTTCAGCTCTTTTATCCTGTCAATTTTTCCATTTGCTTTAGCTACTCTCCATTCAAGGGCAAGTTTCAGAGTCTCTTCTGGCATCCACTTTGGTCTTTCCTTCCTTTCCTGTCTTTTTAATGACCTTTTGCATTCTACATGTATGATGTTCTTGATGTCATCCCACAATTCTTCTGGTTTTTGGTTATTGGTGTTCAATGCATCAAATCTATTCTTTAGATGGTCTCTTAATTCAGAAGGGATATAATCAAGGTCATATTTTGGCTCTCGTTGACTTCTTTTAATTGTCTTCAGCTTCAGCTTGAATTTGCATATGAGCAGTTGATGGTCCATTCCACAAATACCTCCTGGCCTTGTTTTGGCTGAAGATATTGAGCTTCTCCATTGCCTTTTCCCACAGATGTAGTCAATCTGATTCCTGTGTACTCTGTCTGGCAAAGTCCATGTGTATAGCCATTGTTTGTGTTGTTGAAAAATGGTATTTGTGATTAATTCTAATTAATTCTAATTCTAATTGTGTGCAAAATTCTATCATGTGATCTCCAGCATCATTTCTATCACCAAAGCCATGTTTTCCAATTACCCGTGATTCTTCTTTGTTTCCAACTTTTGCATTTCAATCACCAGTGATAGTTAACTCACCTTGATTGCATGTTTGGTCAATTTCAAACTGCAGAAGTTGGTAAAAATCTTCAGTTTCTTCATCTTTGGCTTTGGTGGTTGGTGCATAAATTTGAATAATAGTAATATTAACTGGTCTTCCTCATAAGCACCTATCACTGACAGCATTGTACTTCAGGATAGATCTTGATACATTCTTTGTGATGATGAATGCCACACCATTTTTCTTCAATTTCTTCAATTCCAGGCATAGCAGATCATATGATCATCTGATTCAAAATGGCCAAAACCAGTCTATTTCAGCTCACTAATGCCTAGGATGTCAATCTTTGAGCATTCCATTTCATTTTAGCAACTTCCCATTTTCCTAGATTCAGACTTCATACATTCCATGTTCTGATTATTAATGGATGTTTGCAGCTGTTTCTTCTCATCTTGAGATATGCCACATCAGCAAATGGGGGCTGAAAGCTTTACTATATCCACATCATTAAGGTTGGCTCTACTCTGGGGAGGTAGCTCTTCTCCAGTCATATTTTGAGTATCGTCAGGGAGCTCTGGTGGTACAGTGCCTAAGGAATTTGCTAACCAGAATGCTGGTGGTTCAATCCCACTAGCCATTCCTCAAAAGAAAGATGAGCCAACCTACTTTTGCAGTGGTACCTCCTCAGGAACCCAAGGAAGGGTCAGTGTGAGTCAGATCTGACTCGGCAGCAGTGAGAGTGTATGTCAGGCCTGAGGAGCTCATCTTACAGCACTGTATTGCACAATGTTTCAGGGCTATTCATAAAGTTTTCCAGCGATATATCAGACAGTGTTTCACTGCTATTCATTAGGTTTTCACTGGCCAATTCTTTGAGAAGTGGATGGCCTCTTACTTCTTCTGAGTCTGTCTTAGTCTGGAAGCTCCACTGAAACCTGTCCACCATGGGTAACCCTGCTGGCATTTGAAACATCGGTGGCATAGCCTCCAGCCTCACAGCAACACTCAAGCCACCACAGTACAACAAATTGACAGACAAATTTTTCTCCCTTAGCTGTTCCAAACTGCTCTGCTTATTTCCTGGTCTCCTCTGCCCTGCTCCCTTACGTGGTCCACCCCCAGGGTGCAAACACCTTCCTTCCGTTGGTCCTGGGGCTGGTTTATGAGGCACTTAGCATGAAATAAATGCTCAAAGTTGGCTCATCAGAGTCCTGGGAACTACCTCAGATTGGGATCCAGGCTCTTACATCCTTCCACTACCCTTACCTCTCAAAATACAGACATAGATAACTCATTGTCAGAATCCTCCAGGGAGGAGGTGGTTCAGGATGGATGGTGCTGCAGTCCCAAAGGCAGAGTCAAGGTCACAAGTGGGAAGCAGTTTAGAAAGGTCCAGGGGCACTGTGAGGAGCTCCAGGTCTTCTGACCCTCACAGGAGAAGGAGTGTGGTTGAGTCCTAGATTAGGTGTCTGTTGTTGTTGTTGTTGTTATGTGCTGTGAAGTCAGACCTGACTCATAGTGACCCCTCCTTGGGTTTCCAAGGCAGTATCACTTATGGAAGTAGATTGCCTCATCTTCCTTCTGAGGAGTGGCTGGTGGGTTTGAACCGCCAGCCTTCTGGTTAGCAGTCAAGTGCCTTAGGCATTATGCTACTAGAGCTCCTGATTAGGTGTCTAGCAACCTGCACTTCTGTATCATTCGTGCATCTTGGTTCAGTGTCTTTGAAAAATTTCTTTTCTCTGAGCCTTAGTTTTCCATATGTTAACTATGGGTGTTGGGGGAAATCTCTCTGCTTATCCCCAGCTCTCTGGATGTTTTCTGAGTCTGAAGTGGGAGAAGCCTGTGGGGTTGGGAAGTCGTGGATTCACTCATCCTCTTATTTTTGCTACATGACTTGACCCTATTTCCTGGTGTTCCCTGTGCCTCATCTAATCCCTTGACTCTTTCTGAGCCATTTCTGTGTGAAGGCCTAATGGGCTGACCTGAGCTGAGAGAAGTGCTGGAACACATCTGATTCACATGGCCTCACAAACCTTGGCCCCACAGGGATGTTGGGGGAAAACATCATCATGGCGACCAGGAGATTAGACAGTCCCTTAGAAATTCCCATTTTACAGAAAAGGAAGGTGAAGCAAAGAGAAGGGAAGGAATTTGTCTCACAAAAATCACTGTGAACATTTTTTTAAAAAAAAAAAAAAAAAAAGAACAGCAAGCAGATTTATTGAGATATAATTGGTATATATTAAGCTGCATGCAGTTAAAGTATAAAATTTAACGAGCTCTGACATCAATTTTATTGTTGTTAGTTTTTGTAAAGTTGGCTTTGACTCATAGTGACCCCACATACAAAAGAATGAAGTGGTGAGTGGTTCTGCACCATTTTCCAGATGCTTAGTACATTTAAGTCCACTGTTGCAACTACTATATTTTGAGTGCCTTTCAACCTAGAAAGCTCATTTTCCAGCATTACATTGGAAAATATTTTGCTGTGAGCCATAGGGTTTTCATTGGCTAATTTTTGGATAGTATCCATATCCATGGAAGGGGAAACAGTTACTATAACTATTGTTCAAATTTACACACCAATCACTAAAGCCAAGAATTTGAAGATTTTTACCAAGTTCTGCATTCTGAAATTGACAAAACATGAAATCAAGATGAATTTATAATTGCTTATGATTGGAATGTGAAAGTTGGAAACAAAGAAGGATTGTTGTTGTTGTTGTTGCTATGTGCCATCAAGTCAGACGCAACTCATAGTGACCCCTCTTTGGGTTTCCAAGGCAGTATCACTATGGAAGTAGATTGCCCCATCTTCCTTCCAAGGAGTGGCTGGTGGGTTTGAACCGCCAGTCTTCTGTTTAGTAGTCAAGTGCCTTTGGCACTATGCTACCAGAGCTTCTACAAAGAAGTATATGTAGTTAGAAAATATATTCTTGGTGATAGAAACAATACCAGAGATCTCATGATAAAATTTTGCAAGATCAATGACTTATTCATTGAATGTACCTTATATTCAACAACGTAAATGCTGACTATACATGTGGACCTTGCCAGATAGAACACTCAAGAATCAAATCTATTGTATCTGTGGAAAGAGATGATGGAGAAGCTCAATATCATCAGTCAGAACAAGGCCAGGGGCCAACTGGAACAGACTATCAATTGCTCATTTGCAATTTTAAGTTGGAACTGAAGAAAATTAAAACAAGTTCAAAACAGCCAAAATATAACATTGGGTATATTCCACTTGAATTTAGAGACCATCTGAAGAAAAGATTTGATGCATTGAACATGAGTGACTGAAGAACGGTTGAATTGTGGGAAGATATCAAGAACATTATCCATGAAGAAAGCAAGAGATCACTAAAAAGACAAGAAAAGAAGAGAAGACCAAAGTGGATGACAGAAGAGACTCTGAAACTTGCTCTTGAAAGGAAAGTAGCTAAAGTGAATGGAAAAAGTGATGAAGTAAAAGAGCTGAATAGAAGATCTCAAAGGGCAGCTTGAAAAGACAAAGTAAGTATTGTAATGAAATGTGTAAAGACCTGGAGTTAGAAAGTCAAAAGGAAAGAATGTGTTTGGCATTTCTCAAGCTGAAAGAACTGAAGAAAAAATTCAAGCCTCGAGTTGCAATATTGAAAGATTCTATTGGCAAAATATTGAATGATGCAGGAAGCATCAAAAGAACATGGGAGGAATATATTGAGTCACCGTATCAAAAATAATGTATTGAAGTTGAAGTAGCATATGATCAAGAACTAATGGTATCCCACTATGAGACCAAAAGAACTAGATGGTGCCCAGCTACCACTGTCAACCACTCTGAGGGGGATCTGTGTAGGAGATCTTGGATAGAGAGAGAGAACAGTGTGGAACAAAACTCAAAATCATTTGGGGAAAAAATAGGGGACCAGGTTTGCTGGTCTGATAGAGCCTGGTGGAACCTCTGAGACTATGGCCTGTAGCTGCCCTTTAGGTTTGGAATTGAACCCACACCTGTGGTTTCCAGCCAAACAATAGACAGGCATATGAGTTGAATATTTACCTGAGGTAGATACACTCCTTGGAGAGAATAATCATGGGAGAAAGAAGGGCTGTTTATGTACAGGGAGACAGCTCAGGGGGCAGGAGTGCATGGAGGGATGGACACAGGGAAGAGTAATTATTGGGAAGAAGTGGGAGGGGAGCTGTTGCATTGTGGTAAATTGTAATCAATGTCATGAGACAAAGTGTATGTGAATTGCTGTATGGAAAGTGAATTTGCTCTGTAAATTTTCACCCAAATCACAATGTAAATAAATAAATATTCTAAAAAAATTAAATAAAATAATTTTAAAAAAAAGAAAGAAAGAAGAACCAATGGTATCAAAGGAAGAACTCCAAGCTGCACTGAAAGCACTGGCTAAAAACAAGGCTCTTGGAATTGACAGAATACCAATTTAGATTTCAACAAACAGATGAATGCTGCAACACTTGAAGCTGTCACTCCTCTATACCTAGAAATTTGGAAGACAGCTACTTGGCCAACTGACTGGAAGAGGTCCATATTTGTGCCCATTCCAAAGAAAGGTAATCCAACAGAATGTAGAAATTACTGGACAATATCATTAATATCATACACAAGTAAAATTGTGCTTAAAGTAATTTAAAAATGGTTGCATCAATACATAGACAGGGAACTGCCAGAAATTCAAACTGGATTCAGAAGAGGACCTGGAATAAGACATATCTTTGCTATTGTCAGATCAATCTTGGCTGAAAGCAGAGAATATCAGAAAGATGTCTACCTGTGTTTTCATGACTATGCAAAGGCATTTGACTGTGTATATCATAACAAATTACAGATAACATTTTCATAAATGGGAAATCCAGAACAGTTAATTTTGCTTGTGTGAAATCTGTAGATAGACCAAGTGGCAATCATTCAATCCTAACAAGGGGATACTGCATGGTTTAAAATCAGGAAAGTTATGTGTCATGGTTGTATCCTTTCACCATATTTATTCAATCTATGCTTTGGAAATAATCCTAGAAGCTGGACTATATGAAGAACGTAGCATAAGGATTGGAAGAAGGCTGATTAACAACCTGCTATATGCAGATGACACAACCTTCCTTGATGAAAGCAAAGACGACCTGAAGCATTTATTTACTGATGAAGATCAAAGACTACAACCTTCACACCTCAACATAAAGAATACAAAAATAATCGCAATAAACAATATCATGATAAATGGAGAAAAGATTGAAGTTGTCAAGGATTTCATTTTACATGGATCCACAGTCAACACCCATGAAAGCAGCAGTCAAGAAATCAAAAGACACATTTCGTTGGGCAAATCTGCTGCAAAAGACCTCTTTAAAGTGTTAAAGAGCAAAAACGTCACTTTGAAGACTAAGATATGCCTGGCCCAAGCCGTGGTATTTTCAATCACCCCTATGCCTGTGAAAGCTGGGCAATGAATAGGAAGACCAAAGAAGAATTAATGCATTTGAATTATGGTATTGTTGAAGAACATTATATATATCATGGACTGTGTGGTTCAAACCCACCAGCCACTCCTCGGAAGGAAGACTGGGCAATCTACTTCCATAGAGATACCACCTAGGAAACCCAACAAGGGGTTACTATGTGTTGAGTCAACTCGATGGTAGTGTTTTTGTTTGTTTGTTTTACCAGAAGAACAAACAAATTTGTCTTGGATGAAATACAATGAGAATGCTCCTTAGAAGTAAGGATGGCCCCTTGTACTTTGGTCATGCTGTCAGGATGGGGGCTAGGAATGAGAAAGGAAGGGCTAAATGGTCCGAATCAGGGCAGGGAGTTATGAGGACTCCTGAGGCTATGGGTTGTGTCCAATGACAGGCCATGGGAGCTAGAGATGAGAGAGAGAGAAGGGGGCTGGCTGGGCTGAAGTGAAGAGAGATGTGTGAACTTCCAAGTTTATGGCTGGTACTCAGGTACCAGCTGAGTACTCAGGTAGCTAACCAAGTGGGAAATGGCTATAAGAGCCTGATATTAAGTAGAGGGTTTAGGCTGGAGGCATACAGAGCCAAAACTTAAATTGAAGAACTAAGAGAGATCACCAAGGACTGAGAGTGGGTGAAAACTGAGCCTTGGGCTCTCCAACGTTAAGAGATTGGGTTATGGGCTACCCTCTAGAAAATGCACTCTTGCTCACAATTCTGCTCCATCTTCAGGGGTCATGGCCTCCCTGAGCCCTCCAGTGGGAGCCCTTGAGGACAAAGCTGTTTCTTTCCACCTTAGTTTCCTAAGTATAGCACAGTGCCTGGTCCCTGCTAAGTGCTTGATACATTTTTTAAAAAACATTTTATTGTGTTTAGGTGTTAGTTTGGAGTGGAAGTTAGTTTCCCATTCAACAATTTATACAAATTTTGTTTTGTGACATTAGTTGAAATCCCCTCAATGTAACAGGATTCTTCTCTCTTCCTCCCTGTTTCCATTAGCCCATCTTTCCTACCCCTTCCTATCCTCCAAACTTTGTTTTTGGACAAATGCTGCCATTTTGGTCTCATACGGTTGATTTTTTTTGAGGAGCACATTCTTCGTGGGTGTTATTGTTCACTTTATAGGCTCGTCTGAAATGTGATCTCTGGAAGTGGGTTCAGTTCTAGGTTTGAAGGCGATCTAATGGCCATAGTCTCTGGGGTTCCAACAGACTCTATGAGTTTCATTCCACATTTTTCTCCCACTCTATCCAACACCTTCTACTGTAATCCCTTCAGAGCTGGGCACCATCTAGTTCTGGACTCAGGGTCATGGAGGCCAGGGTTCACATGATCCATTAGTTCTTTGGACTAATTGCATCTTTGATTTTCTTCATTCTTCTTTGCTTCAGATGAGGAGAGATCCATAATTGCACCTAGATGGCCTCTCACAAACTTTTAAGACTCCAGTCAATACTCACAAAACTAGGATATAGAACACCATCTTTGTGGACTAAGTTATGCCAATTGACATAGATATCCCCCAAGACTGTGGTCCTAACCCTCAAGCCCAGTGACTCAGTCTCTCAAGGTGTTTGGTTATGGCTAAAAAGTTTGCACAACTTTGTCCCCTAAATATTCTATTATATACCTGGACATATTTATGACACATACCAATATATATGTAGAAATATCCTCTGCCAAACCTACATATGTTCATGGGTGTGCTGCCATATACCATCCCACACCTGTTCACTTTACTTATCTACTTATGTACCCACCAGTAAATTATAGTTTGTTATTACTGTTATTGCAGGATTGTGTACGTAACAGTGTTAACTGTTGTTGCCTTTGACTCGTGTACTTCCCACTGTCTTCCTTTGCCTTTGTCATGTTGTGCTGACCATTCCCATATTGTGTATTGCCCTTCCCTTCAATCAAGTTAATATATGTCTCCTATCTAGTTAGTAAAGAGCTCTGGTAGTATAGTGTTTAAGGTATTTGGCTGCTGACCAAAAGGTCAGTGGTTTGAACCCACCAGCTGCTCCATGAAAGAACGATGAGGCAGTCCACTTCCATAAAGATTTACAGCGTTGGAAACCTAATGGGGGTCTCTGTGAGTCAAAATTGACTCAATGGCAGTGAGTTTGTTTATTTTTTGGTTTATCTAGTTAGTGAGTTTCCCATCACTGTTAATCATCCCTGGTAACAATCAAAGAATGTTTCATTCTATGTGTAAACCTTTTCTTTACCTTTTATAATAGTAGTCGTTTACAATATTTGTCCTTTTGTGATTGATTTATTTCACTTAGCATAATCTTCCATGTTCATCTATTTTGTGAGATGTTTCATGGATTCATCCTTATTCTTTAACATTGTGTAGTATTCCACTGTGTGTATGTACCATCATTTGTTTATCCTTTCGATCGCTGGTTGACACTTAGGTTGTTTCCATCCTTTTGCCATTGTGAATAATGGGTGTGCATGTATCTATTCATGTCACAACCCTTATTTTTCTAGGATATATACCTAGTGGGATTATTGGATCATATGGTAACTTTTAACTTCCTAAGGAAGTGTCATACCATTTTCCACAGTGGTTGTATTATTTTACAGTCCCACCAGCAGTTTATGAGAGTTCCAATCTGCCCACACCCTCGTCAACATTTGTTGTTTCCTTTATCTCTCTCTCTCACTCCCTCTCTCTCTCTCTCTCTCTCTTTTATCATCACTATTATTGTAGGAGTGAGATGATACCTCACTGTTGTTTTGATTTACATCTCTCTAATAGCTAAAGATTTCAGGCATCTCTTCATGTATTTGTTGGTCATGTGTATTTCTTCTTTGATGATGTGTTTGTTCATGTCCTTTGCCCATATTTTTAATTTTCTTTTTGTTGTTGGGGTGTTGAAGTTGTCTATGTTTTCAAGATTAGTCCCTTGTCAAATACGTTGTTGCCAGAAGATCCCCCCCCCCCCCAGTCTGTAGGTTCTCTTTTTACTCTTTTGGAGAAGTCTTGATGTACATAAGTATTTAATTTTCAGGAGATGCTAGTCATCTAGTTTATCTTCTACTGTTTGTGAATTTTTAGTTATACTTCACAGACTATACTAAATATTTGATGTTGTTGTTGTTAGGTGTTGTTGAGCTATCTCCAACTCATAGCAAGCCTATGCACAGCAGAATGAAACACTGCCCGGTCCTATGCCAGCCTCAGGATCCTTGCTATACCTGAGCCCATCATTGAAGCCACTGTGTCAATCCATCTTGTTGAGGGCCTTCCCCTTTTTCATTGACCCTCCACTTTACCAAGTGTGATATCCTTCTCCAGGGAGTGGTCCTTTTTGACAACATGACCAAAGTTGGTCAGACAAAGCCTGGCCATTTCGCTTCCAAGGAGCATTCTGGCTGCACTTATTCCAGGACGGATTTGTTAGTTCTTTTGGGAGTCCATGGTACTTTCAGTATTCTTCACTGGCACCACAACTCAAAAGCATCAACTCTTCTTCTGTCTTCTTTATTCTTCTTCAAGCCCTCACATGCATATGGAAAAACAAAAAAACAAACACACTGCCGTAGAGTCAGACCCTACTCATAGCGACCCCTCCTTGGGTTTCCAAGGCGGTATCACTACGGAAGTAGATTGCTCAACCTTCCTTTCGAGGAGTGGCTAGAGGGTTTGAACTGCCAGCCTTCTGGTTAGTCAAAGGCCTTAGGCATATGAGGTGTTTGAAAATACCATGGCTTGGTTTAGGTGCACCTTAGTCTTTAAAGAGACATCTCTGCTCTTCAGCACTTTAAAGAGGTCTTTTGCAGCAGATTTGCCCCATGAAATACCTGATTTCTTGACTGCTGCTTCCATTAGTGTTGATTGTGGATCCAAGTAATATGAAACTTTGACAACTTCGATCTTTTCTCTATTTATTGTGATGCTGCTTATTGGTCCAGTTGTGAGGATTTTTGTTTTCTTTTTATTGAGGTATAATCCATACTGAAGACTATAGTCTTTAATCTTCATCAGTAAGTGCTTCAAGTCATCTTCACTTTCAACAAGCAAGATTGTGTCATCTGCATGTCTCAGGTTGTTAATGAGTCTTCCTCCAATCCTGATACCATGCTCTTCTTTGTATAGTCCAGCTTCTTGGATTATTTGCTCAGCATACAGATTGAGTAAGTATGGTGAAAGGATACAACCCTGACACACTCCCTTCCCGATTTTAAACATGCAGTATCCCCTTGTTCTGTTTGAATGACAAACTCCTGGTCTATGTACAGGCTCCTCATGAACACAATTAAGTATTCTGGAATTCCCATTTTTCTCAATGTTATCCATAATTTGTTATGATCCACATGGTGAAATGCTTTTGCATAGTCAGTAATAATACAAGTAAACATATTTCCAGTACTCTTTGTTTTCAGCCAAGATCCATCTGATGTCAGCAATGTTATCCCTCATACCACGTCCTCTTCTGAATCCAGCTTGCATTTCTGGAAGTTCTCTGTCAATCTACTGCTGCAATCGTTTTTGCTTCATTCACATTTCATTATTTTGAGCAAGATTTTACTTGTGTGTAATATTAATGATATTGTTCATTAATATCCACATTCTGTTAGATCACCTTTCTTTGGAATGGGTGCAAACATGGATGTCTCCCAATCAGTTGGCCAGGTAGCTGTCTTCCAAATTTCTTGACATAGACAAGGTAGTGCCTCCTGCAGCATCCATTTGTTTAAATATCTCGGTGAGTATTCCATCAATTCCTGGAGCCTT
>NW_006921590.1:30412767-30427829 GCF_000298275.1 Orycteropus afer afer
AGGCTTAAATTTTTTCTTCAGTTCTTTCAGCTTGAGAAATGCCAAGTGTATTCTTCCCTTTTGGTTTTCTAACTCCAGGTCTTTGCACATTTCATTATAATAATTCACTTTGTCTTCTCAAGCTGCTCCTCATTGCAAATACCTTTTTCAACAATGTAAATGTTGGCTGTACATGTGGACTTCACCAGATAGAATGAATACATGACTCAGATCAACTACATCTGTGGAAAGAGGCAATGAAGAAGCTCAGTATCTTAGCCAAAACAAGGCCAGGAGCTGACTGTAGAACAGATCATCAACTGCTCATACGCAAGTTCAAGCTAAAGATGAAGACAATTAAAACAAGTCCAGGAGAGCCAAAGTATGACCTTGATTATATCCCAGTTGAATTTATAGACCATCTGAAGAATAGATTTGAGGTGTTGGACGCCAGTGATGGAAAACCAGATGAGTTGTGGGATGACATCAAGAACATCGTACATGAAGAAAGCAAAAGGTCATTAAAAAGGCAAGAAAGGAAAGAAAGACCAAAATGGACGTCAGAAGAGCCTCTGAAACTTGCTCTTGAACAGAGAGTAGCTAAAGCAAATGGAGGCAATGACAAGACAAAGAGCTGGTTTTATGTATATATTCTTAATTATGTTGAGGAATTTCTTTTCCTATTTTGATGAGAGTTTTTTTTATTATTATTAGAAAAGGGTGTTGGATTTTATCAAATGCATTTTGTGCATTGATTGCTATGATAATATAGGGTTTTTTTTTTCCCTGTGTTTTATTTATGTGGTTGATTACGTTGATTGATTTTCTAATGTTGAACCATCCTTCCATGACTGGCTTGTATCCCACGTGCTTGTGATGGATTATTATTATTGTTATTTTTGATAGAATGTTTAATTTTATTGGCTAGAATTTTTTTGAAAATTTTTGCATCTATATCCATGAGGAATCCAGGTCTATAATTTTCTTTTTTAGTTGTGTCTTTGCCTACATTTGGTATCAGGGTTATTCTTGCTTCATAGAATGAATTTGGCAGTATTCCATCCTTTTCCACACTCAATCATTATATAGCGTCCTTCCTTGTCTCTTATGCTGGTTTTTGCCTTACAGCCTATTTTATCAGAGATGAATATTGCTACTCCTTCTCTTTTTCTGGTTGCTTTTTCTTTATATATATATATATATATATATATATATAATCTCCATCCTTTGATTATATATATCCATCCTTTGATTTTTATTTTCTTTTTATCTGTGTGTCTAAGGTGTGTAGTGGGTGTGCAGTGGGTCTTGTTTTCTTATCCTTCTTCCAGTCTGTCTCTTGACTGGTGAATTTAATCCATTTAAATTCAGTGTAATTATCAATAATTACAAATTTACTGCTGTCATTTTGTTGTGCTTTTTTTGTGGTGCTGATCATTTCTTTGTTCTATATAGTCTCTATACTGAGTTCTTTTTGTTTATGGATTTTCCTTGTTGCTTTTGATTTTGTGTTTACTGAGTCTTTGTGGTTTTCTACTCTTTTATTTTGATGAGAAGGTATATTCATTTTCTTTGTAGTTATCCTGAAATTTACTTTTATCTTTCAAGTTTAAAACAGTTATATCTTGATATCACCTTAACTTCCTCTCCATATAAAGTTTTTTGTTTTGGTGTTGCCAATGTTTACAGATCAATGTCTCTAGTTCCCCATTTTCAGTCTTGTAATTTTATTTTATTTTTGAAAAATTTTTTTTCTAGGTTGGATTATAGGTGATGTTGTCATGTGTCTTAATCTCAAGTTGTTGTCTGATATTCGTTCTCTGTCTTCTAAGATTGGTCTAGTTTTTTAAAATTCCCTTAATTTCTTTTTTATCTGGAAATGTCTTTGCTTTGCCATTATATTTAAGAGACAATTTTGCTAGATATATAATTCTTGGTTGGCGATTTTTTTCTTTCAGAGTTTTATATATGTCATCCCATTGCCTTCTTGCCTGCATGGTTTCTGCTAAGAAATCAGAGTTAGCCTTATTGATTTCCTTTTGTAGGTAATATTTCAATTTTCCCATGTTGCTCTCAGAATTTCTTTGCCTTTGGCTTTGAAAAGTTTTATTATGATATGTCTTGGTGATTTTTGTTTGCAGCCTATCCTATTTGGGCTTCATTGAACTTCCTAGATAGATAATTTCTCATCTTTCATGATGTTAGGGAAGTTTTCTCCCAGCAAATATTAAAAAAATTCTGTGCTTTTGTTGTTGGTGGTGGTGGTGGTGATGGTGGTCTCTTTCTGTTCTGGAATTCCGGTTATGCATAAATTATTCCTCTTGATAGTGTCCCATATGACTGTCATGCTTCTTTCATTTTTTTCTGATTGTTCCTCTAACAGATTGATATCAAGGAATTTGTCTTCAATTTTGCTGATTCTGATTTCCATTGATTCAATTCTGTTCTTTTGTCCAATGCATTGTCTATTTCTGAAATTTTAGTGCTAATCTTCTATATTTCTAGTTGCTGTTTTTGTATGGTTTCTAATTGTCTATTTATTTTGTCATTTTGTTCTTATGTTGTTTTCCTGAATTCTTCCATAGTTTTGTCTGTGTTTTCCTTGATTTTATCTGTGCTTTCCTTGATCTCTTGGAGGACCCCATATATAAGTTTTTTGAATTCCTTACCAAGTAGTTCCATTACCATTTCTTCCTCAGGAAGGTTTCCTGGTTCTTTATTTTGTTCATTTGCTGGAGCTGATGTCCTGCTTCTTTAGGTGATTTGATATTATCTCTTGTTTACTAACTATTAATGTATTATTATTATTAATGTTTGCTGTATCCTGATTTTTTTATAAACCTGGGCAGACAGGACAAACGTACTACTCTGGTCTCTAGTCTGGCTGCATTGGATTACTTGCCACCTGTCTCTGGGTGGGTGAGGTAGTGGCTGGATGTGTGAACACAGGTCTCTGTTCACTGGTCTTGTGGGGCGGCTGATGGTGGGCTGGGCAGGTGATGGCCACTGACTATCAGTGGTCCAGTGGCACAGGAGCTGGTAGTGCCACTCATTGAGTGGGTGGAGTGACAGGGCATTGTTGCCACCCCCACATAGGGGGGTGAGTGGTGGCTCACAAGTATGGACACAGTTGTGCTATCTCCACCTCTCACATGGTGGGGGTGTGTGAGTGGCAGGTTGGCATGTACATTGTCATGCACTCACCACCCCTGGCTAGGGGGTGGGGATAGGGAGGGGTGAGCAGTGGATAGGGGAAGGGGGAGAGAGCCATATACTTGGAGTCACACTGATGCTGCCTCTTGCTGGGTGAGGAGATAGGGGATGAAGCTTGACTGGGTTGATGGGCAGAAGAGGCAGAGCAAGTATCTGGCGAGTGTCTGCTGCTGATCAGCAGGGAGAGGTGGTGGGGCTCGGGGGGGGGGAGGTCAGAGTTGGGGGTTGGGTGCAATAGGGGGCTCTCTCCTTGGTTACTAGCAGTTGGGGCTGCAGGGATAGAGAGGTTTGTGCCACTAATCACCAGGAAGGTAGAAGGAGGACAAGTGTTCCTGGGTTCCTCTGTTGGCTGCAACCAACAATTGGGACTTTATTTCACTCTGGGTTTGTCTATACAGTTACTCTATGCTGCCTTGTGCTCCTCAGCTGAGATTGCTGTTGTCTTTTTGTAAAGATGGCTACACTGTGCTAGGCCACCTGGCAGAGCCCCTCTACTCTGTCTCTTCTCATTGACTGTTTTCAGACAGTTTCTTCTTCCAATCAGTGTTCAATCTTGTTCTTTATCCTTTCATTTTATGCTCACAGTTCCAGGATCGTCTTCTTCATCTCTTTCACTTAGTTTCTTGGGTCTTTGCTGTAAAGGGACAGCATGGTATATCTGACTAAGCTGTCATTTTGGCTGGATGTTCTGCTCGATAGATTTTTGTTGAACAGTGGGACTGAGATGCACAAGAAAAATTCTCCTCATCTGCAAACTTAGCAGGAACCTGTTTGTGCTTTCCTCTCAGAACCAAGCAAATCAGAGCCATGAGTCACAAGAATAAGATTTGCAGTTTTGTAGTCAATCTGGGCATTACCTAGACAGCAATGATCACTTCCCAGGGTCCAAAAAGGCTCCCTGTCCCTTGGCTTTCATCTATGGTCTATGAATCTGCAGAGAGTGAAAAGCAAAATGATGTTCAATTCAATAGAATCTTTATAAAACATTGCCTCAGCTGGCCTCCCAACAACCTCATAGTTAAGTCTTATCATCTCCGCTTTACAGATGAAGAAAGTGAAACTCCAGAGAGAAGGGATGAAACAGATTTGAACACAAAGCTTCTGACCCCCGTGCCTCCTAGTAAGAAGGAAGTTCCCTTGGAAATGAGGAAGTCGTGTTGGTAACATTGTACCAAGGCTAGGGGGAATCTGCCTTTGGTGTCCTCTTGCTGAGTACTGGTCTCTCTTGTGCTCTGCAAGCCAATTATAAAGTATTTTTTCCTATTTAGACCAGAACCTCTCATCTAAAAGGAATTCACCCCTAGCACCCTATCTTGACCTGCCTTCTGGGTAAACTCTATATTATTACCCTGCTCCAAGCCACCTAGGTCTCTCTTATTCCCCAAATGTGCGCAGGACTTCCCAGCAGTGTCTTCTGGAGTTCTAGATCCTGCTGATTCAATCAATCATCTGTATATCCAATAAACATAGTTGAGCACTGTGATGATTATTTTATGACTTAACTTGGCTAGGCTATGGTTCCAGCAGTTTTGCAAATGATGGATTAGTTTTGTTCCTTAATGTAATCTAATGCAATGTAATGTAATCACCTTCCATAATGTAACCTAACATAATGTAGTCAACCAAACAGTTGAAAGAACCATCCCTTAGGGTGTGGTCTGCCTTCAAGCTATAAATAGTAATTTTGGCAGAACTCTCTCTCTCTCTCTCTCTCTCTTTCTCTCTCTCTCTCTGTCAACTCTGCACTCTTCCCATTGCCTGACCTACAGATCTTGGAATGAAAGGGATGAAAGCCTATAGAAGTCTCCAGCCAGCCAGCTGACTTACAGATTTTGCACTTACCAGTCCCCACAACTGTGTAAACCAATCATTTGAATTAAATCAATATCTCTGTCTATATAGATACAGACGTCTCACTGGTTCTGTTTCTCTAGTGAGCTCTGAACTAAGCTAGGCACCTCCCACTTGCCTAGTTTCTCCTGATACACAAAGATGAACCAACAAAGGGCAGGCACTGTCCTAGCTCTCTTAAGACTAGAGAGGGAAAGTCAATGAGTCATCCTCAGATGACCTATTAGTTAATTACTGCCATGAGGAGGGCTCTGTCAGAAACTGCAGAGCTTGGGACAGGAGGATCAGCCATCCCAGGGTGCACAAAAGCATCTTTGGGAAATGAGAGGCAAATTGGGTCTTAAAAGATGAGTAGGAGTCAGCAAGAGGAAGATATGAAGAGAGAGTATTCCAGGTAGAGGGGAGAGCTGGGCAATGACTGTGAGTAGTCAAGGTGCTTCTGAATAGAGAAGGCCAGTGTGCCTTGAGAGAGACCAGGAAGTACAACTTGGGATGTCTGGAGAGGGAGGCATGACCAGAATCTGTTAATTGTGTCCATCAGCAGAAAAATAGGTCTTTTCCTTGGTCAGATCAATGGCAAGGCCAGGAGATTGGAAGTGGGCAGTGGCCTAGAGTCTAACAGCAGCCTTGGGAGTTGGGGGCCCACAGGCTCAGTTCTCACTCAGCAAAGCCCATGAAGCTCCAAGAGCTCTATCTGTCTGAGAGGAGGCTGTTGGTCTTACATCCTGCCCACTGCCAACTCTTGGGGATTTATCCAAGGGCAAGAGGAGGCTTGGGCCTTCCATCTCCTGTGAGTTTTCTGACCAGGGCAGAAAGGCTAAGCCCAGGAATGTACTAACCTCTGCTCCTCTCAAGGGCCCAGAGCTGAAGCACATTCTTTCCAGGGCCAAAGCCCTGCTGAGTCCATGGTGGGTGAGGTCCAGTGCTGGAGAGGGCAGCTCAGGAGCATCTACTTCCCTTAGGATGATTCCCAGAAGGGCTTTGGCCCTCCCCAGGGCTTCCTTCATCCTCCCAAGCATCCTTCCTTAATGAGGAGAGGAAGGCCTCTTCAGCCAGGGTCAGCCACAAGCATACAGCCAGGGAAGTGCTGCCTCATTTCTTCCTGGGAAGGGTTCTGCCAAAAGCCCTTGAAGCCAGTAGCCCTGGAGAGCTTTCAGGAAACTTGCAATTGGTTTTGGAAACCACTCCTGTTGCATAGGAGCAAGACACATGTGGCCTACATTCAGAGGGAAGTGGCCTGGCAGCTTGAAGGGAAGGGAGGTGGCTGTGAGGGAAGCAGCAAGGCAGGGCCTTGGGACAGGGAGACATCACCCTTAGAGAAATCCTTGAGCACAACATTTGTTCTCTCCAAGCTTCAGTGTCCCTTCTAAAAAATGGAAACCTCAACTTCTCTGCCAAAACCAAAGGCGCTTTCTAAATGTGAGGTGAGACCCTTACCAGCCTTCAGTTATTTGGAGGGGGGCTATTCTGAGAACCCCTCCAGAGGTGCTTCAGAAGACAGCCCAAGGCTGATTGCTATGAGGTGGAGGTCAGATATATTGCTAACCCTCCAAAATTTGTGCCCTACCATGGCACTCTCTACTTCTCTGCTGGGTTTGATAATTTGTTGCATTGGCCACACAGAACTCACAGACAATACTAAGGTTATGGGGCTTATTAGGGAAGTAACAGATTGCAGTTCAGCTTCAGGCCAGGATACAATTCTTCAGTCAGGACAGCCTCTCCTCAGCCATGCCTGAAGACACACCTGTCTTTGTCCCTTGATCTCTCAGCCTGGCCTCTGCCCTGCTTGGCTAGTATTACAAAGCTCTTTTAGCTCTGCCAATGAGTGCACCACACTCTGCCTGCAAGCCTTCCCCTCAAAGGCTCTCAGCTTTCTTGTTTCATGGACTGGCAAACCTGCTGCTCTGTCTCATGCCAGTCTCTTGGTTCTGTTGATTCTCCAGTTGCAGTCACTCTGCCATCTCAGCAAAGTATTACAGGTCTCCCTCCCTCTCTCTCTCTCTCTCCTGGATCAAAGAAGTCCAGTGCAGGGATCTTGAGTCCAGGAACATACTCCACTTCTGCTGTTTTTTCCCTCTTTCTCCTTTTGGGATGGCTCATTTTAAGCTGAGCAGGATGGCAATACTGACCAATTCCCACCTTAGGGTTCCATATACCTTATTTGCATGCTTCCACCCTCACAAGAAGGACATCATGCTGGGTAAAGTGGAGGGTCAGCAAAAAAGGGGAAGATCCTCAACAAGACGGGTTGACACAATGGCTGCAACAATGGGCTTGGAAATAGCAAGTATTGTGAGGCTGGCACGGGACTGGGTAGCATTTTGTTCTCTTGTACGTAGGGTCACTATGAGTTGGAGCTGACTCTATGACATCTAACAACAACACCCTCACAAGGGTGCCATGTACCTTATTTACATTATTAACAAGCTACTTAATTCTCTTGGTGGGTCATAAGCACCTTACATTTGCAAAGTCCCACCCAGTCTTCTGGTGGGATTCACAAAGACCATGGCTAGATAAACGTTATTAAGTAATTGACTGCACCACAAATCCCCACTAGTACAATGAGTAGGTGGCCTGTGGTCATCTGTCCTACTGCATTTAAGGTGATTCTTGAGGAGTAAACCCTGAGAGTGTGTCTGGCTCCCAGTTTGAGAGGAGGGAGAATTAATTGATTCCCAGGAAGGACTATTCTTTCAGGATCTTTAAAGCCAGTTGTTCTTCTGCAGCCTGCAGCCCCCCTCACATCTCTTCCCTCGGCACTGTTCCTAGGGAGACAATGGCCCTCTGTGGCACCCCCTCCACTTTTGGAAGCTGGACAGATGCTTTCTCTGCCTCCTCATCCCAACACCACCTTCTCAGTTCCAACCAGCAGCACTTCCGGCTGGGATGCTCCACATTGGACCTGCTCCCAGGAATTTCTGGAAGCATCCAATAGTGCAAACAGATTGTTTTCATTGTGATTATTTTGGGTTTAACCTCCTGGCCTGGTATCACCAGGATTATGGAGCTTCTTATTACTGCATGGGGTGAGAGGCCTTTTTTTTTTTTTTCTTTGCTGCTCAGCCTCTCAATCAATCTTATTTTTCTTCACTCCAGTTCTGGATCCTTCCTTGAGAGGCCCCAGCCCTTTTTAGGTCTTCCCTGCCTCTTCTAGGCTATATCTGATGAAGCTGAGGGTCTCTGGGACAGCAGAGATCCTGCCCTCTCATTCTGACCTGTGACTATGATCATCCTCACCCCATTCTGTGGCTGTTTCCTAAGTCACAACCACCACTGCTGGCTTCAAGTTGCCTCCCAAAGGGATTCAGGGGATCTTCCAACGTTTGGCTTGAAAAATATGAAGATTTTTCTATTCTTCAAATAATAAAAACAACAACCCACCCACACAAATGTATTACATACAAATTTTACTATATTGAAAACCATCAACACATTAACTTGAGCCATTGCATTCATTTGCTCTTTGTGTGGACCTTTGAATAAAACTTCTATTTAATTAATGATAGACCTGGGAGTGTCAGGACAGCTGATTGAAAAAATTTAAAGCACTCTTACCGACTGCAAATATTTTACGACACAGGTGTTTCTTAATAGTGCTCTATCAAATTATAGACAGTGGTTCTCAACTAGGGGCAATTTTGCCCCCCCCCAGGGGACATTTGACAATATCCCAAGACATTTTTGATTAAGGGGGATGCTGCTATATGTCCTACAATGCACAGGACAGCCCCCACAACAAATAATTATCTAGCCCCAATGTTACTAGTGCCAAAACAGAGAAAACCTGATATATGGAAAGGCACTGGATGCCTGGATTGGCATGTTGTTGTCGTTAGGTGGTGTTGAGTCAATTATGACTCACAGTGACTAGTAAGATTATAATTGATTCCCATAACTCTGGATTTTAAGTAGCTATGTTCCGTAAAACAGCCTTATTGTTCTCACCAATTGACTTAATACGTAAATGTTGCAAACAGGAGGGCATCAGGTAAAGTTTTGTTAATAATACACTGCATGGGGCTCCAGGTGAGATTACTTAAAAAAAAAAAAAAAAATCTTTATGATCAGCTGGACCAGCTGGGTTGCTACTCAATGTGCTACTGACAGCCCGTCCAGCTTTTGTCTGTCCTACTTAGCCTTTCCTGGGCCAGCCTTCTCAATTTAGGGAGAAGAGAGATTATCATCCACTAGAGGGTGGGCAAGGAGCCCTGGTGGTGCAGTGATTAAGCTGTTAATAGAAAAGTTGGCAGTTTGAACCCACAAACTACTTACTTCACAAGAGAAAGATGAGGTAGTCTGCTTCCATAAAGATTATAGCCTTGGAAACCCTATGGGGAACTTTTACCCTGTCCTATAGGGTTACCATGAGTTAAAAATCTACTCAGCAGCAACAGGGGTGTGTGTGTGAGTGTGTGTGTGAGAGAGAGAGAGAGAGGGTGCGCTCCACTGGGGCAGGGATTTTGGTCAGCTTTGTGCTCTGCTATGTACCAGCACCAGGAGGAAGGGTGCCTGGCACAAAGTAAGGATGCATTATTTATTTATTGAATGAAAGGGAGACTTTTCTCCAATGCCTTTGAGGGACTGGAGGTTCTCCCTGAGCCCTAAACCATACAAAGGACAAGAAAGTGTATTGGACTATCCTGGGCTGTGCTTTGGGTACCACCTTGGGCAGAGAGCCTCTGGCCTGTGTTAGTCTTCTGTTCTTGGTGCAGCCAGTCACTTCACACTGAGAAGGTCCTGCACACCTGTGCATAGGAGATTGGCTCAGTAAAAGGAGCCTCTCCATATCACAGCACACCTCCCTCCTGTAAGTCATCTGTTCAGGGTATGTCAGTCTGGACACCCCAGTGAGCTGGACTCAGGTCCTCTCATTTACCCTGGAAGGCTCCTCCCAATATCTCATGCACCTTGTGGGCCACACCACATCCTACAAGCCTTACTCTGCTGGGGGTTTGGGTGGTACTCAAAGGCAGCCACCCATAACATCTAAAGCTAAGGGCTATTTTCACAGTGGTGTGGTGCCTAAGGCATTTGACTGCTAATCAGAAGTCTGGTTATTCAAACCCACTAGCCTCTCTGTGGAAGGAAGATGGGGCAATGCACTTCTATAAAGATTCACTGCCTCGGAAACCCAATGGGGGTCGCTATGAGTCAGAATCGACTCAATGGCAGTGAGTTTGGGTTTTTTTTTTTAATCCCTTCCCAGGGTGGGACACCAGCAAGACAATCCACCTGTGTTTTCTATAGCCTCACATGGGTGACCATCTTGACGGGACTGCATTTCTGACAGTGCAACAGCCCCTCTCTTTTATGATTCATGTTTCTCTGTTCACTTGATGAGCTTTAATGAGCACCTACAATGTGCCTGGCTGGGTGCTAGGTGCACAACAGAAAACAAAGCTCATGGCTCACCCCAACTGAAGTTCACAATGAACCATTGCAGGGGACTGTGGAACAAGACTTATGCCCCAAGAGGCAAGTATCTCAGCCCAATAATGTTAACATCCCAACAGACTTCATTTTTTTTTTTTTTGCTCTTCCTTTATCCAGGGAACATTACTGAACAATGACTGGTGCTCTGGCACTGGTCAGTGTGATAGATTTAGCACATGGTCTTTGCTCTGCTCACTATAGACTTTGTCCCATTTATCCTAAAACCCTCAGTGTGGGGTCGTGAATGTTTGTGGATGGTCCCTACTCTGTGGTGCCAGGGTGCCCAATACTCACCATATGCTGACACTCCTCTGCCTTGACCAAGGGCAGACATCATTATGAAGACCACACAGACTCCCATGTGTTCCCATCCTCACCATTCAGGTCCCACCATTCAGGCTGTGAGATGTTAGGCATTGCTTAATCTCTCTAAACCTAACGTCTTCAACCATTACTCTAAACATAACGTCTACAACTAGTAATGGCAACCATTACTCATCTGTCAGTTTGTTGAACTGTGATGGCTTGTGTATTGCTGTGATGCTGGAAACTATGCCATTGGTATTTCAAATAGCAGCAGGGCCACCAATGGTGGAAAGCTTTCAGTGGCACTCCCAGACTAAGACAGACTAGGTAGAAGGACCTGGCAATCTACTTCTGAAAAAATAGGCCAATGTAAACGTTATGAATAGCAGCCAAGTTGACACACAAACTGAACTACCATAAGCACTTAGTGAAAAAAATTGGAATTAAAAATACCATATGATCCAGCAGTACCACTACCAGAAAAAACAAACCAAACTCACTGCCATCGAGTCAGATCTGACTCACAGTGATCCCTCCTTGGGTGTCTGAGGCAGTATCACTTTGGAAGCAGATCACCCAAACTTAGCTCTGAGGAGTGGCTGGTGGGTTTGAACTGGTTAGTGGTCATATGCCTTAGGCACTATGCTACCAGAGCTTCCCAGCAGTCCCACTACTAGGTATATATCTGTGATAGTTAAGGTCATGTATCAACTTGGCTAGGCCTGGTTGAGTGGCTGGGCAGCTGGGTGTAGTATTCCCCATGATGAGACTGGTAATCAACTACATGGTGGAATCAACTGTGAGCAGCTGAGTAGCAGCTGCCTTAGGGATGTGGTCTGTTTCCTGTTTATAAGGAGAAGGCTAGGGAACGGTCTCTAGCTTATGTCTCGTTTGAACCTGCATGTAGCTGTGTCATTGTTCAGCAGCCTGCCATGCTCTGCTGATCTTGGGACTTTCAATGGACTTGAATCAATGGCCTGTGGTGTTGTTTGGTAACATTGGGACTGTACCTTTTTACTTGTTGACTTTGGGTTAGTCTGCCTCAGCAGCCAGCAGCTATCTGAGTGAAGAAAAGCCTCCAGCTTCAGTGGGCCAGGAGCAGGAGGCAAAGCTGAAGCCCAAGGTTGAGGGGCTTTCACCCATACCCTAGAGCCTGGCACTTTGAACTCAGACTTAAAGCCTCCAAATTGTAAGAGAATAAACTCCTGTTTATTCCAGCCATTCCATTTGTGGTATATTCCTGTCAGAGTGGCACTAGGTAACCAAAACAATATCCTAGAGGGATAAGGGGAGCTCTGGTAGCATAGTGCCTAAGGCACTTGACTGCTAACCAGAAGGGTGGTGGTTCAAACCCATCAGCCACTCCTCAGAAGGAAGGTTGGGCAATCTACTTCCGTAGTGGTACTGCCTCAGAAACCCAAGGAGGGGTCGCTATGAGTTGGGTCCGACTCGACGGCAAATAACAACAACAACAGAGGGATAAGAGCCGTCACAGTAACAGATACATGCACAACCATGTTCATAGCAGCAATGTTCCAGTAACAAAAAGATAGAAACAACCTAAGTACCCATCAACAATGAATGGATAAACAAACTATGATACATAACACAATGGACACTATGCAATGTTAAAGAATAATGATGAATCTGTGAAACACCTCATAATATGGATGAATCTGGAGAACATTATACTGAGTGAAATTATTCAATCACAAAAGCACAAATATTGTTTCAGACCACCAATATAAGAAGTCAATAAAAAATTAATTCACAGAAAGAAACATTCTTTGAAGGTTACCAAGGGAGGGAACGGAAGGAAGGGTAAATCACTAACTAGAGGGCAGACACATATTAACTTGGGTGAAGGGAAAGGCAATGTATAATAAGGGGAGGTGAGCACAAAATAATCAAGACAGAGGAAGACTGGGAGGAAGCACAAGTGTTGAAGGCAAAAATAGTGAATATTATTACATACACAGTCTTGCAATAACAGTAATGACAATAATCTGCAAGTGGATACATGACAACATGACCAAAGTAAGTGAGATGAAATCTGGCCATTGTTGCTTTTAAGGAGCATTCTAGCTATACTTCTCCCAAGACAGATTTGTTTGTTCTTCTGGCAATCCATGGTATTTTTCGTTTTCTTCACAACACTACAATTCAAAGGCACCAATTCTTCTTTGATTTTCCTTATTCATTCATTGTCCAGCTTTCACATGCATATGAGGCAATTGAGGAAACCATGGCTTGGGTTAGGCACACCTTAGTCTTCAAAGTGACTTCTCTGCTCTTTAACACTTTAAAGAGGTTGTCTGTAGCAGCTTTGCGTGGTGCAATACGATGTCTTAAACGGAGAGTAGCTAAAGCAAATGGAGGACATGATGAAGTGAAAGAGCTGAACAGAAGATTTCAAAGGGCAACTCAAGAAGACAAAGTGAAGTATTATAATGAAATGTGCAAAGACCTGGAGTTAGAAAAACAACAGGGAAAAGGACATTTGGCACTCCTCAAGCTGAAAGAGTTGAAGAAAAAGTCCAAGCCTTGAGTTCCAATACTGAAGGGTTCTATGGGAAAAATATTGAATGATGCCAGAGCTATCAAAGGAAGATGGGAGTTATATACAGAGTCACTGTATCAAAAAGAATTGGTCTATGTTCAACTATTTCAGGAGTTAGTATGTGGAGCCAACAATGTTGAAAGAAGAAATCCAAGCTGCACTAAAGGTATTGGTGAAAAACAAGGCTCCAGGAATTGATAGAATACCAATTGAGATTTTCAACGAATGGATGCCATACTGGAAGTGCTCACTCCACTATGCCAAAAAAATTTGGAAGATAGCTACCTGATCAACTAACTGGAAGAGATCAATATTTGTGCTCATTCCAAAGAAAGGTGAATCTAACAGAATGTGGAAACTATCAAACAATATCATTAATACCCCACACAAGCAAAATTTTGCTGAAGATGATTAAAAAATTGTTGCAGCAGTACAACAGAGAACTGCCAGAAATTCAAGCTAGATTCAGAAGGTACATGAAATAAGGAATATCATTGCTGATGTAAAATGGATCTTTACTGAAATCAGAGAATGCCAGAAAGATGTTTACCTGTGTTTTCTTCTTAGTAGAAAAAACACAGGGACTTTATGATTCCCAACACAGGGGCAGGTCTTCATGGAGCAGTGGGAGGCAGCTGTGGGGTGGGAGGAAGCCCTACTTGCTAGCAATGAGCAGTTTCTGCCAGACCACAATAACCAATCCTTATTCGGAAACATCTTGGAGATATCCTGGTTGGCAGGCTTGGACTTCTTGCCCTAACTGTTCTTGGGGATCTTGGTCTATATCTACTTCACATTTTCTAGCACCATATAGCAGTGACTGTAGAAGGCCTTCACATGACCCAGGAGTTTCTTGTTGTTGCAACAGTTGATGATTACTTGACTATTGTTCTTGACCGGCTGCGTGTGTACGGAGAAGGGCCCCATATTAAACTCCTCCCCGTCCTGCATCTGCAGCTTCTCTGAGATTATCTCACTCTTGGGCTTGTTGAGGATGCTCATGGTGCTGGCTGTTTCTCATTCTCATCACTCCTGTCTCCTCCGTGTAGCTTCTGACTCTTACCTGTGTTTTCTTGACTATGCAAAGGCATTCAACTGTGTGGATTATAACAAATTATAGATAACATTTGCAAAGAATGGAAATTCCAGAACAATTACTTGTGCTCATGAGGAACTTGTGCATAGGCCAAGAAGCAGTCATTCAAAAAAAAAAAAAAAAAAAAACAAGGGGATACTGTGTGGTTTAAAATCAGGAAAGATGTGCCTGAGGGCTGTATCCTTTCACTATATCTATTCAATCTGTATGCTGAGCAAATAATCCAAGAAGCTGGACTATATGAAGAAGAATGCACCATCAGGATTGGAGACTTATTAACAACATGCGATATTCAGATGACACAATCTTGCTTGCTGAAAGTGAAAAAGACTTGAAGCACTTATTGATGAAGATCAAAGACTACAGCCTTCAGTATGGATTACACGTCAACATAAATAGAACAAAAATCCTCACAACTGGACCAATAAGCAACGTCATAATAAGTGGAGAAAAGTTTGAAGTAATGAAACTACATATTGCATTGGGTAAAACTCCTGCGAAAGATCTCTTTAAAAGTGAAGATGGAAGAGGCGGGGAAAGATGGCGGACTAGGCAGAAGGATTGCACAGACCCTCTTCAACAAAGAAAAGGGAAACCAATTAACACAGACACAGAAGA
>NW_006921590.1:30435068-30449809 GCF_000298275.1 Orycteropus afer afer
AAAAAAAAAAAAAAAAGTGAAGATGTCACTTTAAGACTAAGATGCAACTTGCCCCAACCCATGGTTTTATCAATAGTCTCATATACATGTGAAAGCTGGATAATGAATTAGGTAGATTGAAGAAGAACTGATGCTTTTAAATTGTGACGTTTGCAAAGAATATTGAATGCACCATGGACTGCCAGAAGAACGAACAAATTATGTCTTGGAAGAAGTACAGCCAGAGTGCTCCTTGGAAGCAAGGGTGGTACCACTTCATCTTACATACTTTGGATATGTTGTTAGAAGGGACCAGTTCCTTCAGAAGGACATCATGCTTGATAAAGTTGAGAGTCAGTGAAAAACAGGAAGACCCTCATGAAAAGAATTGTTACAATGGCTGCAACAATGGGCTGTCAAGCATAGCAACAATTGTGAGGATGGGCAAGACCAAGCAGTGTTTGTTCTGTTTATATAGAGTCAATAGACGGCACCTAACATTAAGATAACAATAATATTATCAGTTACCTCATCTGGCAGTTGTAGTGGTTAAATGGAACAATACAGATCAAGTATTAGAACTATGCCAGGAATATAGTAACCTCTTCATAAATGCTAGCTGTCATCATAGGAGTCCTTAGGTGGCACCCAGAGTTAGGTTTTCAGCTGCTAATTGAGAAATCGGCAAGTTGAATCTATCCAGAGACATTTCTAGAGAGCCTTGATGATTTAATTCTGAAAGATCACAGTCATTGAGAACCTTTTGGAGTAATGTTCTACTCTGATACATGCGGGGTTGCCATGAGTCCGAATCACCTCAATGGCAAATGGTTTTGGTTTGGTTACCATCATCATATTTCTGCTGAGTCCAACAGCCTGCAAATCAGAACTAGCTATAAGAGCACAACTTTTGCCTCCTGATTAGTGGATCTTTGTGAGCTCTGGTGGCGTAGTGCCTAAGGCATTTGACTGCTAATCAGAAGAAGGCTGGCGTTTCAAACCCATCAGCCACTCCTGAGAAGGAAGATTGGGCAATCTACTTTCTTAGAGATAACACCTTGGAAACCCAAGGAGGGGTCGCTATGAGTCAAATACACTCCATGGCAGTGAGTTTGGTTCTCTTTTTTGTCTTCCTCTGTGGAGCTCTGGTGGCGTAGTGATTAAGGTATTTGGCTGCTAACCAAAATGTCAGTGGTTAGAACCCATCAGCTTTCCCATGGAAAAAAGAGGGGGCAGTCTCCTTCTGTAAAGGTTTATAGCCTTGGAAACACAATGAGGGTGGCTATGAGTCAAAATTAACTCAATGGCAGCGAGTTTGGGTTTTTATCTTTCTTTCTTGTAGTCCAGAGTTCTGGCATGAATTCTTAAGGGAGGACAATAGAAGCACTCCATCTTGGGGTGGGCAGCCGTTTGGGCAGCCCTCCTAAGTGGCCAGGAGAAAGCCTCAAGCAAGAATGTCCACAGACACAGGAATCTGAAAATCTGCCCACTTCCCAAACTTATAGATGAGTGACCTGAAAAGGCTGGAACTATTGTGCCTGGAAACATAGAGGCATTGCAGGCCTAATCTTGACTTCTGACTTTAAGGAGGAGCCCCTCCTCAGCCCTCCCAGAAACTATTCAACTTATAGAGGCCTTGTGGGGTGGAGAAAGAGGATGTCCAGGCCAGGACATTCAAGGGGAAGAGAAACTATTTACATTTCAGCCAGCTCTATTGTTTCAAAGCACATGGGGTGAACATTCCCCATTGCAATGCAGGATTAAGCAGAATTCTCCACATCTTACAGTTGAAGTCAGCCTAGTTTGACTGTCTAGATAAAGCAAAAATCCTCACTCACCAAATTAACCATCTGAAAAACTGAACCAAACTCACTGCCATTGAGTTAATTGCAACTCAAAGGACCCCCTTTGGGTTTCCAACATGATAAATCTTTACAGAAGTAGATTACCCAGTCTTCCTTCCATGGAATGGCTTCTGGTTAACATTCAAATGCCTTAGGCACTACATCACCAGAGGTCCTTAATTAACCATCTGTTGTTGTTGTTATGTGCTGTCCAGTTGGAACAGACTCATAGCCACGCCTCCTTGGGTTTCTGAGGCAGCACTATGGAAGTAGATTGCCCAGCCTTCCTTCTGAAGAGTGAGTGGCTAGTGGGTTTGAATCGCCAACCTTCCAGTTAGCAGTCAAATGCCTTAGGCACTACGCTACCAGAGCTCCTAATTAACCATCTGTTGTTGTTGTTGTTATGTGCTGTTGAGTTGGACCTGACTCATAGGAACCCCTCCTTGGGTTTCTGAGGCAGTATCACTATGGAAGTAGATTGCCCAACCTTCCTTCCAAGGAGTGGCTGGTGGATTTGAACCTCAAGCCTTCTGGTTAGCAGTCAAGTGCCTTAGGCACTATGCTACCAGAGCTCCTAATTAACCATCTAGGAGAGCCTAAAACTATCTTCCAATATAAAATATGAGACTGTTGGTCTATTATGACCTGGGTGGTGCAAATGTTTAAGGCATTCAGTTGCTAACTGAAAGGTTGGAGGTTGGAGGTTGGAGTTCACACCCAGAGGCTCCTTGGAAGAAAATCTTGGCAATCTGCTTCTGAAAGATCACAAACACTGAAAACCCTATGGAACACAATTATCCTGTGACACACATGGGGTTGCCATCAGTTGGAGTCAACTTGATGACAACTGTGTATGACAACTGAGTTCATTTTCTACAGATGGTATTCCTGCAAGTACAAGAACAAGCTTCATTAGGTTGTTTGAATCAAACGAGTAACCCAGAGTGACCATCTTCCCCTATGAGGAGACCTTGCAGAGAAGCTGCACTGCATGCATTTTCTTCATGCTACGTCTTTAATCACCAAGTTGTGAATGTCAAGAAAAAACAAGTCTGTTGTTCAGAAGTCTTGTTTTGCTGCAGTCAGATAGTGAGGCAAGGCTGAGAGGAATTCTTGAAGAGGTTGGCCCAGCACTGTCTTCAACACCTCTATGTGTGCCCTTCCTTAAAGAAACTGCATCCCACAGCCTACTCCTCCCACAACTTTCTCCATCTCAGCCTTTCAGTTGCCAGTTGTTCAAGATAAAAAACCTTAAGGTTATATTGACCGAGGAGCCTTAGTAGTATAATCATTAAGTACTTGGTTGCTAACTAAAAAGTCGGTATTTTTAACCTACCCAGTAGCTCCACAGAAGGAAAGACCTGGTGATCTACTACCATAAAGACTAGAGCCTGGGAAACCTGATGGGGCAGTTTCATTCTGTCCTATAGGGTCACTGTGAGTTGGAATCAATGGCACACACAACATACTACTGCCCGACAGACTCCCACACCTCACATCTAACCCATAAATAATTCCTGCTAGCTCCCCTTCAGTGTCTGTCCAGAATTAGATCACTGTCCTGGCCCCAGATATCTTCTCAGACCTGGATCACTGCAGCAACCTTCCCCTAATCCTTCCTCCTCTGCCTTCGTCCCTCTACAATCTGTTCTCTACACAGTTGCAACAGGATCATGTATTAAAATATAAGTCCAATATTGACACTCCTTTCAGAATATTCCAGAGTCTAGAGAACTCTTCCCATCTCACACAAAATAAAATCCAAAGTCCCTTCCATGGTCTGTACAATCTCACCCCTCTTGTGCCTACATTACCTTTCAGACCTCATCTCCTGTCCTTGTCCTTTCACTCAGCCCTCTCCAAGTACCTGATCTCATAGTTCTTCCCTGAATTCCCCCTGCATGCTCTAGTCACTGGCCATCCCTCCGGCCGGAAGGTTCTGCTCTCAGACATTACATGGGACACTTCCTCTCACTTCATTCACATCATTGCTCAGGTGCTCCCTCTTCAGAAAACCCTTTCCTGACCATCCTGACAAAAAAGCAGTACTTGCTTACCTGGACTCCCTAGTGGCTCCAATTATTTTCCTTTGTAGCATTACTGATGTGTGAACTATTTGTTTATTGAGTATTTGTTTATTGCTTGTCTCCCTTATGAGAATATCAGCTCCTTCAGTGTTGGACATGGCTCTGTCCGTGGCTATATCCCCAGTATCCAACTATCAGTGGAAGGATCCAATTAATCCTTGTTGAATAAGTGATGATTAAGTGAATGGATGCCAAGAGGGCGGCCCCAGACAGTCACGCTCCCCCACCCACAGCTGACTGAGCAAGTACTGCCACCCCAGGCAACCAGTGGAGGCAGCTCAACCCACACAGATAGTGGAGACTCACTGGGCCAATTCCATGCTGTATCTAGCTTCCTTTTTCTCAGGAGTTTTGGAGGGAAAATTAGCCAGGCAACAGCAAGAAAAAGAGAGCACTCTTGAAGGGTCTAAGTTGCAGAGATGTTGGGCTCACCACGGAAGGACCACAGACTCCATGGCTGGGGCCCCAGGCTATCCCAGCCTTCTGACCCAGGTGCCCTTGGGAGCCATTAGGCCCAGGTGAAGGGTCCTGGGTGGCATAAACAACTCGCATTTGACTGCTAACCTAAAAGTTGGCAATTGGGACCCATCCAGGGGTACCTCAGAAGACAGGACTAGTGATCTGCTTTTATTAAGATTAAAGCCAAGAAAATCCTATGGAATAGTTCTATCCTGTAAACATGGGTCACCATGAGTCAGAATCAACTCAATGGCAACTAATAACAGCAGCAACAGGCCCAGGTGAAGCAGGATATCATGGTTAGTGTTGACACTAGCATTGGGAAGAGGCTAAGGCTGGGGTAGTAAGACTGAGGAATGCTCTTGGTGGCTTGTGGGGTCAGGCTGCTAGGTACAGCATCCCAGAAAAGAAGAGCTGGGAAGCATGCTCATAACTTCAACAACTGATGATGGACTTGAGGATATTCCAAGTAGAAGAAACAACTAGAGCCAGGGGCTGGGGAGCTGGGGAGCTGGGGAACAATTGCTTTGATTGGCTGGAGTATAGGTTTCATACTGGGGGACAAGAAGAGATGTTTCTCGAGCACCTACTGTGACATGTCCTGTACTAGAAGCTACAAGATGAATAAGGCCTGATTTCTCCCATCCTGTTCTACCCTGCACAAGGCAGATCTTAGACATGCTTGGGTAGCCAGCACCTCTCTTTCTCACTCTTTCTGTCTCTCTCTCTCTTTCTCTCTTTCACACACACACACACACACACACACACACACACACATGCACCACACCCAAGGAACAGACATTCTGGGATGAGGTTACTGAATAACCCTAGTCAAGTCTCTAAAGCTCAGTTTTTCCCAACAGAAGACAGGAAGTGGTGCTGGGAGACCCATGGGGCAACTCCCAGTCTGCACCCAAAACCATTCCCAGGAGGCAGCTTCCCTCCTTGAAACAAATCCCTGCCAGTACGTCCTGTTCCTTCCAAAAAATAAAAAAAGTACCCAACTATTTCCCCTCTCATCAGAAAAGTTTAGAAGTTGCTAAGGTATGTGTTCAGTGAAAGAGAGCAGGGTCCAGAGCAGTAGGCGACCATGATACTGTGATATTGTCATGACAGTGTGAAATGTCATCATAATAGAACATAGTTAACGTCACTTAAGTATTTATGTGAAGGTTGTTGAAATGGCAAATGTTGTTGTATGTGCTGTCAGTACATATATATTTATCACACACACATACATAAATGTCTCCATAATATAGAATGTAGAGAGAGGTAAGTTCTGGAAAGAAACAGATATTACAATATAGGGTGGGTGGCAGGAATGGGATAGAGGCTTTGTCTTTATTGTGTTTTCTTATACACATTTTGAATTTTGTGTCAATTTATGCATTATTTAATCTAAATAAGCAACTAATTAATTTAAGATTTTGTTTTAATTCCCAGGCTCTGAGGTCCAGACTGGTTCTTCATGAGCTAGTCCCCAAATGTGGTGTCCTACACGCCTTCCTCACTATCCCATGCCCTCCAGGTACTGTGGCCAGAAGCAGTCCAGGTGCTCTGGCCAATCTGTGCACAGAGCTCATCGATTGGGAGGCACACATGTAAGAGCCAATGGAGGCTAGGGAGCTGGGTGAGCCAGGCCACATCTGAGCTGCTCCCAGCACTGTAGCCAGATGGGGGGGTGGGGGATGAAATCCAGCATTCACTCTGCTCAAGAATCAAGATCCCAGGGGGAGGAAGTCTCATGGACCTGATCTAGGTCTGCTGCCTACCTGTTGTGTCAGGATGATAGCAGAAAGGACCTGGGGTTGGGACTGGGCATCCTGCACATGCCTGGAATCACCTTTACCTTGGCTGACCACAGTGGAAAGGCTTTATTCCCTAGAGGAAGTTGGTGGTATTTGTGCCAGGAAGGGTACCAGGCCACCAAAAGTGGTTGAATGGCTCCCACATGGCTCCCACAATGCAGTTGACATTGGAGGGGGAAAATACTGGCATGGTGGCTAATCAAATCAAAGGGAGTAAAGGGCCACGGAGACAACACTCATTTCCCATTGATAGAGGGCCTGAGAGAGAGAGAGGAATCCCAGGTCTGGAAGGCTTGTAAAACTCTTTGAACATGAAGTTACAATTTCAGAGGCAATTAATTGGATTCGGGGTGTATGACTCATGGTATAAGTCCATTGGGGCTTAAAGTGCCTAACGTGCCACACCTTGGGACTGTACCTTGGCTTTTAAAAGGAGTAAAAATCGGAAGCAGAAGATGCTCTTGGAGGATTTAATGGCCCAAGGAGACTGAAGGTGGGTAGACTAGCACGGCACAATCCTGAATTTCCTGCCTGGGTGGCCTAAGTCTTGGCAATATTAGGGTCTCCCCAGAATCTTTTTTTTTTTTTTTTTTTTTTCATGAAAATGTTGAAATAACTGGAGCTGAGAGACAACATCACCCTCACAAATCTGGCATGAAAATTCCTGCCATGAGTCTGGAGGCTCAGGCTGCCAAATACCAATGTTCTCACTTGCTTGGTCAATATTAAACAATGACTAACACCAATGAGTAGGGATAATTAAACACAGTTTTTGGGGATTGCTTTTTATTACATTAAAACCCATATTTTGAAATAGCTAAAAGGCTAACTCTATATCTCACCTACTGTTATCAATAAAATATTAACTTCAAACAATCTGGGACAGGCAGCGAAGGGGATTATAAAATTATAGTTGATGCCAAAAGGTGAAAGGCTTTGGAATAAGCTCAATGTTGTCAGCCACAGACAGGGCTGGACACCCATGATTTCTCCTGGTGATTCAAACTTTCAACATTAGGGCCCCACTTTAACTTCAAGACACTTCTAGTCTCCTCTGCAAAAATAGCTTTTCTTGTTGTGCAACATGAACTTGTGTGTGTGTGTGTGTGTGTGTGCGTGCGTGAGAATGCAAGTGAGTGATTTGGTGAATGTTTACAGAGCAAATTCATTTTCCATACAGCAGTTGATATACATTTTGTTTCATGACATTGATTACAATCTCAATAATGTAACATCTCATTCCTGTGATTATCTTTTCCCTGTGTCCTTCTTTCCTGTGCATTCCTGTCCTCTGAACTATCTCCCTGTGAAAATGCTGCCCTTCTGATCTCCCATGGTTGATTGTTCTAAGGAATATACCTTCTTGATGTAAATGTTCACCTTATATGCCTGTGTATTGTTTGGCTGGAAGCCTGAGGAATGAGTTCAATTCCAGGCCCGAAGGGTGACTAGTGACCATAGTCTCGAGAGTGTCACCAGGTTCTATCAGACCAGTAAGCCTGGTCTTTTTTAAGATTTTGAGTTTTGTTTCATGTTTTCCTCCCACTCTATCCAGAATCTCCAATTTTGATCCCTTTCCCAGTGGTTGACAGTAGTAACCAGGTACCATCTAGTTCTTCTGGTCTCATGGTCATATAGGCTGAGGTTCACATGGACTAGTCCCTCAGACTGATTTTTCCATGTGTCTTTGGTTTTCTTCATTCGTCTTTGCTCCAGGCAGGGATAGACAAATCTTGATGGTCACTTACAAGCTTTAAGACCCAGTACCTACTCCCCAAAGTAAGATATAGAACAATGTTTTTGCGTAGTAGCCACATGACCTTTTTCAAGCAATGACTTGGAGCTGTCTGTAAACCTCTGGAAGGGGCTCTAGGGGCCTGTTGACCCCAGTCTGTCTCCTCAACAGAATGACCTACTGACCCACTGTACTTGTTACTAGAACAAAGAGGATTTTGATGACTTTGAACTTCAAGAGCTGTAGTGAGGAGAGTGACAAACTGGGATAAGTTGGTCACCCTCCCTCCCAGTCATACAGCTGCCTCCTCCACTGGAATCCATGAGGACCAAGGAGAGGACTGTGGGCTTAACATGAACAAATCAAATAACAATAACTTCTCCTGTGTGGTGTTCCTCCTGCCCCAGACTCTGAGCCATGGGCTTTTAATACATTATCTCCTCTTACACTTTCTATAAATGTTCTCCCCATGGGTTCCAGAGAAGCCAAGTGACCTGTCTAGTTTCACAGCCAATAGATGGAGAACCAGGAATGGGGACACAGTTCTATCTGACATTTCCCTCTGGAGCAACATGAATATAAACTGAATGATCTTTCTATGGTCTTTTACACCACTTGTCTTCTTTTTCCTTTTCCTTTTTTTTTGAGAAACCCTAAATTTTTTAAAAAACTTTGTACTCTCCCACAGATTTTCAAACTACACTCTAAATTATTTTATCATAAGTCTAAATTGTTTCAAATAAATATAATTCGGATATACTATAAATATTAAGTAGAACTATCATATCACTCTTTAAAATGTATCCAGTGATGGGAATACAAATTGTCATAACCATATGAAAGGGAATTTGCTAATATCTAGCAAAATTACATAAGTATTTACTCCTTTACCTACCAATCCTACTTCTAGGAGTCTATCTCAAAGATACACTAGCAAAAATCACAAAATGATGTATCACAAGGCTATTTACCAAAGCACTACTTGTAATAACAAAAGACCAGAAGTAATCCACATTTCTAGCAATAGGGACAGCCCCTGTTGGTTTAATAAACCATAGCAAATCCATACAATGGAGTACTATAAAAAGAAACGAGGAGAATCTGTTTATGTGTTCTTGGTATAGTATACATGGCTTATTGTTGAGTAGGAAGCTCTGGTAACATAGTGCCTAAGACACTTGACTGCTAACCAGAAGGCTGGATGTTCAAACCCACCAGCCACTCCTCAGAAGGGAGGTTGGGCAATATACTTCTGTCGTGATACCACCTCGGAAACAAACCCAAGGAGGGGTTGCTATGAGTTGGGTCCAACTCAATGGCACATAACAACAACAACAACATTGTTGAGTAAAAATAGCAAGGTGTAGAATCATGTCTACAGTGCTATCTTTATCTAAGGGCTATGGGAATATAAATTCTATATACATATATATAGTAACTATACACACACACACGCACACACAAATAAAACCAGAAAAACCAAACTTGTTGTTGAGTCATTTGTAACTCATAGCAATCCTATAGGACAGAGCAGAACTTCCCCATAGGGTTGCCAAGGCTGTAAATCTTTATGGAAGCAAACTGCCTCATCTTTCTCCTGTTACAGCTGGGGATTTGAACCACTTTTGGTCAGCAACTCAGTGCTTTAATTACTACTATGCCACCAAGGCTCCTATATATACATAATATAGAACTATAACTATGTACATGCATATATATAGTTATAGATTGAATTATGTCCCTGTGGTGCAGTGAATTACTTGGTATGGCTCTTCTGGCCATGGCCTTTGTGACTCCCACCAGATGTCTGGGTGAGATTATGCAAATGTAAGGTGCTTGTGGCCCACCAAGATGGTTGGATAATAATAATGTAAATAAGACACAAGGGGTGGAATCATGCAAATAAGGTGTATGGAACCCTAACATGGGGATTGGTCAGTTTTGCCATTTAGCTTAAAATGAGCCAGCCCAGAGGCAGAACAGGGGATTTCACTACTATCAAGAGAGAAGAGTCAGAAGTGGTGCTTGTCCTTGGACCCGAGATCCCTGGCTGAGATGGCAGAGAGAGGGCAGGGAAATGGCAGAGAGATGGCAGGGAGACAGCAGAGATACCATGATAGCAAAGGCATTAGAACCAGAGACAGCATGAGACAGAGCGGTGAGCTTCCCAGTCCATGGATTGAAAAAGCTGAGTGCCTTTGGGCGGCAGGAGGCCTGCTGGTAGAATGGAGTGCTTCTCTGGGCAGCTATTTGGCAAAGCTAAAAGAGCTCTGTAACACTGGGTGAACAAGGTAGGGGCTGAGGCCAGAGAGAAGCATGCCAATAGCACAGCTGAGAAGCTATCCTGACTGAAGAACTGTATACTGACTTGTTTTTGATCTTGAATTGGAACCTGTCACTTCCCTAATAAACTCTGTGGTAGTTAAGTGTGTGTGTCAACTTGGCTGGGCCTGGTTGAGTGGCTGGGCAGCTTGATGTAGTGTTCCCCATGATGAGACTGGTAATCAACTCTATGGTGGAATCTACTGTGAGCAGCTTAATAGCTGCCTTAGGGACGTGGTCTGCTTCTTGTATATGAGGGGAAGCCTTGGGGAATGGTCGCTAGCTTATGGCATGCTTAAACCCTGCATGTAGCTGTGTCATTGTTCAGCAGCCTGCCATGCTCTGCCAACCTTGGGACTTTCAATGGACTTAAATTAATGGCCTGCCATGTGGCTTGGTAACATCGGGACTGTGCCATTTTATTTGTCAACCTTGGGCTTGTTAGCCTCAGCAGTCAGTAGCTGCCTGAGTGAAAAGATACCTCTAGCTTCAGTGGACTGGGAATAAGAGGCAGAGCTGAAGCCCAAGGTCGAGGGGCTTTTACACAGCCCCTAGAGCCTGGCACTTTGAACTCAGACTTAAAGCCTAAGAATAAACTCCTGTTTGTTAAGGCCATCCCATTTGTGGTATATTCTTGTCCGAGTGGCGGTAGGTCACCAGAACAAACTCCATGATCATGAGTATTGTCTGTGAGTTCTATGTGGTCATTACAATGAATTATTGAAACCAGCAGAGAAGTAGAGAGTGCCATGAGAGGAACGATTGGTGTCAGAATTGGTAGAAAGGTTGGAGGGTGGTGGCATGTCTGACTTCTGCCTCATAGGAATCAGCCTTGGGCTGCTGCTGATAATTATGATCCTGCCTCCTTGTTGTGAAGTTAGAGAAGGTCATAGCATGCTACTTCCTGCCCTTTTTGCAGTTCCCAAAAAAGTTACGTTAAAGTCCTAATCCCAGGACTGTGATCCTGTTTGGAAATAGAGTTTTTCTTTGGTTATATTAATGAAGTAATACCACAGTAGGGTGGGTCCAAAACCTAATCTTTCTTTCTTTTTTTTTTTTTCAGAGCTTTTATATTTGAGTTTATTCTTCATTTGACTTTAAAACACTACCAATTGTTGAATATTAGAACAAAGACAATAACAAGTAGTGAGTATATGATTACAGTCCTTCACTTATTCACTACCATATAAAATGCCAGTAGTGAGTGCTATTCACTCACCCCCATTAAGATGTCTGACACTGAACCCCATCTCTGGGGTGATGGTCATCATCCTCATAGGCTTCTCCATTGTAATGGTGTCGCTGTTCCTGGTTTGGATCAAAGTCCACCAGTTCTACCTGATCCATTTCGTCAGTCTCCTCCACTTCCTTTCTCTCAGGCAGGAGTTTCTCCAGCAAAGAGAGTTTATCAGGAGAGAGAAAGCCATTCTCAGGAAAGTTAACATTAAATTCGATGATTAAGCACCCCTTTTCACATGGTCTACGATAAATTGGCATGCCTTCGTTCAGCACACACTTAATACCTTCATGCTTGACAATCTGACCTGGATGAGAGGTGATGACTACGGTTCGATTGTCAAGAGTGGATATTGGCTTTTGGAAGCCGCACAATGCTTCAACCAGCTGTATGTCCATACACGTGCAAAGGTCTTCTCCTCATCTAGTAAAAACAGCATGGTCTTTCTGATCTAAAACAATGATAATATCTCCTGGCTCCAGTCCTGGCTCTTGGTCTCCTTCACCATGGAATATTATCTTCTGGCTATCTTTCATGCCTTTGTCAATATGAACTTTTAGAATCTTCTTCTCTCAAACTATCTTCCTTCCATTGCAACTTTTACATCTATCTTTAGGGCTGATCTGTTCCCCATGGCCCTGACACTCCATGCACACAGACTGAATTTGTCGAACCATTCCAGGTCCTATCTGATGAATTCGTATCTGCATTCCAGTACCCCAACAATTAGGACAGCACTTTGCTGCTCCTTTCTTACCACCTCTACCTTCACATTTGTCACAAATCACATTCTTTTGCGGAGCTAGTTTTCTTGTTGCACCATTACATAAATGTTCTAATGTTACTGAGAGTTGATGCACAACATTTTTTCTTCTCCTTTCTCTCGGCATCCTTCCACCACCTCCAAAAAACATATCAAAGATGTCCATGGGGAAACCAAAACCACCACCTGCTCCACCCTCTTTGATGACCGGTTCTCCTCCTTTGTCATATGATTCTCTTTTCTTTGCATCAGAGAGCATTTCATATGCTTGAGAAATCTGTTTAAACTTCTTGCCTTCATTTGGATTCTTATCAGGATGATACTTCAAGGCCAGTTTCCTATAAGCTTTTTTCAACTCTTCCTGGGTGGCACTGGGTTTGACCCCAAAAACATCATAGTAAGTGGTTTCTTTCACCATTTTCTACAGCGGTTGAGCGGGCGGAGGTTGGTGTGGGGGAGCGGGAAAGAGTGCGTAGCTGTGCTCAGTTCGGGCAGCTGCCGATCCACTGCCTCTCGCCGAGCGTTCTGGAAAGTTCCCAAAAAAAACTGGTCTTTCTAAGTGGTGCCTTATAAAGGGGAGGACAGTCAGTGAGACACACACACCCGGGAAGGACTCCAATTGACAGAAAAGACAGGGAACCAGGGAACATGTTAATAGTAAGGACAAATCTAGACTACAGGAAATTCTACAGAGCAGATGACCTGCTCTCTTTGACAAGTAAATGGCAAGAAAAGAAAAAGGAAGAAGAAAGATATAGAATTGCTATGTATTACCAAAAACTTAAGAGACATGTCAACCTAATGCAATGCGTGAACTTTTTAGATCCTGATTTAAGCAAATTACCTGTGAAAAACCACTAATGAACCAATTGGGGAATTTAAGTGTGATTGGATATATGATGATATTAAGGATTATTTGATAATTTTTAGGTGTTAGAATAGCATGTGTTTATACTTTTGAAGAAAGAGTCATTATTTCTTTTTTTTTTTTTTCTATTTTGATTTGGGTGAAAGTTTTCAGAAATTTACAGAGCAAATTCACCTTCCATACAGCAGTTCACATACACTTTGTCTCATGACACTGACTACAATTCACCACAATGCAACAGCTCCCCTCCCTATTCCTCCCCATAGTTACCTCTTCCCTGTGTCCATCCCTTCATGCACTCCTGCAGCCTGAGCTGTCTCCCTGTGCATAAACAGCCCTTCTATTCTCCCACGATTATTCTCTCCAAGGAATGCATCTACCTCAGGTAAATGTTCAACTCATATGCCTGTCTTTTGTTTGACTGGAAGCCACAGGTGTGGGTTCAATTCCAGATCTGAAAGGCAGCTATGGGCCATAGTCTCAGTGGTTCCACCAGGCTCTATCAGACCAGCAAAACTGGTCCCCCACACACACTTTTTTTTTTCCAAATGATTTTGTGTTTTGTTCCACATTGTTCTCCCTCTCTATCTAGGATTTCCTACACAAATCCCCCTCTGGGTGGTTGACAGTGGTAGCTGGGTACCATCTAGTTCTTTTGGTCTCATGGTCATATAGGCTGAGGATTGCATGGTGTGCCAGTTGCTAGGAATAGTAGTTTCCATGAATCTTTGGTTTTCTTCATTCTTCCTTGCTCTGGACAAGGAGAGACCCATCATTGCATCTAGATGGCCGCTTGCAAGCTTTTTAAGATCCCAGTCGCTACTCGCCAAAGTAGGAGATGGAACAATGTTTTGTGCAGTATGTTATGCCAATTGAGCTTGATGTCCCCTGTGACTATGGTCCCAAGCCCAGAGGTTCAACTACTTGGTCCCTCTGGGTAGCTGGCTGTGACCAAGAAGTGACTACAACCTTGTCCCTTGTCAGCTCTACTATATACCTGGGAATTCTTACAGAACATACAAATACACTTGTAGGACCATTGTCTGCCAACCCTATACATGGTCTTGGGTACACTCCCCGCTGCATAGACATACCTAATAGTTCAGCTTGTTCACCCATCTATCCACCTGTGTACCCATGTTTGGCTTCACTGACAATGCAGTACTGTATGTGCAAAAGGGTTCATCTTTGTTGTCCGCACTTCCCATGTACCCTTCTATGTCTTTCTCTTCCTCAATGCCACCATGTTGATCACTCATATTTGGTACATTGCCCTTCTCTTCACCCAAATCAGTGCTTACCTCCACCTATCTAACAGTGTTCCCTACACTTCCCTCCCACCCCTGCTAACCAACAAAGAAAAGTTCCTTCCATATATAAACCTTTCCTTGACTTTTATAATAATGAACTAATACAATATTTGTCCTTCTGTGATTGACTTAATCACAGATCCTCCCAAGTTCATCCACGTTTTGTGTGTTTTGCAGATTCTAGGTTATTCTTTAGGGTTGCAGTATTCCACTGTTTGTATGTACCATAGTTTGGTTATCCATTCTCAGTTGATGGACACCTAGGTTGTTTCCATCTTTTGGCTATTGTAAATAGTGCTGTGATGAACATGAGTGTGCATATGTCTGTT
>NW_006921590.1:30450555-30451070 GCF_000298275.1 Orycteropus afer afer
TTTTGTGTATGGTGTGAGGTACAGATCTTCTTTCATTTTTCTGCAAATGGATATCCAGTTTTGCCAGCACCATTTATTAAACAAAACTTCTCTTCCCCATTTAATGGATTTAGGCCCTTTGTCAAAGATCCACTGATCATAAGTCAATGGATCTAATTCTGAGTTCTCAATTCTACTGCACTGGTCTATGTGTCTGTCATTATACCAATGCCAGGCAGTATAGTAGGTTTTGAGATCCAGCAGTGTGAGACCTCCTACTTTGTTCTTCTTCTTCATTAGTGCTTTGCTTATCCGAGGTCTCTTTCCTTTCCATATAAAGTTAGTGATTGGTTTTTCCATATCCTTAAAAAATGTTGATGTGATCCGGATTGGGATTGCATTGAATGTATAGATTGCTTTGGGTAGAATTGACATTTTCACAATGATCAATCTAAGAGTCATTATTTCTTGTTATGTTGTTGTTAAGTGCCGTCGAGTCGTTTCCGACTCATAGCGACCCCATGCACAGCAGAATG
>NW_006921590.1:30451956-30531409 GCF_000298275.1 Orycteropus afer afer
AGTGGATGTGCAGAGGGGGCAAAATACTCGACCTTCCTTCCAAGGAGTGGCTGGTGGGTTTGAACCGCTAGCCTTCTGGTTAGCAGTCAAGTGCCTTAGGCACTATGCTACCAGGGTTATATGGTAATAGTTGTTAAAGCTGACTGTGGACATGTGGGGATTTGTGTTATTATTTTCTCTACTTTTGCGATGGTTTGAAAATTTTCATAATTAAAATGTTTTTTTAAAAAAAAGTGAAATGGCATTTCCTGGACTTCTTTAAAAATGCCCCCAGTAATACCCAAATATATAATAGTTATATATTTGACAGAATTAGAATAATACATAAAATCTGAGAGAAAAGAAGTAAACCTATTGAAATGAAGTTTTTTGTTTTTTAACAGCCAAAATGGTCTGTCTTTAGTTGTTTATAATTTTTATTGTGATTTGGGTGAAAGTTTACAGAGCAAATTCATTTTCCATACAGCAGTTCATACACATGACATTGACTGCAATTTCCCACAATGTAACACTCTGTTCCCACTTCCTCCTCATAGTTACCTTTTCCCTGTGTCCTTCCCTGCCATGCATTGTCATCACCACCCCCACCCCCAGAGTTATTTCCCTGTGCAAAACTGTCCTTCTGTTCTGCCACAATTGATTGCCCTAAAGAGAGTATTTACCTGATGTAAGTGTTCACTTCATATGCCTGTGTACTGTTTGGCTGGAAGCCACAGGAATGAGTTCAGTTCCAGACCTCAAGGGTAACTAGGGGCCATAGTCTCAGGAGTCTCACCAGGCTCTGTTAGACCAGCAATTCTGGTCTTTTTATTTTTTATTTTTTTTTTTTTATGATTTTGAGTTTTGTTCTACATTGTTCTCCCACTCTATCCAGGATCTCCTGCACCAATCCCCCTCTAAGTGGTAGACAGTGGTAGCCAGGCACTATCCAGTTCTTCTGGTCTCATGGTCATATAGGCTGAGGATCCCATAGTCCACCAGTCCCTCAGACTAATTGTTTCCATGTGTCTTTGGTTTTCTTCATTCTTCTTTGCTCTGGATGAGGAGAGACCCATTATTGCACGTAGATGGCTGCTTGCAAGCTTTTAAGACCCCAGTCACTACTCACCAAAGTAGGAGGTAGAACATTTTTGTGTAGTATGTTATGCCAACTGAATGAAGCTAGTTTTCTAAAGGTTGGGGGCATTCCATTCTAAATGGCTTTTAGGAATTTTTTGTCCCATATCACACTTAAGTTGATAGGCTGCTTTTAATTTACTTTCTGGAAACTATTAGCATAAAGAGAAGGTAAAAATACTATTCTTGTTCATCATGCAAAGTCATCTGAGTTTAGGATGTCAAAAGGAAGTCAATGGTGCAGCTACTGTGAAAAATAGTTTGGTGTTTCCTCAAAAAACTGAACATGGAACTGCCATATAACCCAGTAATCCAATCCCACGTGTATGTCTCAAAAAAAGGACTGCAAACAGAAACTCGTACATCATTGTCCATTGCAACAATTTTCACAATGACTGAAAGTGGGAACAACTCAAATGTCAATCAACAGATGAACGGATAAACAAAATGTGGGATATACGTACAAGGGAATGACACAACATGGACGAACCTTGAAAACATCATGCTGAGTGAAATAAGTCATTAAGGACAAATGTTGTGTGATTTCATTGATATGAAACAAGCAAATACATAGAAACTAAGGATCATTGTTGCTGTTATGTGCCGTTGAGTCAGACCCAACTCATAGTGACCCCTCCTTGGGTTTCTGAGACAGTATCACTATGGAAGTAGGTTGTCCAACCTTCCTTCTGAGGAGTGGGTGGTTAGTTTGAACCACCAGCTTTCTGGTTAGCAGCCAAGTGCCTTAGGTACTACACTGCAGCCCAGGAAAGTTTGACTGGCAGTCCAATGGGACCAGGCAAAGTGAGAAGAAAGTAAGGGCCTCCCAGGACACTTGCCTGTTACTAGCAACTGGGGGCCTGCCCTGATTGCTAACTGCAGTAAGGATGGGCCATCAGAGCTTCAAGGAAATCCCCAGATGAGGGTGTGTGTATGTGGTAGTTAAGTTTTTATGTCACCTTGGCTGGGTCTGGTTGAGTGGCTGGGCAGCTGGATGTAGTGTTCCCCATGATGAGACTGGTAATCAACTCCATGGTGGAATCTACTGTGAGCAGCTTAATAGCTGCCTTAGGGATGTGGTCTGCTTCTTGTATATGAGGGGAAGCCTTGGGGAATGGTCTCTAGCTTATGGCATGCTTGAACCCTGCATGTAGCTGTATTGTTGTTCATCAGCCTGCCATGCTCTGCCAACTTTGGGACTTCCAATGGACTTGAATTAACGGCCTGCCATATGGTTTGGTAACATCGGGACTGTGCCTTTTTCTTGTCAACCTTGGGGCTTCTCAGCCTCAGCAGCCAGCAGCTGTCTGAGTGAAGAAAAGCCTCTAGCTCCAGTGGGCCAGCAGCAGGAGATAGAGCTGAAGCCCAAGGTTGAGGGGCTTTCACCCAGCCCCTACAGCCTGGCACTTTGAACTCAGACTTAAAGCCTCCAAACTATAAGAGAATAAACTTCTGTTTGTTCAAGGCTTCCCATTTGTGTGTGGTATATTCTTGTCAGAGCAGCACAGTGTGTGTGTTAAAAGTTGGCAGAGCACTTCTCCAGAAAGGCTTCACTGCCCCTGCTCCCTCCATTCCCCCAACTCAATCTCCCCCTCATGTGGCAGGGTGAGAAGGGAGGGTGAGGGTCAGAGAGTCTTGAGTCCCCAAGAAAGACCCCCTGTGAGTGCAGCCACCCAATGCATCTTGCTTGGGGCATTAGAACTGTGAACTCCAAGCAAACCTCTGACCCCACCCCACTTCTACTTTCCCTGAAGCAGAGCAGAATGTAGCCCTGGACCCACATGCAGCCAGCCCAAAGCAAGAACATTTGATCAGACTGGAAAACGTGTCCTTGCCTGTGTCCCCACTTGTTCTGCCTAAGCTACCTTCTCTCATCTCACCCCCGCCCTTCAGATCCTGCACTCCCTTGGCCATGGCCGCTCAGCTATCACCCATGAAAGGGTGATGTGGTCTATGCATGTGCTCCTTGACTTATGGGCAGCATAGGGGCTGCACAGAGGGGTGCTCAACAGGGCTTGAGTGAATGGAGGAAGAAAGGAATAGGTGATGCTTACTGCCCGTGAAACCTCCAGGAAGTGTCCTATTCATTTAGTCCTTGGCTCCATGGCTGCAAAAGGAAATGGCAATTGACCAAGCCCAGAGGGTTGCAGCTTTTCAACTTCTTCCATGGAAAAAGTTCAAAGCACAGTAATTCCTCAGTCTTAGAGGGCCAAGAGGAGCCTGGGTTGTGAGAGCAGTTTGCAACCCGCTGCCAACTTAAAGACTGACAGTTAGAACCACCCAGTGGTTCTGCAGGAGAAAGTCCTGGCAATCTGCTTCCACAAAGATTACAACCAAGAAAACCCTATGGGGCAGTTCTTTTCTGTAGATGGGTTCTCCGTGAGATGAGATGGCTGCTAACAACTGGATAGCCAGGACCTGAATCGGCTTCCCCAGGCCTTGCTCAGCCTCCATCCAGATATGTGAAAAGCAAGAGCCTCAGACACTCTCTGGCTCACAGGTGCCCCAAGCAGCCAGCCTAAGCAGGTGTCAGTAATTCATTCTGCAGAGGCCCCAGAGGCTCAGGCCTCTGCACCTACCCCAATTCAGAAACTTCCTACTTGGGCCAGTAACCCTGTGCAGGAGAACAGGGGACAGCAAGGATTTACACCATCAAAACTAGGTATCCTCAATGTGGTTAGGTACCCATGAGTCTACTTTTGACTCGTAATGACTCGTGATCACCAAGTCTTTCTCACACAGAGCTGCTGCACGGGTTCAAACCTCCATCCTTCCAATTAATAGCTGAGCAGTTAACCATTGTGCCTCCAGGGCTCCTAGCCCTGCCCTAAAGCAATGGAATCAGACTCTCTGGGGTGGGGCCCAAAACTCAAACCAAACTCATTGCTGTCAAGTTGATTCTGACTCATGGCAACCCCATGTGTTACAGAGTAGAGCTGCTCCAGAGCGTTTTCATGGCTGTAACCTTTATGGAAGCAGATTTCCAGGTCTTTCTTCTGTGGTGCCACTGAATGGTTTCAAACCGCCAACCTTTAGGTTACTAGATAAGTGTAAACCATGAAGCTTGTCAGGGGATTACCATGTGCAGCCAGGACAGGAAACCTGACATGGAATGTGAAAAAGTGGTGAGAAGGAGGGGCTGATGGTGAACCTCTGGCCACAGACATTCATGGTGACCTGCTTCACCTGTAAGGGATCCTGCATGATAGTGTTTGCTGTGGTCCTTCACTTTTCCAAGATAAAATACAGACTCTTCAGCTTGTCGGGAACTCCCGTGGCATAGTGCCTAAGGCACTTGACTGCTAACCAGAAGGCTGGTGATTCAAACCCACCAGCCACTCCTCGAAAGGAAGATTGGGCAATCTACTTCTGTAGTGTTACTGCCTTGGAAACTCAAGGAGGGGTCGCTATGAGTCGAATTGACTCGATGGCAATGAGTTTGGTTTGAGTTTTTAGCTGGTCACAGGACAGAACACCCACTGTCCAGAAAACAACCTTGAGTAGTGTGGTGTTTGTTCTGGGAGCGTTGTTGGGCCTCCTGCTCCTAATGGTGTCAGAGAAAGCACTAGGTTAGGCTGGCAGGTGGGAGACTGCAGGGGAAGAACATGGGCTTTGTGGTCAGTGTTGTTTTAGAACAGACACTGTGGTCTTGAAAAAATAACATAATCTCTCTGAGCCTTTTCTTCTATTAAATGAGGGCAGTATTTCCGGCTGCCTCAGAGATTTGAGATGAGGGATTTAATGAATAACCTGACTGACTTCTGGCACCCAGAAGAGCTTGGTCAAAGGGAACTGTCATTAGCATTCATGTGGGACCCATTAAAGAGACTTGTAACAATGAGGAGACTTCTTGGAAGGGCAAGCACAGGCTCTCAATCAGTGTGTCTGTCTCTCTCCCCTGTGACTGACCCACAGAGCACCAGGGTTCCTAAGGGCTGGTGGTGAGGGGAGTACTGCCTGTCAGGGAAACTGCTGCACCCAAGATGCCACGTGAGGCTGAGGAACATGTCTGGCTGAGTGAGGCAAAATTCGGTGGTAGTTACGGAACCCACTGAGTCACAACCTGGCTTTTGCAACACTCTGGTGCAGGGAGGCTGGAATGGAGCCACCACTATGCTATGCTTCCTGTCCTTTGGAGTGCTGCAGGGCATGCAGGTGCATCTGCAGTTCTGTGGAAAGGGCTCATGCTCTGAAGGCAGACGGATTTGTGTGCAAACCAGGCTAGGCTTCTTCCTACCTGTGTGGCCTGGGACAAAGACAGAACTCCCCTGAGCCTCAGTGTCCTCATAGCGACCCCACTTTGGGTTTCTGAGGTGGTATCTCTATGGAAGTAGATTTCCCAGTCTTCCTTCCGAGGAGTGGCTGGTGGGTTTGAACCCCCAGCCTTCTGGTTTGCAGTCAAATGCGTTAGGAACTATGCCACCAGAGCTCCTATCTATAAAGTGGAAATGTTAATACTGACCTCCCAGAGCAATGCTGAGGATAATAAGGGAATACACAAGTAATGTGCCTAGCACTCCATAGTACAGACAGGCTCAATCCCCATTCAGACACCTTTGTCTCCCCATGATGAGAGGGGATGAGAGGGCCACACCTATAAGCCAGATTTCCAGCCAAGGATGCAGACTCACGTGGGATGGCTGGGTGACATCAATGTCTGGTAATAAGTGGGTGACCAAGCTTGGCTTATCAAACTACTGGAAAGGAAATCCTCTAAGACTCCCACCTCCATCCCTAAAGACATCAGTGAAGTCTGATGCAACTTGTATTCTTGAGAAACTGGGCTGTGGCGTCCTCTGGGAGCCTTCCCTAATTGCCTACCATACCTTGGGGTCAGCTAGGTGCCTTCCTCTGAGCTCCTGCTGCTCCATATGCATGTGGTTGTCCCATATGTATGGTGCGCACAGTGAGGTTGGGCTGTGTTATGTTCATCTCTGTATGCCTCACACCCAGCATGAGAGTCTTGCTGGTTCAGTCTCCTGGGTCCCAAACATAGATTGAGGACATTCAAAGAGCAGGCGAAGTCCCACCTTCCAGAGGCAGACACCTCATTCACCTCAGGAAGCCAGGGAAGCTGCAGCTGGACTATCCTGACCCTAGGATCCTCTGAAGATGCCAATCTTCCTCAGGAGACCAGCCAACTTGGCAGGTAGGCAGACAGATCTTTCTAGGGTCTCCTCAGCCTCCTTAGCTCACTGGCCTGGCCTGAGCTATGTACCTAGCAGCCTTTGGAGACTGGTTTATGTCAAGATGTATTGAAATTCTAACCCCTGTACTTGTGAATGTGACCCTGCTTGGAATTTGGGTTTTCTTTTGTTATGTTAACGACGTCATTACCAGAGTAGGGTGATTCTTAAACCTAATCACTTCTGAGTGTTTTTCTTATAAAAAGAGCAGAACAAATATAGACACACACAGGGAGAAGACAGATGCCATGTGAGGACCTATCTACAAGCAAAGGAATGCCAAAGATGAATGACAGACAGAAGAATCAAGGAGAGAGTCCCACAGAAGAAATTGACATAGCTGGTACTGATTTGGACTTTCAACTTCCAAAACTTTGAGAAAATAAATTCCTATTTGTTCAAAGTCATTCACTCTGTAGCATTTTTTGTTATGGCAGCCCTAAGCAACTAAGAAGGAGCCCTGGTAAAGCAACGGTTAAGCACTCAGCTAGTCACCAAAAGGTCAGTGGTTCAAACCCACCAGCAGCTCTGCAGGAGAAAAGACCTGGCAATCTGTTCCCATAAAGATAACAGCCTAGGAAACCCATAGGGCAATTATACTCTGTCCTATAGTGCCACAATCGACTTGACAGCACACAATAACACAACAACAGGTAACTAAGATACATGATGAGGCTCTATCATCTCAAGGTGGGAATAGGGGTTTGGGCAGAGAAGAACATTCTTCCTAGAGAGCTCTTCTTGGAAAATCTAGTTAATGTGGTCCAAACCTAGGATAAAGTTGATTTCTTTGCCATCTGGATTAAAAGATCTTAGAGTAGATTAAAAGGAGCTCTGATAGCATAGTGCCTAAGGCACTTGACCACTAACCAGAAGGCTAGCGGTTCAAACCCACCAGCCACTCCTCGGAAGGAAGATGGGGCAATCTACTTCCGAGTGATACTGCCTGGGCAACCCAAGGAGGGGTCGCTATGAGTCGGGTCCAACTTGACAGCACATAACAACAAACAACAACAAGGACCTAAAGTAGTCAAAATAATATTGAAAAAGAAGGATGAATTTAGAGAGCTTTATTTTTAGATATACCATAGAGCTACAATAATCGAGGGAATGAGGTTTAATTTAAGCCGACTTGATGGCAAACAACAACAACAACAACATGGAACAGAGTAGATAGTCAAGAAATAAACTCACACATACATGGTCAATTGATTTTCAACAAAGATGCCAAGATAACAGGAAAAAGGATATTACCTTTCAGTAAATGATGCTAGTACAACTGAATATATGTGTAGGGGAAAAAAAGAACCTCAATCTTTTCCTCACACCATCCACAAAAATTAACTTGGAATAGACCATACCAAAAAAGAAAAAAATGCTGCCATCGAGTCAATTCTGCTTCTGACTCATAGCAACCCCATCCAAGGCTGTAAATCTTCATGGAAGTAGATTGCCTCATTTTCTTCCTGTGGAGCAGGTAGTGAAACACCGACCTTCTGATTAGCAGCCAAATGCCTTACTCCCTATGCCACCAGAGCTCCCATAAGATCTAAAATTAAAAGCCAAAACTATAAAATTTCTAAAAGAAATATTGGAGTAAATCTTTGTTACTGTGGGGCAGGTACACAAAAAGACACAACCGGGACACAAAAAGCATTAGCCATAAAATCAATTTGACTTCATTAAAATTAAAAACTACTGCTATTCAAAAGATGTTATTGAAAAAATTAAAAGGCAAGTCAAAGACCAGGATAAAATGTTGAGATATGTATATTAGACAAAGGATATATCTATAATATATAAAGAGCACTTAAAATTCAATAATAAGACAATGAACAACCCAATTTTTTAAAACAAGTGAAAGATTTAACCAAGCTTTGCAAAAGAAAATGTACTAGTGGCCAATAAGTACATGCAAAGATGCTCATTAGTAATCAGTGAAATATGGATTAAACCCACAATGGAATAACACACACATCCAATGGTATGTTAGTAAGAATGTAGAGCAACTAAAACTCTCATATATTTTTCATACATGGTAAAATGGTTTGGCAGTTTCCTATAAAGTTAAACACCTATTTACCGTATGACTCAGCAATTACATTCGTAGTTGTTGAGAGATGTGAAAACAGATGCCTACCAAAAGACTTGTACAAAATTATTCATGAAAGTCCCAAACTGGGAATTACCTAGATACCCATCAATAGATGAATGGATAAGCAAATTGCCATATGCATACTATAGAGTATTCCTCAGCAGTACAAATGAATCAACTGGCAAATATCTAAAATATGCTGCTGTCAGACACTAAAAGCTACTTATTATGTGATTTCATTTATATGAATCCTAGAAAAGACAAAAACAACCTGTAGTGACAGAAAACATGTCAGCCAGGGGCTAGAGTGCAGAAGGGATTGACTGCAAGGGGACAGGGGAAAATTTCTTGGGCTAATGCAAATATTCTGTATGTCGATTTGAGTGGTGGTTACCCCAGTATGTACATTTTTCAAAATTCATCTGACCAAATGGGGCATTTTTAGAAATAAATTTATTGTATATAAAAATATCTCAGTAAAGTTGATTTTAAAAAATTAAAAAAGAATACCAGGTAAATTGGAGACAGTGAGTATGGGAGGTTCTTTGTGGCTGGTACAGAGCCCAATGTTTGGTATACAATAAATTCTCAACAATTTTTTTAATAAGGGAAGGAAAAGAAGAGGTGCATAGGAGATAAGGATGGAAAGCAATGACGGATAATGATGAAAAGCAATAGATGCCACAGAGACCCAGTGCTCAGGCAGGCAAGATAGCATCGTGGCTACTGCAGCAGCTCTGGGTTCCTCCTCTGCCATTGACCAGCTGTGTGATCCTCTCAAACTAATCTCTGTGAAAAAGAGAATGCTGATACACTGACTTCAGGGGTTGAGATGAAACCCAAGGGAGATAATTCACGATGAGGGATGAGCACATCCTCGGCTTCAATCCATAATTGTTGTTACTGTTGTTATTAACTACTGCTGAGTTGACTCCAATGCATGGTGAACCCCACGTACAACAGAACGAAACAACACCCAGTCTCATGTCATCTTCACCATCTTTGGTATGCTCGAGTCCATTGTTGCAGCCACTATGTTTATCGAGTGGCTTCCAACCTATGGGGCTCATCTTCAGCACTATATTGGACAATATTCTCTTGTGATCCCTGTGGTTTTCATTGGCTGATTTTGGAAGTAGATCGCTCTGCCTTTCCTCCTAGTCCATCTTAGTCTGGAAGCTTCACTGAAACCTGTCCACCATGGATGAGCCTGCTGGTATTTGAAACACTGGTGGCAGAGCTTCCATCATCATAGCCACAAGCAAGTCATCATAGTACAACCAACCGACTGACAGGTTGTGGCAATCTCTATTAGATGTGGTTGTATTAGCAATAAGAAGCCCAACTAACTCTACTTGACTCTCTTCATTGCCTGCAGGCAGCGTTATTGGTAGATGTATGTATTTATTTTTACGAACACTTTCTATTTATGTCAAGTTTACCATTTACCACAGGCATATGAAGTTTCCTTATGAGCTGTACTGTACATGAACCTGGCTTCTGCTTTCCTGCCCTGCTCTTCCCAACACTCTCTGGCCACTGAAGGCAAGAGCAGTAGTCAGGCCCCTCTGCTAGAGAGAGGGTGTCTGACTCTCTTTGTGGCTGCCCAGTGGAGAAGGATATGGGACTCTTTCCTAGAGTGTCTAGGGGGGCCCAAGAAAGCTGGGCAGACAGGCTCCTGACATAACTGCTGTTATTCTTCTCAAGGAATGTCTAAGATTCTTCTGATGTGACTGGATAACAAATGGAACTTCCTTTTTGGATTTACTGTTTGTCCCAACATCAGAGGTCTCTCTGAAAGCAGGACCCCAGACCTCTCTCCTCATCCTTCAAAACCACAAAGACAGTTTGTTGGTTCATGGAGAAAATAAAATGGCAATGAATAATGACCCCAGGGTGTGCACCTTGTCTAGGTCACGTTCCTGGGAAGGAGGCAATGTGGAAACCACAGGAGCATGGAGCTGGGAGGAGTCACAGGGGTCTCTGACCCTGCATGTTCTAAGTGTAGTACGTGAGCTGACTGGAGGAAATACAGGATACACGTGTGTTATTGTAAAAGTATATATTTACTTTCATAGGCACTTTCTATTTATATCAAGCGTTCTATTTACTATAGGCATATGAAGTTTCCTTTTTAAATAATTGCATTTAAATTCTCATTTAATAGAGCTTTTAAAAGAAGAGTGTTAAGAAAATGTAAACACGGCAAAAATCACAGATAGTAAGCAAATAACTGAAATTTAAAGAATATTGACAGACCAACCACTCATTTGTTAGATGAGAAAACTGAGACCTCACCACAGTCATACAGAAGTCTTGATGACGAGATTCTTCATGGCATTCCTTAAAAAGTTGGAATTAGAAATACCATTTGATCCACCAATCCCATTACTAGGTATACATCCTAAAATTCTTCTAGGGTTTTTTCTGTGTTTTCTTTGGTCTGTCTCCCAATCCTTTGAAGATACCTAAATATAATTCTTTTGAATTCCTTATCAGAGAGTTCCAATGCTGCTTCTTCCTCAGGGATGTGTTCTGGGTCGGTATCCTGCTCCCTTGTTTCTACCACTTTATGCTGCTTCTTTGTGTGGATTGTGATGGTCTGTTGTCTCTGAGGCATTGTGGCATTGTTGTGTTTAGATCTCTGTTAACTGTTTGTAAAGAGCAGCCAAGGGTGATTCAGGCTCTTCTTGGTGGTTTTTTATCATTGGCCCATTGGTGGAGAAGGAGGTAGTGGCTCTCGCTCAGTAAGTGAAGCTGCAAGAGGTGTGGGTGTAGTTGTGCCTTATGGGGACTGTTGTTGTCTCCCACTTAGTTAGACACAAATTACAATTGAATAACCATCAAAAAACTAAAAGCACATGGACAAAAAACACACCATGTAATGACACAGGAACAGTAACCAAAAATAGAAAAAAGGGAAAAAGAAGAAGAAAAAACAAGAAAACCTGCAATATCTGGGGATAGGGCACTAAGAGAAAAAAAAGTAGAGAAGAAGAAGAATGAAGAAAAAAATTAGAAAAATGCAAAATGAAAAACAAGGAAAGGTTAATCATGAGAAAAGAGGGAGAAAAAAAACACTTAAATAATAATAATAAAAAAAAATTTCAACCAGGAGCAGGGAAGAGAATAAAATGCTGAAAAATAGAATTTGGGAAGGGAAGATTAAGAATAATAGTAAAAAGGATAAAAGTATTATTAATAATAGTTGTTTTAAAACAGACAAATACAAGCAAACTAATCACCAGAAAAAAGAAAGCAAAAAAGAAAAAAATAATAAAAAGAGAAAATGAAAAATCGGTGGAGGACAGGGCAGGGCACCCAGGCTCCGTCTGAGCACACAGACTGTGATGGAGTTCCTGTGGGCCCAGAAGGTAGGTGGGAGTAGCCGCATCTCTGTTCACCAAGTGGGTGTGGTGTATAAGAGTAAGAAGAGGAATGTAGTACCTTTTTAGTCTTGCAGGTCCGGAGTGTCCTTGGGGTTGCTGGAAAGCAGAACGTGTTCCTAAACCCCAGGAATCTACGAGCGTGCTGTCTCTTTAAATATCCAAAATAGTCAAGCCTCTTTTAAACCTTCAAAATGGAGGCATCCTCCAGACTGGCAAAAGTCCACAGTTCAGCCCGCCTTTCTCTTCACCTTCTCTGTTTATTCCCCAGCCACCAGAGCCATCCTCTGTGCAGTCCCTGGCTAGGAGGGCTTATTTTTAGGTTAATTCTTAGGCTACCACCACTCGGGAATCTCCAAGCTGTCTGTGCTGTCAGGATCACTCAGGATTGCTGCCAAACCGCAGCTCCATATGTCTCCTTTTTTGGTATTTTCACGCAAATTCTTCTGCTAGTTGGGGTTTTGTCTACTTCTATATCCTCTCCTTCAAGGCTCAGGGGTCCAAGATTATCTTCTGTGTCTGTATTAATTGGTTTCCCTTTTCTTTGTTGAAGAGGGTCTGTGCAGTCTTTCTGCCTAGTCCGCCATCTTGCTGGAACTCCTCCCATTACTAGGTATATATCCTAAAGAAGTGAGAGCCAGGACAAGAATAGACATATGCATTGCAGCACTATTTACCATAGCAAAAAGATGGAAAGAATCTAGATGCCCATCAACTGAAGAATGGATAAGCAAACTATGGTACATACACACAGTGGAATACTATGCAACCCTAAAGAATAACATAGAATCTGCAAAACACTGTGTAATGGAGATGAACTTGGAGGACATTATGCTGAGTGAAATAAGTCACAGATGGACAAATATTGTGTTAGTCCATTACTGCAAAAAGTCAAGGAAATGTATATATATGGAAGGAAACTTTATTTGTTGATTACCAGGAATGGGAGGGGAGGGGAAGAAACACTGCAAAAATTTTTTTAAATTAAGAAAAAAAAGATTATTTGTGGCAAACCCGTAAGAACTTCAGAGCTCTGATTCATGAGAGGCCTGGTGAGCTCTCTTGTGGAGGCAGTAGGCAAACCCAGTGGTAGTGTTGATTTTAGGGCTCCCTCCAAGACCCCCGGAGCCTTTCCCAGGGTCACTCAAACCTAACCCTTGGCCACCCCTACTAGAACCAGAGAAGAAAAAAATGATCACCTTCACGTCTCTCTCTACTGTGTCCCCAACACTGACATGATATTACTTAGCCAAATCCTAGGCTGGCAGCAACAAAAGGTAGCAATCCTTGTCCTGTATGCCAGGAATCCACCCATCACTTTGCACCAGGACCCTTCTGTTAGTGTCCAGCACCAACTGAAGGGCACTTTCTATGTTTCCAGCTCTGGATCAGGCCCTGACCCAGAATCCTCGTGACAACCCCCCGCCCCTGAGGTAGGTACATGACCATCTCACCTGAGAGTCTCAGAAATATTAAGAACCTATATACAGTACAAGTACAGCCAATAGGTGACAAAGCAGCGATTTGAACCCAGGCCTTTATGAGGTTAAGGGCTGCCTTCCTCCAGCCTCTTCCCACTGCCCCTTGGAGTCTTGAAGACAGTACAACCAGGGCTCACTCCTCCCCAACCTCTCAACAGCCTCTCCTCTGTGTCACTTAGGGCCAATCCACCCTGGTAAAGACTTAGCAGCACTGCTCTAGGCCAGGTGCTATTAGTCCCCTTTAACAAATACAGAAACTGAGGCTCAGAAGGATGAAGGCATTTGTCCATGGTCACATACCTGGTAAGTGAGACCTGAGACTCAAATCTGTGATTGTAAACACACAGTTTGGAAAATATCCCCTAACCTCCAGAGTCATTGGGCAGGAGGGGGCCCCAGCTGCTGTTGGGGCTTTCTGTGGAGCCAACCAAGGACCCCAGAAAACTTGTGTCTTTGCTCAGAAGAGGTGCTCTCAAGCTGGAGAAAGAAGAAATGTCCTCTTTGAAGTGTCTACTCCCTGCTGTCTGAATGTCTGTAATCTAGCATTCTGAGGGACCACCCTAGGCCAACCCTGCCTCTCTGGTGACCTTTCTAAAAAGGACCCCAAGTGTCCTTTAAAAAGGCATCTCAGACAGGGGGTTGCTGAAAAGAGTAAGATCTCAAAAACAACTGCCTGGCTCACCCAAACAGAAACACATATTTCTATAAGACAGCAAACAAGGCCAGTTTGGGGTCACCCTGACCTAGGCTTGAATTCCAGCTGAGGCATTCACTCACTGTGTGTCCTTGGTCACATTAATTGACTTCTCTGAGCCATCCACATCACCTATCATATTGCAATAATAATTCTAACCTCAAAAGGTAGTTATAAAATATGTAATGTCTCTAGTGTAGCTCCTGGAACATATTATGTGCTCGATAAATCAGCAGTCATAGTAGTCAGTAGTCGTTGATAATGTTAGCCATTCAGCTCCTTTGCTTTCACAGTTTCCTCACCCTGCACCTCACTTTGTCCTAATTGGTACCTTTACTCTCTGAACAAACATTTCTGTGATTCTATATCTTTGCTTATGCTTTATCTCTTTCTGAAACAGCGTCCCTTTCCCAACTTATGTGCCTAAATTTTATCTAGCCTTTATGGTAAAGCACATTAGGGATCTTTCTTAGGGAAGAAATTGAGCTGCACTGATATTAGGCAGAGCATGAGGGACCAAGAGCCAGGGCCCAAAGCCTACCTGAGACCTCCCCACCTACCTAGATACTCATTCAACCACTACCTAATACACACCCACCCATCTGTCTTTACCCTTCCCACCCCATCACTGAGAAACCCATCCACTTGCCTATCTACTCAACCACCCAGTCACCTATATACATACGCACACACCTGCCTACTGATCCACCTGTACTATCAGGACAAGCTATCTGCTCTATCAAAAGTGCCAATAGCTCAGAGTCATACCACAAAGGTTTAATTCTTACTCAGGCCAAGTCCAATACCTGGCCTGGCAGGCTGTTCTCTTCCAAGCTCCCTCCATCTTGTAGCTGTGCCACCCCCTAAGGTCTCCTCAAAGACTTCTCCTGCATCCTCTGCATTCTTCTAGCCAACTAGGGAGAACCAGTGGAGGATCTTATAGGAGAGTTCAAAGGCCAGGCCCTTACAGCGCATGCACATGGTTATTACTGTTAGCAGCCGTTGACTCAGCCTCTGGCTCATGGAGCCCTCAGACACAACAGAACACTGCCAGTCCCATGCCATCCCTATGACAGGTTGCAGATCGGGCCATTGGGATCTCCAGGGTTTTCATTTGCCGATTATTAGAAGTAGACCTCCAGGCCTTTCTTACTGGCCCAGCTTAGTCTGGAAGTTCTGCTGACGCCTGTTCAGCAGCATCATAGCAACAGAAGCCTCTGCTGACAGATTGGCGGTGGCTGTACATGGGGTGCATTGGCCAGAAATCGAGCCAGGTCTCCCGCACAGAAGGCGAGAATGCTACCATTGGACCACCGACAACTTCTAACCTCTGTTCATACTCCCTTGACCAGAACTAGTCTTGCAGCCTCAACCAGTTGCAAGAGGGACTGAGAAATGTCATCTTCCTGTATACTCAGAAAAAAATGAAATGGTTTGGGAAATGCATGGCATGGGAAATGCATGGCATGGGAAATGCATGCTAGAACCCAACCTTCTAGTCACTAAAGATGAACTTTACTAGTTGGCATACAGTTGCTCATAAAATTCCCTTATTATCATTTTAGTTTTTGTAGAGTTCCTGGTGATGTCACCTGTCTTGTTTTTTATTTGGTAATTTATACCTTTCATCTTTTTTCCTGACCAGAATGGCTAGAGGTTGGTCAGTTTTATTCATCTTCTCCAAGAACAAGCTTTTGGTTTTATTGATTTTCTCTTTTGTTTTTCTTTGTATTTCATTGATTTCTATTCTGGTATTTTTTATTTGCTTTCTTTGCATTCCACTTACTCTTACTTTTCTTCTTAAAATAGAAGTTGAAGTTGTTGATTTGAGATCTTTCTTCTTTTCTACAAAAGGCATTAGCATATTTCCTTCTAGTTACTACTTTCATAACATTTTATATGTTGTGTTTTCATTTTCCTTCAGTTCAAAATACTTGCTAATTCCCTTTTTCACTTTTTCTGTCACATGTAGGTATTTAGAAGTGTGTTATTGAGTTTCCAAATAGTTGGAATTTTCCAGAGATTTTTCTTTTATTCATTTCTAATTTAATTCCATTGTGCTCAGAGAAGATAATTTTTCGTGACTTGTGTCCTATTAAATTTAGCAAGACTTATTTTATGACTCAGAATATAATCTATTGCAGTAAATGTTTCATGTGCATGAGAAAAGAATGTACATTCTGCTGCTGTTGTGTGGAATGTTCTATAAATGTCAATTAAGTCAAATTGGCTGATAGTGGTGTTCAACTCTTCTATATCAGCCTTATTTTCTGTCTACTTGTTTTCTATGGATTATTAAGAAGGAGGCATTTAAGTCTTTAGCTTTAATTGTGAATTGTCTTATTTCTCCTTCCAGTTTTGTCAGGTTTTGTGTCATGTATTTTGAAGCTCTATCATCAGGTACATAAACACATTTAGGATGATTGCATACTCTTGACAAATCGATCCCTTTATTATTATGAAATGACTCAACCCATGGTAATATCCCCTGCCTTGAAATCTAGCTTTCTTTTTTGATTTACAGCATGATATTGACATTCATTGTGAAATGTCCTTATATTCATGCAGTAATCAGTATCAGTTGAATATTCCAGGACTTTCTGAAGATTTCAGAGTTTTCAAAGGGGGCAGCTTTCTCCTCTCTGATGAGCTACCCTGAAAACTCCGGCCACTTGGCCTTCCTGGGATTCCAGCTCGATCTCTTTGATTCAGGGAGACTACCAAGCTATCTTTCGATTCCCCTCCCTGTGCTGCAGCCTGGCAAATTTCCAGGCATTAAGCTGGAACAATCATAGGACTCACCTTATTTGCTTCCCATCTCTCAGGAATCACTGCTTTTCCTTGTCTGATGTCTGATGTCTGAATATCAGTTCATGTATTTTGTCCAGTACTTTTAGTTGTTTCTGGTGGAGCTTATATCAGGTCCTTGTCAATCCATGTTGGTCAGAATCAGAAGTTTCAAATGTTCACTTTTTGATATTGTAAGTTTGAAATGGCTATTAGTCCCCCAAGTGGAGATGAAGAGATCATGATTTCCTGAGTCTATGACCTTGTGGAGAATCAATATGTTACGTCCATTGGGAGCTGTCTGTTTCCTTGGAACCTCCTGCATATACCTTGGCTTCTGAAAGATAAGAGAAGACCCCAAAATGTTCAGTGCTTGGAGGAATGTGTGGTGCTGGCTCACCTCCCACTTCACCACTAATGCCACTTGGTGAGCGCTTTAAGTCTTGAACAGCAGTTTTTAGTTCAGGCTTGTGGTAGCTTGCAAAATTTAATTCCCTCAGACTTCCTGTGTTGCTGCTCTAGTTGCTTTCATTCCATATATTAATCACAGCCAAAGTCCTTTTCCAGTGACAGTTCTCAGATCTCAAAGCATGCTTCATCACTCCAGTCCTTGCCTTTCTTTCAGTGTAAAGGCAGCTTGATCAGGAAGGCCAATATTTTCTTTTTTTTCCCTGAGTGACTTATTCAACTAGTAAGTTCTATTGATCCTTTGTTGCTCAAAGCTTTTAAAAATTCTCTCTCTACTTAAAGTTTTCTCTTACCTTTCCCCACCCCCACTATCTTAATTTTTGAGGTAATGTAAAATTGAGTAGAAATTCAAAACTTAAATTGCTATGTTTAGATAAGCACTAGAAATTAAAATATGTTTTTGAAGCTTTGTCCTAAAAGAGAGGTAATAAGATGTGATGCGGGTATTGCTTTTGTAAAAGGTTTGCAGTATTTCAGAGTTGTTACTTTGAACTGCCAGCCTTCTGGTTAGTAGTCAAATACCTTAGGCACTAAGCCACCAGAGCTCCTACAATGTATGAATTTTCATAATGAAAAAATTTAGTAAATTGTTGTTTTATATGCTGAAATTAAAATAGTTTGGAAATATTTTTACATGTCATGAGCATGCCAGAAAAGTAAAGTTCAAATATTTAAGACATAGTAAGTCACAGTGCATTGCTTTTTTGGTAAACTTTTGCAAACTTGACTCTTACTTCAATATTGTGTTAATTTTTTCAATGAATATAGTTATTATATCAAACATGGTAGATGTGGTAGTTAAAGTTATGTGTCAGCTTGGCTGGGCCTGGTTTTTAGTGACTAGGAAGCTGGATGTACTTAGCTATTCCCCATGATGAGACTGGCAAACAACTCCATGGCAAAATCTACTGGAGCAGCTGAGTTGCTGCCATAGGGATGTGGTCTGCTTCCAGCTTTTAAGAAGAAACATTGAGAAAGGTGTCTGCAGCTTTTTGGCATGCTTGGATCCTGCATATAGCTGAGTCTTCACTCAGCAGCCTGCCATGTTGTCTACCAATCTTAGGATTGTTTCTGGATTTGAACCAGTGGCTTGCTGCATTGTGTGATAATCTTGGGACTATGCAATTTAACTTGTCAACCTTCAGTTTGTCAGCCTCAGCAGTCAGTAGCTGCCTGAGTAAAGAGACACTTCCAGCTCCAGTGGGCTGGGAGCAAGAGGCAGAGCTGAAGCCCAAGGTCAAGAGACTTTTACCCAGCCCCTAGAGCTGGCACTTTGAACTCAGACTTCTAGCCTCCTAAACTGTGAGAGAATAAACTCCTATTTGTTCAAGCCATTCCATTTGTGGTATTTTCTATTAGAGCAGCACTAGAGAACCAAAACGGTAGACTAAAGGTAATAAAAATCAATGTCTTAAGACTAAATTTCTCCTGAATATTTTGAATGTTTATGAACATATTTATAAGTATTGATATGTATGATTCCAAACTACCATTTTCTTACTTCTTATTGGTACAGGTTACTCCTTTATAACTCCAAAAGACATATTTAACTATAACCTTTATAATTGGAGGCATTTTAAATTTATGTAATTATATGCTCCCTCATTTCCCCCAAAATTTGTCAGCAATTGAAGACTATTTGTGGATACATGGCTTGCAGACTTAAAAAAAAACAATTTGAGTTACAAAAAAAAAAAAAAAAAAAAACAACTTTTTTGCTTTAATTTAAAATATTATACAAATGGAATCAAAACTTTATTGAAAACTAATAAAGTCTATCTCTTAATCTCTGAAGCTTTGGAATACTGGCTTTTTCATCCCTTTAAAAATTCCAAGTAACTGAACTCTCTCGCTCTCATTTCATTTCTGCTTGTAAATTGGTGTATTCTCTCCTAGTTCACATCACACTTAGATACCTTGCCACCATGGCCAGTTACATCCACATGCACTATTGGAGCTCTGCTCTCCACCTTCTTCCTGGATACTGAGGACTCAGTAGGCACGTGGTCTTCCTCTAACATTTCAACAAGCTCTGTTGTTGTTAGGTGACGTCACGAAAACATTTACCAAATATTTTTCTCTAATAACAAGGGTCTCTATTTCTTCAGCCTCCAGGATTAGTTTCCTTCCTGCTCACACCCAGCTGCTAAGCCAATGTCAGATATTTTAGGATTTTGTTATAGCTGGACCCCATTGACTTCACCAATCTCTGTTATCAATCAAGATAGACTAATAGCTACCACAAACAACTCTCAGTGGCTTAATAAAACAAAGATTTTTGTTTGTTTCCTTGTTTTTAAGTCACTTTTTAAAGTCCCATGTGAATGTTCCCAGTTGGGTGGCCCCTTCTATCTGGTGACTCTTCCATTCCCTAATATTCCTCTGTTGGACCCTCTGCATTCAACCACACACCTAGAAAGAGGAGGCAGCTGAGAGTCTCATGAACGACTCTAGGGCCCCTCATTCCATTGGCCAGAACTTATCACGTGGCCCCACTCAAAAGCAAGGGACATTGAGAGATGCAATCTTCTTGTGTGCTGAGAAGTGGTCTGTTGACTACCAGGGTTGTCCAAGTACCTACCTTTACACCTGTCCACCTACCTGCTTATCCACCTCCATACCACCATTCAGAAGATGGGCTGGGGTGGCATCCAGGCAAGACTCAGGGTCCTCCTATGGGAAATGCTCCTCTCTCCTTCAAGTCCTTGGTTCTTTTTGACACCCTCTCACTGGTCACTTGTACTACACTATCCTGCCCCACATTCCTTGGTCTTGTATACATGCCTTTTTCCCATTTTACAGATAAAAATGGGACCAAAGGCATAACTCCTATATCACTAGCAGGTCTTTGAGCTCCAGTTCTGCTTCTTAGTACTAGATATGCTCTGTTGCCTGCTCGGAACTCTCGGGTCCATGACCCAAGAAATGAGAAATGAGCTTACCTGGCACTCTCTCTCAGATCAAGAAACAAAAGAAAAGTTTCAGTCAATGCTGGATGTTAGAGCTGAAAGATCACCAAAAATGGGAGATAAGGCAGCTATCATAGAGCCACATGCATGTCAAAGGCAGGAGGGAAATGGAACCAGGTTAAGCGAGGGGGGAGGAAAGCAGCTGCACAGAGCAAAGCAGACAGCAGGGAGGTTGTTTAGAGCCTGAAGGCCAGAGGGAAGAGGTGCTAACCTTGGCTTCTCAGGCACCTGCTCTTGTCTAAGACCAAGCTGGGTTTCACTCCTCTGTATGGAGGCCCATAGCCAGGTTTCACCATGCAGGTGGGCCTCTGCTCCCTATATCCAAGAAAGCTTTGACTAGAACCCTCTCAGGCTTCTCCAGATCTCACATCTGTACAGTTTTGAGTCCAGCCTCCAGTATTGAGTCCAGACCTCCTTCTTCCCCACTTAATCCAACACAAGTCAACAAGCTTTTGACCAGCACATCAGAAGGCTGGTAGAGTCAGCTTCATGGTGTTCCAGTTCCTGCCAGAGTAACAGTGCTGCTGCCCAGACCTGCATCTGCCAGCTTCCTTGTCCATCTCACTCTCCATATTCTGAGACCCTCAAGGGCAGGGACAGGTATCATTCGTCCCTCCATCTCAGGCACCCAGTGTCAGTAAATGATTGCTAAAAGAAAAAATGAGTGATTGAATCAATGAATTAAAACATCCATTCAGGCAGCGTCTCTGTTCCATATCTGATGGAGCTTGTTTTTTTCTATACCTTGAAGGTTGGGAGAAAGTGGAGCATGTCTAAGGAACAGGAGACAATATGGAGAAAGAGACAGGTCCCGAAGGCCAGGTGATGGGAAGCCCTTTGTGGAGCAGGGGCTTAAGCTAGAATTGGGAGAAGCCTTATGGGTCCCTACCCAACCAAAAGTGTCTGGAGGCAGAACTGCTCTTATCAATACCTTTTCCCTTTGTGCTCTGTGTAAAGCCTCCTTTCACCCAGTAATTCTTTAATTATTAAATGTATTGAACACCTACTATGTGCCCTACTGTCATGGGTTTCAAGCTGATTGGCCAAATAATGAACTGTCAGCATACACTGTGGTAACCTGCACTGCTCTCTGTCCAAGAATGTTTCATCTTCACCTTTATCTTCAGTGACAAGCAGGATTTTTATGTGGATAAGCAGGTCCTTCATCTTTGCCCCCTTCCTGGAGCAAAGTTTGAACCCACAACCCTACTAGGGCCCTGGTCTTACCAAATTAGCTTAATGGGATAACAGGAGGCATTCTTGAGTAAGGTGGAGAGAAGGGACAGAGACTAGGACAAAGAGGAAAAAGAATCACACCTGCCACTTATCAGTCTGGCTTGTCAACCGCCTTAGGCAAAGAAGAATGTGGATTATCATGACGCACTGTCAGAGCTGTGCCATGAGGCCATCTGTTTCCACAGAGGGCACTGGGATGCACACAGGTGATGCCACAAGAGACTGCTGGACTCCACAGATGAAGCTTGTTGTCTTGCAGATGTATCTCCATGAGCCTGGTCCAGGGAGAGGGTCTTCCCTTCATCTTCCTCTTGTATGTGCAAGACCGCTCCCCCTCACCACCCCACCCATGCTTGAGCTCCATGGGGGGAAATCTGAAAGATCTGGTAGTGTGATGGCTGGAGCAAAAAGACAATGAGAAAAAGGTGAGCCCTGAGGGGAGCATGGGGAGGGTTTGTAGTGAGTTTGGGAGATCCAGGAAAGAGATATGAGATAGTGATATTATTACATAATAAGCTATTTACTGGGGCCAATATATTGGACACGCATATACAGTGGCCAGGCCCCCACAGCAGAGTCTTCCAGAGGCCTGCAAGAACAGGGAGCCATAAGGAGGGAGGGCATGAAAATCCCCAGGGAAGAGTAGAGAGGTGAGGGCAGGAGGACTTATGTGTACTTTATGAGATCTCTTCCCACAACAAGGTGGGGAATGTCTGGATCAGAGAGCTTCAAAGACAGCAGCACCTTAAGGTCCTTGCAACTACAGATAAGAGCTCTGGTGGCACAGTAGATAAGGCATTTAGCTGCTAACCACAAAGTCAGTGCTTCAAACCCACCAGCGACTCCTTGGAAGGAAGATTGGGCAATCTACTTTTGTAGAGATACTGCCTCAGAAACCCATGGAAGGGTTGGAGGGGTTGCTAAGAGTCTAACCAATTCAATGGCAGTGAGTTCTACCAAATCAACACCAAACTCACTGCTGTCGAGTCGGATTCGACTCATAGTGACCCCTCCTTGGGTTTCTGAGGCAGTATCACTATGGAAGTAGATTGCCCAACCTTCCTTCTGAGGAGTGGCTGGTGGGTTTGAACTGCCAGCCTTCTGGTTAGCAGTCAAATGCGTTAGGGACTATGCCACCAGACCAAAATAAGTCAGTCACAAAAGGACAAATACTATATGGTCTCTCTTATATAAAATAAGAAAGTATAGAAACCAAAAATTATTAGTGGTTACCAGAGATGGGAGGGAGGGGGGACAGTGGACATTTTTGCTTAGAAGGTATTGCTCCCTGGCAATGGGAGAATTTGGAAAAAGATAGTGAGAATGGTTGTAGAACCCGAAGAATGCGATCAAAGTCACTGAATCGTACATGTAGCAGTTATTGAATCACTATATGCTTTGTTATGTATATTTCTGCCACTTAACAAAAGCGAATGCATTGGTATTTTCCCTCCCTACCTCACAGGGTTGTTCCGGTAATCAAAAGGAACCATATCTGTGAGTTCACAGTGTAGATGGAAGGTACATTATGATTATTGGAATATGAGTGAGAGCTTAATAAAGTGGCCTCACTTGTTTCTGGTCTGAGTCTTCAGTCTCATTTACCCCCAGTCCCCACCATCTCCATTCCAGCCCGATTCTCTGATTTTGTAACATTCAAATGGTCCAAAGATTGGAAGAGAAAGTGCTCACTCAGTCCGCACATGAGGTCCCATGTTGTAGAAGGAAGTGGAGATAAAAAGCAAAGTACAACTTGTATTGTTTTGATCTTTATCACGCAGATTAATGAAAACTAATAAAAGTATTATTAAAGTGGTAAAAATATTATTAAGCTTATATTGTAACAACCAAATTTATGAGGGTCATCAACAACCAACAATAATGGAGATGGGAGATAGCACAATCAAGATGGCCATTTTTTACCTCCATGTTAAACCAGCTTCTTTAAAACTGTAACCTGTTGACACAGCTTCATTCAGCCAAGCCACTGTCCACCACCCCTCCTCTCCACCCCAACCGAGGCTCAGAGAGCAGCAGGCATTGCTCTGGCCAATAAAACTTGCTGGACTAAATGTGGTAGAGTCAGGTTAAGAGGGAAAGAGATAAACAGTGTGTGTGTGTGTGTGTGTGTGTATAAAAGAGATAGAGACATTGAGATAGAGTTATGGGTGTACAGATAAACAAGTAGAAACAGAGACCCAAGGTAGAAGGGTAGCAAGACATACTTGGAGAGATAGCATGCATACAGGACAAAGATGGGGGGGGGTCTTTACTATGTTGATACCCACAAGTCAAAGCCTACCAGGAACACACCTCTAGTTGAACAAAGTTATTGCTCTGTTGAAAGGGAAGAGCACATACCCTGGGGAACTTTGAGGCATTACTACAAGTATCAATAAACCCAACTTTGTTGAACTACAAGTTATTTCTCGTGTCTTTTTTTTTTCTTTCTGATATGTATCATCAATTATGATGCATTACCAGTAATTATAATAAATGTAATTTATTTATTAGATGATTCACCTATTTTAAAAAGTCTATCAAATTATATATTTTTTTAAATAAAATTATGCTGTTTTTAAAAAATGTAGTATACTAAAACAATGCTAAAGCAAAAAAAAATCCCACTGCTGTTGAGTTGATTCTGGCTCATAGTGACCTTTTGGACATATGCAGAACTGCCTCATAGGGTTTCCAAGGCTGCAAATCTTTATGGAAGCAGCCTGCTTCATCTTTCTCCCATGGTGTGGCTGGTGGGTTCAAACTGCTCACCTTTTGGTTAGCAACCGAATGCTTTAACCACTATGCCACCATAGCTACAAAACGATGTAGGAAATTATAAAATAAAAGGAAGGGTAAAGACATGTCATGCAAATACTAATAAAGAGAAGGCAGATATGACAATATTAGCATCAGTCAAAATAGAATTCAAAGTAAAAATCACACTGGGATAGAAAAAGATATTTGATAAGAGGTATAATAAGTATATGATAACAGGCATAATAGAAGAGTTTTATCTCTTATTGATAAGAAAACATGATAGTCATGAATCCTTATGCGCCAAACTTGTTTTGCAATATGTGAAGTAAAAACTGGCAGATATAAAAGGCTGAATTTACATATCTATTATTGTACACAGAAATGTCTGACTTCCAGAAATAGTAAAAACTTTCTCTCAGAAACTGGCAGATCATGTGGATTAAAACAAGAAGTCATGATACAGAAAATTAAAAAAATAAGGTTAAAGAGCTTGATCCAAAAGATAAAGTTAAGACTTTATACTTAACAAACTAATATGGTATTATTTTTCAAACACATGCAGAACTTTCACAAAAACTTACGATGTAATAATTCACAAAGGAAATCTCCAAAAGTTCTCAGAAATATATATGCCATCTTCATGAACAATATTTCAACCTAGCTCATTTAAAAATGTTGTGTTGTTGTTATGTGCTATCAAGTCGGACACAATCTACTTCCGTAGTGATATTGCCTCGACAACCCAAGGAGGGATCTCTATGAGTCGTGTCGACTCCAAGGCACATAACAACATCATCACTACAGAAGTAGATTGCCTTTGAACCACCAGCCTTCTGGTTAGCAGTCAAGTGCCTTAGGTACTATGCTACCAGAGCTCCCTCAGGACCACTAGCACCATAATAACCACCATTTACCATAATCCCCATCATCACTACTATCCATTGAGTCTTCTATGGGAAGAACTTTCTAGCCATTGCTTCATTTGGCTTTTCTCTGCTGTCTTGTTTATTCTCAAAATCTCTGCCTCCTCTTAATCAGTTTCCTCTCAGGAAGCTTGTGTTTGTCCCTTGTTGCCAAGAGTGAGAAACCTCCATAAGAGTGTGTAAACCCTCCCTTTTTAGCCCCCAAATGCATGACAAGTTGCCTATTTGATTAGACTGAAATGCAAAACAGCTGGTCTCACTGGTTTTTTAACAAATTACCTTAGCACACCTAAAAGAACCAGAGCCAGCCATTCTTTCATTATATCAATTAATAACAATCATTAACTCATGACACATTTTGAGCAGGAGTCATCCAGAGAATAAATTGGCTTTAGCCTGTTAATAAAAGGCTTCCTTGTCCTACCTGCCACCCTGTGTGAAGGGTCCATCTGAATGTGTTTGGCAAAGGAGGCAACACCCCTGAGTGTCCTTGTGGGGGTGGAAGGGACTTCCACACTCTCCTGGAGGCTGAATCAAGGGCCAGGGAAGTCCAACCTCACTGCCACTGACTTGGATCTGACTCACAACGACCCCTCCCTGGGTTTCCGAGACAGTATCTCTACAGAAATAGAATGCCCAGTCTTCCTTCTGAGGAGTGGCTGGTGGGTTTGAACTGCCAGTTTTCTGGTTAGCAGTCAAATGCCTTAGGCACTATGCCACCAGAAAAACAGTGAGAGGGAATTTCAAAGTTCTCCACCTCAGCCATCAGATTTTGTTTCCAGGAACTGAGCCAGTTCTATGAAGTGCTGTTTACATTGGAATTTGCATTCACGTGCATAACAGTTGTGATGTGCAATCAGGCAGGCTGGCTGTAAGCCAGTGAATGAGTTGTTACAGCACGGCCTTGGTCCTCCTCCTCCCCCCATAGGTTATCACTGTTATTTGTTTATATTGTCTTCTGTTATGCAACTTGCTCTTTTCACATTCTACTATATGCATTGATAACCTTTCCATTTCAGTGGTCTGGTCAAACTTTTAAATTTCAACTGATTAGTTGGAACTATAATGGTATCTCATTGTAGTGGTTACTAAGGACTTTGAACACTGTTTCGTCTGCTTACTGTTCATTTGGATATCCTTTTTTAAGTGCTCGTTCACCCTTTTGCTCATTTTTTTTATTATGTGTCTGCTTTTCTGTGGTTGTTAGTTGCTATCAAGTCAGCTCTGACACATGGCAACCTTATGTATAACAGAACCAAATGCTGCCTGGTCTTGCATTATCTTTATGATTGTTGTTGTGTTTGAGTCCATTGTTCTGATCTCTGTGTCAGTTCATCTCACCAATGACCTTCACCTTTGTCCCCCCTCCACTTTACCATGTCCTTTTAGAGCAATTGGTATTTCCTAATAATGTCCAAAGTAACTGAACCGAAGTCTTGCCATTCTACTTCTAAGGAGCATTCTGGTTATTTTTGTCAATAATAACAACTATCTATTAGATGAAATTTACTGGAGCAAAAGATTTAAGAATCAAGTAGCACCAGATCACTTTTGGAAAGGTACTCCACTGAGAATCAGCAGTGATTGGCTTATATTGACAAAACGAGAATGCAAAAGCAGCTTATTTCTGATTGGCTTATACAATTTACTATTGAAACATTGTCAGAATTTCATTAGTCAATGAGGTTTACATTTTGGTAAAGACAAGATTTAGAGGTTGGACAATTTACTTTCGTAGTGATACTGCCTCAGAAACCCAAGGAGGGGTCACTATGAGTCGGGTCAACTTAATGGCAAATAACAACAACAATAGTCCACTTGGGCAATCCTACTTCCGTAGTGATAACTGCCTCGGAAACCCAAGGAGGGGTCGCTAGGAGTCGAGGCCCACTCGATGGCAAATAACAACAACTAACATAGTCCACTAGACTGCCAACACCATTTTGTCAGCCATATGACTTCATTTTTATTTTTTATAACACTTCTAAGACTGATTTGTTTGTTTTCTGGCAGCCTACGATATATCCAATATTCCTCATCAGCACCACAATTCCAATGCATTACTTCTTCTGTTTTCCTTTTTCATTGTCCAGTTTTTGCATAAATATGAGGTTATTGAAAAGAAAATGGCTTGGGTCAGACACACCTTAGTCTCAAAGTGACATCTTTACTTTTTTAAAAACTTTAGATAGATCTTTTATTTATGAATGGGTAGGAATTCTTTTCATATCAGATACATAAGCCCAGCATCAGTTACATGTGTGCAAATATTTTCTCCCACCCTGTTCTTGCCTTTTCACTGAGTTGATGGACCTTTGGATGAACAGATTCTTTAATTTAATGTCAATGAATTTATCAATCTTTACTTTTATGGAAATGCTTTTTGTGTCTTATTTAAAAATAAATTTATCTGCAGTTAGAAGATATTTTCTTATATAATCTTCTAAAATCTTTATTGTTTTGCATTTTATATTTAGGTCCTGGAATTGATTTTTATGCCTGATTTAAGTCTCATTCACATTTCAAATGGATATCTTATAGTTCCAGAATAATTTATACAAAAGGTCATTCTCCATTGTTGTTTGTCATGATTCTAGTCTACTTACACATATCGACCTGTGTATGGGTTGTATATACTGTTCTACCTGCTTGTGCCAATGCCATAATGTTTATACTACAATCATTTTGTAGTATGTCTTAATATCTGGAACAGTGAATGTGGTAGTTATGATTGTATGTCAACTTGGCTGGGCCTGGTTGAGTGGCTGGGCAGCTGGTGGTAGTTATTCCCCATGATGAGACTGGCAATCAACTCCATGGTGGGATCTACCACAAGCAGCTGAGTAACTGTCTTTGGGAATGTGTCTGCTTCCTGTAAGTAAGCAGAAGCCTTGGGAATGGTCTCTAGCCTATGGCACACTTGGACCCTGTAGCCATGTTGTTGTTCAGCAGCCTGCCATGCTCTGCCGACCCTAGGACTTACAATGAACTTGAATTAATGGCCTGCCATGTGGTTTGGTAACATCAGGACTGTGCCTTTTTACTCATCAACCTTGGGCTTCTCAGCCTCAGCAGCCAGCAGCTGTCTGAGTGAAGAAACACCTCTAGCTCCAGTGGGCTGGGAGCAGGAGGCAGAGATGGACCCCACGGTTGAGGGGCTTTCACCCAGCCCCTAGAGCCTGGCACTTGGAACTTGGACTTAAAGCCTCCCAAACTGTAAGAGAATAAACTCCTGTTTGTTTAAGCCATCCCATTTGTGGTATAATCCTGTCAGAGCAGCACTAGTTAACCAGAACAGTGACTCTTTACACTTTTTGCTTCTTTAAAAGATTTTGGTTGTTCCTAGCCTTTTGTATGTGCATTAGAACTTAAATTCTAAAGCACTTGGTTTGTGGAAGGCTGCAGTCTACAGTGGGACCCCTACTCCATTTTGAGTCTTAACATAAGTTCAAATGCCATTTGAGTTTTTTCTGATCATTAAACTAGCAATGTGGCTACGCATAGACAATTTCTGGACAAACCTAGGGAGGGGCAGTTTGCCCTCAGGAAGAGTGTGATTGAAAGTAAATTATGCTCCAACTAAGAACTAGGGAAATTGCCTGGGTGTGTCCTTAATGATTTACTGAAAACTGCCACGTATTATCTAATTTAAGGTAAAGGTTTCTCACTGCCATCTATCTGACTCATAGCAACTCCTCCTTTGGTTTCCGAGGCGGTATCTCTATGGAAGTAGATTGCCCAGTCTTCCTTCTGAGGAGTGGCTGGTGGTTCTGAACCGCCAGCCTTCTGGTTAGAAGTCAAATGCCTTAGACACCATGTCAGGTCCTGTTATTTTCTTGTACCACCTTGTGGCTATGACTCAGGGCCACATAGTCATGAGTCATACTCTGGCCACCATGTAGCCAAGTGGGCAAGCCCTAAAACCAATCCTGTAACTCTTTTTAATCTGCAATTGTGTACGTATCCTAATCTTGGTCCTTTTCCTGCTTCTGTAGTCCTGTCTACGACACTAATAAATTGATCTGCCACCAATCATGGTTTTGGGACAATTTCCCTTGTTTTCTATTATATATAATTAGTCCCATAGCCGTGAGTCTTTGGACTCCATTCAGCTTCTATACTGTATACATGCTGATGATTTCCTTCTTCCTGGATGATTATCTTTTTGTCTTTGTCTTGTTTAAGGCTTAATAAAAGAATCTCTATAGAATATGTTTCAATCCGGGGTCTTTTTTTTATCTCCTAACACAAATTCCGTATCAATAGAGGAGTGCCTGGGTGGTGCAAATGGTTGAGTGGTCAACTACTGACCAAAAGGTTGGTGTTTCACCCCACTCAGTGACTCCTTGGAAGACAGGTCTGGCCATCTGCTTCCAAAAGTTCACAGCTTTGAAAACCCTATGGAGCAGTTCTACTCTGCACACATGGGGTTGCCGTGAGTCAAAAGTGACATCATGGCAACTACGAACAGTAGCAAACATACATTTTAGAATTAATCTGTCAAGTTTCACAAAACAACATTAAAAATAACTGTTGTGGATTATTGGTGATGGTTTTACAACATGGTTAATGGGAGCCCTGGTGGTATAGTGCCTAAGGCATTTGATGGCTAACCACCAGCCACTCCTCAGAGGAAGATTGGGCAATCTACTCTGGTAGTGATACTGCCTCGGAAGCCCAAGGAGGGGTCGCTATGAGTGGGATTGGACTCGAAGGCAGTGAGTTTGCTTTTTTAGGTTTTAATGTAATTTAGTCGTTAAATTGTACATGTGAAAAATGTTAAATTAGCAAATGTTATCATTCATATATATATTTACAGGAGCTCTGGTAGCATAGTGTCTAAGGCACTTGACTGCTAACCAGAAGGCTTGAGGTTCAAACCCACCAGCCACTACTCGGAAGGAAGACTGGGCGATCTACTTCCGTAGTGATACTGCCTCGGAAACCCAAGGAGGGGTCGCTCTGAGTTGGGTCCGACTCGATGGCACATAACAACAACAACAACAACATATATATTTACAACACAGCCTGTTGGTACATTTCAGCTGAGAATATGTGAATCTAGAGGTAGAATTCGAGAGAATGGATATCCTTTTCATCTGAGTTCTCTAGACAGTGAACATGGCACAGTCTTCCTTTTCTTTTTAGGTCTGGATTTCTCTTAACAAAGTTTTATCATTTTCTTTGGAGAGATCTTGCACATCTTTGGCTAGATTTATTCCAAGGAACTTGTTATCTCTTCATGTTACTGTAAATGTATCATCTTTTAAATTTTAATTTTCTAATTGTTACTGGTATATAGAAATGTAATTGATTTCTCAACAACAGTATTGGGATATAATTTATATACCATAAAATTCACTTCTTTAAAGTGTATAATTCATGATCTTTAGTATAAGCAAGGAGAAGGTAGGGGATCCCCAGCCCTGCAAACATTAGGCCTTTATTTGTAGGTGGAAGAAGGGAGAATATCTGGTGTATCGTGTGTCCCACAAAGGGTCACAAGCCCTTGTAGCCCCACCCCAGTCCTAGCCATCTGTGATTCTGGGGCCTGCCTGAGCCCCCGGCACAGGCAACTTCACCTCTGGGATGGCTCAGGCATTGGCAAGTATACCTTCATGCTAGGCTGAAATTGGCCTCTGTACAGTGCTCACGAGAACCCAGTTCAGCCCTCTTGGGCCACACAGAGCCTCCCCTCTTCATTGTCAGGGGCCAGGGGAACATCATGGAGTGGCTAAAGGGAGAAGCATGAGTCAGGTCCCAAGCTCTCTTGTGACCAGCTAATGTGAAGATATTCTCATCGCCAGGAGCTGGGATTGCCAGACTGCCCTGCAGGCCAGGCATGGGAAGGACCTGTCAGCTTAGGGGAGGGATAGGTCCTTGTCTGCAGCATCCCACCAGGCCTGGCCCCACATTCTCATGGGACCTGGTCTACTTCTCAGTCAAGACCTGGCAAGTTTCTCTCTCATACCTTATCTCTTTGGTGTTGTAACAATAAAATCTTCGGTAAGGTGCATGTGGTATTTTATGACTCACCAAGGCCTTCTTCGTCATTTGGCTCCTAGACTTCCTGGACCGCCAGGACCCGTGTGAGGCCCAGACCTGTGCCCAGGGCACTACTTGCTAGACATCAGTTTTGCTCACAGATTTGGGAGGGAGGCAAAGTTGAGTAATGTCACATTTTTATGTTAAACACAGATGTAAAATGAAGTAAAAGGCAAATGATCTTGCATTTAGATGAAGAGGACACTGAGAATTTCTGCTTGCTAGTGTGAGATTGAGTTTATATTAAAAACAGATGTTTTACTTTTATTTCAAGAGGGCATTTCTTATCTACAAACGTAAAAATTCCTGACTCAAAATTAATTCATGTGGTTTTTTTATTTCCTCTCTCTCTCATCCAAAATTACTGCTCCAAACAGCAGACCATAACAAAACTGTTAACCTGTGATTAAATGAAAAAGACTCAGGCTTCTTTCATTTAAATTTCTAGAGGTCTCGGGACTGCAGGTATATAACAAGAAGTTATCTTTTTAAGGTTAACTCAGTAGCCACTAAGTACTTCATCCCCATTGTTATTACTGTTGTTGGATGCCATCGAGAAAGCTCTAACTCATAATGACCCCATGTACAAAAGAATGAAATACTGCCTGTTCCTGTGCCATCTTCCACTTTTGCTGTTTAAGCTCATTGTTGCAATGACTGTGTCAATCCGTCTTGTTGAAGGACTTCCTCTTTTTAGCTGACCCTCTACTATATCAAGCATGATTTCTTTCTCCAAGGATTGGTCCCTCTAGATAATCTGTCCAAAATATGTAATATTAAGTCTCACCATTCTTGCTTCTAAGGAGCATAGTGACTGTATTTCTTCCAAAACAGATTTGTTCATACTTATGGCAGCCCTGGTATATTCAATATTCTTCAACACCACCGTATCACAAAGGCATCAATTCTTCTTCAGTCTTCCTTAGTCAATGTCCAGCTTTAGCATGCATATGAGGCAATTGAAAATACCATGGCTTTGGTCAGGCACACCTTGGTCCTCAAGATAACATCTATGCTTTTTAACACTTTTAAAGAAATGTTTTGTAGCAGATTTGTCCAATGTAATATGTTGTTTGATTTTTTGACTGCTGCTTCCATGGGTGTTGATTGTGGACCCAAGTAAAATGAAATTATTGACAACTTCAGTCTTTTCTCCATTTATTGTGATGTTGCTTATTGATCCAGTTGTGAGGATTTTTGCTTTCTTTATGTTGAATGTAATCTGTACTCCAGGATCTTCATTAGTAAATGCTTCAAATCCTTTTCACTTTCAGCAAGTAAGGTTGTGCCATCCATATATCTCAAGTTGTTAGTAAGTCTTCCTCCAATCATGATGCCACTTTCTTCTCCATATAGTCCAGCTTCTCATACTATTTGTTCAGCATACCGATTGAATAAGTGTGGTGAAAGGACACAACTTGGACATACATCTTTCCAGGTTTCAAACCATGCAGTGTCCCCTTGTTCTATTCAAATGTTAGCCTCTTGGTCTACAGGTTCCTCATGAGCACAATTAAGTGATCTGGAATTCCCATTCTTTACAATGTTATTATTCATAATTTGTTATGACCCACAGTCGAATGTCTTTGCACAGTCAAGCAAACCCAAGTAAACATCTTTCTGATATTCTCTGCTTTCAGCCAAGATCCATCAGACGTTGGTTATGATATCCCTTACTCCATGTCTTCATCTGAATCCAGCTTGAATTTCTGGCAGTTCTCTGTTGATGTACCATTACAAACATTTTTTAATACTCTTCATCACAATTTTATTTGAATGTGATATTTAATGATATTGTTTGATAATTTCTGCATTCTGTTGGATCATCTTTCACTGGAATGAGCACACACATGAATCTCTTCAAAGAAATTGGCCAGGTGTTGTCTTTCAAATTTCTCAGCATAGATGAATGAGCACTTTCAGCATTACACCTATATATTGAAACATCTCAATTGGTATTCCATCAATTCCTGGAGCCATGTTTTTTGCCTTCAGTGTAGTTTGAACTTTTAAAAATACTGTTGGTTCTTGACCATATGCTACTTCCTGAAATGGCTGAACATTGACAAATTCCTTTTGGTACAGTGACTCTCTGTATTCCTTCTATTTCCTTTTGATGCTTATTGTGTTGTTCAATATTTTTCCCACAAAATTCTTCAGTGTTGGAAGTTGAGGCTTGAATTTTTTCTTCAGTTCTTTCAGCTTGAGAAACACCAAATGTGTTCTTCCCTTTTGGTTTTCCAACCCCAGGTCTTTGCACATTTAATTGTAATACTTTACTTTGTCTTCTTGAGCCATCCTTTGCAATCTTCAACATTTTCACTTCTTACTTCAACTTTTCTTCCATTCACTTTAGCTATTCTCTCTTCAGAAACAAGTTTCAGAGTCTCTTCTGACACTGCTAAAACGGCAAGGAGGCCACATCTTCTGACATCCTCTAACTGCACAAGAGGAAAACAGAATCACTCTCAGTAGCCAAAGGCCCATTACTGTGAGGCCAGACATGCTACCTCTCTTCAGCCCTTTCACCAACTGTGACACCAACCATTCCTCCCACAGCACCCACCACCTTTCTGCTGGGTTCGATAATTTGCTGCAGTGGCCACACAGAACTCACAGATTATGGGGTTTATTAGGGAAGCACCAGGCTACAATTCAAGTTCAGGAAAAATGCTCATTCTCTCTTAGCCCGACATCTCTCAGCCAACAGTCTCTCTCCCAGCAGTGCCTGTCACTTGGTGTCTCACTCAGCAATGTGTGTCTCTTGCGTCTCTTTCCCAGCAGCACGTGTCTCTCAGGAGCATGTGTCTCTTTCAGCAGCATGTCCTTCTCAGCCAGCAGTCAGAGAGACTTCTTCTGCCTCTAGGAGGCCTCCTTTTGAGCCTGGCAGAGTGGCCAAACTAACCAATCATAACATCAGAATTCTAAGCACCTGAGAGAGAGTGAACTTCCCAGAACATTACTTTGTGCTGCTCCCAACAGAAATACCCCAGGTGGATGATTTTAACAATCGGGAGCTACTCAGTTTCTCATAGCAAATTCCACCATGGAGTTCACAGAGACTTATGGCTAGAAAAGCCATACCAGGTAATTTACTATAGTGCACTTTTTTTTTTTTTTTTTTAATTATGATTTGGGTGACAGTTTACAGAGCAAATTGGCTTTCCAGTCAACCATTCGTACACATTTTGTTTTGTGACATTCATTGCAATCCTCACAATGCAACAGCACTCCTCTCACTTCCTCCCTGTGTTTCTCATTTCCCTTTGTCCTTCTTTCCTATCCCTTCCTGCCTTCAAAATGCTGCCCTTTTGATCTTGTATAGTTGATTGTTCTAATGAATGCATACCTCCCTGGTATTATTGTTCTCTTTATAGGCCTACAGGTTGGCTGAAAGTTGAGCCACAGGGGTGAGTTCAGTTACTGGCTTGACAGGTGTCTAAGGGCCATATTCTCAGTGGTTCCATCAGTGTCTATCAGACTAGTAAGACTGGTCTTTTTCTTTTTAATGATTTTTATTTTTTTCTACATTTTTTCCCCCCACTCTATCCAGGACCTCCTATTGTGATCCCTTTCAGAGTGGTCACTACTGCCTAGGATATCAATCTTTATGCATCTCCTTTCATTTTTGACAGCTTCCAGTTTTCACAGAATCATATTTTGTACTTTCCACATTCCGATCATTAATGGATGTTTGTAGCTGTTTCTTCTCATTTTGCCTCATGCCATATCAACAAATGAAGGTCCCAAAAGTGTTACTCCCTCCACATCTCCAAGACCGACTCACTTTGAGGGGACAGCTTGCAAAAAGGGCATGAGGGCAGCGTCTTCCTCTGACCTCTTCCAGCCTCATGAGGAGGAAACAGAATCCCTATCAGCAGCCCAAGGCTTACGAGACCAGATATGCCATCACCCTCCAGCCTTTTTACCAATTTTGACACCAATTGTCCCTCCCACAGCACTCACTACTTCTCTGCTGGGTTCCATAATTTATTGCAATGGCCACACAAAACTCAACAGACAATACTCATGATTATGGGGTTTATTAGAGAAATAACAGGTTGTTACAATTCAGGTTCAGGAATGCTCAGGATGCAATTCTTTGATCAAGACAGCCTCCCTTTTGCCCCCAGGCACACTCCTCTTTGCCCCTTGGCCTCTGAGTCTGGCCTCTACCTTGCTTGGGCAAGTGTTACAAAATTCTTTTAGTTCTGCTGATAGGTGGACCTAAATGTACCCCACTCCAGCAGCAAGCATCCTATGCAAAGGCACTCAGCCTTCTTGCTCTGTGGGCCAGGGACTGACTTGATGGTAGGACAGTTTTTTTTTTGTTTGTTTTAGAAGCGCCATAGCAAGTAATTCCTTGTACCACACAGCCCTTCCCTCATTGTATTTTGAGTGCCTTCCAACCTGTGGGGCTCATTTTCTGCTGCCGTTCATAAGGCCAGTTTCCACTGACCCATTTTGCAGACATCAATCGCCAGGTCCATCTTCCCAGTTTCAGTCTAGAAGCTCTACTGAAACCTGTCCACCATGGATGAACATGGTGGTATTTGAAATACTGGTGGTATAGCTTCCAGCATCACAGCAACACACAAGCCACCACCTTATAACAAACGGATAGACAAATGATATCTTCATCACCATGGAAACGTGTATTTTTTTCTTCCAAATTGGGTAAGATACTCTTTTGTATCATGATGTTTGTGAGTTCTCCATTCTCTAAAAGCAGCTTCCTCTTGCATGAGGGACGATTTTTCCATTTGAAAATTACATATTAAATTATACAGCAATGATATATTGTGTTATTCTTTTGATGTAATACATGGGTATACATTCAACACTAGGGAACCTTAAGAGCACATCTCCATGTCTCCAGGATTTACTCCATTCCATTCCTGGGCTGCTGTTAGATACTATCTCACTGAATCCTATAAATAACCCACAAGATTAGCACCACTCTATCCACACTCCCAATGAGGACACTTTGGGCAGCCACAGGATTTACCCCAGGCCCCAGGGCTATGAGGAAGCCATGGTCAGTCTGCCGGTCTGGCACTCTGGCCTCCTTGCAGACAAGTAGGCTCCACCACCTCTATCATGGTCAGTCTCTCACCCAGCTTGGGAGCTGTCACATCCACTATCCTGGGTAAAGTCTCATCTATAGGCAAAGATTGGACCATGGCAGTGCCAAGGGGTGATGAGAAGACCTAAAGCTCCTCATCTTCATTACCCCTCCTAATCCACACAATTTAAAACAATCATATGTGACAATGAAAGTTTCTGCAATCTTATGTAAGGTGTGTGTTATAGGTTGATTTGTGGTCCCCAAAAATGGTATGTTCAAGTCTTAACCCTTGGTACCTGTGAAAGTGACCTTATTTGGAAACAGGGTCTTTGCAGATGTAGTTAGAAATAAATATTGGAGTAGGATGGGCCCTAATCCAATATAACTGGTGTCCTCATAAGAAGAGGTGAACATGACTATGAGACCAGAAGAACTAGATGGTGCCTGGTTAGCACTGTCAACCACTAGAGTGGAGGGGGATCTATGCAGGAGATCCAGATAGAGAAGGAGAACAATGTGGAACAAAACTCAAAATCATTTGGAAAAAAAAAAAAGGGAAAAGGTGTGCTGGTCTGATAGAGCCTGATGGAACCACTGAGACTATGGCCCCTAGCTGCCCTTTGGGTCTGGAATTGAACCCTCTTCTGTGGCTTCCAGCCAAACAAAAGACAGGCATATGAGGTGAACATTTACCTAAGGTAGATACACTCCTTGGAGAGAACAATCATGGGAGAATAGAAGGGCTGTGTATGCACAGGGAGACAGCTCAGGGGGCAAGAGTACATGGAGGGAAGGACACAGGGAAGAGGTATCTATGGGGAGGAAGTGGGAGGGGAGCTGTTGCACTGTGGTAAATTGTAGTCAATGTCATGAGACAAAGTATGTGTGAACTACTGTATGGAAAGTGAATTTGCTCTGTAAACTTTCATCCAAATCACAATTAGAAAAAAAAGAAGAGGTGAACAGACAGAAGACAGACACAGAGGGAAGAAGGCCACGGGAAGACAGAGACAAATTTATGCTGTCACAAGCCAAGGAATGCCTCAGGCTACCATAAACTGAAAAGACAAGGAAAGATCTTCCTTTAAAGCCCTCAGAAAGAGCTTGGCCCTGTAGGTACCCTGAATTTGGACTTCTAGCATCCAGAATTGTGAGGGAATAAGTTTCTGTTGTTTCTAGCCATGCAGTTTGTGGTACCACAAACTTGGTATCCACAGGGAATTGGTTCCAAAACACACATCTCACCATCCCCCCCACCATGAATACCAAGTCTGCAGATGCTCAAATCCCTTATATAAAATGGCAAATTATTTGCATTAACCTAGGCACATCCACTCCTATACTTTAAGTTATCTCTAAATTACTTACAATACCTAATACAATGTAAATGCTATGTAAACAGCACTTTACACTCCCCTTAGCCTTTAAGGGACTGCTTTGTCCCCTTAATATTTTTAATCCTCAGGTGGTTGGATGCTGAATCCAAGGATGTAGAATCCATGGATACTGGAGGGCACACTGTATTTTGTTACAGCAGTCTGAGGAAACTAACTTAGTATTAATCAAAATACTTTTGAAAAGTGGCTATTTTCATGCACCTATGGGTCTTCAAAGGGAACTTTCGTGGCACAGTGGGTAAGGCATTTGGCTGCTAACCAGAAGGTCGGTGGTTCAAACCCATCAGCTTCTCCATGGGAGGAAGATAAGGTAATCTGCTTCTGTAAAGATTTACAGCGTTGGAAACCCAATGGGGGTCTTTAGGAGTTGGAATTGACTTGATGACAGTAGGTTTGGGTTTTCTGGTTGGTGAATCTTCAATCAGAGCCCCTGGGTAGTGCAAACAGTAAACACACTCAGCTACTAACCAAAAGGTTGGAGGTTCGAGTTCACCTAGAGGTGCCTAGGAAGAAAAGTCTAGTGATCTACTTTAAAAAAAAAAATCAGCCAGTGAAAGCCCTCTGGAGCACAATTCTCCTGCGACATACATGGGGTTGGCATGAGCTGGAACCAACTTGAGGGCAACTGATACTGGTACTGGTACTGACTTCCTTCTCATAGAATTCAGCCTTGGCCTAATGCTGATGGTGATCCTCCTTCCCTTGGGGAAGTTAAATGAGGAGGTAAGACACCTCTGCCATGCCATTTTTTTACAAAGTTGGAAAATGAAAAACCTACGTGGAGGCACATACACACAATGCAATCCCATAGGATTTTGATAAACAAATCAGGCAGAACATGAGGTCACAGTCCAAACTTCTGGACCACATGAGAAAACAAACCATCATCAATGAAAGTCAGCAGAAATAAAAGCAGCTTTAGACCTTTAAGAACTTCAAGGAATGGAAAGAAGTAGCAGATCTAAGTTACAGGATGAACATATCTAAAATGATTAAAAAACAAAGTATGTAATGAAAAACATAAGCAACTACTAAGTAAAAAGAGGAAATTTTTTTAAAAATAAAATTTGTAGAAATGAAAAATATAGCCATTAAAACTTAAAATTCAGATGATTTAAACAACAGAATAGCCACAACTGAGAAAAGAATTAATGAATTGGGAAGCAGGTTAGAAGAAATGACCCAGAATGAAGTACAGAAAGTTAAAAAAGGGAAAAAATATTAAGGAGAGGTTAAGAGACATGGAGGTTAGAACCAAAAGCAAACCAAACTCACTGCAAGGAAGGTGCAATTACCCTTCAAAAATGTTTTCTTCGTCTTCTGTTTGTTGTTGTTGTTGTTGTTGTTGTTATGTGCCGTCGAGTCAGACCTGACTCATAGCGACCCTTCCTTGGGTTTCCAAGGCAGAATCACTACGGAAGTAGATTGCCCCATCTTCCTTCCGAGGAGTGGCTGGTGGGTTCGAACCACCAGCTTTCTGGTTAGCAGTCAAATGCCTTTGGCACTACGCTACCAGAGCTCCCCTTTCTGTTTAGGGTTTATGTAATCTACCAATAAACTCTAGTTCTGTTCCCACTAGTTGACATTCGCTCCCAAACAACAGGAAGTCTATCAAACGCTTTCTGTGGCAAGTACACTTGTATAAATATATATTTTCCTTAGAACTTGAAAAACATTTCAACTAGGCCACTTCCTGGTATCTGCCTTAGATGACAAAAAGCATGTTTATAGCATATTGTGCACGTTTTAATTTCACTGCAAACAAACAAACAAACAAAAATCAAGAACGTATTTCCTTGGGCGAGGAGAGTACGGGAAGGCCTTTTGTCATAAAGTCAGTTTCCTTGGCAGTTGCTGGTGCCTCCTTTCATGGTGGGCCAGCCAATAGTGTCAACTCTTCAGAATGACATTCTAGATATTGTTTATGATGGTGAATTAGAGCAGGGAGCTGGTGATGTCTACCTAGGTCGTGGGTCATTTCCTTAGTGGCTCATGGCCATAGGTGAAAGCACAACCCAAGCAGCCACCCTGTGGTCTCAGGTTTGGGTTGCAGCAGGTGGGGTCATTGGGAAAGAACAGAAACTCTGGGGACTCTGGGTGGATCATGTACATGCAAAATGTAGGTTGAGTAAATGAACATCATGAGTCAGACACTGTGCGATATAGCGGGGTCACACTGTGGGAAAGATACCTCATCAGTGGGGTTCACATAAATGCTCACCACAGGGCCATCTCATCCTGTAGAGCAACTTTAAGGATTAAGTGTCTCTTCTTCTCCATCACCCCATTCTTTCCTCCCTCCTTTCTTGTCTCTCTCAGGATTGTGTGTATCTTAGAATCCAGCCCAGTCTCTGGTATACAATTCTCCAAGCCCTTTGAATATACTTAGATTTTCTGCCAGTAAGAACTCCTGGAATAATGAATTTCATATGTAAGTATTTCTTAGTGGAAAGTGGTAGGATTACCTTTTCTGTTTTGGTAAGTTTATCTTCTCTCTCCAAGCAATTATTCTATTTCATAAACCCTGACTGCCAGAGGGAGTTGCAGAGGAGGGGTGGAATGGTGCTCTCCTTGCTTGAGGAGCTTACAATGTTATGAAGGAATATGTCAAGCCCCCATGAAATGAAAAAGTACATTCATCTTTGACATGCACACAATTCCACACATTCATATGTGTTGGAGGAAAACATTTCTCATAGAATGTTTGAAATAAATGCTTGAGTGATCTTCAAAAAAGGTTAAAAGAAGGTAACTATGGCAGCAGTGTAGCCCAAGGAAGGACATGGGGCTGGAGGCCCAAAACAGAATGTTCTTGCCAAAGTCTAGGGGAGGCATTAAAGGAGAAGGAGGTGGTGGGCCCCCAGCAGCGGCTCTGCACCCACTCCTAGGAGGGTGGGGGTAGGTACTGGGGAGGACTTGTCAGAAACTTGAGGTTCTGCCTGGGTGAGTGAGAAAGAACCACACAGAGAGAGTGAAGGTAGATCCTGTGTAGACCTGGTGGAGGGCTGGATAGGGAAGGGTGTGGATGAGATGAGGGTTGGCCACAATGGGACTGAGATGACTGTGTGATACCCAGGTGGGGATGCCCAGGAAAAGATGTTTGGTGGGTGTGGACCAAAAACCCAGGTGGGAGGTACCATGCACAGAGCAGGTATTTGAGTATAGGTGTATCACTGAGGCACAAGATATGTAGGGAAGAAAGAAGAGAACTGTAATAGGGACCTTTGAAACCCCCACATTTGGGGGAGTGAGAGAAGGAAGACTGAGCAGGACTTGAAAGGAAGAAAAGACCCAGGAGGGGAGTGTTGAGGGAAGAGAGGGTTTCAAGCAAAGTGCTGTGGTCAGTGTGGCCAGGAGGATGTGGGCTTGGAAAAGGTCACTGATTCTGGCAGTCATGGGGGCCTTGGGACTTGCAGATGGAGCAGGCCCAGAAAGTAAGGACAATGATCCTGGGTCAGGGCACAGTGACACTTTGAGTAACCTGAGTGGTGGAAGAGAGGTGGTTGGGCCCCTCAATTCTTCCAGGCAGGATGACACTGAGTAGAGGGTGGAGTGAAGGCACAACCTCACTCACGTGAAGTTATAAGGGAAAGAGACTGAGAGGGGAAAGGTAGAGAAGACCATAAATAGAACTATGTCTGGAGGAGCTAGGGCAGGAGGGGACAGGAATGTTGAACAGGGAGGAAAGTGAGATGAGAAAGATCTTCTAAAAGAGAGGTGTCCCAGGAGCCCCTGAGGACCTTCTTGAGAGAGGGGACTACTGACTTGTGCTGGGGCAGGGGAGGGCTGAAGGGGGAGGGGAGAATCAGAAGAGGAGCTTGAGGGGTAGAGGTGAGGATATGAGGCACAGGCAGGACCAAGAAAAAGAGAGAGGATGAAAGGGGGGGGGTCAATGGTCAGTCTGTGGGATACCAACCGCACAGACCATAGCACAGTCACTTGGACAAGTGAAGAACAAGTGAGCTTCTGAGAGGGCCCCAGTCCTAGGCTGCTGCTCAGAAAACAAGCTGGAGCTATGCTGGGACCAGCTCTCCTTTCTCCTGAGCCCAGGGAACTTGAGGCCTATAGCTGACCACCTTGCCAGTGATAAGCTTCCCTTCTAGCAACATCCCATACCCCTCTTTCTGTCTAATCTAACCTCCCCAGACTTGGTTTGTTTCCTGAGGCTTCCTCCTTTACCCACAGCTTTCAGGGAAGAAGGTGATGTCTCCTGGGCAATTCCTTCTGGAATCCTTGCCCAGCCCAGTGGGCTCTCCAGCTGTTCTGGAGAATGAAGCTGTGCCATAATTGGCCACTGTGAGGACCAAACAGGCCCTCGGTCACAGGATGACTCAAGCTACTGTGAGGAGAATGGGCTGGAGTGGGGGAGGCTGGAGAGAAGCCCATAACAAGGAGCTCTAGTTGTCCAGGCAGGAGTGGTGAGAGGCCTACCTAGAGGGATAGTGGTGAAGTGAGGAGAAGTGGGGATACAGGAACATATTCTAGTAGTGGATTGAGGATGGTGGTGAGAGAGAAGAATCAAGCCTGGTCCCTCAAACCCAATGGCATTGAATGTCATCATCTGAAAGGACAACTTTGGAGTAAGAAATGTACTAGGTGAGCATGTGACATCCTAGATGTGTTTTCTCCAGGCTGAGAAATCTCAGGGAAGCAAACAGATGGATGTCTGTATTCCTGAGGGGTAGGGGGTTGAATGACTGGATGGGAGCATGAGAGGGGTCACTCCTCATGTCCAGTCTCTGCTGTACCTAATGTGATACAGCTTTCCACAAGATGGACATTTCTTTTTTTCATTTTATCTCTGGGAAATCAGTATTTGTTTTCTAAGAAAGGATAGAAAGGATTGGATTTTGCAAATACAAATTTCAATAAAAATGTGGGAAGTGGGGCAGAAGGAAGAAGGCCACCACAGTAGTTTCCTTATTCCTGGGATAAAGCTCAGCTCTGGAGTGTGTGCAAAACTGTAGTCACACCCTGGAACCAGAGTGCTTTGACTCACTGGGTTTAGATGGGTTGGGGGAGAAGACTGAGGTTCAGGATGTGCAGTCTCTCACCACACCACTGAGGCCAATTAGAAAATAAAATACAAGGGCAGAAGTGATGACCTTCAGATAAATAGATGGCCAGGAGATCTGGTGGTGCAGAGGTTAAAAGATTCAGCTACTAACCAAAGGCTGGCGGTTCAAACCCACCAGTGGCTCCATGGGAGAAAGATGAGGCAGTCTGCTTCCATAAGATTTACAGCCTTGATTTCCAGTAAGATGGAGGAATAGGCAGACAAGGGACACAGACCCTCTTCAACAAAGAAAAGATAAACCAATTGACAGAGATACAGAAGATAATCCTGGAGCCCTGAGCTTTGAAAGGAAGTATACAGAAGTGGATTAGGCACCAACTAGTGGAAAAACCTGAACAAAAACAGTGAGTACAGAGAAAGCCGGAGCAGTGACTGTCAGCTACTCTGATGGGACCAATAGCCTGAATATTTCCAAGTGGTGTTGGAACCTGAGAATTGACCTAAAGATCAGCCCTGGTTGCCAAGGGCTGCAGGGATGACTGCACTGGTGGCCTATGACTAGGAAGGGAAACAGCAAGGAGGGAGACAACCTGAGCTATGGACTTTTGGCTGTCTGGAGGATGCAGCCATTTTCACTATTTGCAAGTGGCAGCCATCTTGGATATTTAAAGTGACCAAGGGCACAACCATTTTTAATCTTTATAAGTGGTGGCCATTTTGGATTTAAGTGACAGCATTCTGATTTGGATTCTAGGAACATAAGAATAGGCTCCATTTGCCAAGGATGGCAGGGACATACAAAAGGTTGACAACAGAAAAGGAGACAGGTGGTAAGTGTATAAGTGCTGCCAACTAGCAAATAGAGGAGTACAGCCCAGTACCCTGCCTATGTAGATAACATACAAAGAAAACAAAAATTGTGGGCAAGTCACTCCAACATACAACCACCAATTAAATATAAACATAAAAACGTCACAATGCCTCGGAGACAACAGAGAGCATCACAGTCCACACAAAGAAGTAAGATAAAGCAGGAGAAACAAAGGACCAGGATACAGACCCAAAACACATCCCTGAGGAAGACGTAGCATTGGAACTCTCTGATAAGGAATTCAAAAGAATTATATTTAGGTACCTTCAATAGATTGAGAGATAGATCAAGGAAAACATTGACAAAATTGAGGAAAACACAGAGAAAACCCTAGAACAATTTCAAAAGACAATACAAGAACATAATGACAAAATAAATGCAAAAAACAGAAATGATACAAAATCTACAGACAGAAATCCAGAAGATTAATACTAAATTTTCAGAAATAGATAAGATAATGCATGGGCAAAGGAGCAGAATTGAATCAATGGAAGACAGAATTAGTGAGATCGAAGACAGATACCTTAATACTTCTTTGGAAAGAGATCAATTAGAAAAAAAGATCAAGACAAAACGAAGAAAGCCTAAGGTTCATGTGGGATACCATCAAAAGGAATAACCCATGTGTCATTGGAATTCCAGAACAGGAAGAGACAAATAAAACCACAGAAAAAATTGTCAAAGATTTGTTAGAAGAGAATTTCCCTGGTATGATGAAAGATGAGAATATATCCATTCAAGAAGTCCAATGAACTCCAAACAGGATAGACCCCAAAAGAAAATCACCAGACATATCATCATCAAACTCCAAAACCAAAGACAAAGAAAGAATCCTGAAAGTAGCATGGGAAAAATGAAAAGTTATCTACAAGGGGCAACCAATAAGACTAAGCTTGGATTTCTCTGCAGAAACCATGCAGGTGAGAAGACAATGGGTTGGTATATATAAAACCTTGAAAGAGAAAAATTTCAAACCAAGAATTATATACCCAGTAAAACTGTCCCTCAAATATGGTGGTGAAATTAGGACATTTCCAGATAAGCAGAAATTAAGGGAATTTATTAAAACCAGACCAAACTTACAAGAGATGCTTGTCCTTTGGACAGAGAACCAACAACAGCAAACAACTGACCATTAACACACATGGTGACATAACCCAGAAACCAACCCAGTTATAGAAGTATCCAAAGTAAATAAGCCTACAAGATTGTAAACAGGGAACCAGAGACATCAATGGACAAAAGAGGACAATTATAAACCAAAAAGAGGGGAAAAAATGTGTAGTTACAGAACTTCTAAATGGTAGGGAAGTCAAGACAACTACAAGATAGAGTGTACTGTTCTAAACTTGGGAAGGAAACTATAAATCACAGGGTAACCTCAAAGAAAAATGATAAACCTTCACATCAAAATAAGAAAGAGGACCAACACAAATATTTGTGTTGTTGTTTTTGTTATGTGCCATCGAGTCGGCCCCGACTCATAGTGACCCCTCCTTGGGTTGCCAAGGCAGTATCATTATGGAAGTAGATTGCCCAACCTTCCTTCCGAGGAGTGGCTGGTGGGTTTGAATCACCAGCCCTCTGGTTAGCAGTCAAGTGCCTTAGGCACTATGCTACAGAGCTCCTACACAAATATTTAGCAAATACTAAAACAATAGCAATGAAGGAAGTGATAACACAATTCGTAAACAAAATGAAATCAGCATAGAAAATTATATGGAACAAAGAAATCAACACCATGAAAAAGCACATAACAAAATGACAGCAACAAATTCATACTTGTCGATAATTACATATCTGGCAAGGGACCTATCTCTAAGATTTATAGAAAACTCCAATGCCTCAACAGCAAAGGGATTAACAATCTGATTGAAAACCAGGCAGAAAACATGAATAGACACTTCACCAAGGAGGATATTCAGGTGGCCAGCAAATACATGAAAAGATGGTCACCATGATTGGCCATCAGAGAGATGCAAATCAAAACAATGAGATACCATTTCATCCCAGCACTGATGGCAAGGTTCAGTGAAACAGAAAATAACAAATGCTGGCAGGGATGTGGAGAGATTGGGACTCTCATACACTGCTTGTGTGATTGTGAAGTGACACAATAACTGTGGAAAGTAGTATGGCAATTCCTTAGAAAGCTGGAACTGGAGATACCATTTGACTCAGCAATCCCATTACTAGGTATGTATTCTAAAGAGGTGAGAGCCAGGATAGGAACAGATATATGCACACCCACGTTCATTGCAGCACTATTTACAATAGCAAAAAGATGGAAACAACCTACGTGTCCATCAACAGAAGAGTGGATGAACAAACTATGGTATATACACACAATGGAATGCTATGTAGCACTAAAGAATAATGTAGAGTCTGCAAAACACCACATAACATGGATGAACTTGGAGGACATTATGCTGAGTGAAATAAGTCAATCACAAAAGGACAAATATAGTATTAGTTTGTTGTTGTGGAGGGTCAAGGAAAGGTTTATATACGGAGGGAAACTTTCTTTGTTGGGTGTCAGGGGTGGGAGGGGAGGAGAGGGAACACTGAACAAAAATGCATTGACCTATATCACTTTAGTTTTGTGTATTTCACTGTACATAAATTATATTTCAATAAAATGCATTTTAAAAAAATTTACAGCCTTGGAAACCCTCTAGGCAGCTCTACTGTGTTATAGGGTAGCCATGAGTCAAATCAACTCAACAGGAAGTAGGCTTTTTGGTTTGCAGGTCCAGAACCACACACACACAAACCCTAAATGCTCCTTCCCCCCCCTACAGATGGTGACTCAAACCGCTCCTCCATAGGGCAGGAGGCCATTGCCCCTTCAGGGTCACTCTGCCTCTGTGGAGAGGTCAAGATGCCCTCCCCTCATTCTCAGGCTCTGTATGCTTACTAGGCACTTGAGGAAGGCTCTTTGGGGCTGGAAGCACAGCTTCCTTTCCCACACACTGTGCCCTGACCAGTGCTGGATTACCCAATAAGCAAGGAAAGCATGGGCTTACTTGTGCTTCCATACTAATCTATAGTCAACAATTTCACATTTTTTCACATCAAAGATTCTGCTTCTAGGTATGGCTGGCATCTGGCATCTTTTTCCCAACCCCACAGCACCTTCCCACAGAATCAAAGTCTGTCTTCAAATTTACAATCCCTGACAGGGACAGAGTACACAAGATGTGTAGTCAAAAGCATGTGGAACTGTTCCCTACAGATTAGTAAATGGATACAGGTAAGTCCATGCTTACCTTGCTTATTGGGTGTTCCAACATGGGGTATGCTGGGTACATGCCACACTCACCCCAGACTGTGAAGGCAGGAACAGTCTCCTTCACCTCTCTATTTCTGAGGCTCGGGAGAGGTTCCTACTTGTTCTAGTTGAATGCGCAGATCAATTACTGAATCCTCAACCAGGTGATCAATTCCCTCTGTACCACAGAAACCTATTATCCTTGAATGTCGAAGAGAAATATCTACTTGCATCTCCCTAAAAACTTCTTCTACACTCAAGACCTGGCAGGAAAATAAAGCGTGATTCTGCCCATGGGGTCATGGTCTGAACCCAGCAAGAGGAGTATCTGGTCCTGCCCTTTCTATTCCCTTGCACAAGACCCGACCAGAGCTTCACAGTCTGACCCAATCCAACCTGATCACAGCTACTAAATAGGCTAACTATTACCAGGCGTGAAAAGATGAGATGAGCTGAGCCCATCAGATTGCCTCTCTTGGGAATTTGGTATGAAAATAGCAAATGTCCAGGTAACAGCAGAAGCTGAAACTTAAGACCATGATATGTAGTGAGTTAGAAAGACCAAAACTGGCCTACGTAAGTAAGCTCAAGTTGTAACCTATAAATAAGGCAAGGAGGAGGTCAGCTGGCAGCTCAGCAGACCCAAAGAAGGGATTTTCAGGAGGTGAGAGAGAAAGAACCTTTTGGCAAAGATGCCATGTGAGCTGGTTTTTGCAGGGGAGGAGTAGTCAGCTAGACAGATGGGAAGTGGGGGATAGTATGACATTATATTCATATGAAAGCACAAAGGGTTGCATGTGTGTAAGAATGACTGATTCAGTATGGCTAGTAGAGAGGAAAGTGGCTGTGGGGGAGAGAGCCAGGGGCCAGATGGAGAAGGGTGATGTGTGCTATGCAAGTCTGACCACTGTGCAGGAACACAGAACATGCTCTGTGACTGCTTCCACTCGGAAACCTCCACTTCACCATGACACTTTCCACGTCCACAGCTCCACCAGAGGTCATGCCATCTCCCAGAACTAAGCTCCATTTGGACTCAAACTTCAGACCCTTCTCTAACACAACCACCAACTCCTATGCCAGCTACTTTCTCTCTTTGTCCCACATCTACTCTGCAACCTACTAGACTCGAGCCTGCCAGGCTCTTGATCCTGGTATTTTCTATAGACCAATCCTGGCCTAACTACTCTGCTCACAGAAACTCATGGCTAGCCACTGAACGAACACTCATCAACTTCCTAACCTCCTGTGCTGCCCATCTCACTCCTGTCCAGGAAAACTCCAATCCTGGACCAACCCCACAGTTAGCCTTTTCTTCTGTGGGATATTGCCTATGGGTCTCCCAAGTCTATTCTTTTTCCATAACAATAAAGTGTTGGTTGGGAACATGGATGGCCAGCTACCCTCATTTTCCACTCTTCCTTGCAGCTAGGTGCCTAAGTTCTTGCCAATGGAATGTGGGAAGAAATGATGTGCACAACTTCCATCATTTACGTAAAAGGAAATTGTGTTCCACTTTTGCTTTTACTGCATTAGAGCAGCTGGCGTGCTGATGTGGTTGAGGCCACTGGTGCTGCCTTGGGGATGGCAGAACAAAACAGAAGGGACCTGGGACCCTGAATGTTTCTGGAAGATGAGCCACCCCACCAGCCTGGGCCACCCTCCTTCCTATGGATCAAATGTGAGAGAGAAATAAGCTTCTATTTTATCTAACCCACTCTTTGTTATAGTAGATTCTGTGGCTGTGTGCCGCTACATTGATTCTGACTCATAGCAAGCCTATAGGACAGAGGAGAACTGCTCCCTAGGGTTTGGAGGTTGTAATCTTTAATGAAGTAGATTGTCACATTCTCCTGTGCAAGGTCTAGTGAGTTAGAACTGCCGATCTTTCCATTAGCAGCCAAGTCCTGCAACCACAGCACCAGGGCTCCTACAGCCCTCTCCCTGTGCTGCCCACCCCTGCAATCCTTCCTTCTAACTCCAATGGTATAGGTATCCTTTCTGTGTTCTGGTCAGACACCCTGGATTAAAATCCCAATTCCATGATATACCACCTGTGCAATTTGGCTCAACTTCCATTTACTTAACTGTGAAATGGAGATGCTAACATTACTAACTTCATTATTGTGAAGATGAAATGACATAATGCATGTAATTGCACATCACCTGGAGCAGAGACCCCAGTAGCCACCTGCCACCAAAGCTGCTAAAACAAATGTCACCTCATCACTACCTAGTGAAAGCCCTTTACTAAATCTCTACCATTTACAAAACAAAGCCTAAACTTCTCAATGCACTAAGCTCTCTCCTGAGTTTTCTTCCTTGTCACTGTCCACCTTGAATACTATGCTCCAAACTGCTCACAGATTGGGGAAAAAAAAAAAAATCAACTTTTACTCAATCAACAGATATATATTAAATGCCCACTACTAGAGTGTCATGGAGCTCTGGTGGTGTAGTTGTTAAGGCATTTGGCTGCTAACCAGAAGGTCAGCGGTTTGATCCTACCAGCTGCTCAGTGGAAGAAAGATGAGGCAGTCTGCTTCCACAAGATTTACAGCCTTAGAAACGCAATGGGGGCTGCTGTGAGTTTGAATTAACTCGATGGCAGGGAGTTTTTTTTTTTTTTTTAAGTTTACTGGAGTGTCAGTGATCATGCCAATACATTAATTACTCTTTCTGAAGAAGAAAACACCCACCTCCTAAAAATAAGCAACCTGAGAAAAAGTCTATTTTGTCTTGTGCCTGGGAAGCAATACTGATTTAGTTCCTTAATTGTAAAATAAAAGGGTTATATTACTTTGCTTCCAGTTCTAAAATGCAATGTTGTGCTGACCAATGTGGCTGTGTCTGTGTGTGGGGGGGTGTATACTTTTAGATCTGAAAATATTCTCTTTAAATACACTTAAAATATCACATCCTGTGGAAAGGGAATGAGGCTGCTCTGAGAGGGATATCGCATGCATGAGCGGGCCAAGAAAGGATGTAAAAGAATGGAAAGAGGCCACAGTGGCCCAGAGGAAGGAGAAGGGGAAGACCCTCAGTGTGGAGCCAGTCCCAGGGTTGCAGAGGGCCCGCTGGTGCCAGACTGGAACCTCCTGTCTCTTCTTTTTCCTGCCTTACCAGAAGAGACAAGGGCCCTAGGGAGTACTTATGAGAACGACAGAGTCTGCATAGCTGACCAGGAATGCCTGTCAGGTCAAATAAAGCTGCCTCACCCCTTTCAGTTATTTGTGGGTCATTCTACGGGTAACAGAAGGGCAAAGGCCAGAGGGACGCTGCCTACGACAGGCAACATAAAACCTAACACAAGTTTACTGAGACACTGCAGCTCCTGGCAAAGAGATCACAGCTAAGACAAACCCATTCTGGTCTAAGCAACAGCAAAACTCACTGCCATCAAGCCAGTTCCAACTCAGAGACCTCCACTGGGTTCCCAAGGCTGTAAATCTGTACAGAAGTAGATTACCTCATCTTCCTCCTGCAGAGCACATGGTGGGTTTGAACTGTTGACCTTTTGGTTAGCATCCAAATGCCTCACCTACTATACTACCAGAGCTCCTTGGACTAAGCCAAGTTAGGGCTTAAAAAAAATTAAAAAGAAAAAAACAAAACCCAACTCATGGCAACCCCATGTGCTAGGGTAGAACTGCACCATGTGGCTTTCCTGGCTACACTCTTAATGGAAGCAGATCACCGAGCCTTTCTTCCATGGTACCAATGCGTTGGTTAAAACTGCCAGCTAAGAGTTGAGCACAAACCATTTGCGCCACCTAGGGACCAAAATCAGGGCTAAAACCAAACACAATGCTGTCAAGTTCATTCTGACTCAGTGTCCCTACAGGACAGAGTAGAATGCCCCCCAAGGGTTTCTAAGGCTGTAAATCTTTACCAAGGCAGATTGCCACATCTTTCTCCCACACAGCAGCTAATGGGTTCCAATCACTCACTTGTCTGTTACTAGCTGTGAGCTTTAACACTGTGCAACCAGGGTTAGAAAGTCTGGGCTAAAAAAAATAAATCAAATCCATTGCTGTTAAGTTGATTCTGACTTGTACTGACCCTAAAGGACACAGCAGAACTGCCTTATAGGACTTCCAAAGCTGTAAATTTTTTTTTTTTTTTTAATTGTGATTTGGGTGAAGATTTACAGAGCAAATTCACTTTCCATACAGCAGTTCACATACTCTGTCTCATGACATTGATCACAATTTACCCCAATGCAATAGCTCCCCTCCCACTTCCTCCCAATAGTTACCTCTTCCCTGTGTCTACCCCTCCATGCACTCCTGCCCCCTGAGCTGTCTCCCTGTGCATAAACAGCCCTTCTTTCTCTCATAATGGTTCTAAGGAGTGTATCTACCTGAGGTAAATGTTCAACTCATATGTCTGTCTTTTGTTTGGCTGGAAGCCACAGGCATGGGTTCAATTCCAGAACTGAAGGGCAGCTAAGGACCATACTCTCAGTGGTTCCACCAGGCTCTATCAGACCAGTCAACCTGGTCCCCCACTTTTTTTTTCCCCAAATGATTTTGAGTTTTGTTCCACTTTGTTCTCCCTCTCTATCCAAGATCTCCTACATAGATCCCTCTCTGAGTGGTTGACAGTGGTAGCCGGGCACCATCCAGTCTCCTGGTCTCATAATCATAAAGGCGGTGGATCGCATGGTGTACCAGTCACTAGGACTAATTATTTCCATGAATCTTTGGTTTTGTTCATTCTTCTTTGCTCTGGACGAGGAGAGACCCATCGTTGCATCTAGGTGGCTGCCAAAGCTGTAAATCTTTACGGAAACAAAACTGCCTCATCTATTTCCCATGGAGTGGTTGGGAGTTTGAACAACCGGCCCTTTGGTTAGCAGCTATATCCACTGCACCACGAGAGTTCCTGAGTAAGGGCTAAAACCAAAAAACCAAACTCACTGCCGTGGAGTTGGATCTGACTCATAGCAACCTCTCCTTGGGTTTCCGAGGCAGTATCACTACATATGTAGATTGCCCAGTCTTCCTTCCAAGGAGTGGCTGGTGGGTTTGAACCGCCAGTCCTCTGGTTAGCAGCCAAATGCCTTAGGCACTACACCACCAGAGCTCCTATAGAGGATCTTAGAGGATCCTAATTTAGAACTCAGGTTTCTTTCTAGAGTCAGAAGCCTTGGCCAACACTTCCTGGAGTCCACCAAAATCTCCAGTATAGCAACCTGAGTTAAGCAGAAAACTTCTAAGACGTTCTTTAGATGTATGTTCAGCAGTGCAGGAAACATGTACCCAAATACTAACTTCAAAAATTAACAAACCTTTTATTAATGTATAATACTGTCTAAATAAAGTCATGTTACATATAGTCTAAAATTATTATACTATATGTAATTATTTATCTTTAAATGAAGGAATAATTTTTCTTTCAATGAGCATTTTTATGGAGATGTACAGCCAGCCTCTGGCTTACCTCTAAAGGCCCAAGCAGTCAGACCATGAAAGCAGAGCAAAGGCTAAACACCATGAACATAAATATCCTTGCAAGCCCACATCTACAAAGCGGTGGCAGAATCATGGGCTGGTGGGAAATAGCAGGGTCAGGGGCCAAAACAGCAACAATCACAATGGAATAGCAAGGTTTTAGGGAAAAGACTTAAGAGGCTAAAAGCTTAGGCTTTCTCTTCAAATAATAGTTTTTGTTAGGTGCCATTAAGAGTCAGTTCCGATTCAGAGACCCTGTGCCCTGTGTATGCAGAAGGACACACTGCCCGGTCCTATGCTATCCTCACAACTATTGCTATGTTCGAGCCTACTGTTGTATTCGCTGTCAGTCCATTTCTTTTCAGCTGACTCTCTACTGTACCAAGCATGCTGTCCTTCTCCAATGACTGGTCCCTCCTGATAACATGTCCAATGTACGTAAGATGAAGTCTCACCATCCTCCCTTCTAAGGAGCATTCCAGTTGTACTTATTCTAAGACTGATTTGTCTTTCTGGCAGTCCACAGTATATTGGTGTTATGTGCCTCTGAATAGGCTCCAACTCATAGTGACCCTACAGAACGAAACACTGCCTGATTCTGCACCAGCCTCAATCTTTGCTGTTCTGGTTACCTAGTGCCGCTCTGACAGGAATACACCACAAATGGATGGCCTTGGAAGGAAGATGGGGCAATCTACTTCTGTAGTGACACTGCCTAGGAAACCCAAGGAGGGGTCGCTATGAGTCGAGTCCTGCTCGGTGGCACATAACAACAACAACAACAAACAGGATATATTCTTACAGTTTGGAGGCCTTAAGTCCAAGTTCAAGTGCCAGCCTCTAGAGGCTGGGTGAAAGCCCCTCAACCTTGGGGTTCAGCTATGCCTCCTGCTCCTGGCTCACTGGAGCTAGAGGCATTTCTTCACTCAGACAGCTGCTGGCTGCTGAGGCTGAAAAATCCAAGGTTGATAAGTAAAAAGGCACAGTTCTGATGTTACCAAACCACACGTCAGGCCATTAATTCAAGTCCATTGTGAAGTCCCAAGGTCGGCAGAGCATGGCAGGCTGCTCAACAAAGACACGACTACATGCACGGTCCAAGCATCCCAAAAGCTAGAGACCATTCCCAAGCCTTCTTGTTATATACAAGAAGCAGACCACATCCCAAAGGCAGCTACTCAGCTGTTTGTGGTAAATCCCACCATGGAGTTGATTGCCAGTCTCATCATGGGGAGTAACTACCACGAGCTGCCCAGCCACTCAACCAGGCCCAGCCAAGTTGATACACAAACTTAACCACCACAATTCCACCCCTTGTCAACTTGGCATCTGTACAGATCTCCACTGGGTGGCTCCAGTCCCCTAGTTCCTCTAAGTGGCGACCTCACCCCCCTGGCCTGGCAAGCCCTCGTTTCTCTCCCTTTTGGGTATGGCAGCCCACCCCCTCACTCTTGGGCATAGGCTATGGCTCTATCCCACTGGCTCACATGAGCGAGCAGCCCCACACTCCAGAACCAAGTTGGTGAAGGCCTGGCTCTTTGAAACCTAGGGGACTGTGATTATTCCACCCCCAAAGACCATGGTCCTATCCTTTGAGGCTGAGGGAGCTCTGCTTCCATTTCCTTGGTCTCCGTTTCTGCCGATTAATGCCCCAGGGCAACCCACTCTGCCAGGATCTTGCCGCAAAGGGTATTTAGCTTTCTTTCTCCATGGGCCGGCCAACCTGCTACTCCATTTCATGCTGGTCTTTTTTTACCAATTAATGCCTAAAGGCAACCCACTCCGCTAGTAAGGCACCCAACCAAAGGTATCAAGCTTTCTCCTCTGTGGGCTGGTAAGGCTGTCACTGTCTCATGCCAGTTCTCTCGGCTCTGGTCCTAATGTCTCTCATGCCAATCTCCGGGCTCTGCTCCTGCCATCTCTCATGCTGGTCTCTTGCTCTGCTCCTGCTGTCTGTCATGCCATATGCCAGGGTCTCTCTGCCAAGGTCTTGGGGTCAAGGACTCATTCCACTCCTGTTTCCACATTTTAGGCATCTGTCAGAGCAATACCCCACTCTCTCAGTACCAAATTCTGTTCTGGTTACCTCATGCCTCTCTGACAAGAATATACCACAAGTGGGATGGCTTTAACAAAGAGGAGTTTATTCTTACAATTTGGAGGCTTTAAGTCCAAGTTCACAGTGCCAGGCTCTAGGGGTTGGGTGAAAGCCCCTCAACCAGCTCTGCCTCCTGCTCCCAGCCCACTGGAGCTAGAGGTGTTTCTTCACTCAGACAGCTGCTAGCTGCTGAGGCTGAGAAGCCCCAAGGTTGACAAGAAAAATGGCAGGCAGTGTACTGGCTGTTGACCCCAATTAATGACGAATCCAAGATCTCCAGGCCAAATGGTGGATTGTTCGCTCATGGACAGTTGTTTTTGTTAGGTGCCGTTAAGAGTCAGTTCCAATTCAGAGACCCTGTGCCATCTCTCATGTGCCGTCTTTCACAACAGAATCCCAATCCACAGAGGAATGTTTCTTTACCCAGGATGTCCATAGACATACTGGAAGCAGGCCACACCCCTAATGAAACGCCCTTTCAGCAGATTGGCTGCTCAAAACATAATCATCTGATCCCATCATGGGAATAACCACATCACAAAAGCTTAAACCACACAGAATTGTGGTCCAGCCAAGTTGACACACAAAGTCAATGGAAAATTTCAGCATCCCAATTCTGATATGACTGCTACTGGCCCAGACCCTTCAGGAATGAAGGTTTGGGTCACCCCACCAGGCAAAGAACCATGACCAGCTGAAGTGCTTGCTGAGGGCACGGGAAATACACAACAGGTGGTGGCAGAAGGTAGTTCTGAATATCAACTATGACCATATGACCAGCTGCAGAAATGAGGACTGTGATTAATATTTCTTCATTGTGCATGTGCATCAAATATTTTTGTTTCCTTGTTATGAACTGTAAAATGTAAATAAGGTTAATGCATTTTGGTTGTACGTGTGCTAGCGTTATCATGTTAGGTGCAAATATGACTTTATAATTGTCCTTATTTAGAGACTATATATGGTTAAGAAGATGTGTACAACTGCCAAGTTGACAAGGGGTGGACTGTGATAGTTTGAGCTTTGTGCCAACTTGGCTGGACCACAATTCTGTGTGGTTTAAGCTGTTGTGATGTGGTTATTCCCATGATGGGATCAGATGATTATGTTCTGAGCAGCCAATCTGTTGAAAGGGAGTTTCACTAGGGGTGTGGCCTGCTTCCAGTATATCTATGGACATCTTGGGAAAAGAGACATTCCTTTGTGGATCGGGATTCTGTTGTGCTGCCTACAACTGTCTGTGAGTAAACAATCCCCCATTCAGCCTGGAGATCTTGGAATCGTCATTCGTTGGAGTCAACAGCCAGTACACTGCTTGCCAACCTTGAGCTCCTCAGCCCTTGCAGCTGCGAGAGTCAGGAAAAGCCTCCAGCTTGACGTTTGATCCAAGAACTTGGGACTTGCCAGCTTCTACAAGTGTATGAGCCATTTTCCTAATTTTTTTTTTCCTCTCTCTCTATATAAGCTTTACTGGTTTTGTTTCTCTAGAGAACCCAGTCTAACACAGTCATGTTCTCAGAAGGGACGATTCTGTGGAGAAGCATATCATGCTTGGTAAAGTGGAGGGTCAATGAAAAGGGGGAAAGCCCTCAATAAGATGGATTGACACAGTGGCTGCAATGATGGGCTCAGGTATAGTGCTAAAAAGGCAAGGAGGCCACATCTCCTGACCTTCTCTAACCCCACTCCTGGTACCAAATTCTGTTCTGGTTACCTAGTGCCTCTCTAACAGGAATATACCACAGATGGATGGCCTTAACAAACAGGAGTTTATTCTCACAATTTGGGGGCTTTAAGTCCAAGTTCAAGTGCCAGGATCTAGGGGCTGGGTGAAAGCCCCTCAACCTTAGGGTTCAGCTATGCCTCCTACTCCCGGCCACTGCAGCTAGAGGCATTTCTTCACTTAGACAGCTGCTGGCTGTTGAGGCTGAAAAACCCAAGGTTGACAAGTAAAAAAGCACAGTCTCGATGTTACCAAACCACATGGCAGGCCATTAATTCAAGTCCATTGTAGTCCCAAGGTTGGCAGAGCATGGCAGGCTGCTCAACAAAGACATGACTACATGCACAGTCCAAGTGTCCCAAAAGCTAAAGACCATCATTCCCAAGCCTTCTCGTTATATGCAAGAAGCAGACCACATCCCAAGGCAGCTACTCAGCTGCTTGTGGTAGATCCCACCATGGAGTTGATTGCCAGTCTCATCATAGGGAATAACTACCACCAGCTGCCCAGCCATGTAACCAGGCCTAGCCAAGTTGACACACAAACATAACTACCACACTTGCTATACCTGGGCCCATCATTGCAGCCACTGTGTCAATCAATCTTGGAGAGGGTCTTCTCCTTTTACATTGACCTGCCACTTTACCAAGCATGATATTCTTCTCCAGGGAATGGTCCCTTCTGACATGACCAAAGTAGGTGAGACGAGGTCTGGCCATTTTTGCTTCCAAGGAGCATTCTGATTGCACTTCTAGGACAGATTTATTCCCTTTTCTGGCAGTCTTCTGGTACTTCAGTATTCTTTGCCAACACCACCACTCAAAACATCAACTCTTTTTTGGTCTTCCTTATTCATTGTCCAGCTTTCACATGGATATGAGGCTACTGAAAATACCATGGGTTGGGTTAGGACACATCTTTGCTCTCCAACACTTTAAAGAGGTCTTTACAGCAGATTTGCCCAGTGCAATACGATGTCTGATTTCTTGACTGCTGCTTCCACGGGTATTGATTATGGATCTAAGTAATATGGAAACTTTAACAACTTCAATCTTTTCTCTATTTATCGTGATGCTGCTTATTGGTCCAGTTGTGAGGATTTTTGTTTTATGTTCAGGTGTAATCCATACTGCAGTCTTTAATCTTCATCAGTAAGTGCTTCAAGTCATCGTCACTTTCCATCAGCAAGACACATATTGCAGGCTGTTAAAGAGTTTTTCTCCAACCCTAATGCTGCATTTTTCTTCATATAGTCCAACTTCTCAGATATTTCAATATACAGACTGAATAACTATGGTGAAAGGATGCAACCATGATGCACACCCTTCCTGATTTTAAACCATGCAGTATCCCTTTGTTCTGTTTGAATGACAGCTTCTTGGTCTATGTACAGGTTCCTCACGAGCACAATTAAGTGTTCTGGAATTCCCATTCTTCTCAATATTATCCATAATTTGTTATGATGCACACAGTCAAATGCTTTTGCACAATGTTTTGGTTACCTAATGCTGCTCTAACAAAAAATATCACAAATGGGTGGCTTTAACAAATAGGAGTTTATTCTCTTAGTTTTAGAGGCTAGAAATTCAAATTCAAAGTGTCAGGCTCTAGGGGCTGGGTGAAAGCCCCTCAACCCTGGGCTTCAGCTCTGCCCCTTGCTTACAGCCCACTGAAGCTGGAGGCTTTCTTCAATCAGGCAGCTGGCTGCTGAGGCTGACAAACCCAAGGTTGACAAATAAAAAGGAACAGTCCTGATATTACCAAACCACACAGCAGGCCATTGATTCAAGCCCAATTAGAGTCCTAAGATCAGCAGACAACATGGCAGCTGCTGAATAATGACTCGGCTACACGCAAGGTTCAAGAGTGCCATAAGCTAGAGACCTTCCTCAAAGTTGCTTCTTATATACTGGAAGCAGACCATATCCCTAAAGCAGCTATTCAGCTGCTCCAATAGATTCCATCATGGAGTTAATTACCAATTTCACCATGGGGAATAACTATATCCAGATGTCCAGCCACTCAAAACCAGGCCCAGACAAGTTCACACACAACCTTAACTACCACAGTCAATAAAATACAAGTAAACATCTTTCTGATATTCTTTGCTTTCAGCCAAGATCCATCTGACATCAGCAATGATAACCCTTGTTCCACATTCTCTTCTGAATCCAGCTTGCATTTCTAGAAGTTCCCCGTTAATACACTGCTGAAACTATTTTTGAATTATCTTTAGCAAAATTTTACTTGCATGTGATATTAATGATATTGTCCCATAATTTCCACATTCTGTGTGATCACCTTTGGAATAGGTACAAATATGGATTTCTTCCAGTTGGCCAAGTAGCTGTCTTCCAAATTTCTTGACATAAGTGCCTCCAGCGTGTCATTCATTTATTGAAACACCTCAATGGGTATTCTGTTAATTCCTGCAGCCTTGTTTTTCACCAATTCCTTCAGTGCAGCTTTGACTTTTTCCTTCAATACCATTAGCTTTTGATCATATGCCACCTCCTCAAACAGATGACATTGGCCAATTCCTTTTTCGTACAGTGACTCTGTGTATTCCCTTCATCTTCTTTTGATGTTTCCTGCATCATTCAGTAGTTTGCCCATAGAATCTTTCAATATTGCAACTCGAGGGCTGAATTTTTCTTCAGGTCTTTCAGCTTGAGGCTGAGCATGTTCTTCATTTTTGGTTTTCTAACTGCACATTTCATTATAATAATTGACTTGTCCTCTCGAGCTGCTCTTTGAAATTTCTTATTCAGCTCTTTTATCTTGTCATTTCTTCCATTTGCTTTAGCTACTCTCTGTTCAAGAGCAAGTATCAGAATCTCTTTTAAAATCCATTTTGGTCGCTTCTTCCTTTCCTGTCTTTTTAACGATCTTCTGCTTTCTTCAATTATGATGTTCTTGATGCCATCCCATAATTAGTCTGGTTTTTGGTCATTGGTATTCAATGTGTTAACTCTCTATCCTTTAGATGGTCTCTAAATTCAGGTGAAATATAATCAAGGTCATATTTTGGTTCTAGTGGACTTTATTTTCTTCCGCTTCAACTTGAACTTGCATATGAGCAATTGATGGTCTGTTCCACAGTCAACTCCTGGTCTTGTTTTGGCTAAAGATACTGAGCTTCTCTATCACTTCTTTCCACAGATGTAGGCAACTGATTCCTGTGTATTCTATCTGGCAGGGTCCGTTTGTACAGCTGCTGTTTATGTTGTTGAAAAAAGATATTTGCAATGAGTAAGTCGTTGGTCTTGCAAGATTCTATCATGAGCTCCTTGGCATCATTTCTATCACCAATCAATACTTTCCAATAACCGGTGATTCTTCATTTCCAACTTTTGTATTCCAATCACCCGTAATAATCAATACATCTTGAATGCATGCTTGGTCAATTTCAAACTGCAGAAATGGGTAAAAATCTTCAATCTCTTCCTCATCTTTGGCTTTAGTGGTTGCTGCGTAAATTCGAATTAACAGTAATATTAACTGGTCTTCCTTGTAGGCATATGGCTATTATCCTATCACTGACAGCACTGCACTTCAGAACATATCTTGAAACATTCTCTGTAACGATAAATGCGATGGTATTCTTCAATTTGTCATTCCAGGTACAGTAGATCCTATGATTGTCTGATTCAAAATGGCTAAATACCAGTCCATTTCAGCTCATTAATGCCTAGGATATCAACCTTTATGTGTTCCATTTCATTTCTGACAAATTCCAATTTTCCTACATTCATACCTCATGCATTCCATATTCTGATTATTAATGGATGTTTGCAGCTATTTGTTCCCATTTTGAGTCATGCCCCATGAGCAAATGGAGGTTGCAAAAGCTTTACTCCATCCAAGGCATTAAGGTTGACTCTATTTTGCAGAGGTAGTTCTTCCCCAGTTGCATTTTGAGTGCCTTCCCACCTGAGGGACTCATCTTCCAGCATTGTATCAGACAACGTTTCAGGGCTCTTCATGAAACTTTCCAGTAATATATGAGACAGTGTTTCACTGCTATTCATAAAGTTTTAAGTGGCCAATTTCTTCAGAAGTGGATGTCCCTGTCCTTCTCTCCAGTCTGTTTCTTCTGGAAGCTCCACTGAAACCTGTCTACTATGGGTGACCCTGATGGTATTTGCAATACCAGTGGCACAGCCTCCAGCCTCACAGAAACACACAAGCCACCACATTATGACAAACTGACCGACAAGCAGTAGAGTCCACAATATAGTCAATGTATCTATCTGCCAACACTATAATTCAAAGTCATCAATTCTTTGGTCTTCCTTATTTATCACCCAGCTTTTCCATGCATACAAGGCAATTGAAAATACGATGGCTTGGGTCAGGTGCACCTTAGTCTTCATGGTGACATCTTTAAAGTGATCTTTTGCAGATTTGTCCAAAGGAATATGCCATTTGATTTCTTGACTGCTGCTTCCATGGACATTGATTGTAGACCCAAGTAAATGAAATCCTTAACATCTTTAACCTTTTCTCTGTTTATCATCATGTTGCTTATTTGTCCAGTTGTGACAAGTCCTCTCTTTATGTTGAAGTGTAATCCATACTTACAATTGTTGTTGTTGTTGTTATTTGCCGTCGAGTCGGCCCCGACTCATAGCGACCCCTCCTTGGGCTTCTGAGGCAGTATCACTACGGAAGTAGGATTGCCCAACCTTCCTTCTGAGGAGTGGCTGGTGGGTTTGAACTGCCAGCCTTCAGGTTAGCAGTCAAGTGCCTTAGGCACTATGCTACCAGAGCTCCCACTTACAATTGTAGTCTTTGACTTTCATCAGTAAGTGCTTGAAGTCTTCTTCACTTTCAGCAAGCAAGGGTGTGTCATGTGCATAACACAGGTTGTTAATGAGTCTTCCTCCAATCCTAATGCCGCCTTCTTCTCCATTGAGTTTAGCTTCTAGGATTACTTGCTTAGCATATAGTTTGAGGAAGAATGGTAAGAAGATACAACCCTGACACACACCTTTCCTGCTTGTAGTATCCCCATGTTCAGTCTGAATGACTGTCACTTGGTCTATGTATACATTCCACATGAGCACCATTAAGTGTTCTGGAATTACTATTCTTTGCAATGTTATCTATAATTTGCTATGATCCCAGGAGAATGTTTTAGGATAGTCAATAAAACACAAGGAAACATTTTTCAAGTGTTCTCTGCTTTTAGCCAAGATCTATCTGACATCAGCAATGATATCCCTCATTCCAGGTCCTCTTCTGAAACCAACTTGAATTTCTGGCATGAGCCTGTCAATGTACTGCTGCAACTATTTTTGAATTATCTTCAGCAAAATTTTACTTGTGTGTCGTTATTAACAATATTGTTAGTTGATATCCACATTCTGTTGAATCACCTTTCTTTGGAATGGGTACAAATATGGATCTCTTTCATTTGTTTGGCCAGGTAGCTGTCTTCCAAATTTCTTGGCACAGAGGAGTGAGTGCTTCCAGCACTACATCCATTTGTTCAAACATCTCAATTGGTATTCTGTCAATTCCTAGAGCGCTGTTTTTTGCCAATTCCTTTAGTGCAGCCTGGACTTCTTCATTCAATATCACTGGTTCCATTTACTACTTCCTGAAATGGTTGAATGTCAACCAATTCTTTTTGGTACAGTGACTCTGTGTACTCTCATCTTCTTTTGATGTTTCTGGTATTGCCCAATATTCTCCCCATAGAATCCTTCAGTATTGTAATTCAAAGCCTAAATTTTTTCTTCAGTTCTTTCAACTTGAGATATTCTGGGCATTTCCTTCCCTTTTGGTTTCCTAACTCCAGGTCACTGCACATTTCATGTTAATACTTTACCTTTTCTTCTTGAGCCACCCTTTGAAATCTTCTGTTAAGCTCTATTGATTCATTTCTTCCATTTGCTTTAGCTACTCTACATTCAAGAGCAAATTTCAGTCTTTTCTGATACACATTTTGGTCTTTCTTTCTTTCCTGTCTTTTTAATGTCCTTTTGCTTTCTTCATGTGTAATGTCCTTGAAGTCATCCCACAACTTGTCTGGTCTTCAGTCATTGGTGTTCAATGTGTTAAATCTATTTTTGAGATGCTCTCTAAATTCAGCTGGGATATACTCAAGGTTCGTATTTTGGGTCTTATGGACTTGTTTTAATTTTCCTCAGCTTCAACTTAACTTGCACATGAGCAATTAATGGTCTATTCTGCAGCAAGTTCCTGGGCTTGTTCTGACTAATGATATTAAGCTTCTCTATTGTCTCTTTCCACAGATGTAGTCAATTTGAATCCTATGTATTCCATCTGGTGAGGTCCACATGTATAGTCACTATTTATGTTGCCGAAAAAGGTATTTGCCATGAGTAAGTCATTGGGCTTATTCTATCATGCGATCTCTGGAGTCTTTTCTATCACCAAGGCTGTATTTTCCAACTACCTATCCTTCTTGTTTCCAATGTTCACATTCCAATCACCACTAATTATAAATTCTTCTTGATTGCATGTTTGATCAATTTCAGACTGCAGAAATCAGTAAAAAAAAACCTTCAGTTTCTTCATCTTTGGCATTATAGTTGCTATGTAAATTTGAATACTAGTTGTATTAACTGGTCTTCCTTGTAGGCATATGCATATTATCCTAACACTGACAATGATACACTTTGGGATAGATCTTGAAATGTTCTTTTTGATGATGAATGCAATGTCATTCCTCTTAAATTTGTCATTCCCAACATAATGAACCATATGGTTGTCTGATTCAAAATGGCCTGTATCAGTCCATTCCAGCTCACTAGGATATAGATCCTTATGCGTTTCATTTTTGATGACTTCAAATTTTTCCAGATTCACACTTCATACACTCCACATTCCAATCACTAACAGATGTTTGCAGCTATCTTTTCTCATTTTGCATTATGCCACACCAATAAATGAAGGCCCCCAATGCTTTACTCCTTCCAAGTCATTAAGGTCAACTCTACTTTGAGGAGGCAACTCTTCCCCTGTTGTATTTTGAGTGCTTACCAATCCTAGGGGCTCATCTTCTGGCACTATGTCAGACAATGTTCTGTTGCTAAGATTTTCACTGGTCAGTTTTTTAAAAAGTAGATTGCCAGGTCCTTCTTCCTAGTCTGTTTTAGTCTGGAAGCTCTGCTGAAACCTATTCACCACGGGTGACCCCATTGGTATTTGAAATACTGGTCGCATAGCTTCCAGCATCACAGCAACATGCAAGCCACCACAGTATGAGAAACTGACAGACAAGTGGTGGCAAATAACCATGGTACCTACCAATCTAAAAAAACAAGCTGATTGGGCCCCCTTGCCATTAAGATTTTTCACAATCACTGCACTTCATCTCATATCAGACTAAAGCACTAAGTATATTACTGAAGGAGGGAAGATACCAGTCTATCAGCCTATTTCTGCACAGCAGCAGACATTGTTAGTTGAGTGCTAACCATTGTGTCACATGGCTCTTTTCAATAACAGAGTATGAAAAAGGAGAGTGGGTAATGGGTGATATCCTGGGGTGTCTGCACTAGCCCTGGTTTATCTGTATCTGGATTTGTTACAGGAGAAATACAAAGCAAATGTATTTGGTTGGGTGACCATAGTTGGGTTTCTGTTATTTGCTGCCAGATACTACCCCTAATGATGCATGCTTACTCAATTATCAGCCTGTGCTTATTTTTGGTCTTTAGAAGGAAAAAAGTAAAGAAGTAGACTCAGAAGGACGCAAAAAGATTAATTCTATAGGTAACCTCTAGGCACCATGTGTTGTTGTTTTGTGCCCTCGAGTCAGACCTGACTCATAGTGAGCCCTCCTTGGGTTTCTGAGACAGTATCACTATGGAAGTAGATTGCCCCATCTTCCTTCCAAGGAGTGGCTGGTGGGTCTGAACCGCCAGTCTTCTGGTTAGCAGGCAAGTGCCTTAGGCACTATGCTACCAGAGCTCCCACCATGTAGTTAGTGTTAATTTCTTACTAGCACTCTCAAGAAGAAACAGGCTTATAAGTTCAGTTTACTTATTTATAAAATGTTATGAAGTCCATACACTTATGTAGTATGATCATGTGTCCCAGAGAATTAAATCCAATGCTAGTCTGGAATATTAAGGGCAAAAATGAATGTATAAACAAAAATTAACATAACAAGAAAATGTTTACATTTTGTATTTCGAGACCCATAAATTAAACCCATTTTCTGAGAAGCATGGAAAAATAACACCTAGAAAACAATTTCACTGAAGTCATAAATTACTTGACGTAGGATAATTATTTTCATGTATAACTTGAAATAAAGTTGACTTTGTAGTAATATGAAACAGAATTTGCAATCAGGCTTACTATTCCTGTGATCAAAGCAAATGAAGTAAAAGGATGATGTTTGGGGGGGAGGGGAGGTTCTTAAGCCAGAATGGGTTTGGAATATTGTCCTCCCTGCCACCTTGTCTCTTTTTGTTTCATGTTTTATAGCTTTATATTACATGGAACTTAAATTCTTCACACTTGAATACAAACATATTATAATAGAACAGTATTTTAAATAAAAGTTATGTTTTTAAGGAATTAGAAGACTTATTTTTTAACAAGGAGCTCTGGTAGTGTAGTGCCTAAGGCACTTGACTGCTAACCAGAAGGCTAGAGGTTCAAACCCACCAGCCACTCCTCAGAAGGAAGGTTGGGCAATCTACTTCCATAGTGATACTGCCTTGGAAACCCAAGGAGGGGTCGCTATGAGTCATGTCTGACTCGATGGCACATAACAATATTTTTTAACAAAGCCACTCTAATTGATCTCTTATGCAAAGTGAGATACTGTTACCTTTCAGTAAATATTCAAATAGGAGCTCGGTGGTGCTGTTGTTAAAGTATTGGGCTGCTAGCCAAAAGGTTGGTGGTTTGAACCCACCAGCTGCTCTGTTGGACAAAGATGAGGCAGTGTGGTTTTGTAAAGATTTACAGCCTTGGAAATCCTATGAGGCAGTTTTACCCTGCCCTACAGGATCACTATGAGTCAGAATCGACTCAATGGCAGTGGGCTTTCTGTTATATGCCAATTACTATTTAAGCAATGGAGACAACACCCGCAAGGAACTCAGTCAAGTAGTAAAAATAATCTCTCCCAATCTCCACCTTTGTCAGAATGTACACCCAAGGAACAATGCTGCAATGCAACAAAGCCTGGGGGAAGAGGGAATGTGTCATAGGATTCTTCTGAGCAACCAGGCAAACTAGAATGAAGCACAACATTCTAGGAGGAAAGGACACAGGAGGTACCACTACGTGCTCACACAGGAGGTGGTGAGTTAGGAAAAAGCAGGTAAGAGGTGAAACTGGAGAGATGCATGGTGACTTTATGTATGTGGAAGCTCTAGACTCTACCTTAAAGGCTTTGGGAAACTGCTGGAGCTTTAAGCAAGGGACAGGGGTTCAGTCTTACGAAGCATTACTCTGGCAACTGGAGGGTGAATAAGAAGGGCCGAGACTGGAGGTCGGCTGAGCAACTACTGAGGCAATCCAGGGGAAAGATGATAATGGCCAAGAGCTAGCAACAGGGCCTCAAGTCATAAGGAAGCCAACTCAACCAACCCCATAACCCTCCCCCATTATTCCTCTCCCCCCAATAAAAACAATGTTCATCTTAACTAAAGGGACTGGGGGTTAGAGTGGAGAAGCTTTCATGCTTGTGGGCCAAAGTGAGAAAGAATTGTCCCATACCCTAAAGAATTTTTCTCTCTCTCTACTAGATCATCCCCAATAGTCTGAGAGACATTTCCTGGTACTGTAGCTTCCATGTGAAAAACAAACACAGCCCTCTCTCTGTGTCCCCAAGTCCCCAAAGAAATTCTTTGAGCTCCTCTAGTTACAACTTTAGGAGCTCTGGTAGCATAGTGCCTAAGGCACTTGACTGCTAAACAGAAGGCTGATGGTTCAAACCCACCAGCCACTCCTCGGAAGGAAGGTTGGGCAATCTACTTCTGTAGTAATACTGCCTCGGAAACCCAAGGAGGGGTCACTATGAGTCAGGGCAGACTCGACGGCACATAACAACAACAACAGTTACAATTTTATTTCCCTTCAAAGCAAAACTCTTCAATAGCACTGACTACAGCAAGGTCTCCACCTGTCATTCGTGCTTCAACTTGCTTCAGTCCCCCACTCCTCCTGTTTGTTGTTGTTGTTATGTGCCCTCAAGTCAGACCCGACTCATAGCAACCCCTCCTTGGGTTTCCAAGGCAGTATCACTATGGAAGTAGATTGCCCAACCTTCCTTCTGAGGAGTGGCTGGTGGGTTTGAACCACCAGCCTCTAGTTAGCAGTCAAGTGCCTTAGGCACTATGCTACCAGAGCTCCTACTGCTCCTGTTAGTAATCTCAAAAACAAAAACCAAACCCACTGCATTGAGTAGATTCTCATAGTGACCCTCAGTGGGCTTCTAAGATGGTAAATCTTTACAAAAGTAGATTGCCCCATATTCCTTCCACAGAGTGGCTAATAGGTTTGAACTGCCAACCTTCTGGGTAGCAGTCAAATACCTTCGGCGCTTTGTCATCAGAGCTCCTTTTGTTAGTAATCTACATATCACCAAATCCCATGAAGGCTTTTCTCTCCATTTTAAAAACTTCCCTCACTGGGCTTCTGCAACACATGGTTTTCCTGATTTTGTTATTGGTTTTTCCTACTAAAGTAGCTTCTTCTCAGTGTTTTATTTTTTTGTTGTTAGCTCTTCTTCTTCCACTAGACCACTAAATGTTGGCGTGCTCATGATTTGGTCCTAGCACCACTTCTCCATCTACACTCTGAGGTCATACAGTACCATGGCTGTACATGTCTTCTATATGTTACACATGAACATTTATATGCTCAGCTGAGACCTCTTCCCTGAGCTCCAGACTGACATCTATCTATTAGTAATCTCCACTTAGATGACTGATTGGCATCTCAAACACAGCATAGATCAAGTTACTGATTCCCCCTGCCAGAGCTAAATCTAATTACCCTTCTAGTTTTTCCCATCTCAGTATTTAGTTTAGCCACACAACCAGATGCTCAAACTAACTAGTTTTTCTTGATCACTTCCTTTTCTTTGCCACCCTAATCCCCAACTTCCGATAGGTACCATCTGTTACCTTCAGAAATAACTCTTCAATCTGCCCTTTCTCTCCATTTTTACTGTCCTGCCCATACTGGTACTCTTAATCTTTTCTTTCATGAACTACTCCAACAGCTTCTTTAAGGTTTCATTACTTCCCCCCTTGCATCTCTATATTCTTCATAAAGTTGATACAATCTTTTTAAAATGACAAATTAAATCATGTTGCTCCCTTATTTGAAAAATCTTGAATGGATTTCCATTGTATTTAGAATAAAACAGAAATGTTTCCCATGGCTTACAAGGCCTGCGTGTCTGGTTCCTGGGTCTCCCTGACCTCATCTGGTACTACTCTCTTCCCTAACTATACTCTGGCCTCCTTTCTCTTCTCCCTGCTTTAAAGCTTTTACAGTTATACCTCCCTTTGCCTGGATCTTCTCCTGGCTGTCTTATTGTCGTTCAGATCTCAGTTCAAATACCACCTGCTCAGAAAAGCCTCACTAGACATGGTATCTAAAGGTATTTATCATAACCCTTACCAAAACCTTATTCATGTTAATTACTGTCTCTCCTAACTAGAATTTGTTGTTGTTGTTAGGTGCCACTGAAATTAGCTCCAACTCACAGCAACCCTATGTACAACAGAACAAAACACTGCCCAGTCCTGTGCCAGCCTCACAATCCTTGCCACACCTGAGCCCATCATTGCAGCCACCTTGTCAATCCATCTTGTTGAGGGTCTCCCCCTTCTTCATTGACCCTCCACTTTACCAAGCATGATATCCTTCTCCAGGGAATGTTTCTACTGACAGCATGACCAAAGTAGATCAAAGCCTGGCCATTCTCATTTCCAAAGAGCACTCTGGCTGCACTTCTTCCAGGATAGATTTGTTAGTTCTTTTAGCAGTCCATGGCACTTTCAGTATTCTTTACCAACGTCTCAACTCAAAAGTAGCAACTCTACTTTTGTCTTCCTTGTTCATTGCCTAGCTCTCACACGCATATGAGGTGATTAAAAATACCATGGCTTGGGTTAGGTGCACCTTAGTCTTCAAGGAGACATCTTTGCTCATCAGCACTTGAAAGAGGTCTTTTGCAAGACATTTTCCCAGTACAGTATGTTGTCTGATGTCCTGACTACTGCTTCCATTGGTGTTGACTGTGGAACCAAGTAATATGAAATCTTTAACAACTTTAATCTTTTCCCTATTTATTATGATGCTGCTTAATGGTCCAGTTGTGAGGATTTTCACTTTATGTGGAGATGTAATCCATACTGCAGACTGTAGTCTTTAATCTTCATCAGTAAGTGCTTCAAGTCATTTTCACTTTCTGCGAGCAAAGTTGTGTCATCTGTGTATCACAGGTTTTTAATGAGCCTTCCTCCAAACCTGATGCTGTGGTCTTCTTCATATAATTCAGCTTCTTGGATTATTTGTTCTGCATACAGATTGAATGAATATGATAAAAGGATACAACCCTGAGGCACTCCCTTTCTGACTTTAAACCATGCAGTATCACTTTGTTCTGTTCAAATGACAGCCTCTTAGTCTATGTACAGGTTCCTGATGAGCATAATCAAGTGTTCTGGAATTCTCACTCTTCTCAATGTTATCCATAATTTGTTATGATCCACACAATCCAATGCTTATGCATAGTCAATAAAATACAAGTAAACATCTTTCTGGTATTCTATGTTTTCAATCAAGAATAGAATTTAAGACCCAGAAAAAGAGGCCCCTACTCTGTCTTGGTCACTGCATTTTCTGAGAGCCAAGCATACAGTAAGCCCTCAAAAATACATGTTATATGAATAACCCAATCTTCCTTGCTTCTAAAAATAAAATTCCCTTACAACAGGGGTGTTAAAAGAAAAGAAAGAATATAATGGAGCTCTAGATCACTAGAGCTAGCTATGATATCATGTCAGTACTTTGCAATTTGCTTCTTTCTCATCATCGTCATCATCATTATTATTGCAAAACCTGCTCAGTAAAATTTATGACAAAACTGCCAGGAGACCAGCTATAGAAATCTTGTAACTGTTGTTTCCTTTCTGTGTCACTGACTCCCAATACCTTCCCTCTACCCCCCCAAAAAAATCTATTTAAATTCTTAAGCCATCTACTAAGTCAAATATGTATATACAAAAGGAAAGAGCTTAGGAACATAAAGAGATAACGTTAGACTTACCACACCTTCTGAGCAATCCCAATTTGGGACAGAAATCAGAAATCAGTACTTTTTCTTTTTAACTAATCCTGCACATGGCACTGTAATTTCTCAATAATGCAGTCACTAGAACACGAAAAAGAATTCACTGAATGTTGGACGGGATGCTAGAGCTGGATCATGCCATGTGCCTAATACATAATAAGTGATAAATAAATCTGACTGAATGCCTTCTAAGAAAGCAAAACATGAAAAGAATAGCTGTAACTTATAAACTGTTCAAAATGTGTGTGTGTGGTGTTTTCTCATCCAGGCATTCTGAAAGTTTAGTAGTTCATAATTTGAGGAGTGAGTGTTAATAACCAATGGTACACATAAAACTCATGCTCTTGGCCTACTTGAGGTAGTGCATGTACGAGATGGAACTGCCGACCTAGAAAGCTTTTTTAAAAAACAGAGAAATTTTCCATCTGCCATGTATACTCCTTTATTACCCCTGTGTGGTAGTTATGTTTGTGTGTCAACTTGGCTGGGCCTGGTTGAGTGGCTGGGCAGTTGGATGCAGTATTTCCCATGATGACACTGGCAATCAACTCCATGGTGGGATCTACCGTGAGCAGCTGAGTAGCTGCCTTTGGATATGTGGCCTGTTTCCCGTATGTAAGAAACAGCTTTGGGAATGGTCTCTAGCTTATGGAATGCTTGAACCCTGCATGTAGCCATGTCATTGTTAAGCAATCTGCCATGCTCTGCCGACTTTGGGACTTTTAATGGACTTGAATGAATGGCCTGCTGTGTGGTCTGATAACATCGGAACTGTGCTTTTTCACTTGTCAACCTTGGGCTTGGCAGCCTCAGCAGCCAGCAGCTGTCTGAGTGAAGAAAAGCCTCTAGTTTCAGTGGGCTGGAAGTTGCAGGCAGAGCTGAAGCCCAAGGCTGAGGGGCTTACACCCAGCCCCTAGAGCCTGACACTTTGAATTTGGACTTCTAGCCTCCTGAAGTGTAAGAGAATAAACTCCTGCTTGTTAAGGCCATCCCATTTATGGTATATATTCCTCAGAGCAGCACTAGGTAACCAGAACACCCTATGAGGACGTGAGTAGAGATGGACACCTGCAGGCCTATTCTGAAGGCCTATTTAGCCCAGCCAGAGGCCAACTAAACCTGAGCATAAATATATACATACTTTTTATTTAATGGCTCTGGAGAAAACTTTCAGTGTTGTAGTAAATTTTTGTATCAATAACCCCAAGTTTTTGCTATTAGAACCTGGAGGCCGAGCAGACTCAGCTTCAGCTGTCAGGGCTCTGAAGTGCAGCTGAAGCACTCACGAAATAAGACACAAATACCTAGTGTTTGCACATTCAAGGACTCACCGCACACAACAACCAACTGTTCATCATAAACGGTATTTCGATACTGTAATATAAAAACAAATCCTTTAATTTTTCAAGTGTTTTAAAAACAAATTTTATACTTAAGCCAGCCTAGAAGATAAGCACAAAATTGACCAGTTTCCGTTTTTTTACCCATAACAACTCAAGCACCCACTCTGTGCATAGCACTATTTTGGGTGCAATAAAGGCAGCCTTAACCTTGGAAACAGGATTTCACTTTCTGTATCATCTCCTTTTCCAGAGAGTAAGAATAAATAAAATTGCCACTGTTTACTAATGACCTGCTCCAAACCAACTGATGGCTCATAGAAAAGTTAATTTCTGACCAGTTTAAGATGTGATAAATCTAGCTCCTGCTTCCCCCAATATAGTAAAGCAGAACTCCATGTTATTAAAAAATAAAACTAAAAATATGCCACTTTCCATGCAAGAGTTGTTTCTGTTCCTAATAAGTATTCAAAAATTTTGAGATTTTCTATAAATTTTCTTCTTCCAATATTGCCTTTTCTTGAATTAGGCAAACCAGATCTTTTTATGTTACTTTTCCTAAGAAAAGTACTACATCTTGAAGACAAGCCATTTCCAGGACTAGTGATTTAAAAAAAAAAAAAAAAACCTTTAAAGGTGACTCACCTATGATTACCTTTGATGAAGTAAAAAAATAAAAAGCAGTTGGCACTATTAGCTATTTCAAATATCTGTGTTTAAACAATTTTAAAAACTGTTTATTTATTTTGTAAGAATGTACCCATAGTCCAAAATAACTATGTTTTAAAAATCTTTTGGCCAAAAAAATAATAAAAAACCTTTCAGTTCAACCTAATAAAAGTGATATCTAAAAAATATTCCACAATATTAAGTTTGTATTAAAAAGTTCAGATTCTAAAGCATTCCTAAGGCACGGTGTTTTGGAAGACAAGTGTGGTTCTACTGGTGTTGCATTATATACGAAGTGTCCCTGACTGGCTCCAAATGACCTCTGACAGGTGTGTTCCTCCTAATGGTGTAGGACTGTGACAGGAGTGTCACACATAGGCTCCCAAGGCTGCATGGAATTCTGTGAGACACTGCACCAGCTGCTGGAACTTGGGCCTCTCCTCCGGATCTAAGGCCCAGCAACAGGCCATCACAGCAAATCTGCAGAGTGACAAAAGAAAAATTTGACTAGTAAGGATATATTGCTCCTGACCTTTTGGTGATTTTTATTTTGTTGTTATTTTTCTGTCTAAATGTGAGCATGTAGCAGGTGAGAAATTAAAATTCAATCAATTTTGCTATCTGTTGGCAATTCTAGAATGAAAAGAAAAAAATTGAGTCATCTGGATTAGATATGTGGATTTCAATTCCCCATGAGATCGCTATCAAAACACGTATCAACAAACACTTAAAACACATGTAGTCAAAAATAAGCTGTGTTATTCTGTATTTAAGTTGTGAGAGCAAGAACTTAGAAGAAGGTGGAAAGCCTTCTGTTTCTAAGTTCTAAGAACCCTGGATCTACAGTAAAATTAGTGCAAAAGCTGTTACCTCTCCCTGGTGCAGGAACATTCAGGAGGTTCTGGGACTAAGATCACACTCACCATGTATACAGTTGTCCCTAAATAGTCTCCTGCCCACCCCAGCCCCATTAATAGGAAGATTACCCATATGATAAAAGCAGGAAACAACTATCTCCCTCAGTAACCCAAAATGTCTTCCTTAAACATCAATTGACACCAACTGGCAAGGCAAGATGACAACGAGGAAGGCTTTTTTTAAAAAAAAAATAATAAAATTTATATCCTTAAGATGGTATGATTAAAAGTCCTGTCTTCATTCTATATAAAATAACCTACGTTGTCTTCAGGAGCTCTGGTGGTATAGTGTCTAAGGCATTTGACTGCTAACCAGAAGGCTGGTGGTTCAAGCCCACCAGCCACTCTCCTCAGAAGGAAGGTTGGGCAATCTACTTCTGTAGTGATACTGCCTTGGAAACCCAAGGAGGGGTCGCTATGAGTCGGTTCTGACTCAATGGCACATAACAACAACAACAACATTGTCTTCAGTTTTCTCATTGTATACATTAGTTGCTCAGATTAGACTAAGTACTTTGTTGTTGTTGTTGTTGTTATGTGCCGTCGAGTCGGCCCCGACTCATAGCGACCCCTCCTTGGGTTTCCGAGGCAGTATCACTACGGAAGTAGGATTGCCCAACCTTCCTTAAAATGCAGGAAGTTCTGCCACATACATGAAAGAATGAATGACCCTACTTGAATTCATAGTTAATTACTTCTCTACAAGAATCTAATTCATGTCCAAAGAATGATTATTCTCAAAAGGGAAGACTGTGTATTAATATTAAAACCTGCTCTTCTTCTTTTTCCCCAATATAATAGATGGAATGAAAGCCAGGTCTTCAACTTGTTAACACTCACAGTTCATCTGGACAGTTGATTGGCTGAGCTATTCGGTAGCCATCTTTCAGGTATGCAGCCATCTCAAAGGGGTCAATGTCCACATACGGTGTCTGGCCCAGTGTCATGAGCTCCCACAGTGTCACTCCAAAGGCCCACTGAGGAAAAGAGCAGCAGTACAATGAGGTCACACTTAAAAAAGCTGTCAGTGTGCTATTGCCTATGGCTGACTAAGGGTCAAAAATATCTCCACTCTTCAAGCAGAACAATTTTCTACAAAAAATAAGTTTAATTTTTTTGATGTCCAGTTAGTTTCTCTTAATGGGACAAAAAAGACAGTACTGCATTAACAGCATCCTTTACTGTGACTATTAGTACTGTATATTTTAAGGAAATTAGATCTGTTGGAAGAAATGGCTGATTATGAGCCCCACCTGAAACTATTAACTATATCAAGGGTGTTACTGATATGAAAAGGTATAACTTTAAATACTTTGGCTATTTTGCATAACTAAGAAGCGGCAAGTAAACATAATTTTAACCCAACTAGTGAGGAAGGTTGGGCAATCCTACTTCTGTAGTGATACTGCCTCGGAAACCCAAGGAGGGGTCGCTACGAGTCGGGGCCGACTCGACAGCACATAACAACAACAACAACAGTGAGAAAAGTATCCTGAATTAGTGAAATTTATAAATTATTTAAAATACAAAAAATCATGGATTTTTACTATATCCAAATAATTTAAAAATGGAAAGCATCCTTTAAAAAATGCCCTTCTAACCTTGCTTAAGTGAAAGATCAGATTTACTTAAGATCTTGCCCCTACCAATAGTCTATTTAAGATGTAAGCTACTGATAGGAGGAAGAACCCTAAGTAGTGATAACAGTTCCCATCCATAGTCCAACCAAAGCTCCTCATTGCCCAGTCCTGGCTGCTGTGGCTCTCAAGGAGTGTGTGTGTGGGGTGCGGTGGGGGAGCAGGCAGTGTGTCTACACAGAGGGGCTACCACATGGCTGGGAGGACTAAGCATGGGGATAGCCACTGATCTGCTGCCACATGTAAGCCCCAAAGTCAGAACAGCTGAAGATGGATAACAAAAAGAGGAAGAAACTAAGCCTATGTACCTTAGTATCATGTTTATGAGTGCCTACAAGTATTTTGTATTTTTTTCCTCTAATTTTCACAGCAAATCTGTGAGAATCACTGGTAGCCTGATTTTATAGGTGAGGAAACTGAGGCTCAGAGAAGTTACCTGCCCCAAAATATATTTTCATGACTAAAAGAGAAAAAAATAAAATTTCAAAACCAAGTTTGTTTATAAAATCTAAGGCAATGCTTTAATTTTAGGTATTAAAATTTCTATTTTTATTATATTTTTCAATAACAAAATTCAAAAAAATACTCCAAAAAATAAACAATAGCTCTACCATTTGGCACAGTGCCTAAGGCATTTGACTGCTAACCGGTAGGCTGGCAGTTCAAACCCACCAGCCATTCTTTGAAAGGAAGGCTGGGCAAGCAACTTCCATAGTGATATCACCTCAGAAACCCAAGGAGGGGTCAGTATGAGTCAGATCTGACTCAATGGCAGTGAGTTTTAGAGCTACCATTTGTAAGAATCTGGTAGCATAGTGCCTAAGGCACTTGACTGCTAACCAGAAGGCCGGTGGTTCAAACCCACCAGCCACTCCTCGGAAGGAAGGTTGGGCAATCCTACTTCCGTAGTGATACTGCCTCGGAAACCCAAGGAGGGGTCACTATGAATCGGGTCCGACTCCACGGCACAAAACAACAACAACAACAACATGCAAATCAGAAAATAATGGAATGACATTTTAAAACTGTTAATGGAGAATTATCTATCAAGTCAAAATAATGTTTAAAAATGAAGGCAAAATATAGTTTTTCAGACAAAGCTGAAAGAATACATCACTAACAGACCTGTTCTGCAATACATGTTAAAACAGTTGTTATATGGAAGGAAAATGACACTGGATGGAAACTTAGATTTACCCCTCCCCCCAAAAAATGAAGAGTACTGAAAATATATGAGTAACTATTAAAGGTATTTTTCTCATTGTTAAATTTCTTTACTAAATTAGTAAGCAAAAGCAGTAACAATGTATTGTGGATTTTATAACATACAGAGTAGCAAAATGTATGCCCATTGATAGATAAATCCTCCACCTTCTACTCAGCCTGCCAGAACGTACTAAGTTTCTGTCTCTCCCAGTAGTTTTCTAGTCTCCACCCCCTAATTTCTGCTTAGACTCTCTGTGTTCTTTTCCACTCTTCAGGTGCCCCCGCCTCCAAACCCCCTAGTTTCCAGTAGAGTCCTTTGTCTACTTTTTCCCACCATGAAGCAGCCCCCACCCCCACTCTCCGTTTCTGCTTGGATCTTTTGTCCCCACCCTCCCTTGTGTTTAGTTCCCCTTCAACATTTAGGATTGGTCCTTTTGAAATAGGCAAAAGACCTCCTGAATGAAAACACTACTTAAGCACCCTGCGGAGACAAGATCAGGGCTGACGCTACTCTAAGCCTCAGCCCATCTGCCGGAGGGATGTTTAATAAAACTTATTTTCTAACAATTCACCCTGGTCTTGTTCTCCTAGGTATTCAACACCTAACACCCCCAATAGCATAAAAGATGGAAAGGGTTAAATGGACACAGTCTCCTAGTAAAACATTACTTGAAAGTTTAAGGTATATACTGTAAACTCCAGAGTAGATTTTCAACCTTGGCACTACTGACACTGTGAGCCAGATAATACTTTGTTGTTAGGAGCAGTCTTGTGCAGTGTAAGATGTTTAGCAGCATTCAAGGCACATGCACCCATACACACACACACTCTGCTCCAGTTGTAAAAACCAAAAATGTTCTCAGACATTGCCAAATGTCTGTGGGGGGACAAAACTGTCCCCACTCGAGAACCACTGAGTTAGACTGATCGCAAACAAAAAGATTTAAATTACCAGTATCGGGAATGTAAGAGATCCTATCATTAAGATCCTATAGACATCAAAAATATTAAGAAAATATTATGAACATTATGCCAATAAAATCAGTAACTTAGATGAAATGAACAAATTCTTCAAAGACACAAATTACCAAAATAGAAACAAGAATAAAATAGCTCTATTGGAGTGAGTTTGTTTTTTTAAAACATCTATCTTTAATGGAGCTCTGGTAGCATAGTGGCTAAGACACTTGCCTGCTAACTAGACGGCTGGCGGTTCAAACCCACCAGCCACTCCTCGGAAGGAAGGTTGGGCAATCCTACTTCCGTAGTGATACTGCCTCAGAAACCCAAGGAGGGGTCACTATGAGTCAGGTTTGACTCGACGGCACTTAACAACAACAACAACTATCTTTAATAGCCCTGTATCTATTAAAGACATCAAGTTCATAATTAAAAATCTTGCCAAAATCTTCCCAGGTCCAAAGAGTTTCACTGGTGAATTCTATCTAAGCTGAAAGAAAAAACAATACCAATCATAAAGACTCTCTCTCAGAAAACAGGAAGAGGGAACATCACCCAATTCATTTTGAGGCCACCATTATCCTAAACACAAAAACCAAAGTATTTCAATGACCATTAAGGTAGGAACTGTGCTTTGGAGGAAGGAGAGAGGCAGAGTCAGGTGGAGACGGATGTACAAGCTCCACAGAGACTTAGAGCCTACTGGAATCACTGCTTCTAGAGGAACATTCTACTCCGCTCAAGGCTGGAAAAGTGATTTCAAATAAATAAAAGTTAAAGGAAGGTAACTGTTCATATCCAGGTTTTTGCCTATATTAAAATCTTACTCTAAATGAACTTTTAATAATAACAGTGATTGGTAAATAGAACAACTGATGTTTTAGGTTTTTAAATGGTGTCCAATTTCCATAGGGAATATTGTTCACTGCACTAATGGAACAGAGCTCAAATGAGTGAGACTGGTTAGGCTCCTGTTCCCATTCTTTCTTCCTGAGGTGAGACAGACCTATTCACTGATTGTGGTGGCAGCTGTGGGGAAGAAATCTATCCAAACTAGATTTTGGAGGATGTAACAGTGAGAACTGGCAACAAGGGGACACTACCACTTTGTATACAGGGAATAACCCCGTCCACAGACAAGGAAAGTACATTACAACAACTGCTGACTAAGCAACAGTAGTGTTGCTGGTATCTCAGATGTGGAATTGTACACAAACATCCTAACAGTAGAGTCACTGGGTGGTGCAAACGGTTAACAGACATGGCTGCTAACTGAAAGTCCACCCAGAGGCACCCTGGGAGACATGCTTGGTGATGTGCTTCTAAAAACTTAACTGCTGACAACACTATGGAGCACATTTCTCCTGTGACACACGTGGGGCTGCCATGAGTCAGAATCAACTCAACAGCAACTGTTTTCTTTTTTATTGTAATAGTATACCAGCATCCAAAATAATACACATAAGCTGACTATAAAAACTACTTCTTTGACATTGTTTTCTCCACAATAGTATCACTAAGCATTCATTATCATTAAGCATTTACCAAAGGTTCTCATATTACACATTGCAACACTGATAAATACCATATAAAAAGAACAATGAAGCCAAAGGGTACACAGCAGTTTCATTTCCTTCAATGCCAACAAAAGTGATTAATTACATGTTGGCTCACCAACTATTAAAAAAAAAAAAAAAAAACAAGACCAAATGGCACAAGGATGATTTGTGGAAAACTTGCTCTTTAGAGTCTTCTGATAACTGAACCATTTAAAATTTAGAAAGACTTATTCTATAATTTTTTTTTTTGTTTGACGTCTTTGGAGAGAGGGCAAAAAGAAGGTCAAGCTGTTTTTTCAAGAGTTTTATGGCAGGCTGCCGCCATTTCCATTTAAAGAACATTTAGAAAATAACAATGTTCCTCTATTCATTTTATTCCTGTCCCCTCAATTAGTGCTCTTTTAGTGCTCTTTTATACTTCTTGATACATAGTACATGAAACATTTTTTTCAGGAACAACACATACTGATATGGCTTGTCAAAAAGTACATCAGAAATTTCTTTTAACCAAGAGTTAACTAGAGTTCACTCACTCACTGCCATCGAGTCAGTTCCGACTCAATAGCCCCCTTCCTTGGTTTTCTGAGGCAGTATCTCTACAGAAGTAGACTGCCCAGTCTTCCTTCGGAGGAGTGGCTGATGGGTTTGAACCTCCAGCCTTCTGGTCAGCAGTCAAATGTCTTAGGCACTACACCACCAGAGCTCCTTAACTAAAGTTGTTGTTGTTATGTGCCGTTGAGTCAGACCCAACTCATAGCGACCCCTCTGTGGGTTTCCGAGGCAGTATCATTACAGAAGTAGATTGCCCAACCTTCCTTCGGAGTAACTAAAGTTAGAGCTACTGAATTAAGAGATTTCCATTCTATTGTTTTATGAAGTAATAATACTTCCTAATAATACTGGCTTTTATCAATACACACAAAAAATTATCTTAAAAATCTGAAGAACTTTCATTTTATACTTCAGTGTACTATACACAGGAGCTCTGGTGGCATAGTGGTTAAAGCATCTGGCTGCTAACCGAAAGGTCAGCAGTTTGGACCACATTTCACCCCCACCCATTTCGCAAGAGAAAGATGAGGGAGTCTGCTTCCTTAAAGATTTATGGCCAATAGGTCCCTATGAATCAGAATCAACATGCTGGCAATGGGTTTATTCACTGTTTAGCTTTCACATGCATATGAAGTGACTGAAAATATCATGGCTTTGGTAAGCTGGATCTTACGTCTTCCAGGTAACATCTTTGCTTTTTTGACATCTTAAAGAGGTCTTTTGCTGCAGATATGCCCAATGTGGTATTGTTATCTCTGATTTCTTCACTGCTGCTTCCATGGCTGTTGACTGTGGAGCCAAGTAAAATGAAATCCTTGACAACTTCAATCTTTTCTCCATTTATCTTGATGTTGCTTACTGGTCCACATTATTTTTAGAATCAATTAGTCAATTTCTAACAATAGCAACCACAAAACATCCTGTGGGTATGTCCATTAGGATGGTGGAGAATCTACAGAACAACTTGGCAGAACAAACATCTTACCAATACTCATCTTCTGACCAATGAACAAAGTATACTTTCTTTTTCTAAGTAATGTTTTGTAGTTTTAATTGCATAGTTCTTCCAGATTTTTAGATTTATCCTAAGAATTTAGTATTTTTGATGCTATTATTAATGCTATTTAAGAATTATTTTCCAATTTTTCATTCCTAGGAGCTCTGGTAGCATAGAGGCTAAAGCACTTGACTGCTAACCAGAAGGCTGGTGGTTCAAACCCACCAGCCACTCCTCGGAAGGAAGGTTGGGCAATCCTACTT
>NW_006921590.1:30532304-30541118 GCF_000298275.1 Orycteropus afer afer
AGGCTGGCGGTTCAAACCCACCAGCCACTCCTCAGAAGGAAGGTTGGGCATTCCTATTTCCGTAGTGATACTGCCTCGGAAACCCAAGGAGGGGTCGCTATGAGTCGGGGCCGACTCGATGGCAAATAACAACAACAATTGATCAGTAGACTATACTCTGGATCTAGAGTTTTCTTTTGGGTTTATAACAAAATTTAATTTCTTTAATAGATATAGGGCTATTTAGATTAGCTATTTCTTTTTTAAGTGTGCTTTGAAACATTGTATCTTTCAAAGATTTTGTCAATTTCATGTTTTGTTTTGTTTTGTTTTATATTTATTGGCAAAAGTTCTTCTTCTTCTTCTCTTATTTAGTAACTGTGGAATCTGTGATGATGTTCTCTCCCCCATTCATGATGCTGTTATTTTGTCTTCTTTTTTTCCTGATGAGTCTGGCTAGAAATTTATCAATATTAGTATTTTCCAAGAGTTAAACATTGATTCACTGACTTTCTCTTTCATTTTTCATTGGCTTTGATCTTTACTATTTCCTTTCATATATTTACTTGAGGTTTAACTTGCTCTTCTTTCCTTGTTTCCTAAGGTGAAAAGGGGGCCACTGATTTGAGAACTGTTTTCTTTTTCTAAAATACCCATTTAATACCAAAAATCAAACCCACTGACATTTAATGTTGTTGTTGTTGTTGTTGTGTGCCATCGAGTCAGCCCTGACTCATAGCGACCCCTCCTTGGGTTTCCGAGGCAGTATCACTACGGAAGTAGGATTGCCCAACCTTCCTTCCGAGGAGTGCTGGTGGGTTTGAACTGCCAGCCTTCTGGTTAGCAGTCAAGTGCCTTAGCCACTATGCTACCAGAGCTCCCATTTAATAGTGCAGTACAAATGCCCTTTGAAGTACTGCTTGAGCAGCATCCCACAAATTTTGAGATACTGATTTTATTTTCATTCAATTCTAAATACTTTATAATTCTCCCTTTCATTTTTCCTTAACACATTAGTTATTTGTAAACGTTATTTAGTTTCTAAATATTTGGAAATTTTCCAGATATCTTTCCATGATTGGTTTCTAAAGTAATTCTACTTTGTTCAGAAAACCCTACTTTGAACTAACTAAATTTGAGACTTATTTTATGACCCTGAGTATGTTCTGTCATGGTAAATAATCCACGTGCAGTTGAAAATGTATGTTCTCCTGTTATTGGGTGGAGTGTTTCATAAGTATCAGTTAGGTCAAGTGGATTGATACTTTCATTCTATATACTTACTGTTTTGTAAACTATTGAGAAAGAGGTATCCAATTATCTTTGTAAAAGATTTAAATAACCATCAAAAAATCTTATGTATTTAATTCATGTAGTTACCATTTCTAGTGTTCTTCCTTTGTAAAGATCCGTATTTCCATTTGGTATCACTGCTTCCAAATGCACTTTAATATTTCTTGTCCTATGAGTCTACTGGCGATAAATTCTTTCAGTTTTGTATGTCTGAAAAAGTCCTACTATTTTTTTTTTCATTTTTGAAAGATAATTTTACTGGATAAGAATTCTGTGTTCACTATTTTTTCCTTATAGTATTTTTTAAATGTTGCTCCAATGTGTTCTCATTTGCATTGCTTCCAATAAGAAGTTTGCTGTCACGTCAGGACATAAATTAACACATCATTTATTCACAAATAAAAGGTGTGGTTAAGAGAACAGATGGCATTTCTGAAGTAGAGTCCATGGAAGTAAGACAGGGAGAACTGAGGATTAAGCATGAAGTAGAAGGTGATGTGAAGCTGTTCAGGATTCTTTAAACAGTCAGCTACACATTTCTCCAGGGATTAGATTACCATTGCTGACAGCAATGTAAAATAAATAACCCAAAGGGCATATTTATTTATATTCATCAACTTCAATTCAGTAACCTATGAACCACCTGCTAAAGCAAAATAAGTAAGGCAGAGTCCCCACTACCTATTCCAGGAAGAAAAAGATTTGTGCATAAAAATATAAGGCAGAATGTGATAGGTGCCATTAAGTAGGTACGAATTCTCTAGAGTGCAAAGAAGATCAAATTAAACATGTGTGAAAGTACCCAGTATGTTTAGACTTGATAAGAATTTCAGTTTGGCTGAAATGTAGAATACACCTACTCTTCATTTATAGACATGGTTAGGTTCCAAAGACCAGGTTGTGATATGAAAGTGGAGGATAACAAAATGGATCATGACTATATCCTTATGTAACTGCCAAATTACATCGTTACATAAATGGCAAAAAACTCAGAATCATGACCCAGCCAAGGTGACACGTAACCTTAACCACCACAGCCAGTATTATTCTTGCCTCACAGCATTCTTGCCTCACATCGTTATTGCCAGATTTACATTGTTAGGTGCAAATTACTTGATGGCAGATTTTTTATTATTGTTGTAAATGTGAAATGTCAAGATAAGAGATAGTCGGTAAGCAAGAAGTAGGTGTATGCACAAGTAGACGGTGGAAAATACGAAGCTATAAACAGAAAATAAGGTAAAAGACAGAGTCTCTGCAAACCATGGGAAGGAGTCTGGATCTTTCTTTATCAATTTCCTTTAATTAAAGAGTCTACTTTGAAGATCAAAATATCACAGAATAGCCATGACTGAAATGGATTATGTTACCTCAAAAAGGCAGTACTATTTAAATTTTAGCAACTCTGGTGGTGTAATGCCTAAGGCATTTAACTGCCAACCAGGAGGCTGGTGGTTCAAATCCACCAGCCACTCCTCAGAAGGAAGGTTGGGCAAGCTACTTCCTTCGTGATACTGCCTCGGAAACCCAAGGAGGGGTCGCTAAGAGTCAGGTCTGACTCGATGGCAGTGAGTTTGGTTTTGGTTATTTAAATTTTAATATCCAACTTATAAACTTTTATTCTTGTTGTTGGTTGTCATTGGGTTGATTTTGACTCATGGCAACCCACATGTGCAGAGTAGAACTGGTCCATAGGGTTTTCAAGGCTGTGACTTTTTGGAAGCAGACCACCAGGTTGATCTTTTGAGGCATCACTGGATGGGTCTGAATATCAATCTCTTGGCTACTAGTAGAAGACTTAACCACTTGATCTAAAAAACTCTTAATATTCCTCCAGATTTATAACTAAGGCAACATGTTTTTATTCAGCCAAACAAAAATGCCCATGTGCAATGACTATACATAACATGTGTGGAAAGCTTCATGCATAAAATTTAGTTTGTGTTGCTAACTCAAATTTAAAAAGTAGTGATCTTTATACATGGAGTATCATACACTTCTGCTATGAATCTACCCTAGAATCTGTGATTAACAAAGAGAAAGGATATAATATTGGATGGCTGTCAGGCCATCCAGCGTACATCTACTATTTACGATACTTTCCTCCACTGTAACATAAGCAATGTTAGATATTGCTCCATTAGAACATGGACCTTTCTGAAGGGTTAAATAGAATGACAAGGACAAAGACTCAAAGGAATGGAAAGAAAGGTGATGTTCACATGCTTTCTTGAGGAAAATATCCATTCTCAGGGAGAAAGCAAACACAGAAAATTGGCCGAAGATAATGAGAGACCACAAAAAAAAGCAAAAGTTCACTTTTTAAAATGTATAAGCTATTCTTAAGATATATCTATCTATTCTTCATTCCCAGAAAATATAAGAGCTATAAAAATAACTTAAAATGAAGAACACAGTATCAGAGTCAGAGGAAGACTCACTAACAACCTGCAATATGCAGATACCACAACCCTGCTTGCTGAAAGTGAAGATGACCTGAAGCACTTACTCATGAAGATCAAAGATTACAGTCTAAAGTATGGATTACACTTCAACATAAAACAAAAATCCTCACAACTGGACCAATTAATAACATCATGATAAACTCAGAAGAGACCAAAGTTGTCAAGGATTTCATTTTACTTGGATCCACCATCAATGCCCATGGAAACAGTAGTCGAGAAATTATTGCATTGAGCAAATCTGCTGCAAAAGACCACTTTAAAGTGTTAAAAAAGCAAAGATGTCACTTTGAGGTGACCTGACCCAAGCTATGGTATTTTCAATCACCTCGAATGCATGTGAAAGTTGGACAATGAATAAGGAAGACCAAAGAAGAACTGATGCCTCTGAATTATGATACTGGCAATGAATAATTAAATATAACATGCTCTGCCAGAAGGAGGAACAAATTTGTCTCAGAAGAAGTACAGCCAGAATGTGCCTAAGGTGCAAAGACAGCGAGACTTCTCTCACTTCCTTGGGACATGTTATCAGGAGGCATCAGTCCCTGGAGAAGGACATCATTCTTGGTAAAGTAGATGCTCAGCAAAAGAGAGGAAGACCCTCCACAAGGTGGATTGACTCAGTGATTTCAACAGTGGGCTCAAACACAGCAATGATTGTGAGGATGGCAGAGAACCATTTGTTCTGTTGTACAAAAAGGTTGCTATGAGTTGGAACCAATTAGATGGCACTGAACAACAACATTAAAATAATACTATTAAATATGTTATTTTGTTTAGGAGTGCTGGTGGCATAGTGCCTAAGGTATTTAACTGCTAACTAGAAGGCTGGCGGTTTAAACCCACCAGCCATTCCTTGGAAGGAAGGTTGGGCAATCTACTTCCGTAGTGATACTGCTTCCAAAACCCAAGGAGGGGTCGCTATGAGTCGGGTTCGACTCGACGGCACATAACAACATTAAATAATATGTTCTTTTGTTTATCTTCTTATTTTTTAAAATTTTTAGTGTTCCCTCTCTTCCCCGTCCACCTCTGGTAACCAACGAAGAAAGTTTCCTTTCATATATAAACCTTTGCTTAACTTTTTACAATAATGCATACAGTATTTGTCCTTCTGTGATCGACTTACTTCACTCAGTATAATGTCCTCCAAGTTCAAACATGTTATGCAGTGTTTTGCAGATTCAACATTATTCTTTAGTGTTGCATAGTATTCCATCGCATGTATGTACCATAGTTTGGTTGTCCATTCTTCTGTTGACAGGCACCTAGGTTGTTTTCATCTTTTGTTATTGTATATAGTGCTGCAATGAACATAGGTGTGTATATAACTATTCTTGTCCTAGCTCTCACTTCTTTAGGATATATATTTAGTAATGGGATTGTTGGATCAAATGGTATTAATAATTGCAACTTTTTAAGGAATCACTATACTGCTTTCCACAGTGGTTATACCATTTTATGGTCCCACCACCAGTATATGAGAGTCCCAATCTCTCCACATCCTTACCAGCATTTGTTATTTTCTATTTTGCTGAACTTTGCTAGTAGTGCTGGGACAAGATTGTATCTCACTGTTGTTTTGATTTGCATGTCTCTAATGATAGGGGCTTTGGTGGCTTAATGCCTAAGGCATTTGACTGCTTAACCAGAAGGTTGGTGGTTCAAACCCACAGACGCTCCTGTGGAAGGAAGATTGGGCAATCTACTTCTGTAGAGATACCACCTCAGAAACCAAAGGAGGAGTTGCTATGAGTTGAACTGACTTGATTTCAGTTGAGTTTGGGTTTTTTTTGTTCAATGGCTAATGATCATGAACATTTCTTCATGTGTCTGTTGGCTGCCTGAATATCCTCTTTGGTGAAGTGTCCATTCATGTCTGCTGCCCATTTTGTAACTGGATTGCTTGCCTTTTTGATGTTGAGGTGTTGAAGTTTTCTATAAATTTTAGAGATAAGTCCCTTGTCAGATATGTTGTTGCTGAACACTTTTTCCCAATCTGTAGGTTCTCTTTTATTCTTTTGCAGAAGTCTTTTGAAACTCATTAACAATTTAATTTTTAGAAGGTCCCATTCATCTAGTTTCTCTTCTGCTATTTGTGCATTTTGGGTTATGCCTGATAGTCTATTTATGCCATAAATGAAGGTCCCTAAATTTGCCCCTAGTTTTTCCTTGAGGAACTTTATGGTTTTAAGTTTAACATTTAAGTCTTTGATCCATCCGAAGTTGGTTTTTGTGTATGGAGTGAGGTATGGATATTGTTCCATTTTTCTGCAAATGGATATCCAGTTTTGCCAGCACCATTTGTAAAAGAGACCAGCTCTCCCCTATGTAATGGATTTCAGCCCTTTGTCAAAAATCAGGTGACCATAGGTCGATGGATCTATTTCTGAGTTCTCAATTCTGTTCCACTGGTCTACATGTCTGTCATTGTACGAATACCAGGCTGTTTTGACTACTGTGGCTGTATAGTAGGTTTTGAGATCTGGGAGTGTGTGACCTCCTACTTTGTTCTTCTTCTTCAATAGTGCTTGGCTTAGCCGAGGTATCTTTCCTTTCCATGTAAAATTAGTGATTGGTTTTGCTGTATCTTTAAAGGATGCTGAAGGAGCTCTGGTGGTGCAGTGGCTAAGGCACATGAGTGATAACCAGAGGCTGGCTGTTCATACCCTAACCACTCCACAGAAATAAGACTGGGCAATCTACTTCCATAAAGATTACTGCCTCAGAAACCCAAGGGGGTTTGCTATCAGTTGGAATTGACTGATGGCAGTGAGTTTTTTTTTTTTTTTTTTTTTAAAGAATATTGATGGGATCTGGATTGGGAGTGCACTGAATGTATAGATTGCTTTGGTTAGTACTGACATTTTCACAATGTTCAATCTTCCTATCCATGAGCATGGTATGTTCTTCCATTTATGTAGATCTCTTATGGTTTCTTGAAGTAGTCTTTTGTAGTTTTCTTCATATAGGTCTTTTGTTTCACTAGTTACATTGTAAATAAAATTAAATAATATGTTCTTATTTTCAATAATATTAAACCTCAAATCTAAGTTAATTTTTTAAAGACCAATGTCAGAAATTATCCTTTCATCTCTGAAGACTTTTCTTAATATCTTTTTATTAATTCTTTTAAATGTGTATTTAGTATTTGAACAGTACATCTAAGATTGTTGATGTGTAATATCTACAACCATAATGCAGATAAATAACTATTAGGAATTTAAGTATTACTCTAAAATGACTCATTCACTGCTGAGTCAGATCCAATTCATATCTACCCCTCCTTGGGTTTCCGGGGCGGTATCACTACAGAACTAGATTGCCCAACCTTCCTTCCAGGGAGTGGCTGATGGGTTTGAACGACCAGCCTTCTGGTTAGCAGTCAAATGCCTTAGGCACTATGCCACCAGAGCTTCCCCACAAATGACTAATGAAGAGATAATACAAAGTAGGAAGTTTTCTGTACTTTAAAAAATAAAATTAATTTTAATGATTAATTCTACTATTTTTAAAATTAAAAAATAGTAAACTTCCTCTCATAACTACAGCCTTCTCTTTGAAATCTATAATTGTGAGGCTCGCCTGCTCCACCTTGCCTTAGGGGTCCAGCAGTGATCTTCCATAGCACTGAATAAAGAGGAGAGGTAAGCAGCACTCTTGCCAATGTGATCTCTGGCTAATACAGATCCCCTTACATCTTCTAGGTAATCTTTAATGTTCACAAAAAAAATACTGTAAAAGAGCAAGGAACACATTTTGATTTGCTCTGCACTCTAAGCACAGTTCACATACTTAAAAAGGATTGCTTCACTGCCATAAACCACGCTAATGAGATTAACATGGAAGTCATTTCCTTGACTTGTTTTTCCTAAGAAAATGATTTTTAAACACAATGTAATGCCATAAAAGCAAGAACACTACCAAGAAACTCTTAATTGTGAATTCCTGACTACATCTAGTCCAAAAGAAGGTAGTCACTTAACATCAAAATTATATTAGCAACTGTAGCTAGCTAAATAATTCAAAGATATAAATCAAATCTATTTTGAAATAAAAGTTGCAGGAAAAAAAATCTATGGCTGTATCTACATCTGATTAAAACAGAATAAAAACAATTTTGAGAAATTCTTAAGAATGCCTGGATGCCTACGATGATGTCATATCTTGGAATAATATTACAAAGAGATTTATGACTAGTCAAATCTAGCTGTGCATATTTTCTTTACCAGTTATAAGTTGAGACTAACATTATGGAAGTCTTAATACAGTGAAACACTGAATCCTTCCAGTTTAAAGTTGTGAAAACATAACCAAAGACATAATGTATTGTTTTTAAGATGGAAAGTATTAATTTACTAAAGAAATTATGTAGAATTATTAATTATAAAGAACTGCAAAAAATGTTTAGGGTCTCTTCAAGGACTGAGAAAATGTTTCTTTCAAGGCAGCAGTAACATTTCATGGCTGCTACATTAATGCCTAAAAATGTGTAATAATGCTCGAAGGGACTCTGTTAGGAGTGGTACATCTTACTTTGCATGTGATTCTGCATGTAGTTTTTCTGCCTAAAAATAAACATGCGGTTTTAAACTTCAACTCTAACCAAAAAGGAAAAGTGATAACAAAGGATAATAATTATGTGTATGTATTCTCAATCCAAATATTATAAAGCAATCTTCAACATTTTTGTTTTAATATACCTTAAGAATTCAAAAAAACACTCAATCACATCATACTGAAAGATGGGATTTTTACACTAATGGACATAGAGGAGGAAGGGTGCTCCTACTCCTATCAATCTCAATTCTTCAAGCCAAGATATAAAAGACACATAATTTTAAAAAGAAAATGAGGGTATATGGATGGATAGATGGGTGGACAGTCTGAAATATTAGGTATGTCTATGAAATGGGGAGTGTATCCAAGAACATATATAGGGTTGGCAGACAATGGTCCTTTAAGTTTATGTGAATGATCAGAATTCCAAGGTGTATAGTAGAGCCAACAAGGGGCAAGGTTGTGGTTGCTGCTTGGTCACAGCCAGCTACTCAGAGGGACAGAGTAGTTGAACCTG
>NW_006921590.1:30544728-30545379 GCF_000298275.1 Orycteropus afer afer
GTTGGAGTTTTCTATAAATTCTAGAGATAAGTCCCTTGTCAGATATGTCATTACCAAATATTTGTTCCCAATCTGTAGGTTCTCTTTGGACTCTTTTGGAGAAGTTTTTGGAAGCACATAAAAATTTAATTTTTAGAAGGTCCCAATCATCTGGTTTTTCTTCTGCTGTTTGTGCATTTTGAGGTATGCTTGATAGTTCATTTATGCTATATATTAGGGCCCTTAAATTTGCCCCTAGATTTTCCTTGAGGAACTGTACAGTTTAAGGTTTCACATTTAAGTCTTTGATCCATCTGGAGTTTATTTTGTGTATGGTGTGAGGTACAAATCTTGTTTCATTTTTCTGCAAAAGGATCTCCAGTTTGGCCAGCACCATTTATTAAACAAACTTTCTTGTCCCCATTTAACTGATTTTGGGCCTTTGTGGAAGACCAGCTGACTATAGGTCAGTGAATCTATTTCTGGGTTCTCAATTCTATTCCATTGGTCTATGTATCTGTCATCAACCCAATACCAGGCAGTTTTGACTACTGTGGCTGTATAGTAGGTTTTGAGGTCCGGCAGTGTGAGACCTCCTACTTTGTTTTTCTTCTTTAATAGTGCTTTGCTTATCCGAGGTCTCTTTCCTTTCCATATAAAGTTAGTGATTGG
>NW_006921590.1:30547129-30548585 GCF_000298275.1 Orycteropus afer afer
GTGTATTATAGTCTCCCCCTATGACTGTGGAGTCATCTATTTGGCTTTTCAACTCTTTTAAAGTCTGATTTATGTATTTTGGGGCTCTTTCACTGGGTCCATAGATATTTATTATGGTTATGTCTTCATGTTCAATTGATCCTTTAATGATTATATAATGTCCTTCCTTGTCTCATATGGTGGTTTTTGTCTTAATGTCAATTTGATCAGAAATTAACATTTCCACTCCTGCTCTCTTACAGTTGCCATTTGCTTGATATATCTTTTTCCAACCTTTGATTTTTAGTCTATATTTTTCTTTATCTCTAAGGTGTGTTTCTTGTAGGCAGCATATCGATGGGTTGTGTTTTCTTATGCAATCTGCAACTCTCCATCTCTTGAGTGGGCCGGGAGCAAGAGGCAGAGCTGGACCCCAAGGCTGAGGCGCTTTTACCCAGCCCCTAGAGCCTGGTACTTTGAACTTGGACTTAAAGCCTCCAAATCATAAGAATAAACTCTTATTTCTTAAGGCCATCTCATTTTTGGTTTATTCTTGTCACAGTGGCACTAGGTAACCAGAACAATATATAAATAAATTATTCCCTTATACAAAGTGAACATATTTTACCAACACACTTGGAGTAATATATCACATAACAACCTAGCTTCAGAAAAAGAAAAAAATTACTGAACTACAGAGTAGATCACAGTATGATTTTTTTCCCCTTATCAAATTATATTGCTCAAGGATTTGAAACTAGAACAGCAGTTTTTCATAAGAAAATCTTAGATAATTTCAATTATTGAGTGTAGTGGGCTGAATGGTAGCTCCAACAACATGCCCATGTCCTAATGCTCACAGAATCTGTGACTATGACCTGACATGGCAAAAGATGTGATTGAGTTAAGGATCCTGAGAAGATGAATTTATCCTGGATTATCTACCAGTTACCAGTTTCCTAGAGTAAATTCCCACTCATGGCCACTCAGTACAATTACATGTATCCTTATGAGAGAATGACAGAAGTTATAACAGACAGAGGAAAATGTTGCGGAAACGCAGCTGAGCAGGTAATGCAGATACAAGCCAAGGGATGCAGACAACCACTAGAAGCTGAAAGAGGCAAGGAACACTTCTCCCCTGAAGACTCCCCAGTGAGCATGGCCCTGCTTATACTTTGATTTCAGACTTCTTGCCTCCTGAACTGTAAAAGAGTAATTTCTGTTGTGTTAAGCTACCAAGATTGTGGACAGCAATCATAGGACACTAATGCACTGAAGAAAAAAGTGTACTAAAATAGTAATTCCCAAAACATGTATATTAAGAACATACCCGGAGTTCCCGCAAGATGGCGGACTAGGCAGAAGGACTGCACAGAACCTCTTCAACAAAGAAAAGGGAAACCAATTGACACAGACACAGAAGATAATCTTGGACCACTGAGCCTTGAAGGGAAGGATACAGAAGTAGACTAAA
>NW_006921590.1:30553795-30560808 GCF_000298275.1 Orycteropus afer afer
CTACTTCCGTAGTGATACTGCCTCGGAAACCCAAGGAGGGGTCGCTATGAGTCGGGGCCGACTTGACGGCAAATAACAACAGTTAAAAAAAACGTAAAACATTGTAAAACAGAAAGCCTTTTCTCCATTCCATTGCTATCAGGGGTCCCAGTACTTACCACATCACTAGCACTGGAGAACTCATTATTAACTAGACTTTCAAGAGCCATCCACCGAACTGGCCTGTTTTCATTGTCCCCCAGACAGTGATAGTCCATGGGGAACAAGTCTCTGGACAGAGCATTGTCTGTGATCTTTACTTGAAGTGTATCATCAATGCTGAAAAGTAAAGACATGAACAACAAATGCAATCAGAGCATTAAAAAAATAAAAAGACCAGATCACCAGTTATCTTTGAATATAACACAATCCCATGGAAAGAACCCCAAATCCAGGGAGCACTAAACATCAAATGATAATGAAGAACTCATGGCACCTACACACAGTTCCTAGCAGCCAGATCTTTGTGGATGACTTCCCTTCTGGCCAGATAGCTCATTCCACAGGCAATCTGAATGGCCATGTGTACCAAGTCTTGCTGAGAAATTGCCTGTGGTAAACACAAAGTGACAATGTTTACAGTTGACACAAAAATTATGACTGCCACTTATTTTAGCCCACATTTCTACTCCAAACAAATATACTTCCTTACGTCTACAGACCGCTTTTTAAAAAACTCCTTTTTGACTAGGAATCTATTCCCATAGCTCCCTCTATATCTACTATAGTCCTTCCATTCTGTAAGAAAATACACCGTTTAGTTGCCTAGCTCCTCTTATCCATGTGTTTTCTCCATCCAGTACATCTAGTAGCTGCTCAATAAATTATCTGTTCCGTGAATGCTGGATTCTCAAGGTATAATTTCAAATGTTTATTACTAAATAACTTGTTCTGTTCTTTGAAAATAAGCGAGCTCTGGTAGCACAGTAGTTAAGGGCACTGTCTGCTAACCAAAAGGTCATTGGTTCAAACTCACCAGCTGTTCTGTGGGAGTAAGATGAGGCAGTCTGCTTCTGTAAAGATTTACAGCCTTGGAAACCCTATGGGACACTTCTACTCTGTTCTATAGTGTTGTTACAGTCAGAATAGACTGGCAATGAGTTTGGTCTGGTTTTTTTTGGGGGGGGGGAAGGTAGTTCTTCTTAGGAGATAACACCCTGGGGACCATTTTCAAATTAATACAAGTCTACAGCTCTCACCACTGATACACTTCTCTAGGTCCATGCCATTAATATGAGCTGAGAAACGAAATTCTCCCCAGGTCATATTAATGGGCCACAGCCTCCAACCACTAATTGGGAAGTCCTGCTTTAAGCCTGTCAGTTTATAAAGCGTATCATACATGTTAAGCCAAATATTCAATGTAGACTCTGAATGCATTTTGTCCCAGCAACTGTAATAAGTACATTATTTTAAATCCTAAAATTAATTTAATGAGGCTACAAGATACAGCTAGCAATAAAACACCCACTAGGATTTACTACCATTACCATTATAAAAGCATTTGGAAGCTGATCAAATGCTTCACAGCTATGTGTACAAGCAGTGATGACAGAAAACCTCTTAGATTACTAAGGTCTTACAGCCAAGCATATTAAGAATATACCCAATTATCTCCCACAATCTAGACCTCTAATCATTATCAGCTTTTGGTACAATATGGACCACATGGTTCTGTAAAGTCTGTTTCCTAGGAGGAAGATGTAGTATGTGTGCCTTCAAAAAGTTATTAGGAAAATGACTGAGATGATATTACAGAGGGCTTGGAGGTGATTATGAATAAACACAACAATTGAAATATAAGGAAAAACTTCAGCATCAGCAACACATAAGCATCAAGACAGACAGTATAAACTATCTTCATTTTCCTCTAAACCAATAGGTTATAACTATCTTCTGGTTCCTCTTGAGTTTCTTTTTGCAGGCCTTTAAACAGTTTATAGATTAAACTGTTAACATCTACTAAATTTAGATGTTAAATTTTTATAATTTTATTGTGATTTGGGTGAGAGTTTACAGAGCAATTTCATTTTCCATACAGTGTTGACATCTACTTTAAAAGATATGATCAGAAGTTACAGGTAAATTGGTATTGGGGCAAATTTTTCTCACCTGGGGATTATTTGCCTCTACTAATTTGCACTGCCGTAAGAACAATTTAAGATTCCCCCAATTCATGTAAGGCAGTATCACCATGGGCTTTTCTCCATCTTCTATACACACATGCGTAATAGGAAGAAGATTTCTGTGAAGTAATAATAAATCAGAAGAAAGACAAGTGAAATTTAAAACTACAGAAGTTTACTGATAATAACAACAATAAAGTAATAAAGAGACCTTAAAACAATATTCTCAAACATAATTAACATTTAAAATGCAAAATTATAAATGTTCTATAATTTAAACTAGACTTAAAGTTTCCCAATTATGCACTTTTCTGATAGAGAGAAGTTATAAACTCAAAGTTGTTTGCTATGGACTGAATTCCCTGAAGACACACTCTGGCTACAGTAAATCTTACTCTAAAAGGTAATCATAGGCACATAAGAAGTGACTTGACCATGATCTTGTTATGACAAAATCCCATTTATTCCACTGTCACACTTAAGAAATAACACAAAACAAACGGCCTCAATCCAGACTAGACAAGAACATGAGCAGCAAAAAAAAAGGTGTTTATGAGGCTAAAACTACCACAAAAGCCAAGAAGTCCTTTGCAGCTCACATGGAATTCAGAGTCAGATTTTTGAATCCCATATTTACCGTTTATAATCTGTATGACCATCTCTCTCTTGGCCTTAGTTTCTGTAACTGTAACATGGAGATACCACAAACCATAAAAGGTTGCTATGATGTGCAAAAGTTAAGCACTTAGTAGACAATCTATTTCAATTTCTAAAGTATACAAACACATATTTTATTCTACTGTATAATGGCATCTCTTCCACTGCTACCTAGGAAGTAATTTTAATTTTTCCCAAGGTTATATAACTTTTTAGTTATTTCATCATCTTCTCCACTAAACTCAAAATTCATAGAAGGCAAAACTATTGTGTACTCTTATTTTTATGCCCAGCTCCATAAATATAAATGCTTGCTATATGTATGTGTGTATGTATGTATATATGTATGCATGTGTGTATAAAACAAGCATTTAATATTTGATAAACACACATAACAATATAGCCTTAAAAATTTTCCTATTCTTTAGCAAATTCTACTTCAAAGGATATTTAAGTAGCAAATAATATCAAACATAAATAAACTATATGAATAAGGATAGTTAATGTAATATTAATAGCAAAAAGTTCGAAAACAACTTGAACATCCAAAAGTAAGGGAAGACTACACACAGATAAATGTATAGTATGCAACAATAGGTACAAAGAGATGTTAAGAATATGAGTAAAAGTTAATGCTATGGGAAAGCAAGATACAAAACTCACATGTTTGCAGGGTAATTATAAATAAGGAGAACAAATAATAAAACTGTGCAGAAATATGTTAAGAGTTAAGTGTTAACTGTCTTTAAGTTGTGGGACTATAGATAATTTCTACCTTACTTTTCTGTATTTCCTCATTTTCTTCAATTAAGCTGTATAATTTTTTAAATCAACTCATAACATTCCTGACATGACTAACTACACAAGTGGCCATGCTTTGGGCTCCCCTCCTGATGTGCAGGGGTTACTAACACAGGTAAAGCACTGACCCCTATGAGCTGAGAAAATGAGGATGCACATGAGGTATCAACAAGCCTGTAGGAAGTAACCTCTCTGTAAGGCTTCTGCTTGCAGCATTAATCCCACTTTATAAAAGAAAAACAAACCAAATTCACTGCCATCGAGTCAATTCTGACTCATAGCTACCCCCTTTGGGTTTTTGAGGTGGTAAATCTTTACGGAAATAGATTGTCCAGTCTTCCTTCTGTGGAGTGGCTGGTGGGTTTGAACCACCAACCTTCTGGTGAGTAGTCAAATGCCTTAGGCACTACGCCAACCAGAGCTCCTTACCCACTTCATAGGCAAGGAAAATCATACGGAAGGAGACATTATGTAACGTGCCAAAGATGGTGAGTACGTGGAGAAAAAAACTGAAATATTTACCTGATTCCAAAACAAGGCTTGTGATTTCCCCTGGACCACTGACATTTCCTCCAGGGAAGCAGGAGGAGTAGAAGGGAAATTAAAGAGCCTCCTTTCACACCAAGGCCCATGTCAACTAAAATGACTGCAGGTGGTGGTTTACATTCAGATCAACCTGATTGTACTATGATTTCAGGAGTAATACAAAGAGTTACCCATCCTTTTCAACTCCGAAAGATTAATTATTTGTTTGTGTTTTTTTCTTGTGACTGATACTCATTTGGCAGGATTAAAGGCATTTTATCCAGGCACAATGAGTTTGCTGTATGAAGTCAAACAGTTTATCCTACTACCTGAGGATTAAAAATCCTCAGGGAAAGGCAAGAAGCTACATGAAAATCTTTCAAAGTATAAAGGATTGCTCTTCATTCTGCCCATTTTATAAAGGAAGAAAGATAGAAAGGAAGGTCTGTAATCTATAAGAAGAGTGGATGAGAGCAGAAGGAGGTGCTGCAGAGGAAGGACAGGTTCTGTCCTTCTAAAAAATTGCACTAAAAAATTGCACTCAATTCTCAATCTTGCAGAGTACAGCTGCAGGAAAGAGCTGTAAGGCATTCAGCCTAAGAACTGCCCATCATCAAGCATACGGGGGCCAATGGAAGTCAAACTACAAGTAACAGCAGCTCAACAGACAATGCTGGTAAGAAGCACTTCTAATATAATTAAAATAGAATGGTATCTGTCTTATTTTTCAACTATTTCTACTTAAAATAAAAATTAGTTATTCTCACAAATGCCAATGTGGAAAAGAGTGAAAAGAAAGGATTTTAGAATGCTTTAAAACATTTCAGCACCATTATAATCATTAATCGTGGAATGTTAAAACACGGAGTAAACATACCAAATTACAAAGCACAACCAGTACAAAAAGGTAATACAACCTGAAACCAGGTGTCATTTATTAATGAGTATATTGAGTTTGCTTATAAATTCTACACAACTTCTAAAGACCATGGCTTCATTTTTACTCCCCATGTCTGGCAGAGTCCCCAGCACAAAATGGGCACTTAATGAATTAGAATCAGAAAAGAAACAAACACATACCCACAGCCATGAACAGGCTAGATATCAGAGGTCAAAAAGAAATGTATTATATAGGCCTTGGGCCTCTTAAAAAATAAGAGAACTGCTACAGTGAAAGAATGTGATGAACAAAATACTTTCTACACACTGACAACATGTTTTGCTCACTGTAAACCAGAAGTCTTGGTATCATTTAATTGCCAAGAAGAACACTTAAGCATGAATGAGCAATAATTTGCATTTAGAAAATTTTCCCCAAACAATGAATGTCCAGTATCACATAACCCCAATTCAGTATGTCATTTCACCCCATTGCCAGAGGATGTCCTGGGGCTACTAATTCATCCTGGTAAGATACTGGAAAACCCTACATTAAAGATTCATGAAAGAATGTCTGCAAATGCTTGTTCTGAATTTTTTCAGCCGAAGAATCTTTCAAAGGCTACAGTGGACATAATACCATTTCTTGGGAAAATACTAGTTTTGCCCGTATTTATCCTAGCAGCCCATTTCCAGTGCTGAAGTGGGGGACAGACCTTTCACCAAGGTAAGAATTCTGACCAGGTATCTAAGTACTAGGTTACTACTACATATTAGTGTTAAAAACTTTTGCCTCTTCTCTCTATACACAAATTATTTCTAGAAAGCTTAGCTATGGTTATCCAGATGTGGGCTCACACATTGTTCTTTATTTTCTTCTTTAGAGCTTACTATGTTTTAAAATTTTGTGCAATGAGAATGCACTTCACTTTTAAATTAAGAGGAAAAAAATTAAACTATTCCAAAATGCTTTCAATTCAGAAATCATCACAATGTTCTTAAAATAAGAATGAAGCATTAAATGTTACCATGGTTCCCTCTTTCTTACCTATGATGAAGACCTCGCAGCTTACAACTTTCAGTGAGCATCATAGTCACCTGAATTTCAGAAGCTTGATCTACATAAAGAAAATACATTGCCATGAATTATAATACTACATAAACATGTTGTCATAGAGTTGATTCCAACTCACAGCAACCCTACAGGACAAAGTAGAACTACCCCACAGAATTTCCAAGGCTATAATCTTTACAGAAGCAGATTGCCTCATCTTCCTCCTGACATGTGGCCAATCCTCCAGTTAGCAGCTGAGCACTTAACTAGTGAGCCACCAGGGCTCTTTCAATACTACATATATATGACATTAATATTTTCTGCTATAAATAGTTATCTTGAACTACAGGGTAAATTTCATTTATAAATTATAGGGTGGTAAATCTAAAATAAGTTTAACTTAAATAAAGTTCCATTGCAATTGAGAAAGTCTCATTCAAGTTTAACAGAAGTTATTAAGGAAAAATTTTGCTACATAAAAATTAGAAATTTAGTAAGATTCCCTAACAAAATAGAGATAGCAATAACAGAACTGGAAAAATATCTGCAACAAATATGGCAATATATAGGGCTAATTTCCTTTTTTCCCTTCTTTAAAAAGCTCCTACAAACCAGTAAGAAAGAGACAATGGATATTAACATGTAGTTTACTAAGAAAAGAAACACAAAGGACCTTACCATTTACAAATCCACATGGATTCAATCAAATTACAAAATGACTCAGTCTCACTCCTAAGTAGAGAAATGCAAAAAGAACCAGGAGATGCCATTTTCTCTCATCAGATTGTTGTTGTTGTTGTTATGTGCCGTCGAGTCGCCCCGACTCATAGCGACCCATCCTTGGGTTTCCGAGGCAGTATCACTACGGAAGTAGGATTGCCCAACCTTCCTTCCGAGGAGTGGCTGGTGGGTTTGAACCACCAGCCGTCTGG
>NW_006921590.1:30562373-30568114 GCF_000298275.1 Orycteropus afer afer
TGCGGGATCGGGCAGTGTTTCGTTCTGCTGTGCATGGGGTCGCTATGAGTCGGAAACGACTCGACGGCACTTAACAACAACAACAACATAGAAGGGACCACAAATTGTTCATGGTGGTTACTTTTAGGGATGAGAAGGGTTTATGTTTTGTACTTTTCTGTCTTGTTTATACTTTTTAACCTTACAAATGTACAGCTAGAAAAAAACGACTACAAGGGTTTTGACTGGATATTATAGCCCATTTATTGTTTTGTTCTTACCTCTTTGTAGTTAAAAATAAGGGAAAAAAGAACACTAAAAAAAAAGGCAACTAAAATTGGCTTTTAGTTTGATGTTTTGAAACAAAATAATATTTACCAGTATCTTTAATTTTTACTTCCAAAAGAATGTATAAATTATCAAATATTTGCACAAATTCATAACAATTCATCACTATATAGGGACTACTATTTTACTAGTATAAAGGAATTGCTCCATTGTTTGAAAGGAATATTTCCATTAAGTGAATAGTATATTCCCATTAATTTTCATTATAAAATCAAACATGAATTTCAATGTTTTGAAAATGTTTTTAGATATTAAAAACAAAATTGAATGTAATATATCCTTAAAAGCATTCCGAATAGCAGCCAGTTAACAGTAACATTGATGTTCACAGGAAAAATAGTGGTAATAACTTACAAAGCTTGACCAATGCCTTAAGAGAGAGGAAAAGATATAAAAATTGGCAAAGCCAAGATCTACATCCCAGGCTCAGACCTAGTAAAATGCTGAAATGACAAGAAAACCCAGCACACTGAACTCTGGCACCATGACTGCATATCACACACTACGTGCTCGTTAAAAGCGGCACACTTAAAGCAGAGAAATCTCAAATTTACTTCTAAGTCTAACCAATGGAATCTCACTCCTTCCTTTACTCACTCTCCCAAACTTGCTCTTAGAGTCTCCTTTTCAGACTTTTTTTATTTAAGACCTTTGTAAAATGGGAGGACAAAACACCAAGGAATTTTGGACTTCTTTCAAAAAGGTGCTGCACATCAATGTCTGCTAGAATACACTCTGTTGTTGCTGTTGCTGCTGTTATGTGCCGTGGAGTTGGCCCCGACTCATAGCGACCCCTCCTTGGGTTTCCAAGGCCGTATCACTATGGAAGTAGATTGCTCAACCTTCCTTCCAAGGAGTGGCTAGTGGGTTTGAACCGCCAGCCTTCTCGCTAACAGTCAAGTGCCTTAGGCACTACGTTACCAGAGTTGTCTAAAACTTGTTTGTTTAAAATGTGGGATCATTTAATAAATAGCAGAATGTGCCTTTATTACTCTCTGTAATCTAAATGATTTGAGTAAAATTACGGCTAGAGAGCTGCTAGGATCTCTTTCAGCAGTGGGAACTAGCAATATTTAAAAGTCCCCAGCTGGTTAACAAGAGTGTCTTCCCCACAACTGGAAGTAAAATCAACATATAATAAAAGGTAATTTCAGGATACATTATGTTTTATATAATATATTCAAGTCTTTGATAAGCATTTTATATTAAAAAAGGGATACCTCAACTAGATGATGATCTATGAAAACTTCAATTGGAGAAAAAACAGTAAGAAAAAAATCACTTTCCTGGGTTCCATTCCTCATCTAGTCCTAGTCTTTTAATTGTACATAGTGAAAGGTCTACTTGCAACATGCATACAGTTGGAAAAGATACTATTAAATAATTTACATTCTAAAATTCCAAGTATGCACAAATGATTTAAAAACCAAACACTTGCAAATTTCTAAAACTGCACAAAGTTTAGCATATATAAAGGAAAATAAGGACTTAATATAAATAAACCCAAACTAATTCATTTATTTTATGAAATTCAATTTCATGATATTTTTAAAGTATGAAATATAGATTTCTAATGTCAGACTCTGGAAATTTATAAGAAATATCCATTAAGTACGTATACAAAATCAAAGGGAGCTCTGGTAGCATAGTGGCTAAGGCACTTGACTGCTCACCAGATGGCTGGCTGTTCAAACCCATCAGCCACTCCTCGGAAGGAAGGTTGGGCAATCCTACTTCCGTAGTGATACTGCCTCAGAAACCCAAGGAGGGGTCGCTATGAGTCAGGGCTGACTCGACGGCACATAACAACAACAACAACAACAACAAAATCATGAAATTTTTAAAAGTCAAATTTGAATTCCCTGCTATGTTTAAAGGCAAAAGACAGTAATTTTTCTAAAAGAACTTTTTTGCGTTTTTAAACTGCACTTCTTATCTCGTAGTGTGTAACAAGGCATACAGGTTCATCAAAGAATGCTGTTGGCTCTATATAGCCTCTATTTTAAAAATATACAAATAACTTTCCAAAAGAATAAATCTCAGAACTACTCAATCATATTGCGTAATCTCTTTAACAATATTGAGGGAAGTACATTACAGTGTAGTCAGTGTACTTCCTCTTGGTCTTCCATGCAAACCATAACCATACCTTACCTAAGGACTCACTGTGCTTTCTCTTGTTTCCGTCCAGCTCAAAGAGAACATTACAATTACCGTAGTAAGGCGTGGAAACAACTAAGTGACTACATATTCAAGTATATACGGAAAGAGAAATCTTATCTTGTGAAACAGTCCTAGTATTCACATTGTGTTTTCTTATCAATAGTATTTCCTTTTTTCCTCTCCTTCCAACCGAAATCAACCCAAATCTGTACAGAAACTTCTGTTGTTAAGTCAAGATTCATTCAGAACAAATTAAATAACAGCTCATTCTAAATTGTTCACAGAATATTTACAACTCTAGAAATAACAGAATTAATTGGAAACGTTTCCTTTAAAAAAACAGAGAAGGAAAGGAGCAAAAGACAATTTATTGTTTTATTAAACATGGTTCAAATTTTATCTTTACAAAAAATAATATGAAAATATCCTTCAAGACTGGTCAGAAAAGCTAGTAGGACCTAGCTTAATATTAGCTTTTAAGAGTGTTTTGTGGTTGGCAAGGTTAAGAGTGAATAAAGTGCATACTGAAAGATACAGAAGTTAAACCATTTGTCTAGAAAAGAGAAAAGGGGTGTTGTGTGTGTCTCTGTGTGTGTGTGTTTGTGTGTATTTACTGTATCCTTCAGCAGGTAATTTTGCTAAACAGAAATTAAGTCCCAAAGTGTTTTTTTTGTTGTTGTTAGATTCATACAATTCTACAAAGACTAAATATAAATCATACATGTTGTTGTTGTTGTTATGTGCCATTGAGTTAGACCTGACTCATAGTGACCCCTCCTTTCATACTCTCTATGATTTTATCTAATTTAGAAACACCTTCCCCCCCCAAAAAAAACTACTGCTGTTGAGTTAATTCCAACTTATAGTGAGCCCCACTGGGTTTCCAAAGCTATACATCTTTATGGAAGCAGACTACCTCATCTTTCTTCCACAGAGCAGTGGGTGAGTTTGAACCACTGACATTTTAGTTAACAGAGAAATGCCTTATCCACTACACCACTAGATCAAAAAAAACAAACTCACTGCCATCAAGTCGGTTCTGACTCATAGTGACCCCCACTGGGTTTTTGAAGCTTTCAATCTTTATGGAAGTAGATCACCCCCACAACTTCCTTCCATGGAGCGGGCTGCTGGGTTTGAACCACTGACCTGCTGATTAGCAGTCAAATATTTTAAAAGCGCTTGCTCATTGACCAATACTAGAGAATAAGCCAGATACGAAAAACATTCTAGCATATTTTGATAGAAACTCTCTAATGTATATAACTTAATAAATGAAAAATTAAGTTATTAAGTTTCAAAAGATGGCTCAAAATGAGACTATGTTAAAATATAAATTGGTGCTACCTTTTAGAGACTATGGCACTATTTATCAATATTTTAAGTGGGCCAGCATTTACAACTATGGATATACAAAGTATATCAAAGAATATAAATATATAATAAGTATACACACATACATATATGTACACACACACACACACACACATACACAAGGATGTTTCCTGCAACATTATATTTAAGAACAAAAAAGGGTGGGTGGAAGCAAACAATGTCTATCCACATAAGGTACTGTGGACCTGAAGTAATTTTTATTTTATTCTCCTCAGTACTGGGGGAGGGGGGGACTAGTAACAATGTTTCTTAAGGGGAGAAAAAAATGGTATCAAAGAATTTTAACTTAGGAAAAACAAAATTAGACATAGCAACCATGAAGCCAAATGGATATAAAATTGAACTAGAAGCCTGGGTAATACCTACTAAATGCTAAATGTCTTAATTTATCAGACTTTCATTTTCCACATCTAGCAAGAACAACCCAAATCTTCTCAAGAATTAGTTAAATCAGAGTGGTCTGGTTTAAGCGCCTGGCAAACACTGAGAATCTGAGACAGGATCTTGCTGGCATAAGCCACCCCAGTATTATGGAGAAAGCATGAAAAAAAATCCTACCTTTAACTGTTTTCACAAATGCCTGTTTTTCTTTATTTGGATCTTTTTCATCTATTAAAACTCCATGGAAAATACGTCCAAAAGTACCTAGAAGAAAGAATTAATGAGATAAAAAAATTATTAAGTATGAAACTTTATGGTACAACATAACTTAAAACAAACATAACAAGGGCATCTGGGATAAACACCATTATGTACTCTAATCCTAGTGTAAAAACCCCAAATCCTTGTTTTTCAATGATGGCTAGACTTTTTTTTATTGCCGTGAAATGTCTTAACTAACTTTTACAAACACCGTATCTAAATATGTATATGAGAATTTGCACTGTATTATCCTCAATAAACTAGTGATAGAGCCAGGAGCACTGGAGGTTGGTAACGGGTTATCTACAGAGGCATCTGTATTTCTAGGCTTACAGCCCAGAGCAATGGCGAAAGGAGAAAAATGAATTCTTCACCATGCTACAGAGCTTTAAAGGGTACCAAGGGCACAAGTCCAGATTCAGACAGTCCTGGGTTCCAATCCTGGCTCTACCACTAACTACTGACAGGGCCATAGGCAAGCTGCTTAGACTTTCAGGTCAGTTTTCCCATTGGTAAAACATGTTCCTAAAACCTGTGTATTAGGAGCTCTGGTAGCGTAGTGCCTAAGGCACTTGACTGCTAACCAGAAGGTTGGCAGTTCAAACCCACCAGCCACTCCTCAGAAGTAAGGTTAGGCAATCTACTTCCGTAGTGATACCGCCTTGGAAACCCAAGGAGGGGTCGCTATGAGTCAGGTCTGACTGGACGGCACATAACAACAACAAAACCTGTAAATTAGGAAAAGAAGCTATGATCTCATTGAGGGGAATGGAGTAGTTAAAAGTGAACTATGAAAAATCTTTACTGGTATTATTTTTAACGGCTAATAAGATGCTCCCTAATGAGCAGATGATCTTCAAAAATCAATCTCATTTTAATATCTTTTTCTTAATGGAAAATTTTTTGGAAGTATATTTGAAAGATACACTTGCAGAATAGTTTTGCTTTGCTGCAGATATCACACATATGAAGAGGCCAATTTTAACATCTTTCAAGTCTATGACTTGGAGTTGTTAATGCCCATCTTTCAAGTTCCACTGCGAGCCAGAGAAAGAGTAACTTGGATGTATAAGGCAGCAAAAGCTTTGGATATTCTTTATTTCAGGCACTTATGCTCAATTGTAGGAGCTCTGGTAGCATAGTGCCTAAGGCACTTGACTGCTCACCAGAAGGCTGGCGGTTCAAACCCACCAGCCACTCCTCGGAAGGAAGGT
>NW_006921590.1:30568809-30592818 GCF_000298275.1 Orycteropus afer afer
TATGTGCCGTCGAGTCGGCCCCGACTCATAGCGACCCCTCCTTGGGTTTCCAAGGCAGTATCACTACGGAAGTAGGATTGCCCAACCTTTCTTCCGAGGAGTGGTTGGTGGGTTTGAACCGCCAGCCGTCTGGTTAGCAGGCAAGTGTCTTAGCCACTATGCTACCAGAGCTCCCAGCCACAATATGAGATGAAATTATTAAAATATTTGAAACAAAAACAATTTTTTAATGGTAACATTATTCAATCTTCCTTGGAAAATCGATCTTGAAATAATAAATACCTTCTTGGAGTACATCTTTTAGGGTTATCCTCTCCCTGGATATTGCTATATCCTTCACCTTGGCTTTGGCCTCCAAAAGAGTGACACTTCTCAGGTCGTTCTTCTCTATTCGCAAAGTAGGATAACCTGAGGAGCCAACAAAGCCAAACCAAGCAATATAAATACCCTTTTATGGCATCAGGGCCAAGGAGTTCAGTTAGAACCTCATGGCTTAAGTCACAGATACAAACAAATACGAAAATCATAAAAGGAAAAAGACATTTACATGACTGAGGAGAGCTACTTAGGCAGTGCTTATTTATTTTTAAACTTTTTATTGTTATTTGGGTGAAAGTATACAGAGCAAATTGGTTTTTTATTCAACAGTCCACACAGATTTTGTTTTGGGACACTGACTGCAATTCCCAAAATGAAACAGCACTCTTCCACTTCCTCCCTGTGGTTACCATCTCCCTCTGTCCTTCTTCCCCACCCATTTCTGCCTTCTAAGCTTTATCCCTCAGCAAATGCTGCCCTTTTGATGTCCTAGGGTTGACTGTTCTAAGAAGTAAGTACCACCTTTCTATTACTTGGCTGAAAGCTGAACCCTAAGATGCCCAGAGTAAGTTCAGTTTCAAGCCTGAAGGGTGACTAAGGGCCAGTCTTAGAGGCTCCACCTGTCTCTATCAGACCAGTAAGCTTGGTTTGTTTTTTTTATTATTTTGAGTATTGTTCCACATTTTTTTCCCACTCTATCCAGGATCTCCTACTGGGATCCCTTTCAGAGTGGCTGACAGTGGTAGCCAGGCACCATCTAGTTCTTCTGGTCTTGGGGTCATGGAGGCTGAGGTTCATGTGATCCTCCATACTAATATTTTAAGGAAACACCGTCCAGCCTCCCACAATCCTACCTCAAAATATTAAAATGACAAATCCTGAAAATATTATCATTACCAACAGTTCAATTGACTTTCAGCCAACTGAAATAAGCTTTAATTCATGAAATTTTATTTAATCCCTCTTATGGACAGCTTTTCTTCTAAAGATTCTTTAATATAATCTCATAACAACAGAAGTTTCCAAATGAAGAGATGTCTGAAAAAAATAACTTTTCTAACAAAATATACAGCAATTTTTCCCCCCTTGCTTTTGTGTCTTTTGTTACTGAATGCTGAACACTCTGGGCAGAACAGTAGAAAACATGGCAAACATTGTGTTTACACCCAGAAATGGGCATGCCTCTTCCGTTAGGTAAACACTGTATGTGCATGGGGGTGGGGGGTCACTCTAGTCAGGTAGCTGGGCTGAGTTTAGGTTTTGCTGCTGTTCATTATATTTAGCACACAAACTTTAAATTCTTCTAGTTGTGGACTGCTGCTACCTTGTGAAGCCTGGTGAGGAAAGATTTTTCTTAATGTTTGTACTCCACCTTCAGCTTTTGGAAGCCCCTGCACTCCTGTACCTTAAAGGGATCTCTCTCTGTGCTTTGCCTCTTCCCCTAGGGCAGATTGCTGCTGCCTATAACTCAATGGGAAGCTCAGGGTGAGGACAGGGGTTTCTCAGTTATCCTGGGCCAACTTCATCCTGAGTCTCAGGCTTTTGTTCCTATCTTCCCCTAGAATCACTGGAACTTGAACCCACCAAACAACCTTATCATTACAAGTAGAAAAACCAAAAGTTATATGCCTCCTGATATGATACAATAAGAAGTTACATCCTAATCCACAAAGTATTTTCATTAGAAAAGATAAATAAATAAATCTGGATCTAATCAAGCCTCTAGATCTAACTATTGGTTTACAGAAATTATGATAGATAAAGGAATATGTTAAACACCACCATAAGGACACAGCCAGATCAGAGCATGAGAACTTTATTACGGGACAAGCAACCGTGTTCCTTCAACAAATGACAGGAAGGAAAATAAGAGTGGGGAACTATTATGAACAAAAAGATAATTAAGATACATATGTACAGACATTGTTTGGATCATTATTCAAACAAACAATAGATATTTTTGAGACATTTAAGGAAATCTAAACACTAGCTAGATTTAAATCAAGAAACTTAATTTTGCTACATGTGACTACTGTAGTTATGTTTTTTTAAAAAAAAAGATAGGAGTCCAGATTTGGTAGGAAGACATACAGAAGAATTTCCAGATAAAATGAAGTAATGTTGGCAATTTGCTTTAAAATACTACACCAGGGAGAGGGTTGGGTAAAGATTTTTTAAAATTGGCAAAATATCACAAATTATTGAAACTGAGTGATACACACATGGGAGTTCATTACATGACTTATTATGTATATTTGAAATTTCCATAATGAAAGTTTTTAAAAATGAGGAGCCCTGCTTGTGAAATGTGATGTTACTTTTGCCAGAATTTATATAATGTCATCTTGAGGACTCAGAAATAACTGTTTTGTCTTGCGTATCATGAGTATTGGTACACCCCCACTGAAGTAAACAAATAAATAACTGCTGACTTAGGAATGCTGTGAATTGCAGGACTGACAGGCTTCTTTGTTCACAATGGCTGTACTAAAGAGGAAAATTTGGGACACACTGGTAAGAATTTATATTGAATGTTAAGTTTGCATGTATAAAACATTCTCCTGGCTTGATCTTACTTTCTCATCCTATTTTCCCTTTGCCTCAATTTTCTTACCTAGTTTAAATTGATCTTGTCACATGAATTGTATTTTTGCAAGACATTTTCAATCCTTTCTGGAATATGGTAGGGTATAAGTAAATGAAAATTGAAAGGTCCTTAAAGAAATGGTTTGAAACACTTAAAAATGGAATTATCAATAGAATGATGCCATGCCTTCATGATTCTCAGATATATGATTATAGCTACCATTTTTTCAAAAGGAAATGAGAAAAATACAAAATGGTTTTTAATTCAAATAACTTCTTGTGGCGCATAACTCTCTAGCCTACTTCTATGAAGCCAAAAGAGAGTTGAGTAAGGGGCTCTTTCTCTATACTAGGGCTCGTAGCGAGCCAAATGTCTACAAATCCACTGGCAGTCAAGCACTCAGGAAGCAAGGTACAAAAGCCTCAGACAAGTGTGCGTCCTATATCGGAGGCCTGAAGCACCCTCACTGCTGTGGGCCTAGTACTCTGCAAAATCACATTCTCAGAAGTCCTCTGATTTGTAAACTTCCCATCCAGAATCAGGACTTAAAAACAGATCTGTGATTTGCCAGTAGTAAGTGAGGCATGGTCTGTTTGTGTATTCAAAAGACACCAACTTGTGCGTCAAAAATATAACAATAGGTCTAAAAACACCGTATACTTGAGAATGTGCCTAAGATCCATCAAGAAGGGAAATGTCTCATTCTCAAGCAATAATAATAATAATAATAAAAGTTTATTCTTGTTATTCACATTTAGATAATTTTCCCCCTTAGTGTCAAAAGGTAGGTAAGTATATGACTGCAAATGTAAAATATAGGAGGTAAGTTTGTTCCACTTACCTTTGTGTGTGCATCTTTATTGTCAACATGGAGATATAAGTAATTAATACAAGTCAAAATGTTTTAATGATCAATATTCAGCAATTCAACTTTACAAGTATAAATTAACATGTTTTAAGATTTCTGCAAAATGCCAAGATTTCAATTTTTAGAAAATATCAGTAAATTTCTTATTAATGGTATCAAAAAACATATAAATAAATGCATTTTCATTGAGTTCTTTTAAAACAATTTTGTTTTTAGCATATCTGAAAAATGAATTACCTCCTTAAGGTAATATCCACAATTGCAAACAAGTAAATTTCTTGATAGCAACAAAAATTATTTTTAAGAAATAAATATATCCAATCCTCATTTACAGACAGAGTTAGGTTCCAAAGACCAGGTTATTATGCAAAATTGGCAATATCGAGAGTCAGGGCTGTCCCCCAACACTAACCACCCACTGGGCATCCCTGGCACAGAGATGCAGCATGGCACAATGGGGGGCCCTCCAATCTCCACACCTTCCCCACCACTGCAAGAGTTGGGAGTTGTGGTAGTTACGTGTTGCCTACCACCTTGCGGTACCTACCCTGTGTGTAGACTCCGTTTGTATCCCTCCTGCTGCTTCTCACCACCTGCCCTGGGCAGAGACCCCACCTATCCCCATTCATCCCTGGCCTTGCAGCCACATAGCCCCCCCTTCCTCTTCTCTCTCTTCTTCCCTCCCTCCATTGACTTCCCTTAGCACCTTCGTGCCCTCACCCAGCCTCGCTGTCTTACTGCAACCTTTGTCTTCCCATAAGGCCCTTTGGGGCCAAACCAAGGCATTACTGGATGAGAATGGGAGAAGGTGTCCTGCAGCCAGTCAACCATCGTCCCTCATCCCTTGTGTGGCCCATCTGTCGTCAGGGCCTCTGGAATATCATTCAGAATGCCCATGGAGGATACCTAATGCCTGGTTGTAGTCCTACATGGGGCCCAGACCATCAGAGGTGCTGCTTGAGAATTTTTTCAAAATTGTTGTAAAAGCAAAATGTTGAATAATGAGATAGTCAATAAGTAAGGAGTATCAATGTGTTTCCACTGACTTTTTAAAAAAGTGTTTTAATTTTAGCATATATCAATTGCATTACCTACTTCCTTAAGATCATATCATCAATGAAGAACAGAACTCTGATGAGCAAAGCTTGACATCTAAACATTAAAAGCAACAGTGTGCCTTTTCAGAACCGTCTAAACTACTTTCATGTTGTTGTTGTTACGTGCCGTCGAGTCGGACCCAACTCACAGCGACCCCTCCTTGAGTTTTCGAGGCAGTATCACTACAGAAGTAGATTGCCCCATCTTCCTTCCAAGGAGTGGCTGGTGGGTTTGAACTGCCAGCCTTCTGGTTAGCAGTCAAGTGCCTTAGGCACTACACTACCAGAGCTCCCAAACTACTTTCATGGCTATCATCAAATCTCCTGATGATAAATACTTCTTTCTTTCTTATGTTAGTGGTGATGGTAGTTGCTATTACGATGTCTCTTAAATTCCTTTTAATGTAAAGTGTTCCCTCCTTCCCTTTTTGTCACAATCTTACTGAAAAAGCTAGGTCAGTTATCCTGACGAAAGCATCAGCTTCTTTGACTATCATTCAACATGTTCCTCTATCGCCTGTATTTCCAGCAAACTGCAAATCAGTTCTCCAGCCTTGATTAATTCAAGTAAATTTGGGGGGGGGGGGCCGGGAATAGGAAGTGCACAAGAATATTTCATGGCAGGTCCATCATATCCAGAGTGAAAAATATTTACTTGTATCACTTTTAGTGATGCTAAGTTTCATCAGTGACTTCAGGTGATCATAGCTTTATTCCTTTGATGTAAATTTATTTCCTCATTACCCTTTGGTTTTTAGGGTTTTAATCACTGATGGCCTTTTCCTAAATAAAATATTCTATTAGGGGTTGCAAATATGATTTTTTTTCTCCTAATTCTGTCTTTCCTCCCACATTTATTAGCTAGGACTCTTTGATAAAGAAATATTAGCTGGGCATATATTATTTGATTCCACTTACATGTAATATCTAGAAAAGGCTAATGTATAGAGATTAAAGGTTACCAGTAGTTCTCAGGGGCAGGAGAGTGGGGAAAGGGGAGTCACTGCTTAGGAAGCAGTGAATTTCTGTTAACAGGTATGTGAAACTTGGCAATTATTACTGGTGAGGGTTTCACAACAGGACTGATATAATCAGCAACACTGAATTAATATGTAAAAAATGTTGAATTGGTAATTTGTTGTGCTATATATAGTCTTCCCAAAATAAGGAAGGTAAGGAGGGAAGGAGAGAAAAGAGGAAGAAGGGAGGGAGGGAGGAAAGGAAGAAAAGACAGAGGAAAGGATATTTTCCCTTATCAGTTAGGACTATCCTATTACCTGAAATGAAGTTCATATTGCCAGTTGTCAGAGTAAAGTATTATCAGTGTGTTAGTCACCTCCGATAATGATCAATTTTTTAAAAAGGTATCATTATAAACTTGTGAATTTTTATACATTTTGTATGTTTTAAACCATTGCAGTCACTATTCTTTTTGATGTTCAAATTATTCCCTCTTTGGCCAGTGGGAACTCTAAGTCTTTGGTAGCTTCTTAGATTGCTGGCTCAGTAACACATGCTAGGTTACCTTGTACATTTCCTGCTCCAGGCCTGGAATCAGCACTTCTCCAAAGAATCCTGGTTCTTTTTATTGAGAAGCCACAATACCGCATTACATAGAGGACAGATAAATCTTTAGTAAAGATTAAACACCAGTCCAGGCAAGGTAACAGTTACTTCCCTAAGAAAGCCTAATTAATCAATGGCACCACTGACTCAAGCACTGACTTAGGCTCTCTGGACCACTGTTTGTCGTGATGATTATGTTGCTTCTTATTTCTATGGTAACTGATTATTTTCCCCAAAAACATATACATGCTACAGTGAACACTTTAATCAAAATCTTGTCCAAAAAAGGAAATCAGATCATATGTTCTCAACCTTCCAACAGGACCTAGCTTCTTATCCTTACCCATGGCCCACAAGACTGTGAAAAAATTCATTAAAACACAGTTTCTGTTTTTATACAGCTCAATGGCTTATTCGATATAATTACCTAAAAAACTCCCTTTCAAATTTTATAGAAGTGACTCAATAACCCTTTTAAAATTAATTTATGGAAATTTCCCCAAGTCAAGACTAAATGTAGCAACTCAAATTATTTTTTAGTTTCCCAATTTTATGTTTTATTCCATATGCTAGAAAACAAAAGTTTATGTTTGTACACACATTAGATACTATGTCCCATAAATATATAAATATATATATATACATGTCCCATAAATGCACTAGCCATGCAGGACCACAGACAGCTTCAATAAATCTAATAATTTAATTAGAATTAAATTAACTCTTACTGGTGATAGGAGTTGCATTGTTGGGCGTGTCGGCTCTCAGATACTGAGTTGTCTGAGTCGATGGTTGAGACAGCCCTTGGGAACTACTGCTGGCACTGATGCTGCAAATTTTTAAGATAAAAGTATTTGGCAAGTTAGCTTCAATGGAAAAAAAAAAAATTACACACATAAAATGCATACAGCCATTTTAACCAGCCTAAAATCCTAATGAAGTTATAATAATACAGGGACTCCCCATCACAAATGTTTCATAGTGAAATTTTAATATATCTCATAATATAGAGTTCTATCTTTTCTTTCCTGTCTGTCTCCAGAGTCATCAAGCAGGTTTAACTTATCAAAGCCATTCAGAAATGTAGGTACTAGTCCTTAGACACTGCAGATAGCAGCTCTGAACCTCACACAACCACATGTTAGGGAACTATGGATCATTTCTGAAGAAAAGTGCCCATGCCACTTCAATTAGACTACTTTTTAGAAAAGGAATAGGAAAAACCTCTTTTAATGATTGTCTGAAATCAAAGGGGACTGCATATGAGAGACTATCAAACTAAATTGAATATGCCAACATGCACAAAGCTTGAGGAGGGGTATTGTGTCATGTTCAAGTTCGTTTAAAAACATACACCTTCTTTCTACTTCTCCAAGTCCATCTTTTTTAGAATTTGTGGAACTTTTCAGAAATCTCTAGAACATGAAACATTCTATCACATCATATTCTCTAAATATAGGAGACCAGAAGATGGTAGGTTCAAATTGCTGCTAAACCCTGTGTTCAAGATCACTACAAATTAATGCCTCACAAGTGCATACTTTTGTCTCTCCAATGGGTAACAACCTTGCTTTTCTCACTCAGGTCATCCTTAGGCACATTCCAGTCTCACTGCCCCAGCCCTTGTAATTATGCAGCAGCGGAGAAACGAATCACAGAAATTGAACATCAAGAGTGAAAACAGATGGCAGGATGCCATCCCCTTCAGGATACATGTTCCATGCCTGCCTCAACTACATGATCAGTATAGCCTAACCAGAGGCTGCCACCTTTTCTAAATATACAAAATCATTTTTAACTGACCATATCCCACCTATCTATGAGTTGAAACTGACTCTGTGGCAATGGGTTTGGTTTTGGTTTCCCATGTGACAGTTCTCTATTTTTTTAATGATTGAGAAAATACATAATGATAAAAGGCTGCTATGTAGATAGCAATGCTTATATATGAATTTGTATATCAGCCATTTCAAGAGCCTACATATATTTGAAAAATATAACTACATAACATCCTAGGCAATGAGTACTATAACTCCCTACGTAGCCCTTTATCCCTAATAACAATCTACTATTATAATGACAATACTTCTGAAAAGTTATTGTTAATAATCTAGAAATTTCCTACAATAAAACATTTGGAGAATACTGATTATATGGAAGCCACTCTGAAGATACATGTTTTCTTAATGAAATACTGCTCAGTGTGTCTGCCTTTAAGAAGTCTATCATCATTTTAGGTTATCTACTTCTTCCTGTATCTAGTCAGCCCTGTTTCTCCAACATCTGGAAATGCTTTTCAGCTCACAGAGAATATAACAAGGATTCATCAGCCTGTTACCTAGTAAGAATTCTGGAAAATCATTTAAGGCTGGAAGTTATTTAGGAATTGATCTGCATTAAGTCTACAACAAGTAGTGGGGATGGAGCAGTAAGGTAAATGGAAATGAAGAGCATAAACCTTGGCATCAAAACTATCAGCACCATTTACTAGCTGCATGACCCAGGGCAAACTACTTCCTCCTGGCGTCTTAGATTCCTCATAAATAGAATAAGCATAATACAGTGAAACCTGTGAAAGCTGGAACTCAACAGGACTGCTTTACTTTTCCAGGTCTCATAAGTTTTCTACCTTTGACAGAGGGCAGTCTTAACATTTTTCTATTTCTTTTATTAGTAGAAAATATTTTAGTTTTCCTCTTCTGACAGGTTTCTTTTTTTTTTTTTAATTGTGATTTGAGTGAAAATTTACAGAGAAAATACACTTTGTCTCATGACATTGACCACAATTTATAACAATGCAACAGCTCCCCTCCTACTTCCTCCCGATAGTTACTTCTTCCCTGTGTCCATCCCTCCATGCACTCCTGCCCCCTGAGCTGTCTCCCTGTGCATAAGCAGCCCATCTTTCTCCCATGAGTGTTCTCTCCAAGGAGTATATCTTACTTGAGGAAAATAAAATGTTCAACTCATATGCCTGTCTTTTGTTTGGCTGGAAACCACAGGTGTGGGTTCAATTCCAGACCTGAAGGGCAGCTAGGGGCCATAGTCTCAGTGGTTCCACCAGGCTCTATCGGACCAGCAAACCTGGTCCCCTCCCCTTTTTTTTTCCCAAATGATTTTGAGTTTTGTTCCACATTGTTACCCCTCTCTATCGAGGATCTCCTACACAGATCCTCTTCCAAGTGGTTAACAGTAGTAGCCGGGCACCATCTAGTTCTTCTGGTCTCATAGTCGTATAGGCTGCAGATCGGATGGTGTACCAGTCGCTAAGACTAATTGTTTCCATGAATTTTTGGTCTTCATCATTCTTCTTTGCTCTGGACAAAAAGAGATCCATCGTTGCATCTAGATGGCAGCTTGCAAGCTTTTAAGATCCCAGTTGCTACTCGCCAAAGTAGGAGGTAGAACAATGTTTTGTGTAGTATGTTATGCCAATTGAGTTTGATGTCCTCTGCGACTATGGTCCTGAGCCCACAGGTTCAACTACTCAGTCCCTCTGGGTAGCTGGCTGTGACCAAGCAGTGACTACTACCTTGCCCCTTGCTCTGACAGTTTTCTGTCTTAGTCTCTGGCTTTCACAGGTTTTACTATACTACTCCCTGAGAAGGTTACTAAAAGGATTACATGGGGGAAAAAAAATGTAAGTAAAGCATTTAACAATGTCTGGTCTCAACACAGATTTATAAATTATGATTCAAAATTTTGTAACCATGATACATCTCCACAAGGAACCGCAGGGCAGCTATTTCTTGTAGTTCTGACTACCACTCAAAGATAAGACTAGAAAGTAAAGTTGTCAGAAGTCCAGGACTCAAAAACGAAGAAGAAAAGTATTACCGTAGTCAAAGGAGCTCTGGTGGCATAGTGCTACTAAGGCATTTGACTGCTAACCAGAAGGCTGGCGGTTCAAACCCACCAACCACTCCTCAGAAGGAAGGTTGGGCAATCTACTTCTGTAGGGATATCGCCTCGGAAACCCAAAGAGGGATCACTATGAGTCATATCCGACTGGATTCAAAGGCGGGTGCGGGGAGAGAACCAAGCAATAAAGGACTTCAGTTACCCAAAAAATGGGACTAAGAAAACCTACCTCTCAGAATTTTTGAAGTTCAAATTATATGACATATGTGAAAGTGCTACTTACTTGCAACCAATATACCACTTGTAGTTGAATAACAAAATCATAGACCCCAAATAACTAGTCTTTGTTTTTCTCTTCAGCAACTGAACAGTAGGTGGCACTCGTGTACCACCTGAGAAATCTTGTGGGCACACAAAAGTGTTATAGCTACGTAAATTTTTCATTCATTCAACAGATATTAAGGGGTCCCTACAATGAGCAAAGTACATGCTAAGTGGTCAGAACAAAGCTTCTCTGGAAGCCAAGCTTACTATTCTCAGGGAAACAGAGAGCCAGCGTCCTGCCCTTGACATTTATTAAAGTAGGTACCTAGGCAACTATATCACAGGAGGTGGAAAATTAGAAGAAAAAAAATGTACATCTGCTATAACTTAATAATTTAAAACCAGTCTAAATAAGTTATCTCATTTGATTTTCATAAGTAAGATTAGCTATGGAGATTTTAAGTTAGGACTTCGGGCTCCCTGATCTGAAAGAGCTTTCATCTAATAGGAGGGCAAGACAAGTACAGAAAAAAGCATTACACAAAGAAAAAACATAGTAACTGCTCCGCAAAAAAAGGGACCTGGAGGGGAGGGGTAAATGGATGGTTGGGAGGCTTAGAAAGGACTTCATGAAGGATATGGCAACAAAACTAGACTTGGAAGAATGGACAGGTGAGAAGTGTAAGGAACCCTGTGGGCAAAGAGGAAACATGGACAAAAGTCCTGAAGGGCCAGGTGTGGGGTGAAAGTGATGAACAAGTAATCATCTGACTGAAGCATAAGGAAGGATAAAGTAAGAAAGGGAGAAAAAGGTTTTAAGAGTATGGGAGATACATCTCCACAGAAAGTAGAGCTTCGAAAGCCAAGTTATAAAGCTGGGGATATCTTCAGCCAGCAATTGGAAATCACTGAGGAAGAAAATTAGTATTGAGAAAATAAAGGTGTCTATCATTTCTTCTTCACCTTTCACTGATCCTGGCTATGATGTCCTTCTTCTCCTTGTCTCTGACTTACCCACGCTGGACAAGTACCTTATTTGTTCCCATACTGTACTATATGTATCACAGTCATCAAATCTGCATACTTTAATAATTGTGGGTCAATGTCAAAGATTAAATCTTTGAAGCCATGAGTATATTATTAATTTTTTAATTCCTATCCCTTAGCAAAATATCTAACCCAGTTTATCTCAAACTGGTACACATCAGAATCATCCAGGAAGCTTTAAGAAAAATACTGATGCCCAAACATCACCCAGACCAATTCTATCAAAATCACTGGACAATGGGACCCAAATACTGACATGTTTTAAAAGCTTCCACCATGACTCTAATGTGCAACTCAATTGAACACCACTTACTTAACTCACAGCAGGTATTCAATAAATGTTTACTGTCTGGCTGGTTAGATAGATGGATGAATAGAGAATGAGGGAGGGAGGAACATGGGGAAAGAAAAGAGCTATTTTAAAAAGGCAGTAGTAGTTTAGAACAGAGTCATATCAAGGCAGATAGAAAAAACATCTTTATCTCTACTTCTCACCAACAACTAATAAACAGTAATTTCTGACTTCACATTTTTTTTTTTAATTGTGATTTGGGTGAAGATTTACTGACTTCACATTTTTTAAAAATAAAAATATCAGAGACACACAGGAATGACAATTAGGAAATCTTATTCTTCCTTTGGCCTGTTCATCTCCCTCCTTCCCCTTCACCACCGTGCACTTGTGCATGTGTGGACTCCCATGTATACAGAAATAACTGCTTTCATTTTTCTTTCCTTTCCCAAAGTATGTACAATACCTGTCATCCAGTTCAATCCTTTTCATACTATGAAGGTGCAAAACAGCTAATATTATTGCTACAAGAAATATTACTGCACAGCAAACCCCTACACTGATATAAAACACACGTGTAGAAGTGGTTGGAGCTGCATGTACAGGATCATCTGAAATAAAAATGAAAAGCACAGATTTTAGACAAATGCTATCAATTATTTTCTGACCCAACATACACAATGAATATCCTTTAATATTTATGAAATTTTTATTTCATGTGCCTACTCTTTGACAAAAGACTAAGCAGTTACCAGTAGTAATGTTAGGATAAGTTCACATAAATATTTTGGTATATTTTTATTGTAGTTTTCAAAATGTTTTTAATAGAACTTTTCAATGGAATCTAATAGTCACTCAAAAATGCTATGCATAAAATAAACTGTCTATAGCAGTTGTGTCTAATGGAACTTTCTGTAGTGATGGAAGTGTTCTATAATGTTCTGTTAGTACAGTAGCTACCAGCCGTTTGTGGCTATTAAGCATTTAAAATGTAGCTAATAGAAATGAAGACCTCAAGTTTTAATTTTATTTCATTTTGATTAATTAAAGTTAATTAGCCACATATGGCTACCACATGTGAAGAGAGATGCTCTCTATAGGTTCTTTGTAAGTCCTCAACAGTGATGCCTGGAGTATAGAGGGATCAGAGATCTTTTTGCTGCCAAGGATCACTGACTCCAACAAAGGAGCCCATGAGTTAAAAAAGGAAAAAAAAAAAAAAAGAAGTTTTTCTTTCTGTTTGGAAAATAAGGCTCTTCATTAAATAATATTCAGCCTTCTATTATTCAGAAAAGAAAGACAAAGAAAGCCTCAAATAACTCCATAACAGAGAGATACCACAAAGGCAAACTGAGAAAGAGACACAGAGACAAAGTCACAGAGAATATGAGTGAGCAGAGTAGAAGACATACAATCAGAAGTACCATCGTTAAGACTGGAAATTCAAGTAGGGTTTGATGATGAGTGCTCACATCATACACCTAGTGATTATTGGTCATTCAACTACTACTTGTTAGCTCATGCTCTGTACCAGATACTATCCTTGATGCTGGATGTTCAGCAGTGAAAACAGCAGCCACAAGCTCTGCCACTAGGCTGTTTATAACTGTGTATGTGTACGTGTAGGAGAGTGTGGGAAACATTCAACAAATACACACACAAAAAAAATAAGAAGAGCATTAGCTGCTGCTTCTGCCCAGATCATTATTCCTCCCTCAGATCTTCACCAGACTTGTCCACTCCCCTAATTCATACAGGCCTCTCAAGCATTACCTCCTAAACGAGGTCTTCCCTGACTACCTATCTCAAACAGCCTCCACTCATTCTATTACTTTCTATCCTTTAACCACTTTATTTTTCACCACAGCACTTCTCATCACTTGACATATACACAGTCACCTGTGCATTGTTTGTCTGCCTCCTGCCAATGCTCCTTGAGACTTGTTCTGTTCATTGCTGTATCCTCAGCATCTGGAATAGTGCCTGCTGCATGCATAATAAGCACTCAGATATGTGTGGCATGATAAGTGAGTGAACAAATTAACAAATAACAAATGAAAATAACTAGTGATAAGTGCTACACAGCTATTCAAGAGAAAATGAGGAGCTAGAGAATAACCATGCAGCTACAGTGAAACCTGCGAGTTGGAACTCAACAGGACTATTTTATTTTTCCGATTCTCACAAGTTTTCCGCCTTTGACAGGATGTAGTTTCACCACCTTTCTATCGCTCATTTTAATGGAAAATATTTCCATTTTCTTTCTCTGGCAGCTCCTGCCTTATACAGGTTCCAGCTTTCATAGGTTTTCCTGTATTTTAAATTGAGGTATCAGGGCAAATCTCTGTAAGGAGGAATTTTTAAACTGAGAGCTGAATGACAAGGAGGCAGCATGTTGGGGGAATGCATTACTACCTGAAGGACCACACAGTACAAAGAATCTATGATAGGAATGAGCTTGGCATGCTAGAGTACTGAAAAAAAAAAAAAGCTACTATATCGGAGCTGGAGTACAATGGATGAGCAGAAGAGCAGCCTGAAATGAGCTGGAGAAACAGCAGATCAAGTAGAGTTTAAATATAGGGTTAATGGAGTATTTTCAAACGAAAGCCTCCTTTGTTTAGAATAAAACCCAAAGAATTTGGGTTTTAGCCTAAATGGGATGAGAAATCATTCCAAAGTTTCAAGTAAAAGAAGGACATACATAACCACACTTGGAAAAAAAAAAAATGAAGATTATTCTGGATGCTATATGAAAGGTGAAATGTCAGGTAGTAGCGAAAGTATAAGCAGAGAACAGGCTAGAAAGTTACTGCTATAGTCCAAGAAAGAGACAGCAGTAGCTTGGACAAGACTGTTGCAGTAAAGATAAGTAAATGAATTTGAAGGCAAAGACAACAGGCCTTGCTCATGAATTATAGTAGGGTTAAAAAAAAAAAAAAAAGTAATCAAAATTTTGGCTTAAGAAATTAAGTGGCTAATGGTACCTTTAGGAAGAGAAAAAGCAGACTAGGGGAAGAAGGAATCAAGTAGTATTTATTTACCAAATTAAATTTGAAGTACCTAGTACTCATCATACGAGATGTCAAATAATTAAATGCACAAGTCTGGAGTACTGAGAAGAGACCAAGACAACAGATAAAAGTGATAGGCTTCAAATATTTGCAAGTAAGATAAAAAAGGTTGCTTTCCAAAATTAAACTTTGAATCAACAAACAATACACCAGAACAGATTAATGTAAAGAGACTTAATGGCTTCTCGAACAGCTAGACTTGACTACAGCCTGAATGAAGGCATTATTTTCTTTAAGAATGACTGTGTACCAAAAGAAGGAGCTCTGGTGGTATTGTGGTTAAAGCACTGGGATGCTAAACAAAAGGTCAGTGGCGTGAACCCATTAGCTGCTCCATGAGAAAGGACAGGCACTCTGCTTCTGTAAAGATTTACAACCTTGGAAACCCTATGGGGCAGTTCAACTCTGCCCTCCGCTATGAACTGGAATGGACTCCATAGCAGTGGGTGGGTGTATATTAAAAGAGGGCTGTTTAGTCTTGGGAGGGACAGAAAAGGAAAGTCTCTGAGGCAAATGCTGCTAGTGCCATTCAGACACTCTTGAGGGCACAGCAGAGGACACCGCTGTGCTGGACAGGCACTCCCCAATGCCCCTCCAAAACCCAGGCTTCTGTATGCACTGCTCCCACTACATTGTTACCACAACCAACTTGCCTTGCCTATCTCCCCTACTACATTGTAAGTCCTTGAGGGCAGGGTCTGTTTTGTTCATATATTAATCCTCTGCCTCAGTCACACCACCTGGCATATCAAAGACTCTTAATAAACACTAGATGATGGAGAGGTAGGGAGGTAGGGAGGAAGGGAAAAAACAGGCAGACAAAAGCTGAGTATGCAATATTACTGCTCATTGAGGGTAATAATGTCCTAGGATAAAAGAAGTGGGTGGAATTTTTAAAGTAAGCTTTGGGAACAGTGATTTTATTTTTCCCCTTTCTTTCCAGAGATAAATACAAATGAACTATGCTAAAAAGAAGGCAATATCTCATATTATTTTACTTTCTAAAAAAGGTCTACCTTGGAAAAAGTGTGCCTCCTGAACTGATAAAAAAGAATATAGGAAGCACATAGCATCACAACTATTGTTCCTAAAAGAGTTGGTCCTGAATCTAATCAAATGTGAAATCTAACTACCCAGAGAGAGAAAAATATGTTAATCACGCCACAAGGATGCAACCAGCCTAAAGCAAAATGTGAGAAATTCTATGGGACAAATGATCCAATTTCTTCAACAAATGAGTAACATTAATTCAAGGACAGATTAAGATAAAATACATATCAACCCAATACAGTGCTGTAGACTTTATTTGGATACTTAATTTTATTTAGGGGAGAAAAAAATGTGAGACATTTTGAGACAATCAGAGAAATATGAACAAGTACTAGATATCAGAAGATAATAAGTAATTATTGTTAATTCTGTTATATGTGATACCCACACCCACTGCCATCGAGTTGATTCCAACTCATAGTGACCTTAAAGGACAGAGCAGAACTGTTCAACGGGGTTTCCAAGGCTGTAAATCCTTAAGGAAGCGCGCTGCCACAAAGCAGCTGATGGGTTGAAACCACTGACCTTTTGGTTAGCAGCGAAATGACTTAACTACTGTGTCACCAGAGTTCCTTATAGACATAATAAAAGATTAGCAGGTGTCGGGTCTTTTTATTTAAGGCCTTATTTATTTTTTCAGAACCATGCTGAAATATTTATGAAATGATATGATGCTTGGCACATGCTTTAAAATACCCCACCCCACCCCCTAACTCAGTACCCAAAAAAGGAATCAATGAAATAAGATTGGCAAATGTCAATCATTATTGAAACTGGATAATGGGGTTCATCAGAGCATTCTTTCTAACTTTGTGTGCTTGAAAAGGTGGAATAAAAACCCAACAAGGAATATTTTTAAAGTCTACTTCCATGAAGAGAATTTAGTAACTTTTTAAAACACAACTATTAAACTATCTTGAGAACAAAACTCAGTGATGTGTCCATGTCAAAAAAGAGAAGAAGCAGTTTAAGTTATAGTTTCTAAAAACAGCCATTACCAAAAAATAAAAACCTACTTTGAGTTTCTGTTCTGTAAGTTTAAATAACATCCTATCTTTAAACTTGCACTTTCACCTGGATGAAATTAGCTGAGGGTTAATTCCAGGCCATAAGACAGATTTGCCAACCTCTTGCTAACAGATAAAACTTCTGTGCATATTTCATGTTCATACTTAAATTATTACAAGTAGAAAAGATGTAACAGAAATTCTTGTTTATGGAAGTTTTTTGGATGACTTGTTATAAAATATGTATGAATTTTACTTCTGAAAATATTCAATATTCTAATACCTTCATTTAACCTATAAAACACTCTACAGTGAAATAAATTCACCTATTAGTGACATAAATAGCATGGCATCATTTGTCATTTGACAAACTAGAAACCACAAGAGCCTCCAAGCTTTGTGCAATTGTGTTCATATGCAATCAGTCACATTTCACCCCAATAAGGAAGTAAGATAATACAGTAACACTTACAAATAGTTCTGCTAGAGTTTTTGTCCAAGGCTGAAGTTTTTACTTCTTCAAATTCTGGATTCAAAAGGAGACAGAAAATGCTTTAGCAACTCTAGTTTCTTTTCAGTGAACACCCTTAAATACTTTAACTACATTTTCTGAATTTTCTCTCACATAGTTTTGTGTTCCTTTGGGACAATGCCTAAACAATTAACAAAATATTTGTTGTAAGGTAATAAAGCTACATTACTATTCTGATAATTATTACTACAAGCATGACTGAATAAACTGTCATTAACTAAAGGGTATTGCTTATAAGTTGTTCAATGCAAAAGGGTTTCTGTGGTCCTAGAAGTCTGAGAAAAGACACAGTCTATATTATCTGTTTGGAAGTTCACAGTGCACATTAGCAGAGTGTAAACTCTCTAAAGAGTTCTAAAGTGACAAAATTGGTCTAATCCAGTAATCCCTAAACTCATACGATAAATGAACCTTTTCTTGCCAGTAATAACTATTAATATTCCAGGACAGATATATCTTCAGTTGTGGACAGTGTTCTTATCTCTAACTACTTTCCTTCTAACTTTTTAAACATGGTGGACTGGAAAACCAGATAAATAAATACATTAGGATCATATGTTGTTAAAGCAAGAGTCATGAATATGTACTGGAAGACTGGAGTGGTCAAAAGTATGACCACCAAATAAACATGGTGGTACTACATTAAGTATAAAACAGAATAGAAAATGGCACCAACATAGAATTTTAGTGTAAATTTTCACCTACATATTAAAGAAAACAGAGAAGGTATGGGATCTTCTGGATATTAGCACCAGAGAAATCCACAGACCCCACTGTGTCTGGCCATCATTCTGCTATGAAGCATTAATTCAAAAAGCACCATGATACAGTCACTGCCCATGTCTCTAGAGACTGGGAGCCAGGTGTTCTACACTGACTGGCCTCTCACATACTATCTCCTCATATCAACTGTATAATGACCTGGTTGGACTAGAGAATCTCCAAAAGTCCCCTTTGGCTTTAAAATTACATGAAAGCACATACATAAACTGAATACACTAAACTGGAAAATATATCAAAACCCCAAAGCTTGTTATTGCTGTTGACGGCCCACGGAGTCAATTCCAACTCACAGCAATCCCATGTGATAGAGCAGAATTACCCATAGGGTTTTCCTGGCAGTAATCTGTATGGAAGGAGACTGTCAAATCTATCTCCCACAAAGCTACTGGGTGGGTTCAAACTGCCGAACTTCAGTTAGCAGCCAAGTGTTTAACTGCTGCCCATCAGGGCTCCTTAGATAACTTTTCATATTTAAAATGTCTATTCTAACACAGTGTAAATTATTTTTGGCATGTGTCTGGACATTAGTCATTATTACACACCTGCTGGACTTGTGTATTTTCATTAACATTCAGCAATAATTTCAATTAGGAAATGTGTTGAGAAGTAGTTTAACAAAGAAGCTAAGAGCATAGTCACATCCTAGCTGTACCACTTGGCCATCTAACCTTGGCAAGTTGGTCAGATTCTCTAAGCATCAGCTTCCTCATCTGAAAATGGAGATAAATAAGAGAACCTGATGCCTAGGGTTTATTGTAAGGACTAAATGGGTGTAATATATGTAAAGTACTTAGAATATAATAAACATCCAGTAAGTTTAAGGGTTTCTTTCCAACCTTAGGTACTAACTAGTTCTATCTTTGTGAACTTACACTTGAGGTTATTTTACCTCTCTGGAACGTAAAAGAGTAAGTGTAAATAGAACTCTGAATTTCTTTGATTTATTATCCAACATGCTGGAACACCTTTATATCCACTGTTAATTTCCTGAGAAATAAATAATCCAAAACCAAAACCTACTAATATTTATTAAGTGCCCACATATTAAGTTATTCCAAGCATTAGGGTGAACTAAATTAATTTTTCAAAAAACAGGAACTCTGAAGCAAGTAATACATCCATTTTACAGATGTAAAATTTGAGACTCAAGAGAGGTTAAGATACTTGTCCTAACATCCTGCAAAGAGCAGAGCTGGTTATTCCAAGGCAGGTCTATCAGGTCCCATGACCATGCTCCTGCACATACATTAACTTTATAAAGGAAATGTAGTTAACACTCAGTAATTCAGGGACCTCTATCAGATTTGCCTGATTTTTTCACCACTTCAGCCTCTGGGACTATTTCACATTCCTAATGGAAAATTGGGAGCTCTGGTAGCATAGTGCCTAAGGCACTTGACTGCTAATCAGAAGGCTGGCGGTTCAAACCCATCAGCCACTCCTCGGAAGGACGATGGGCCAATCTACTTCTGTAGTGATACTGCCTCAGAAACCCAAGGTGGGGTCGCTGTGAGTTGGGTCTGACTCGACAGCACATAACAACAACAACAACAATGGAAAACATCCTAGCAATTCTGATAAAAGATTTTAAGAAAGCAGGAACCAAGTGGGACATGAGTGTGATTCATAGCTATAAACTATCTGGGGATTATCTAAGACTTTCATCTGTAAGTGTTTTTTCTTTTCTCATTTGAAATTACAATCAAATCAAGATTTGGTTATAATTAAATCTGAAAAATGATAACAAAATATATTTTTGATTTTCTCATATCTACATGAAACACATATTTTGGTAAATAAATTCCTTACTTTTGTAGCACATTTTCCTTCGTTTAAAATTTAAGACTGTAAAATTTTTTGAAGAATTTACTGTCAAGTTGAGTTGCATTAATATCATAACTTCAGAATCTACTTTGCCAGTACAGGAGAGCTCAACTCTAAACACTGTTAAAAAAAAGAATAAAAAATAATTAATTTTCTGAAAATCAACATTAATGTTTAAAAAAATAGTTCATTAAACATTTAGAATCATTTGATTCACTTCTGCTGCATTAAAACTAAAAAGACATTTACATAAAATAACTAAAGAGAAATTTGCAGAGAATTTATCTTTAGACTAACACAACTTCAGACATTATTTCGTTCATTACATATAGACGAACCAAGACATACATGAAGAGTTAATGCTTGCTCATGATTTTTGATATATGCTTCATGAGTCCCAGTATTATAATTCCCTAATAGCATCAAAACGCAAACATTGCTAACCTTACCAGCCACCTGAGCAAGACTAACAGCAAGAATCACTTGACAAAAAGAAACACAGTTCACTACCAAAATGCAATTATGTATTACTCATAACAAGGAGATAAAATAGAAACCTGTAAGCAAACCTAATAAATTCTCAACTAGGAATATAAAACTGACACTTTTCTAAATACAAACTGGCTTCATCATTATCTGTGGGAACAGGATTACAGACCTTTTTGTTGTTGTATGGCATCGAGTTGATTCTCATTCATTGTGACCCTCTATGATAGAGTAGAATCACCCCACAGGGTTTCCTAGGCTGTAATCTTTATGGGAGAAGATTGCCAAGTCTTTGCTCCTATACACAGCTGGTGGTGAATCTGAACCCCTGATCTTTTGGTTAGCAGGCTAGTGCTTAACCACTGTACTTACCATGGCCCCTTAACAGATCTTAGTGCATATCATGTTTTTTTTTTTTTTTTTTCTATCTTTCAATTTCAGATTATTTTTCTATAAATTGAGAATAAATCCTTCTATCACCTGCATGAGTATATAAGAGATATGGGCATTTCTGCATTTCTTTACTGACCTCTTAAAATTAACTAGACTTCTTATTCTTTCTTAAAGCTTAGATTAATACAGGTCATTAATAACAGTGGGTAAGATCTCCAGAAAAACTATTGTGGCTTATACTTTCAATTTATAAAAATAACCATTTTCTCAAAATCTGACTTCCTCAAGTGCCTTGCTCAAAGATTAGTTTTAAAAGTAGTTGTAATTAAAATCATTACAAAAAAAGAAAAATAAAAAGACCAGGTTTACTGGTCTGATTAGAGCCTGGTGAGATCCTTGAGACTGTGGCCCCTATTTCCCAAGTCTGGAACTGAACTCACTCCTGTGGCTTCCAGCCAAACAAGAGACAGGCATACATCAGGTAGATGCACTCCCTAGAGCGATCAATCATGGGAGATCACAAAGGCAGTGTCTGCACAAGGAGATAGCTCAGGGGGCAGGAATGCATAGGAAAGGACACAGGGAAGTGGTAACTACAGGGAGGAAGTGGGAAGAGAGCTTTTACATTGTGGGGAATTGTAGTCAATGCGATGAAACAAAATGTATATAAACTGCTGTATGGAAAATGGATTTGCTTTGTCAAATTTTACCCAAATCATAATAAAAATTAAAAAAAAAAAAAAAAAAAAAGGTAGTTTTTCTGGTGCAAGGATGGCACTTAATTCATTTACTCGGACATGTACCGAGTGCCTACCCTTCCCAGTTACCATCCTAGGCACTAAGGGTCTACCTCTACCAGCTGCTATCAAATCAGTCCTGACTTCACGATGTCCCCATGAACTGGGCTCCACAGGGTTTTTAATGGCTAATTTTTGGGAAGTAGACCTCAAGGTCTTTTTTCCAAGGCACCTTTGAATGGTTTCAAATCTTCCACCTTTCAGTTAGCAACCAAGCATGTTAACTGTTTACACCACCCAAGGACTCCTAGCACTAGAAGGAGAGAGCTGAAAAAGAGCTGTTATCTTCAGAGTGTCACCCCTAGCAGGGCAAGACAAACACAAAGAATTACAAGATAATCTGATCAGTTCAAAAAGTTAAATACAAGGAAAACTGGGGGTTTGAGTCTACCCAGAGGGATCTTGAAAGAAAGGCTTGGCAATCTACTTCCAAAAAATCAGCCATAGAAAACCCCATGGAACACAGTTCTACTGATACATCTGGGGTTACCATGAGTTGGAGTCAACTTGACAGCAACTGGGGGGGGGGGGTCTGGGGCAGGAAGAACAGGAGAAAGAGCCATCAGTTGTGGGGAGAGGAGAAGACAGGAAAAAAACAGTTGCCAAAGTAACAGGGAGGCCTAATCTCCTGACCCTCTCTAACTGCACAAGAGGAGGACAGAATCACCATCAATAGCCCAAGGCCTATTCCTACGAGGCCAGACATGCTGCCTCCCTCCAGCCCTTTCATCAACCCTGACACCAACAGTTCCTCCCACAGCACCCACCACCTTTCTGCTGGGTTCGATAATATGCTGCAGTGGTCACACAGAACTCACAGATTATGGGTCTTAATAGGGAAGCACCAGGCTACAATTCAAGTTCAGGAACAATGCTCAGTCTCTCTCAGCCTGCTGTCTCTCAGCCAACAGTCTCTCACACTCTCTCTCCCACTAGTGTGTGTCTCTCGGTGTCTCTCTCAGCAATGTGTGTCTCTTTCCCAGCAGCGCATGTCTCTCAGGTGTGTGTTTCTCTCAGGAGCGCATTTCTCTCAGCAGCACGTCCTTTCCAGACAGCAGTCAGAGACACTTCTTCTGCCTCTAGGAGGCCTCCTTTGGAGCCTGGCAGAATGGTCAACTAACCAATCAAAACATCAGAATTCTAAGCACCTGAGAGAGAATGAACTTCCGGGAACACTGCTTTGTGCCACTGCTCAACAGAAATATCCCAGGTGGATAACTTTAGCAATCAGGAGCGCCTCAGTTGCTCATGGCAAATCCACCTCAAAGTTTACAAAGACTTATGGGTAGAAAAGGCACACTAAATAATTTACTACATCGCAGGCCACCCCCTGGCTTTTCTAGCCATTATCCCTTTTATATTTCAAAAATTCACATCCCCTTCACCATCAGTTTAAGAACAACCACGCCCATGAAAGTGTGTAAGCCAGCCACTTCATGCCTTTATCTTCTCCCATTTTAAACAGCCAATTACTAATTTGCCCATCCCTATCAAACCAGTACTCTTGAGGAGACAAGCATGGTCCTTTATCTCTGGAGAATCTTCTGTTCTGCCTGGAAACTTCAGGCATCTGGATCCATAAACAAGCAGAGTCCAGCCCAGCGCAGGCCATCAAATTGCAGCAATTTAACACCAGCTCAGTGTCAAACATCTTCCTCTTCATTTGGTGGGGTTCTGATCATCTCAGCCCTTGCCATCCCAGCTAGGTCACGGGTACCAGCTGCCAAGTTTGGAAGTCACACTCTTCCCTTCACTTCAGACCAGCCAGCACTTTTTCTCACATCCTCAGTCCTCAGGGACTATGTCAATGCCCATAGGATCAAAATTCATTGCACTTCAGACCAGCCAGCCCTTCCTCTCATCCCCAGCCTCCATGGCCTAGGTCAAAGAGTACCAAACTCAGCCCATTTCTTCTTTGCTGCACTACCCCCATTTTCACTCAAGTGGACCCAGGTGGTCACAAGCGAGCAGCATACAAGCCTGCTGCTCACTGGCTTCCTTTAACTTTCAGTCCTGGAAGGGGTTTCTCTCATGGACCATGACTTTCCTGCCTTGATGCACCCAAAGCCTAAATGCTTGCTCAAAATTCAAAATGCCAGTTACTTTTTTTTTCTATTCAAGTCCTTCAAATGCAAAGTTTCTATTCCCTCAGTAGTATTGGGT
>NW_006921590.1:30592918-30601763 GCF_000298275.1 Orycteropus afer afer
CCGATTATGGGGTTTAATAGGGAAGCAACAGGCTACAATTCAAGTTAGGAACAATGCTCAGTCTTTCTCAGCCCTCCATTTCTCACCCAACAGTCTCTCACAGTCTCTCTCTCAGTAGTGCGTGTCTCTCGGTGTTTCACTCAGCAATGCATGTCTCTTTCATCTCTTTCCCAGCAGTGTGTGTCTCTTAGGAGCACGTGTCTCTCAGGAGCACGTTTCTCTCAGCAGCACATCCTTCCCAGACAGCAGTCAGAGAGACTTCTTCTGCCTCTAGGAGCTTCCTTTTGAGCCTGGCAGAGTGGCCAAACTAACTAATCATAACATCAGAATTCTAAGCACCTGAGAGAGAATGAACTTCTGGGAACATTGCTTTGTGCCACTGCTCAACAGAAATACCTCAAGTGGGTAATTTTAGCAATCAGGAGCTCCTCAGTTACTCATGGCAAATTCCACCTCAGAGTTTACAAAGACTTATGGGTAGAAAAGCCACACTAAGTAATTTACTATATCACAACAGCATAGTAAGTAGGAGGAATGGGAGTTCACAAGCATAAAAAAGGAAAGATGTTTCCCAATACAGAGAGCAGCATATGCACAGGTGTGGATATCAGATCTGCATGTAGTATGGAACTGCTGGAACACTCAGAGCATCACGCAAGTGCAGCAATTAGATTAGATAGACAGGACGGCAGCAGACAATAAAGAAGCTAGTACACAGGTGGAGAGTCTGGAACATGTTCAGCTGACAGGTGCAGAGAGTACTGACAGGCTTGACATGGTCAGATGTGAGTGTGCAATGCTCATCCGGGCCAATGTGGGCATTAACCACAGGGGAACAAAACCAGACCCAGGGACCCATGAGAAGGCTAGTGCCATCAATGCAAGGGAGACAAGGAGGAACTGAGCACCGGCAGTTCTAACAGGGATGGAAAAGAGAGAAGTGTTTAAGAATGTAGTACTAATGGTATTTACAGAAAATAATTTTCAAAGTACTTATATTTCTATGTCTATCAAATAAGACACACAGAGAAAAAACTGAAGTTGTCAAGGATTTGATTTTACTTGGACTCAATGCCCATGGAGGCAAGAAATCAAATGACATGTTTTACTGGGCAAACATGCTTCAAAAGACTTCTTTAAAGTGTTAAAAAAAAAAAAAGATGTCACTTCAAGGACTACAGTGTGCCTAATCCAAGCCCTGGTATTTTCAATCATCCATATGTGATGGAAAAGCTAGACAATGAAAAAAGAAGACCAAAGAAGAACTGATGACTCTGAATTATGGCACTGGTGAAAAATATTAAATATACCATGGACTGTCAGAAGAACAAACATTCTTGGAAGAAATACAGCCAGAAAGCTCCTTAGAAGTGAGGATGGTGAGACTTCATCTCACATGCTCTGGACATGTTATCAGGAAGGACCAGTCCCTGGAGAATGGCATGCCTGGTAAAGCAGAGGGTCGGTAAAAAAGAAGATGACCCTCTGGACTGACACAGAGGGTACACAGAGGGCTCAAACACAGCAACAATTGTGAGGATGGCAAAGGATTAGGCAGTGTTTTGTTCTGTTGTACACAGGGTCACTGCAAGTTAGAAATGAATGACACCTAACAATAACAACATCATCAGCAAGTAAGACACCTTGCACAACAATAGTTAAAATGTTCTTTCTGTGGTGTGAGGAAGCCAGATGCAAACAGTATGTTACATTACATTATGTTATGTTGTTATGTTATTTCTCCCTTTGAAGACTTAACACTCACCTGATAAAGTACGTGGAACTTCCCCCTGAACAGAAATGTTGACCTGGGGCATGTCCATAGCCACAAAATTGTCTACTTGAAATCCCAGCTTATATTCAACCTGTAAAATGAAGAAAATAAACTGGATCTGTGGCAACAGAAAGACACTAACAGCTTGACTTCATTGATTAGCTCATTAATTAACCAATGAATAAGCCATTCATACGTACAAATAATCTAGTTGTAAAAAAAAAAAGAAAAATCCAAATTTCCAGAAACAATACTAGGAGTTTTAAATTGGATAAAAATGCAACCCAATGAGCTACCCACAATTTTATGGATAGTAAAGTACTACCACTCTCCTGGGAAGCCTGCCAGTTAGGATTTGGAAATCCTGCTCTAAGACTGGAGAGCCAGATATGAAGAGCCAGAGTTAAAATCTGTAACTTACAATGACTGGGCATTCAGGTGTTCTCTCGTTGATAAAAGTTAAGCTCTCAGAGTCTCTGTATGGGAGAAGATCAGCTCTGCAGACCCATTGAGACTCCAAGGCACAAATTTCTCACAGAACATCTAAGCCAAATTTCCCACTCCTGTTTTCACCATTAACAAAATTACATTTGGGCCCCTATCTAACCTCTGGGACTATTTCTCAAGTGATTCATCATCCAGAAGGGTTGACATCCCTAAAACATCAATATTATCTAACAATACCTGGGCAACCCAATGTAGCTTAATAATACAATCTGTATCAGTAAACACAGGCCTGTTGCTACAAAGAGATGTTCATGAGAGAAGCAACTCAAATTGCAAATCAACAGCTAAAATTTAGAATGGCTGCACCTTCAAGACTTTCTATGAGGCCTCTTACTTAAAGTCACTCTTTGTCCTGCCCAAAAGGTCTTGGTAAGTACAGAACCCCTCCCCCAATGAATGATCATAGGGCAGCTTTAGTAGAGGGCTAGGCTCGGCAGAGGACACAGGGCACAGGTTGGGAAAGGAGCGGGAGGACAAAGGTTTAACAAGTTTAACTGCAAAGACTGAGGCAGGCAGTAGCTGAGATGGGAGGAGAGGGGAGAAGACAGAATCAAACCTTTTTTCTTTTTTTTTAAAGGGGATATTTTTTAATGTGTTTATAAGCTAATGGAAATAGACAATGAAATAGGACAGATTAAAGACAAAAGAATACCACCCTTGACCATGAGAGAAAGATAGCTCTGGGCACCAGCTGGGCAGGGGTGTTACCCATGGATAAGAAGAAGGTTTCAGCCCAAGGAGCATGGTTTTCCCTCTGGGTTCCTCCTTTCACGCTTTATGTTTAAGCACTTTATGTGCTAAAACACTATAGGGGTACATGGTTAAGTTAGGTTAAAGACTATATTTGTAAGTGCCTTGTTCACAACAGAAAAAATGCTTGCTGTAACACATCAGCAACTTAGTGACTGGGAAGTGTTAACTCTCACTTTAAAGAAACCAGGTGCCGGCAAGTTGACTTCCACTCAAAGTGACCCCTCATATGTCAGAGGAGAATTGTGCTCCACAGGCCTTTCAATGACTTGGTGTTTTAGAAGTAGACTGCCAGGCCTGTCTTATGAGGCATCTCTGGGGGGACCTGAACTGCAACCTTTCAGTTAGCAGCCAAATGTGTTGACCACGCAGGGGCCTATCACTATCATCTCAGAATGTCACAATACCATCAACTGCCACCAAGGGCTACTACAGAACTACAACTAAGTAGCTTGGTGGGACAATGCACAGGATTCCTACCAAAACTCAACAGGTTAACATCGAAAAAAATGCATTGACTATATTCCCATATTCATGCTATCTCTCAATAGGACAATACTTGAAGGAAAAGTCCACAAAAAAAAAAAAAATATATATATATATATTAGCACAATCAGCAAGAACTGAGTTTGGAACAAAGCTACTCATAACAGCAAGTGACCCTTAATATTTATTAACTTTTCTGTGCTTCAGTTTTCATAAAATGAAGATAACACAACATGTTATAAGGAACAGATGTGATGATCCAACACAGTTGGTCCATTCTAATACGTGCAAACTCAGTGGCATCAACAGTCACTCCAGAGCAGCTACCCCATTGCCATGATGCACTTCCCCATAATCACCAGCCCACGACCAACCCTGGTGATTCTGACAGGAGCCCTCCAAGGCCCTGCCAAGAGCACTGTTGCAGCCCTTCTGCTTTATACTCCACTTCAGGAATCCCACTATTCTAAAGGGCCTCCTACACTCTCACCCTCTTCAAAAATGTCTTCCCCATCTTCTCCTCCAACACGGCTTTTCTTAGAAGTCATCCAATCATACTTTACCTGGCCTATCCTTCAATTCCTACAATATTTAACTCTCAGAGCCTGGACAGTAGTCAGCATGCTTTTAGAACCATAAGGTCCTTTCCAAATGTCCCCTCCTACACTCTGAAACTCACAACTTGTACCCCTACTGGCTATTTCTCATTCTATCAACATCAAAGATAGACACAGTGCTTTGCATAGGCCTTGGCCCTTGGCTCACTATGTCTCCTGCCATCTTCCTGTTAGCTTCAATATTCAGTATTTAATATCCCTATGCACAATTAAGAATTGCTCCATAACCAAAACAAACTTCAAACTTCCACCACCACCTCTGACCTCCCACCTCTGTGATTCCTAGAAAATCATCAATCTTCAACAGTTCAACTCAACCAGCCTCCATGAGGCACTACTATGAGCCAGGGACAGGCTCATTGCTGGGATGCAAATTGCAATGGTCAATAAGCCACTTCACTTCTCTCCCAAGTTCAGCTATGAGCACCTGGTTTGATTTTCACCCATTACCCAGCCTGTACCCCCAAACAAGTCATTACTGACACAGTCATATCAGCACCCTCAAACAACTGCCTCCCTCCTAATCACCCTTACAGAGTAGGCCCAGCTTCCTGACGGCAGTGTGCTATACTCCTGCTGTACAGCACTGTTGCATCCCAGGAGAGAAAGAGGTCTTGTACAATGATGACCCCAATCTAAAGCGAGGTTCTTAAGTCCTGCTCAGCAATTCCTTCCTCAATGACACTTCCTTGTCCTAATCTTCTCACTACCTGCTGCCCTCCTCACCTCCTCCCTTATCCCCTTTGGCTGGCAAGTACAAACACCTTTTACTGCCTTCCCTTTTCAGTCCCCAAGGAAAGGCCCATTCTACTCTCCAAATGATAAACTCTACTACTACCTAGATTCTAGCCCATTTTACCACCAGTGGGATCTCAGACCATCAGATGGTCTCTCTCTCCCATCTCTTCAATCTCTTCCCCATGTCCAATTATCTACTAGAGAGCCCACAGATATAACACATTTAAGTAAAACTTATTATCTTTCTACCCCATCTCCCAGATCAAACATCTAGGGATTATCCCAAACTCCTCCCCTCACATCCAAAAGACTAATTTAAAAAAAAAAAAAAAACACCACACTGCCATCCAGTCGATTCCAACTCATAAAGACCCCCTTTGCGTTTCCAAGGCAGTAAATCTTTATGGAAGTAGATTGCCCAGTCTTCCTTCTGTGGAGTGGCTGGTGGGTTTGAACCACCAACCTTCCAGTTAGCAGTCAGATGCCTTAGACACTATGCCATCAGAGCTCCTTAAATGACTAGTAAGTATTGGAAATTTTCTCTCAAAAGGTCTCTCTGCTCAATAGCTAAATACCACTTTCCTAGTCCAAGCCCTTTATTTCTTGCATTGACTGTCGTTAGTAGCATGCCAATACTCTCCCTACCTCCAGTCTCACCCCACTCAGTCCGTCTCTGCTCCCTTCTCATGTTAGCTAGCCATAGTCATCTTCCTAGAAGCCAAAACCAAACTTATCAGCATTGAGCCAATTCCGACTCACAGCAACTCCCATAGCGTTTCCAAGGCTGTAAATCTTTATGGAAGCAGACTGCTTCATCTTTCATCCAGAGTGGCTGGTGGGTTTAAAATACTGACTTTTTTGGTTAGTGGCCAAATGTCATAAGCACTACACCACCAGAGTTCCTTCTTAGAAGACAAAACAGCTTAAAAATCTCTGGGTGACTGCCTTTTGTCAGGAGAACAAATTACTTTTATATATATTACTATACCTGACCTCAATCTACTGTTTCAGGTCATCTTTTTATTTTCCTCATTTCTTTGTCTTTTCCTGATACCCTAAACTAATGTGACACCTAACATTTTTCTATTCTCAGGACTTGCTGCGACCATTCCTTTATACATTCCCTTGATTCTATCTAGAATGTTCTGCCTTCCTTTTTCCCCTGGAAAACTGTTCATCCATCAAGATCCAGATCAACCACATCCATTTCATGGAAGCTATCCCAGGTCTTGTAAGTAGATCCACCTGTCCTTACCTCAGTGTTCTGGCCTCTTTACTCCTGTCTCTGTGAGAATACTAGGACCATGGTATTGTACCTTACCTGTTAACAATGCCTCCCCCACCAAATGAGCAAATCAATGGCAAACACCATGGGCAATATCTCCTCCTTTTATGTGCTCAGCACCTAGCATGGCAAATACCTCTGAATGAATGAAAGAGTCTATGAGTGATGGATGTTCAAAATCAAGATATAATCATAAAATGAGTACGCCTACTTTTTGATGGTGACTCATAAATTGGCTCTGAGGACAACAGTAAGTAAGAGTACCTACCTGGGCAGCCAGAGACATTCACATTTCTCCTATGACAAACCTAAGACCCAGAATGCATCCATCCCTAAACTGAAAGCAGAGGCACAGCTGAACAGGGAGCAGAAGCCCTAGGAAAATATAAAGAGAGGGAGAGAAGGAAGTGGGGGTGGGGAGGTGTGTATAGTGGGGTCAAGGGCCTTAACTGCAATGCTAGGGAAAGGGGAAACAAGATTGGCAGTCAAGTATTTCAGTGTGGCAAGGGAGAAAGGAGAAGGTTGGGAGAGAGGGAGGGAAATCAGTTTGTGAGTAGAGCAAGATACAGTCAGGCACAGAGGGAGAAGTGGCAAAGTGGGTGATTCAGAGGCTTGAGAATCCTGTGACCACAACAGCAGCGTGCAGAAATAAGAAGCATGAAAATATGTATGCCTACCCTTTTTGAGAAAGGTTGGGTAATCTACGTCCATAATGATACTGCCTCGGCAACCCAAGGAGGGGTCGCTATGAGTCAGGTCCGACTCGACGGCACATAACAACAACAACAACCCTTTTTGAGGGATTGTCTAAACGTGTAAGGCAATTCCCTTCTCCCTCTGGAGTCTTTAAGATAAAAGTTTTTAAATTGCGGTTTCTGAGATCAGAGAAGAAATGACCAATTATTAAAGACCAAGGCTGTCTACTTTGGCATGTTCTGAACTATAAGGAAACTCACTTGTCAATCATCCCTTAAAAAAAATTCTGTTCAAAAGCAAACAATTATAATCTATTGGAACAAAGGAAATTTGGACAGCAGTTGTTTACCAGAAAACGGAATGAGCCAAAATACTTAAGAAAAGGAACTACAGAAAATATAAATATTTGAATAAGCTAAAAAATAAACATTTTTGGTAATATGCCCTTATTTGGAAACAAATGGCAACTACAAATAGACAGCTGATGAGTAAAGCCATTTCTTTCTGGAATATGGACAGTAAAGATTTGAAATGAATACAATACCTATAGCCAAATAGTTTTTCAATTTTTCTGAAATTACCCAAAGCACTGTCTCACAGAAACCTTACTCTGCAGGGGACACGAGGCTGTGTCTCCAGAGGCTGCTATAGGAACTCTGGACAAGTTCCCTGCAGTCCCTCCTGACAAAGATGAATTCCTGAAACTAGAGAACAGCTATGGGGCAGAGGTGGGTGTGGGGAGTATCCTGCTACATTTTGTTATATTTTTGCCTCTCAGCTATCTAAAATATCTATTGATACTGAATAGATGCAATTGGATGTTTTTTCTGGATATGGAAGAATGTTCTGGAATACAGAAGAAACTAATTAAAAACAACTCAGTTGTCTGCTTTTTTGAGTGTGTGGCTTTGTGAAAGAGAACCAATAGCAGAGTTCTTATTCAATCTCCAAATGCAATTTACACGATGGCATTTAACAACCACTCACTAAGGCATGTGTGACATACATGTCAAGAACAGAACACAGCTCTAGCCTCTGAGGAGACTATATTCTGTTTGGGAAGACGAAACAGAATTATTAAATACTGGAGAAGAACACTATTAACAGAAGATTTAATGTGTGAAAACTGTTAAAATATCAACAACAATGAAGTGAAATACCAGAGACCCTGGGGATCTTTGGAAGCAAATATTTCATCTTCTGGCAAATCTTAAAGAACAAGAGCTGATAGTTTCTGATAAAGTGTTTGACCTGTGAAGCCAAGAGTCATGTGTGCATCACAGAGACGCTGTGATGTGATGACGAGGCCATGGAAAAGCTTATTATCTTCAGCTAAAACAAGGCCAGCAGTTGACTGTGGAATGGACCATCAACTGCTCATATGCAAGTTCAACTTGAAGTTGAAGACAATTAAAACAACTCCATGAGAGCCAACACATAGCCTTGAATATATCCCTCCTGAAGTTAGAGACCATCTAAAGAACAGATTTGATGCATTTAACACCAATGACTGAAAACCAGATGAATTGTGGGATGACATCAAGAACATCATCCATAAGAAAGCAAAAGGTCATTAAAAAGACAGGAAAGAAAGACCAAAATGGATGGTAAGAAGAGACTCTGAAACTTGCCCTTGAATGAAGAATGGCTAAAGTAAATGGAAGAAATGGCAAGATAAAAGAGCTCAACAGATTTCAAAGGGAAGCTCAAGAAACCAGAATCAATTATTATAATGAAATGTGCAAAGACATGGAGTTGGAAAGCCAATAGGGAAGAACACGCTCAGCGTTTCTCAAACTGAAAGAACTGAAAAAAAAAATTTAAACCTTGAGTTACAATACTGAAAGATTCTATGGGCAACATATTCAATGATGCAGGAGACATCAAAAGAAGATGGATGGTGCTCATGGATAGGAAGATTGAACATTGTGAAAATGTCAGTTCTACCCAAAGCAATCTATACATTCAATGCAATCCCAATCCAGATCCCAT
>NW_006921590.1:30604163-30610215 GCF_000298275.1 Orycteropus afer afer
GTATGAAAAGTGAATTTACTCTGTAAATCTTCACCCAAATCCTAATAAAAAAAAAAAAAAGAAGAAGAAGAAGATGGATGGAATACACAGAGTCACTATACCAAAAAGAATTGGTAGATGTTCATCCATTTCAGGAGGTGGCACATGATCAAGAACCAATGGTGCTGAAGGAAGAAGCTGAAGCTGCACCGAAGGAAGTGGCGAAAAACAAGGCTCCAGGAATTGACAGAATACCCATTGAGATGTTTCAGCAAACGGATGCCACACTGGAGACACCCACTTGGCTATGCCAAGAGATTTGGCAGACAGCTACCTGGCCACTGACAGGAAGAGATCCATATTTGTATCCATTCCAAAGAAAGGTGATCCCACAGAATGTGAAATTATTGAACAATATCATTTATGTCGCACGCAAGTCAAACCTTACTGAAGATAATTCAAAAACAGTTACAGCAGTATATTGACAGAGAGCTTGCAGAAATGCAAGCTGGATTCAGGAGAGGATGTGGAATGAGGGATATCACTGATGATGTCAAATGGATCTTGGCTCAAAGCAAAGAATACCAAAAAGATGTTTATTTGTGTTTTATTGACTATGCAAAAGCATTTGATTGTGTGGGTCATAACAAATTATGGATAACATTGAAAAGAATGGGAATTCCAGAACAATTATTTGTGCTCATGAGGAACCTGTACATAGACCAGTAGGCAGTCACTTGAACAGAACAAAGGGATAGTCCATGATTTAAAGTCAAGAAGGGAGTGTGTCAAGGTTGTATCCTTTCACCATACTTACTCCATTTGTATGCTGAACAAATAACCAGAGAAGTTGGACTATATGAAGAAGAACATGGCATTGGGATTGGAGGAAGACTCATTAACAACCTGTGATACACTGACGATACAACTTTGCTCTCTGAAAGTGAGGATGACTTGAAACACTTACTGATGAAGATTGAAGACTACAGTCTGCAGTATGGAGTGCAACTCAATATAAAGAAAACAAAAATCCTCACAACTAGACCTATAAGCAGTATCATGACGAATGGTGAAAAGACTGAAGTTGTCAAAGACTTCATATTACTTGGTTCTACAATCGATACCAATGGAAGCAGCAGTCAAAATATCAGATGACGTACTGCTTTGGGCAAATATTCTGAAAAAGACCTCTTTTGAGTGCTGAAGAACAAAGATATCTCCTTGAAGACTAAAGTGAGCCTGACACAAGCTATGGTATTTTCAATCACCTCATGCATGTGAGAGCTGGACAATGAATAAGAAAGATCAAAGAAGAGTCAATGCTTTTGAGTTGTGGTGCTGGGGAAGAACACTGAAAGTACCATGGACTGCTAAAAGAACTAACAAATCTTTCCTGGAAGGAGTGCAGCCGGAATGTTCACTAGAGGCAAAAATGGCCAGACTTTGTCTCACCTACATTGGTCTTGTAAGATGGGATCATTTTCTGGAGAAGAGTATCATGCGTGGTAAAGTGGAGGGTCAACAGAAGAGGGGGAAGGCCCTCAACAAGATAGATTAACACAGTGGCTACCACAATGGGCTCAGGTATGGCAAGGATCGTGGAGCTGGCACAGCACCGGGCACTGTTTCGTTCTGCTGCACATAAGGTCGCTATGAGTTGGAGATGATTCAATGGCACCTAACAACATATCTATATATACACATATAAACACACACACAGAGATACATATACATACACATGTATATATTTTTTGTCTTTATATTCATCAATAACAAAGTAGAAACAGCAATAAAACATGAACTATCACCCTCTTACCATAGGTTTTGCTTGCCAAATGAAGTAAAGGAACCTGTGTGTATCAATGAAAGGTAGCATTTTCTGAAATAATTAAAACGCTATTAAAAATCCACATGTCTATCAACGGGGTACTGGTAAATAACAATATATCATAAATCCATACAACATCGTATTATAAAACCATTAAAAATTTCTGTAATGTCTGAATTTTCCCAATCTATCATTTTCTAAGCAGGAAAAAAGACAGATAAGGTTTTTGTTTAAGTGGTCAAATCTAAACAACTTGTAATAAAACAAATAACTGGACAGACACCACTTTATAATACTTAAAGTGAAAAAAAAATGCAAAAAACCATCTTCAATAGTTAAAAATAAACCACCTTATTTTTAGAAGTAAGACTAATTTTTTTTTCCCAGATAAAATGTTACTCAGAAACCTAAAGCTGATAAAAGGAAGTGAATTTGGTTGGGGAGGGGAGGTTTCCTATGCTTCGCCTCTCAATCTTTGTCCTGTGAGAAAATTCATCATGTTTGGAGTTCAGGCAGTCAGAGGAAATGTGAAGAAATCAGCAGCAAGTAAAGCAAGCAAAATGTACTTAAGTATTTGGTCTTCAAAGCCCCTTACTGTTAAAGGAGCTTAGCCATAGTATGTAGGGGTGCCTGTGTATGCTGCACCTACATTTCCATGTTTCTCCATAAATGGGAGAACTATATACATTATGGGAGCTCTGTTAGCATACTGCCTAAGGCACTTGACTGCTAACCAGAAGGCTAGCGGGTCAAACCCACCAGCCACTCCTATGAAGGAAGGTTGGGCAATCTACTTCTGTAGTGATACCACCTCAAAACCCAAGGAGGGGTCGCTATGAGACTGATCAATCAAACTCGGCACATAACAGCAGCAACATATACATTATAACAACAATGTTTAAAACATCTGTATCACTATCATACTCCCCCATATCATTTCGTCAGCATAACAGCATAGTCATTATCACAGTGGGGCTGTTTCCTTCTCAAACTTGATCTGCATCCCTGTGTGAAAAGCCTGAAAGGATCTAAGTGTTTTGTCATGTACAAATCACTTAAATGATGGCCACCTTCATTTTATATAGTTTGAGAAATTGGAAAGGAATAGGCTAAATATTTAATATATAAACTTGAAAAGACCTAGTACTGTTACAGCCCACCACCCACTGACCCTTTTGTACAGATGGCAGCCCACCCCTCACATACAGCTCCCAGACTCTGGGGCCTGGGTGATCCCACCATGGCATCTGTGTTTAACCACTCTCTTACCTTGGACTTAGCATGCCAAGTGAAGTGCAGGAAATTTGTCTCACTGGGTACTAACAGGTTAAAGGATAGAGCGTAATGACTAATAAGATCGTTTCTCACATAATAAAGTTCTGCATCAAGACCTAGAAAAAAAAAAATAGGGGAAAGATGAGAACGGAAAGAATTAAACACCTATAATACTCTCAAAATCATTACTCATCAGTATTCCAAAACTAGTAATAAAGTGAAGACAATACTGCTATACAAACATATCACTAACAGCTTTCACTTCTTAGGAAGCAGGACGAACACTAGGTTTTATTATCATCAACAAAGATGAAGAAACTGGGACGCAAACAATTAAGTCATTATCCAACTAAAATCAGGTACGCTGGGACTGGACTCTGGTAGACCTCTGTCTTCTGAGTGCCAGTATGACATTCTTCCTTCTGGACCATCTTTCACATGGTAATTCCTACAAAGAAATGTTTCTTCTCCCAAAAAGTGATGTGGATTTAGGAAAAGCGACTCAACGTGTAAAGGAGAAGGGCACTTTGATTAAAACATAAGTTTGAGCCAAGGCCTCAAGCCCACAGCCAAGTATGACCTCTGCTTCCTCTGTCAAGGATGACCAAGTGGTCCAAGGCACCAGACTCAAGTTTCACTTCCTCTAACCAGGACTTCTGGTCTCTGAATGGAAGTATGAGTTCGAATCCCACTTCTAACACAGATATTCTTTTGGAGCCCTGGGAGCACAGTGTTAAAGTACTCAGGTGCTAGCCAAAAGGTCACTGGTTCGAACTCACTAGCTGCTCCACAAGAGAAAGATGTAGCAGTCTGCTCTCATAAAGATTACAGCCTTGGAAACCCTATGGGGCAGTTCTATTCTGTCCTATAGTCCTGTAGGAGTCAGAACTGACTCAACAGCAATGAGTTTGCTTTGTTTTTTTCGCCCCCCTCTCTGGCAGCACAATGTCCTTGCCACTCTGACAGCATTTATCACAGAAATGTCTGTACCAGTTGCCATGCATGCACTTGTCCTCTTACCTATCTAGACTACAAGGTAACACGGTATTTTTCATCATATCCCCAGGACCTAGTTCCCAGCAAAAGCTGTCCAGTCAATTTCAACTCATTAACAACTCTACAGGACAGAGTAAAATTGCCTCATAGTGTTTCCTAGGTTGTAGTCTCTATGGAAGTAGAATTCCACATATTTCTCTCTCAAAGCATCTGGTGAGTTTGAAACATCGATCTTTCAGACACTTGCTAAACCAAAGTTAGTTCTGCAGATGAAACAGAGATACCAAAAAGTCTAAGAAATGCTGAAGAAGTACATCTCAAATTTTATTCATTTCCATACCACCGTCTACACAATGGCCTTATCTAACCTCTAACACATATCACATTCTTCAATTTTGTCATACTCCTCTATCCTACCTGTATTTAATATTTTTTCTTTAAAATTGATTCATCTTTTTAAAACAAAAATTTTTAGGGTAAATGTAATCACTACCTTGAGTAGAAAATCTGTAGCTATGTGACAAACTAGAAGGTAATCATAAAATCAATTAAAAGAAACAAAAAAATTTACTAAATTCTAGTTAAATGCTGGTGCCTTTCAAGACAGTGAGCTTGAGCCTCCAGTTCACTGTTTACAAAAACAGAGGAGAACAGTATTAGCTAGTATTTAAGAGTGGTAAAGGATCACACAGTGGTTTTCTCCATGATTATCAGAAAGAACAGAACTGAAAGAATAAAAACAGGGAACAATTTCCTTTCTAAGTGATTTGGTTTTACTTAACGTTGTGTAATACTAGTGCAGAATCTATGTATTTCAAATGTTGAAAGGGGGAAAGGAGTTACAAGGGAGACCAACCGGTAAAATTTCATTTATTGATTTCACATTTACTGATCCTATACTATGGGTCTCAAATATGATATACAAGGAAGTTAAGATGGGATCTCACACATCCTAAGAAAACACACATAGAAACAAATTAACTTTACTAAGAAATTTCTACTAAGAGTTTTCTCATTTCTGGACTGGATCTAATGCAATCAATGACTGAGAATGAGATGTGAGCCTTATGTAGAGGAAAGCTGTGGCAGTGGCTAGGTGGCATTACTCTATTCAATAACCAGCTGACATGGAGTCGATTATGACTCACAGCGACACCATGTGTATCAGGTTAGAACTGTGCTCCACAGAGTTTTCCATGACTGATTTTTTGGAAGTAAATCATCAGGGCTGTCTTACAAGGCCCCTCTGAGTAGACTCAAACCTCCAAGCTTTGGGTTAGCAGCCAAGCACAATACTGTTCTTAGTTCCCATGGACCAACTCCATTTATCCTATAAAACCAAAAACCAAACTCACTGCCATCGAGTTGATTCGACTCATAGGGACTCCCACTGTGTTTCCAACACAGTAAATCATTACAGAAGTAGATTGCCCCATCTTCCTTCCATGGAGTGGCTGATGGGTTTAAACCACCAATCTTCTGGTTAGCAGTCAAATGCCTTAGGCACTGTGCCACCAGAGCTCCTTTTAAAGGACATTAAATGCAATGAGAGAAAGAAGCCTGCTATAAATGGCTGTCCCTACCAGCAGGACAGGAAGTACGAGCAAACATCTGGGGAGCAGTAAATTGAGAAAAGGTATAAGGAGAAATAAGACAGAAAGGAGACAAAAGGGAAAGAAAGAGAAATGGGGTAAGGGGTGCAACAAGAAAGCTGGATACAAAGAAAACATATAAGCAATCAAAATTATTATAAATAGTTTAAATTTGCTTGTTTTCAAAATGAATCTTGAGTTCCGGCAAGATGGCAGACTAGGCAGAAGGACTGCACAGACGCTCTTCAACAAAGAAAAGGAAAACCAATTAACACAGACACAGAAGATAATCTTGGACCCATGAGCCTTGAAGGGAAGGATACAAAAGTGGACTAAACCCCAACTAGCAGAAGAATTTGCATAAAAATACCAAAAAAGGAGA
>NW_006921590.1:30613875-30639397 GCF_000298275.1 Orycteropus afer afer
GGGGATAAAATTATAAATCATAGGGTAACCTCAAAGAAAAATTATAAACCTTCACATCACAATAAAAAAGAGGACAAGCACAAATATTCAGCATATAGTAAAACAACAGCAACAAAGGAAATGATAACACGAGGACATTATGCTGAGTGAAATAAGTCAATCACAAAAGGACAAATATCGTATTAGTCCATTACTGTAAAAGTTAAGGAAAAGTTTATCTATTGAAGGAAATTTTCTTTGTGTGTTACCAGGGGTAGGAGGGGAGGGGAGGGAACGCTGTTAGTTAGATAGAGATAAATATTGATGTGGGTGAAGAGAAGAGCAATGTACCAAATGTGAGTGACCAATATGGCACCATTAAGGATGAGAAAGACATAGAGAGGTACATGGGAGGTACAGACAACAAGTATGAACCCTTTTGCACATACAGTACTGAGTTGTCAGTGAAGGCAAACATGGGTATATGGATGGACAGACAGGTGGACAAGCTAAACGATTAGGTATGTTTATGAAATGGGGAGTGTATCCAAGATCATATATAGGGTTGGCAGACAATGGTCCTATAAGTTTACATGAATGATCAGAATTCCCAGGTGTATAGTAGAGCTGACAAGGGGAAAGGCTGTGGTCACTGTTTGGTCATAGCCAGCTATACCCAGAGAGACCGAGTAGTTGAACCTGCAGGCTTGGGACCATAGTCACAGGGGACATCAAGCTCAATTGGCATAGCATACTATACAAAACATTGCTCCACCTCCTACTTTGGTGAGTAGCGACTGGGATCTTAAAAGCTAACAAAGCTGCTATCTAGATGCAACGATGGGTCTCTCCTTGTCAAGAGCAAAGAAGAAAGAAGAAAACCAAAATTAATGGAAACAATCAGTCCTAGCAACTGGTACACCATCTGATCTGCAACCTATACAACTATGAGACCAGAAGAACTTAATGGTGCCCGGCTACCACTGTCATCCACTTAGAAGGGATGTAGGAGATCCTGGATACAGAGTGAGAACAATGTGGAACAAAACTCAAAATCATTTGGAGGGGAAAAAAAAAAAAGAAGGTGAGGACCAGATTTGCTGGTCCAATAGAGCCTGGTGGAACCACTGAGACTATGGCCCCTAGCTACCCTTCAGTTCTGGAATTGAACCCCACACCTGTGGTTTCCAGCCAAACAATGCACAGGCATGTGCGTTAAACATTTAACTCAAGCAGACACATGCCCTGGAGAGAACAATCATGGGAGAAGGAAGGGCTGCTTATGCACAGGGAGACAGCTCAGGGCAAAGGAGAGTATGGAGGGATGGTTACTGGGAAGAGGTAACTATGGGGAAGGAAGTGGGAGGGGAGCTGTTACATTGTGGTAAACTGTGGTCAATGACATGAGACAAAGTATATGTGAACTGCTGTATGGAAAGTGAATTTGCTCTGTAAATCTTCACCCAAATCACAATAAATAAAAAATAAAAAAATAAAAATTTCACCAAAAGAGTGAAAAGAAAGCCCACAAACTGAGGGAAAAAATTTTTGCAAAGGCATATTGGACAAGGGACTAAGCTCTAAACTTACAGAAAACTTCAACACCAAAACAACAAAAAGACAAATAATCCAATTTTAAAATGGATGGACATGAAACAGACACTTCACCAAAGAACACATTCAGGCAGCTAATACTGAAGAAATGCCCACAATCATTAGCCATCCCAAAAACAAACCCACTGCCATTAAGTCGATTTCAACTCATAGTGACTGTGGTAGTTAAGTTTGTGTGTCAACTTGGCTGGGCCTGGTTGAGTGGCTGGGCAGCAGAATGTAGCTATTCCCCATGGTGAGATTGGTAATTAACTCCATGATGGACTCTACTGGAACAGGTGAGTAGCTGCTGTAGGGATGTTGTCTGCTTCCAGTATATAAGAAGCAATTTTGAGGAAAGTCTCCAGATGATGGCATGCTGGAACTATTTTTAATTATATTTGAACTTGGACTTGAATCAATGGCCTGTGTGTTGTTTGGTAACATTGGGACTATGCCTTTTTACTTGTCAGCCTCAGCAGCCAGCAGCTGTCTGAGTGAAGAAAAGCCTACAGCTTCAGTGGGCTGGGAGTAGGAGGCAAAGCTGAAGCCCAAGGTTGAGGGGCTTTCACCCAGCACCTAGAGCCTGGCACTTTTAACTTGGACTTAAAGCCTCCCAACAGTAAGAGAATAAACTCCTGTTTGTTAAAGCCAAAAAAAAAAAGAATCTTAGCCTAACAGATGCTGTTCCATAAGAGACACACTTAGAACAAAATTTTTAAATATACAGAAGGTAAATGGAAAAAAAAGGAAAGTAGATGATGCATATAAGACATATTGATGCATATAAGTAGATATTGATATAAGACAAACTAGAACTCAAGGTAAAAAGTGTTATACAAGACTAAGAGAGCTTGCCTATAATAAAACTCACAAGGAGACATAGTAGTGCAACAAGCAAAAGAGCATGAAAGTATAAAAAGCAGATTGATAGGAAAAAAAAATCAAGAAGAAACAGACAAATCCACAATCACAATTGAAACTAACATCCTCTCAGAAGAAAGAAAAATTAAACTGATAAAAATTTAGTTTAGATATAGACGATTTGAGCATACATGATTTTTTTTTCCCTCTCTGGCAGCAAAATGTCCTTGCCACTCTGATAGCATTTAACATGGAAATGTCTGTACCAGTCGCCATGCATGCACTTGTTCTCTTACCTACCTACCCTACAAGGTGAGTAACATGGTATTTCTCATCATATCCCCAGGACCTAGTTCCCAGGAAAAAAAAAAGATTCTAACTAGAAATCATACAAGCCACCTACCCTGATTAAATAAGGAAATTAACTATAATGATAAAGCCAAAAGATAATTATTTTTAAAGATTAATAGTTAAATCCCTCATAAAACTGATCAAGAAAAAGGAGAAAATAGAAAGTATAAATACTAGAAATTAAAAAGAGCATTACCACAGATCCCACAGATATTAAAAAGACAAAATTACTATTATGAACAACTTTATGATAATAAATTCAACAACTTCAACAAAACAGAAAAAATCTTCAAAAAACACATTTTATCAGGACACAAGAAGAAATAGAAAATTTGAATTATTAAAAACCTTTCCCCCACCCAAAAAAATTACAGGTCTACATAGCTTCATTAGTAAATTCTTTCAAACAGTCAGGAAAAAGTGGTATCAATCTTATAAACACTTTCAGAAAATGTCAAAGAGAACACTTCTCAAAATTATAGGATGAAGCCAGCAACACACAGATACCAAAATCTGATGAAAATATTAAATAAGAAAAGAAAATTACAGACCAACATCCCTCATGAAAATAGTCCACAAAACATTAGCAAATTGAATCCTGCAATATATAAAAAGGATAACATAATGTATCATGACCAATTGCATATGAAAGATTAACCTTTAAAAGTTAATATAATTCGCAGCATTAACAGAATAAAGAATAAAAGCCATATGATAATTTCAATAGCTATAGAAAAAAAGCCCAATAATGATTTAAAAGAAGAAAAAAAAAAACTGCCAGCAAACTAGGAATAGACAGAAACTTCCTCAGTCTGCTAAAAGGGCATCTACAAAAACCCTACTAACATCATACCAAGGGTGAATGTTCCTAAGATCAGAAACAAGAGATAGATGTCCACTCTCACCACATTTATCCAATCTTACACTGAGGTCCTACCCAATGTATTAAGACAAAAACAAGAAATAAAAAGCACAAAGACTGGAAAGGATGAAGTAAAATTCTCATTATTCACAGATGACAGGATTGTATGTGAATAAACATTAAGAAATAACTCTACTTAAATACTACTAAAACCAGTAAGTCAATTTAACAAGATCTTAGAATACAAGGTCTGTATTAATTGTATGTCTATGTATTGCCCAACCCATTGCCATCAAGTCAATTCCACTCATAGTGACCCCAGTTGGGTTTCCAAGGCTGTAAATCTTTACAGAAGTAAATTGCCTCATCTTCCTCCCACAGAGCAGCTTGGTGGGTTTGAATCACTCTTCTTCTGGTTAGCAACCAATGCATTACCTAGTATGCTACCAGAGCTCCTTATAGCTATATATCAGCAACAATTAAAATAAATAAACTTTTAAATTAAACATACATGAGGCCTCTACACTGAAAACTACGAAACATGTCTGAGAAAAATTAGAGAAGACTTTGCGAAGAGCTGTTAACACTTAGAGCTTATGAGATAAGCTGTTAACACTTAAGAGCTTATTAGATAAGCCTCAATATTGTTAAGATGTCAGGTGTTCCCAAATTTATCTATAGATTCAAAGTAAGTCTAACAAAATCTCAACAGTTTTTTTTTTAAAAAAATGAAATAAACAAACTAACTTTAAAATGATATTAAAATGTCAAAGCAGTCTCGGAAAACTAAAAATCATGTTGGAAAACTCACATTATCTGATTTTACCATATACCAAAAAAGCTTTTGTAATTAAGACATTGCAGTACAGATAAAAGAATAGGCACATCAATGGAATAGAATATGTTACAAAAGTATGGCCAAAAATACAGAGCTAATAGAACTTTAACAAAGGCACTGTGGCAATTCAAAAGAAAAGTATTTACAGCAAGTGATGCTAAGACAACTGGATAAATGTATGTAAAAAAAAATAAACCTTAGCCTCTATTTTCGATATCACACAAAAAACTGATTTGAGAAGATTACAGAATAAAATACAAAAGCTAAACTACAAGGTGTCTAGAAGAAAATGTAGGTGAATATCCTTGCAACCTGGGATAAGAAATCTTTGCTTACCAAAAAAAAAAAAAAAGGAAAAATTGATAAATTGGTCTTTATCAAACTTAAAAACTTCTGCTCCTCAAAAGAAATTGTTAAGAAAATGGAATTTAAGTCATAAACTGGGAGAATATATTCAAAACATGTATCTAAAAAAGGACTTGTTTCTAGAATATAAAAAGAACTACAATCCAAAATAAAGACAATCTAATTAAATAAAATGGGCAAAAGATGTGAAAAGACATTTCACATGATATATAAATAGCCAATAAGTTAAACATAATTAGTCATCAGAGAAGTACAAATTAAAACCACAGTGTGATACCAATTCCATCCAAAAGGATGACTAAAATTAAATATTGGCAAGGATGAGGAACAAATGCAATTCTCATGCACTGGTGGAGTGTAAATATGTTCAACTCTAGAAAACTAGCAATTTCTCATAAAGTTAAATATACACCTACTCTGTGACCCAGCAATTCCACTTCTAGGTAATTGTATAGAAAAAATGAAAACACAAATCACAAAAAAAGACTTGTACACTAATGTTCTAGCAGCTTTATTCACTAGTAGCCATACTGGCAATAACACAAATGTCCATCAACAAATGACTGGATATATTCATAAAGTGGAATACTACTCAACACTGAAAATAACTAACTGGTAAGACTTTGTAGCAACAGCAACTATCTCACAGACACTGTGTTAAATGAAAAAAAAAAATGTATGTACAAAAGAGTACATACTATGTAATTCCACTTACATGATTACTAGAACAGACAAAGGAGCCCTGGTGGTAGTGTCTAAGGCATCTGACTGCTAACCAGAAGGCTGGCAGTTCAAACCCACCAGCCACTCCTCAGAAAGATTTGGTAACCTACTACCGTAGTAATATTGCCTTGGAAACCCAAGGAGGGCTCGCTTTGAATAGAATCGACTCGACAGCAGTGAGTTTGGTTTTTCTGGAGAACAGACAAAACTAATCTACAGTGATAGAAATCAAATCAGGGGTTGCCTGGGCAGAGAGGTCAGAAGAAATTGGTAAAGTGACTTCAAAGAAGCACGAGGGAATTTCCTGGGATGATGAAAACATTCTGTATCTCCACTGGGGTGGTAATTATCTTTCATAGAGAAATAAATATTTTTTTTCTAGTAAATAACAGTCTCTATGAGTTGGAATTGACTTGATGGCAACAGATTTCATTTTTCAGTTTTATAATGTCATTACTGGTTAATAATAACAACTCCAATATCCTGCAACCTCACTGAAACAACCCATTTCCATGCATAGTAGCAATATGCAAAACTCTACCTCCAAAATCTTAAACTACAATATTATCATCACTCAGTAGCTTTTCATTTCTTTCCTTTTACTATTACAATAGCCGTTCTCTGGGCTCATTGCTATCACCAGTATCTTTACCCTCTTGTTTCTCACATCCCATTACACCAATCATTTCTTCACCTTCTTCTTACCCAGCTACACAATCCAATTATTTCAACTACTTTCTTACCAGTACCTTCAACCTTCTCCCAACAACCCAACCGACATGTACATCGAAAACAAAACCAAACAAAACCCATTGCTATAGAGTCAATTCTGGCTTAAGCAACCCTACAGGACAGAGCAGAACCGTCCAATAGGGTTTCCAAGGCTATAAATCTTTATGGAAACAGACTACTTTATCTCTCTCCCGCTGAGTAGCTCGTAAGTTTGAACCACTGACCCTTCAGTTAGCAGTCGAGCACTTAACCACTGCACCAAACTCCTTCACACACACGTAACCATCCTGAAAACACCCAATCTTAAACTGTTATTCCTTATCCTAATGTTATAACTGAATGTCGCATAACTCTGGATGAAGCCATTCCCACAAATGAAAGTCATTACAAAATTATGGCTAATATCAACAAATAAATTCATATGCTGACAGCTTAAAGCCTCATGATATAAATCTCTATGAATACCCAATGGTCACCAAAATAAACTGAACATCTGAAATTCATTACTCTAGACTGAAGTACTGAAATTGCATAATGATTATATAATCATTAAACAGTTGCTGTTTCCTAAGGGTTTTGAAAATATTTACCTTAAAATAGACTTTTTTTTTATCAGCTAAGGCAGTTATGTCCAGTTTTACTAAGTTTGAATTTTTCAAAGAAATCATTAAAATTAGACTCAAATTTTCACCTATCAAATTAGCAAATACAGTGTGTTCTAAGACATATTCCTGTAATACCAGTTGGTTAGTAAAGAACACAACAATGCCAATCTAACATGAAAGTTATGTCAGCTCATTTATGACTTTTTCTAGGCAAGGGGAGCTGGAGTAACAGGAAAAGAACTATAACTTTCAGTAGGCAAAAAAAAAAAAGACCCTCATCAGTTCAGCTACTGCCAGGCCAGGAGCCCTCTCATCTCTAGTTTAAGAAAAAAAAAATGAGCACCTGCATACAGAGCTCCCTCCTCAGAAGAGCAACCTCAGTCTTTACAGAGTTCTTGGATCACAGAAAATTGCTATGTCCACCTTCATATCAGTGCCACTAGCGTAGAAAGCTACTTTCATCTGCACAATCTCAAGACCATGCAGACATCAGCTATTTTCATCCTAGTGTGTTTTAATATCTTCAACTCTCCTCTGAGGCAGCCTCATCATGAGGTACTAATTATGTTTTTGTTAGTACTCTGGTTTCAAAGTTGCAGAGGTCTTGAGTGGTCTGCCCTTCACTTTATTTTCCCCATAAATCCTGTTATTTTTAGTGACTACCCGGTCTTGGGAGCTTTGTTTTCTTTCTAAGAAAGCATTTCATGTTGTAACAAAAATGTGATTATGTTCTTTATGATAATGAATGCTAGGCAGGTATGGCAAGCAATTAGTGAGTACGCATCAAAGCTTTTTAAATATTTATTATACACTTTGATCCAATAATTCCAATTCTAAGAATCCATCCTAAAGAAACCACAAACACAAATTTTACATACAAAGATAGTAATCAATATTTAAAAGTTCAGAAAAAAATAACGTAAGTGACCAGCAGCAGAGCAGTAACAATACATCAATAAGAAAGAATAGTTTCCAATAGGTTCTCTTTCTTTGGAAAAGATAAGAGGTGGCAATCCAAGCCATGATGCCCTTTCAATCAAATCTCTTCCTGTTCATCTATTTAACACACTGGGTTTCTTCTCTGAAGGCAACTTTTAACAATCAAAAGAAGAGACTGAAAAAGACTATGAAGCCAATTGTTGGCCACAGCCAGCTACCCAGAGGGAGCAAGTAGTTGGACCTGCAGGCTTGAGGCCATGGTTGCAGGGGACATCAAGCTCAACTGGCATAACATACTACACAAAAACATTGTTCAATATCCTACTTTGATGAGCAGTGACTAGGATCTTAAAAGCTTGCAAGCGACCATCTAGATACAATGATGGATTTCTCCTCATCCAGAGCAAAGAAGAATGAAGAAAACCAAAGATGCATGGAAATAATCAGTCCAAGGGACTGGTAGAACATGCAATCCTCAGCCTGAATGACCATGAGACCAGAAGAACTAGATGGTGCCCAGCTACCACTGTCAACCCCTGGAAGGGGGACTGGTGTAGGAGATCCTGCATAGAGTGGGAAAACAATATGGAACAAAACTCAAAATCACTTTAAAAAAAAAAAGACCAGGTTTGCTGGTCTGATAGAGCCTGGTGACACCTCTGAGACTATACCCCTAGCTGCCCTTCAGGTATAGAATTGAACTCACTCCTGTGGCTTCCAATCAAACAACAGACAAGTATATGGGATGAACATTTACATCAGGCAGATACATTCCTTGCAGCAATCAATCATGGGAGAACAGAAGGGCAGTGTTTGCACAGGGAGATAGCCGGTGGAGGAGGGGGTGGAGGTACATGGGAGAGAAAGACACAGGGAAGAGGTAACTACTGGGAGGAAGCGGGAAGACAGCTGTTAAAATATGGAGAATTGCAGTCAATGTCATGAAACAAAATATTATGAACTACTATATGGAAAATGAATTTGCTCTATAAACTTTCACCCAAATCACAATAAAAATTTAAAAAAAAAAAAAAAAAAGACTATAAAGCCAAGAAGGAGCTCTGGTAGCATAGTGCCTAAGGCACTTGACTGCTAACCAGAAGGCTGGTGGTTCAAACCCATTAGCCACTTCTCAGAAGGAAGGTTGGGCAATCTACTTCCATAGTGATACTGCCTCGGAAACCCAAGGAGGGGTTGCTATGAGTTCAGGCCGACTGAACGGCACATAACAACAACAACAACAACAACAACATAAAGCCAAAAACATTTATTGTTGCAAATAAATTTTAATGAATTGGATATTGCTTAGGATGTAACATTAAATGAAAGAAAGTCAAGATACAAACTACATATGGTAAATTTTCCATAACATTTGTCACTTAGGACAATTGATGCATATAATAGGGGTTCAATAATAAACATCCATGATGTGTGTGTATCAAAAAACCTCATGAGATTTGATTTCTTGGTTTGGAGGTTTAGGTCATGGTTTTATGGGACATCCCAATTAATTGGTCTAACAGGTTTAGTGCTTCTATTCTACCTCCTAGTGCGATGTGTAGTGCCTGGGGTCTTAAAAGGTTGCAAGTGGGCCATCCACAGCAATTGGCCTATTCATCTCGAAAAACAGAGGAAGAAGGAGAGTCAGGAATTGAAGAATATGGAATGTGTGACTAATTGACTCCATCAATTTCTTCTTTGCCATGTAATTAGAAGAACTAGATAGTTCCCAACTACTATTACTGAACATTTTGATCAAAGATTCTATAGAAAAGAATCTACAGATTCTAAGAATTCTAGAATCTCTAAGATTCTATAGAAGAATCTTTGATCAAAAGGAAGGAAATGCAGAATTTCAAAATCTCATGGACTCCCAACTTTCTGAAGCTGTGAATGTTGGATGAAGCCCTGAAACAACTGCCCTGAGATAATCTTTACATCTTAAACCCAAAATATTTATTCCCAGAAATCTTTTAAAACACAAACAATAGTTTAGCTTAACTAGTAAAAAAAAGGTTCGTCTTGAGCATCATGCTCTTTTAAGAACTATCTCATGGGATCAAATTGACAACAGCAACTCAAAAGATTACATAGTGTGGTAGCTATGTTTGTGTGTTAACTTGGCTGGGCCTGGTTGAGTGGCTGGACAGCTGGTGGTAGTTATCCCCCATGATGAGACTGGCAATCAACTCCATGGTGGGATCTACCACAAGCAGCTGAGTAGCACCCTTGGGAAGTGGTCTGCTTCCTGTATATAAGGAGAAGTTTGGGAATAGTCTCTAGCCTATGGCACGCTTGAACCCTGCATGTAGCTGTGTCATTGCTCAGCAGCCTTGCTATGATCTGCCAACCTTGGGATTTACAATGGACTTAAGTTAATGGCCTGCCATGTGGTCTGGTAACATCAGGACTGTACCTTTTTACTTATCAACCTTGGGCTTCTCAGCCTCAGCAGCCAGCAGCTGAGTGAAGAAACACCTCTAGCCCCAGTGAGCCGGGAGCTGGAGGCAGAGCTAGACCCCAAAGTTGAGGGGCTTTCACCCAGCCCCTAGAGCCTGGCACTTTGAACTTGGACTTAAAGCCTCCAAACTCTAAGAGAATAAACTCCTGTTTGTTAAGGCCATTCCATCTGTGGTATATTTCTGTCAGAGCGGCACTAGATAACCAGAACACATAGAACCCTAGAGGACAGTAAGTTTATGTTAATGGGGGAAGAACAACTCAGAAAAGGAGGGTGAGAATGGTTGCACAACTCGAAGAATATAATCAATGTCACTAAATTACACATGTCAAAATAACTGAATTAGTGTATGTTTTGCTGTGTATATTCTCAGAAACAACATCAAAATACATAAAATTATATAAAATAATAATTCCCAGTGAATTAATGCCAAATATATGTGTATACACTCAGGCTAAGGCATGTGACTGATAACCAGAAGGCTGGCAGTTCAAACCCACCAGCCACTCCTCAGAAGGAAGGTTGGGCAATCTACTTCTGTAGTGATACTGCCTCGGAAACCCGAAGAGGGGTCGCTATGAGTCAGATCTGATTCGATGGTAGTGCATTGCAATGTATGTGTATACACATGCTGTGTTTCTATTTAAAATAAAAAAAGAAATCCAAGAAAATGTTAATGGAGGTTGATAACATATGGTGTATTATGAGCAATTTTTATTGTATGCATTTATTCTCTTCCATCTCTCAAATTTTCTATGAAAGTTAAACTGGAAAAAATAACAAAAATTGTTTTCCAAAAATGCATTTAAAATCATTTTAACATGGATACAGTTGCAGCAATTCACTAAAACAAGAATTTGATTACTGCCTAAAATGATCTATGAAGATACTTATAAATCACATTTGTAAAAACAGCATTTTGATATATCAAGTAGTAATAATGAAGTCCCTAGGTGGTGTAAATGGATTATGCTTGATTACTAAGCTAAAGGTTGGCAGTTAGGTGCCACTTATGAAAACCCTGGTGATCCGCTTCTGAAAAAGATTACAGTAAAAAAAACCCCAAAAAAAACCATATTTACAATTCTACTCTTAAAAAGTAGACATGGGGTGACATGGGGTCACCATGAATCAGAATCAACTCCACAACAACAGATTTTTGGTTTACTAGTAATGATAAATTATTAATGTCTAAAACACCTTCCTCTAATTTTCCCTTAAAATATCCACAAAGATATATCAAAAGGCAAAATTTGGCTAAGCACTATGAACTGAAAACAGAAGACCAAACCATGGAAAGAATTTCCACATATAATTTCAGCCCAGTGAAAATGGGGCTGAAATGAGAAGTAAACTCCTGGACTACCCATGTTCCCTTCTTAATGAAAAGAAAATGGAAAACCTTAAAGATGATATGGAATGGAACAAAGCTATAGTTTTTAAGGAAATAGGAAGAGCAGGAATTCTATTCCCAAAGTCTAATCCTATGCAAAGACAATAGTTTGCAGAAGGCCTCAGAAAATATACCAATTACGCATTCATCTTCAAAAAAGATACTCCAAAACATTTATAAAAATTTTGTTTTTAATAAGAGACAGAGAATCATTTTATACTGATAAAAAATACACTTCATGAAGGTATAATAAACATGAATCTTTATATTAATCTTATTACTCTCAGTCAAAATACATAATTTATCAAGAAACACAAAAGTTCTAGAAATACAAAGAGAAAGCAAGGTAAGTATAATTGTATTATAAAATTATCACTGATACTAGCATATAGAGAATATAATTAAAATGGCATATATATATTTCAAGACAGTACTCTATAGGAAACACAATTTATTTCAAAGTATCCATAAGAAATTTGCAAAAAGTGATGAACCACAAGGAAAAGCACAATGTCTTATAGTAGAAAATATATAAGCCACAATCTAGCCACAGCACAATGGCAAAGAGCCTGGGAAGGAGGAAAACCTTAACATTATAGATTTTGAAGTACCATTTTAAACACTGTATAAAAGAGAAAATATAATGACAAACACTAAAAATGAAAACACAATACTGTTGCTGTTGTTGTTGTTATGTGCCATTGAGTCGGATCCGACTCATAGTGACCCCTCCTTGGGTTTCCAAGGCAGTATCACTACGGAAGTAGATTGCCCAGTCTTCCTTCCAAGGAGTGGCTGGTGGGTTTGAACCGCCAGCCTTCTAGTTAGCAGTCAAGTGCCTTAGGCACTGTGCTACCAGAGCTCCTAAAACACAATATAGCCAAACTTTATAGAAAAGCTACACTAATGGTGTTACTACTAAAAATGGATTTTATCAGTCAGCTTTTGCTAATTAATACTAACCCCAAAATTAAATGACTCAAAATAATCAACATTATTTCTCACAGTTTTGTGGAAGCTCTTCTGGGCAGCTGGGCAGGTCTTCTGGTCTGAATTTAGTCAACTAAGCTAGAGGGTCGATGATGGTCTCAGTCACACATTAGAAGCCACAGTTAAGATGGTTGGGGCCTTTCTGCACATGGTCTCCCATTCTCCAGTAGGCTACCCCAAGCTTTTTCACACTGTGGCAAAAGGATTCCCAGCAGTGAGAGAGAGCAAGCCTGAACACACAGACACACTTCACGTCTCTGCCTGTACCTAGTCTTACCTTTGTTGCTGTCCCAAGTCATATATACCCAGGGCTAGAGTCAGGGTAGAAATGAACCCAAAGTCCCGAACATAGAGAGAAGTATGGTGACCATTCTAAAAACAAGCTAACACATGGACAAAAGAAAATGAACTAAGTATTCAACTAAACTGAGAAATGATCAAAAGAGAAAACCCAAGGGAAAAACAATAAAGGAAATAATAAAGACAAAGTCAGGAATTAATGAGTTAGAAAACAGAAAAATCACAGAATCTGTAAGAGGTTCACTTAAAAAAGAAATCAATAAAATAAACAACCCTCTAGCCAATTACAGAAAAAACAAGATGACAAAATTAGAATTAACCTTTAAAAAGGCAATAATACAACAGAAAAATAAATTATAGAAATAGAAATATGAATAAATCTATGCTAACAAATATGAGTATCTCCATAGAATGAAATGTTTTGTGGAAAAATAAGTGTCAGCAAAAGGCTTCATTGTTCATCTTTGTTTATCATTTTTAATTGACACATTATTCCATAGAAGATGTCCCATTATTTGTTAACCATTGCATTCTGGGTGAATATTCAAATGATTTCAGATATTTGCCACTACGCAGCAGTGTTTTTCCCCCTGCAAAAGAACTCCAAAAGTGAGATTGCTGGGCATAGCTCTTCTTATTTTAGTAGTTATTGCCAGATAACTTATAAATAATGGCAACAATTCATACTCTTGCCAGTAATGTACATATACATATACAGTCATTTACCCCACATCCTTGACAGCACTGTATATTATCAGTTTCTAATTTTCCTATTTTTTTGATGTGGCACAATTCAAAGTAAGAAGAAACAGCTGCAAACATCCATTAATAATAGGAACATGGAATGTAAGAAGTATGAATCTAGGAAAATTGGAAGGAGGCAAAAATGAAATGCAAAGCATAAACATCAATATCCTAGGCATTAGTCAGTTGAAATGGACAGATATTGGCCATTACGAATCAGACAAGCAAATGGCCTACAATGCCAATAATGATAAAGCGAAGAGGAATAGTGTCACATTCATTGTCATAAGGAACATCTCATGATATATCCTGAAATAAAACATTGTCAATACTAGGGTAATATCCATACAAGGACTACCAGTTAATACGACTTGTATTCAAATTCTGAACTACTAATGCCAAAGATGAAGAAATTAAAGATTTTTATCAACTTCTGCAGTCTGAAATTGATCAAACATGTAATCAATATGCATTGATAATTCCTGGTGATTGAAATGGGAAAAGCAGAAACAAATAAGAAGAATCAGTATTTTGGAAATATGGTCTTGGTAGTAAAATGTTACGCTGGAGATCCAGAGATCACATGATAGAATTTTAAAAAATCAACAATTTATTCATTGCATATACCTTTTTCCAACAATATAAACAGAGACTATACAGAAGGACATTGCTGGATGGCATACAGTGGAATCAAAATGACTACATCTGTGGTAGGACACAATGGAGAAGCTTAGTATCATCTGTCAGAATAAAGCACCAATTGCTCATATATAAGTTGATGCTGAAGAAAATTAAAACAAGTTCACAAGAGCCAAAGTACAACCTTGAGTATATCCTACCTGAATTTAGACACCATCTGAAGAATAGTTTTGATGCATTAAACACTAATGATCAAAGACCATACCAATTGTGGGATGACATCAAGAACACCATACATGAAGAAAGCAAAAGGTCATTAAAAAAACAGGAAAGAAAGAAAAGCCCAAAATGGAAAAGACTCTGAAACTTGCTCTTGAGCATGGAGTAGCAAAAGCAAATAGAAAACAATAATGAAGCAAAAAAGCTGAACAGAACATTTCAGAGAGCAGAAAAGACAAAGTATTAAATTGAAATGTGCAAAGACTTGGAGTTTGAAACCAAGAGAAGAACATGATTGACATTTTTCATTCTGAAAGAACTGAAGAAAAAATCCAAGGCTCTAGTTGCAACACTGAAGAATCCTACGTGCAAAATGCTGATCAATGGAAGAATCAAAAGAAGATGGAATGAATACACAGGGTCAGTGTACCAAAAAGAAGTGGTCGATATTCAACCATTTCAGGAGGAAGTATATTATCAAGAACAGATAGTACTAGAGGAAGAAGTCCAACCTGTACTGAAGGAATTGGCAAAAAAAAAAAAAGCTCCAGGAATTTATGGAATACGAACTGAAATGTTTCAACACATGGATACAGCAATGAAGGTGCTCACTCACCTATGCTAAGAAATTTAGAAGACAGTTAGCTACCTACTAACCAACTGGAAGAGATCCACATTTGTGCCTATTCCAAAGAAAGGTTATCCAACAGAATGCAGAAATTATTGAACAATATCATTAATATCACATACAAGCAAAACTGTGCTGAAGAAAATTCTAAAATGGTTTCAGCAGAACATCGACAGGGAACTGCCAGAAATTCAAGTCAGATTCAGAAGAGCATGTAGAATGAAGATATCATTGCTGATAACAGGTGGATCTTGGCTGAAAGCAGAGAACATCAGAAAGATGTTTACCTGTGTTTTATTGACTATGCAATGGCAATTCCAAAACACTTTATTTGCTCATGTGTAATCTGTACATAGATCAAAGAGATCAAAGGGATACAGCCTGGTTTAAAATCAGGAAAGATATGTATCAGGGTTATATCCTTTCACCATATTTACTCAATCTATATGCTGAGCAAATAAGAAGCTGAACTCTATGAAGAATATAGAATCAGGACTGGATGAAGACTTGATACACAGATGACAAATCTTTGCGTGCTGAAAGCAAAAACGACTCAAAGCACTTATTGATGAGGATCAATGACTACAGCCTTCAGTATGGATTACAACTGAACATAAAGAAAAACATTTAAAAAAAAAATCCTCACACCTGGACCAATAAGCAACATCATAATAAATACAAAAAATACTGAAGTTGTCAAGGATTTCATTCTTCATGGATCCATAATCAATACCCATGCAAGCGCAGTCAAGAAATCAAATGACATATTGCACTGGACAAATCTGCTACAAAGCACTGCTTTAAAGTGTTAAAAAATTTAGCAAAGATGACACTTTGAAGACTAAGGTGCACCTAACTTAAGCCATCGTATTTTCAATTGCTTCATATGCAAGCAAAACCACAATGGGGAGGAGGGGAGGATCCAAAATGGTAGACTAGGCAGATATACAATCCAGACCCTCTACAACAATCACTCAAGAAACCAAGTGAAAAGGATACAGAGACAATCCTGGAATTCAGTGCTTCAAAGGAAAGGATGAAGAAATAGATCAAATACTGATTAGAGGAAGAGACCAGACAAAAACAGCAAACAAGAAGGCATACAGAGCAGTACACTGCAATTGGGCAAAGTGTAGTCATTTTGAATCACTGCAATGAGCATTCTAATCAGGGCAAGAACGAGATAACCAGCTCTGCTTGTCCAGGGCTATGCTGGCACCCACATCAGTAACTAGTGACCAACGAGCCACACCTGCCACACCTGCTGCCTTACTCAATGGGCAAGTGCCACCACCTCTTCTAGCACTTCTGGATCGACAACAGAAGGCAGCTAACACCCAACCAGCCTGCCCTCAAAAGCTCTACATGACCAATGAACCAAGATTCACACACACACTTTCACCATTACCAAAGTGACCAGAAGACAAGTGCTATGACCCTAGTGCTGTCAAACTAGTGACCAGTGTAGCATACTGTTCTGATTACCTACTGCCTCTCTGACAAGAATATACCACAAATGGGATAGCTTGAACAAACAGGAGTTTATTCTCTAACAGTTTGGAGGCTTTACGTCTGAGTTCAAAGTGCCAGGCTCTAGGGGCTGGATGAAAACCCCTCAACCTTGGGCTTCAGCTCTGCGTCTTGCTCCCAGCCCACTGGAGCTGGAGGCTTTTCTTCACTCAGACAGCTGCTGGCTGCTGAGACTGACAAGCTCAAGGATGACAAGTAAAAAGGTACAATCCCAATGCTACCAAACCACATGGCAGGCCATTAATTCAAGTCCAACAGAAGTCCCAAGGTCAGCAGAGCATGGCAGGCTGCTGAACAATGACACAGCTACATGCAGGGTTCAAGTATGCCATAAACTAGAGACCATTCCCAAAGCTGTTTCTTATCTATGGGAAACAGACCACAAAGCCAAAGCAGCTACTCAGCTGCTCCAATAGATTCCACCATGGAGTTAATTACCAATCTCACCATGGGAAATAACTACTTTCAGCTGCCCAGCTACTCAACCAGGCCCAGCCAAGTTAACACACAAACTTCACCACACACACCCACCCCACTGCCTAGAGATATTAAAAGAAAACAACGTGGGGGGAAAACAGGTGAAGCAAATCAACATACAATCTACAAATTAATACAATAACACAACAGTGTCTAAGGGACTACAAGCAACTTCAAATGACAAAAGAAAAAAAAAACAGGACATAAGAAAGTGACCATAATACAGGACCAGGAAATCTTCCAGAGGAATATATGCTACTGGAACTACCTGAAAAAGAATTCAAAAGAATTATATTTAGATACCTTCAATAGATTGAGAGAAAGATCAAGGAAAACAAAGACAAAACACTAGAAGATGTTAAAAAAAGAACAACCAATAAATGGAAAATTATAACCATACAGAAACTGCAAATAGAAGTCTAGATTAATACTAAAATTTCAAAAACAGATAATGCATTGGAAAGGAAAAGGAACAAAACTGAATCAGTAGAAGAAAGAATTAACAAAACTGAAGACAAATCTCTTAATACTAATCTGTTAGAGAAACAATCAGAAAAGAGGAAAAAACCCTCCCCCCCCAAAAAAAGTAAAGAAAGCCTAAGAATTATATGAGAAACCATCAAGAGGAATAACTTATGTGTGACCAGAATTCCAAAACAAGAAGACACACACACATAAAAAGGGGAAAAGGGGAACGAGAACATTGTCAAAGATTTGTTGGAAGAAATCTTCCCTAATATTACAGAAGACAAGAATATATGCATTCAAGAAATCAATCAACAAAAATAAAAGGTTAGATCCCAAATGAAAATCACCAATATATATCATAAGCAAACTTCTCAAAACCAAAGACCAAAAAAAGAATCCTGAATGCAGCTGGGAAAAAACAAAAAGTTACCTATAAAGGAGAATCAATAAGACTGAGTTCTGACTTCTCAGCAGAAACCATCCAGGTAAGAAAGTAATGGGATGACAAACATAAAACCTTGAAAGAAAAAAAACTGCTAATCAAGAATTACACACCCAGCAAAACTGTCCTTCAAATACAATGGTGAAATTAGGACATTTCCAGATAAACAGAAATTAAGGGAGTTTGTAAAAAGAAGACAAGAGATGCTAAAGGGAGTCCTCTGGACAAAGAACCAACAATGGCAGACAACAACTTGAGATTAAGACACATGACAACATCACCCAAAAATCAATCCAGATATAGAAATATCAGAAATAAAATAAAGCTACAAGACTGAAAATAGAGAACAACTGACATCAATTTCTAAGCAATGACAACTACAGAGTGAAAAGAGGGAATACATGATGTAGTTACAGAACTTACAAACAGAGAGGAAGTGAAGATAATATCAAGATAGAATGGACTGCTTAAAATTTGAGAAGATAATAATGAGTTACAGGGTTACCTCAAAGAAAATTAATAAACCTTCTCATCAAACTAAAAGAAGAAAATCATGAAGTCTCAGTAAACACTAAAACAACAGCAACAAAAATAAAAAGAAAATCTACAAACAAAATGAACTCACTACAGAAAGGTAGACAACAAATAAGGAAGACTGAAGAAGAATTGATGTCTTTGAATTATGGTGCTGTTGAAGAATATTAAATATACCATGGACTGCCAGAAAGTTGAACAAATCTTAGAAGAAGTGTAGCCAGAATGTTCCTTAGCAGCAAGAAAGGTGAGACTTCATTTCATGTTTACTGGGTATGTTATCAGGAGGGGCTGGTCCCTGGAGAAGGACATCATGCTTGGTAAAGTAAAAGGTCAATAAAAAAGAAGACAACCCTTAATGAGATGGATTGACACAGTGGCTGCTACGATGGGCTCAAACAGAGCAATGATTGTGAGGATGGCTGTGTCAGTTCTCTAGTGCTGCTATAACAGAAATACTACAAGTGGATGGCTTTAACAAACAATAATTTATTCTTTTACGGTTTAGGAGGCTAGATGTCCAAATTCAGAGTGCTGGCTCTAAGGGCAGGGTGACGGTCCCTCAAACTTGTGCTTTAGCTTTGCCTCTTGTTCCAGGCCAACTGGAGTTGGAAGCTTCTTCTAATTCACACAACTGCTGGCTGCTGAAGCTGACTAACCCAAGATCAGCAGGTAAAATGGCACATTCCCAAGATCAGCAGGCAACAAGGTAGGCTGCTGGTTCAAGTCCAGGAACAATCTCAAGATTGGCAAGCCACATAGCCTGAAATATGTCAAAAAGCTAGAAACCTTCCCAAAGCTTCTCCATATAATACTGGTAGCAGGCCACACCCCAAAGGAAACTTCCCTTCAACTACTTAGCTGCTCATAAAAGATTCTACCATGGAGTTGATTACAATCTCATCATGGGGAATAACTACATCCTGCTGCCAAGACACTCAAAACCATGGCCCAGCCAAGATGACACACAACCTTAACTACCACAATGGCACAGGACCATGCACTGTTTTCTGTTGTATATGGGTTCACTATGGGTTGGAACCAACTTGATGGCACCTAACAACAACAATTTTCCCCAATTCTGACAGATAAATAATTGTACCATGTTTTAATTTGAATTTCCATATATCAGTGAAATCAGATATTGTTCTCAGATATTCACCGGCCATTTGGCATTTTTATGTTAAATGCCTGTCCATACTTGTGCTTTATTTATCATTTTTTGTTTAACACTGTTGTAGGCTGAATTGTGGCCCCCTCCTCCCTCTGAGATGAACAGGTCCTAATCCTTAGAAACTGTGAATGTTACTTTATATGGTAAGACTTTGCAGATGAAATTAAATTAAGGATCTTGAGATGAAGAGATTATCCTGGTGGTTCCTAAATGCAATCACAAGTGTTCTTTTTTATAAAAGAGGCAGAAGGTGATTAAACCAAGAAGAGGAGAAGGCAATGCAATGTGGCCATGAAGGCAGAGATCAGAGTAATGAGGTTCCAAGCCAAGGAATGTCAGCAGCCACTAGGAGCTGGAAAAAGCAAGAAAAGGATCTCCCAAATTTTTGACCTCCAGATCTGTGACAGAATAAATAATAAATTTCTACTGCTGCAAGCCACCAAGTTTGTGGTAATTTGTTACAGAGGCCATAGAAAAGAAATACAATCACTCTCATGGGAATGTTCATATTTTGTTGCTATTAACCCATCTTTCTCAAAGAGATACCTACATACTTAATCATTACAGAAGATTTCAACTATGTAAAGAAATAGAAGAGCATGGAAAAAAGACTGGAAAGCTACCAAAATTTTCCAATGCACAGTTAAATGACGTATGTTTTTTTTTCTTCTCTGTGATCTTATAGACTTTCCAAATAGTCTATAATGAGTACACTTTACTTTGATAATCAGGAAATAGAAATAATAAAATAAATTGATTTTTAGGAAAAGATGACATCTACCAAGAATATTATACTTTATTTCTGAATTTAATCTTTTTCTTTCCTTCCACATCACATGCTCAAAATAGTTTTTAAAAAAAGGAAAAGTGAAAAATAAATGTAGAGGATCTAGAAAATCTATTGCTTTCTAGTTATTAGCAATTATTAGTGTTTCAAATATGACAATGGCAATTACATGCAGCCTGAAAGTGAAATCGAGTAAAGTAAAAACTATTTCCCCCACCCTGGTACCCGGATGGGAATAGATAAGTAAACTAAATTATCCTCAACTATTTCCCCACCGCAGACTCCTGTTGGAGACAGATGAGTACTCAATTCCTTAAGAACTGGATGAAAAGAAAATATTATTTCCTGCAGGTGATAGACCTGTTAAAAGTGTCTTAGAAAACAACTTGTAAATTAATTCTGGCCCACGGACATAGATGAGTACTCAGTTCCTTAAGAACTGAATGGAAAGAAAACATTCTTCCCTGCTGTTTCCTCAGGCACAGGTGACAGACGTGTTAATGTGTCTTAGAAAACCTGTAAATTAACTCTGGCCCAAAGACATGCACAGTAGGGCAGAGAAGAACAAAGTTACTGGGAACTGGCACTATCCCCTCTGCCTAATCCCTGATCAGCTGATGACAGGAAGCTGGTGTGACTCATCCACCACGCAGGTGCACTGGTTTTATTTAGTACTGTTCCTTCAATAAACCGAGGCAAAGTAAATTTCAGCCAATTGTCAACTACTTCACGCCACAAATTCCTGAAATTTTTGTGAATATGCATAACCCCCTCTTCTGAAACCTACAAAAACTATAATTCAATGGCATTTTGGGGAGTCGGATCTGAGTACAAGGGTACCCCTACTCCTTGCATTGCCGCTTTGCAATAAATAATTTCCTCTCCTCTTAATCACTCAATGTGTAAGCTGTTTTGGCCTGACTGTGCACCGGGCAGGGACCCACGTTTGGGCCTGTAACAAAAGCATGGGTAGTGGAGACAGGAGTTCTCACTGTCAGAGTGGTATGGTAGGCTCAGCAGACGGAAAATGGATAGTGAGAAAGAGAAAGACAGTGAGGGAAACAATTTATTCAGTAATGCTTTACCCAGTCAGTTCTGCAGCAAGCCAGGAGCAAAGTTAACTGTTTAAGAAAACAGGAAACAGACCTTAGTTCCAGTTGGAGAGACTGAATAGACAGGAAGGTTGGGATGCCCTGGTTAGAAAAGGGAAGTTCCAAGGGCTAAGAGGAGGATCAAGTCTAACGTGGCCATTTCAAGCAGTGGCTTATTTAAAAACAAGACCTAGGAACTGGGATACCAGAATGGTCAACAGCATAACAGCTGAGAGAGAAAATAAGGGTAGGTTCTGATCTCTACTAGGAAGAAAAGGAAGGAAGTAATCAAAACTAGAATCATAGGAGGAAGTCATAAAGAGTATCTTGCAGAGGTCAGGTGACTCTACCAACCCTAATGGGTCAAAGTTCATATAAGTAAATATCACAGACATCAAAGAGAAGAGGATGCCAAGTCACCAACCTAGGGCAAAACAAAGTGAGCGAAAAAAGGAAAAAAGTTATAATGCATGATAAGAATCTGGTCCTTCTCCCATGAACCAGAAGTAAAAATAGCTTCCAGGGATTGAAAAAGATTATGAGGAAACTAAAGCTGAAGAGATAATGAAGCACTAGGAAGAGAGAGGAGCCCTCAAAACAAAACTGGAGCTCCACAAGGTAAAACTGAAAGGGCTAACAGAAAAGAAGCAGCAGCAGACAGAGTGAACAGGGAGTGGAGTTATGCTCTGTGGAAAGCAGACACGAACACCAGGGGACAATCATGGACTGAAGAAGTAACATTTTGTCATTAAAATACATATTAGTTTTCTATTCTAACTTAGAGTGAAGAAACTTCAGTTCAATTATATTTACGTATTTAAATTTCTCACTGCCAAATCTAGCAAAGAAAGAATGTTGCTCTCTTGTTAGGAAAAAAAAAAAAAGGCTTTTGTCATGAATTTTTTTTTTTTTTAAACAACCCACAAGCCAAACTAAAATGTTATTGGTACAAAACTATTAACATTCATCAAGAAAAATTCATTTTTCCCGAGACAGTCTTTAGTCCAAACTTAATTCAAGGTCCGCATCCCCATCTAGCTCAAGTTCAATTTAATAGTTCAAAATTTTTTTTCCAAATTATTTTAAAAGTTCACTATTGGTTTTCCAATATCACAACACCGGTTGATCAGTGCCAAACCAGCAAACTATCTCCCTTTATAAAAAGAGATACTTTGATAGCACTTAAAAATTACATTTCAGGGAGTTTTCACATTTGTCTTCCTCAGTATTTTGCATACCTCCTTAGCAGGGCTAGTATTTCAGTATATTTGTAGCCACTCAAATTTTAGATGTATGAATGGATGGTTGTTGACAAAATTCAACACATCAAAAACAAGTTTTAAGGGAGATGATATTTTAAAGAAAAAGTGAGGAATTCATGGAGGCAACAACAAAAAATGTGTGTCATGAAACAGAACTAATATAAAGTTCACAGTTCTGACTTTTCTTGCCTTTGCTACCAACCAAGTGAACTTTCACAATTAATTACTTCACTACCTTCCTAGGCATCAATTTTCTCAACTGTAAAAGACCAGATGATGTCAGCATTTCTCCTCAACTGCAAAATTCTATTGTTTTTGTTATCATTGACAGTTTCCAAATGCCAGTCAAAACTCAATAAAATTAATTTACTCAAGATAATCTTCTAAGGTTCTATGGACAGTGTGATACATCAGTCATTAGATTAAAAAGTCAAAATCACTGAATAATTACTAAATCACTGAATATTTTATACTTCAATCTAACTAAAAGAAACAAGGAGGACAATTTTCAAAATCTTTAGAACCTAAATAACTGTTTCTTTTCTTATTTCCTTTAAATATACTTTTAAGAAAAACCATAATTATTATATATTGTTGTTGTTATGTGCCGTCGAGTCGGCCCCGACTCATAGCGACCCCTCCTTGGGTTTCCGAGGCAGTATCACTACGGAAGTAGGATTGCCCAACCTTCCTTCCGAGGAGTGGCTGGTGGGTTTGAACCGCCAGCCTTCTGGTTAGCAGTCAAGTGCTTTAGCCACTATGCTACCAGAGCTCCCAATTATTATATATATTTTAAATAAGTGCTCCATTTTTATAAAATTTTGTTTAAGATTTTCAGCAATTATCAGGAATTATTATATATATTCCTGATAATTGCTGAAAATCTTAAACAAAATTTTATAAAAATGGAGCACTTATTTAAAATTTTCTATGTTTATGGAAACTAAAACTGAAATTATTTACAATGAAATAATAGTTCATTCATCAGAAAATAATAAATGTAGCTACAGTGAGATTATACCAAAAATATTACTTGCAGGCCTTATATTTAACTATTTCATAAGACAAGGAAACCAATGTTAGATGGTAGAAAGGGGATATCCTTTTTTCATAATTTTTTTAAAAAAAAGCATATAAATCTTCAATTCCCATAGCTCTTCAAACAATAACCTTGTGGATTAAATAAGATTTGTCATACAATCTTCTGCCACATTCAGTATTCTCCTCATGTATTTTTCCTGCAACCCTAAGTGCCTTGAATCAAATAGATTGATAAGTTTGTACACACCTACAAACATGAGTAGTATAAGGATTAGAGTGAGGTTTTAAGGGAAAAGAAGATATGCATAATTAACAACAGGAGACAATATAAATATATACTCACCCTCTACCTTCTCAGCTGTCATCTCATCTCCTGCATAAGACTAGCTTTCTCTTAAAAAAAAAAAAAAAAAAAGCCAGGTGGGTCCACCCTCTTGAACCCTGAGATACTTAGGGGTCAGCTTCAAGAAGACGTGGAAGGGGATTTCCTGACCTCCCACAGAAAAGCCAGGAAATAACAGCAATTAGTGGACTACTTTCCTAACTTTACCGCTTTAGGAAGAAAACATGGTATGTAGTCAAAATCAAATAGTCCACTTAAAAAACAATCCAGTGGAGTGGCTTTTAGTTGGCACTGTTTTAATGGACTAGGCTACAGATTGCAAAAATTCACTTACTCAATTCCCTCCCCCATCCTCCAAGTATTCCTTAGTTTCCATTTTAACACCTAATTTTCACTACAACTCTGTGATCCCTGAAAAGAAACCCAAAGCTATGTTACCACAAAGCCTTGCTCAGATTTGCCTCTCCAACACCTGGGATAGCATCTCTGGCAAAACCTGTGTGGAATCAAGGGAGAGTACAGGCACTTTTGATTTCAAATGGATGACTACTTCACTGTCACCTTCCCCATCTGATATATATTCTCACAGATGGATAAGGAACTATAAAGTAAACTGGACACAAGATATAGAGTCCAGGAACAAGAATTCAAGTGCAATGAATATATGTCATCTAAAATACATTGATAAAATAATTCCTCCAAAGATGTGATTTGTAACCACAACTGCAGGGGTGTTAAAGGTGCTCCCCAAATCCTATCCAAGGAAAATATGTAACAGAAACATAACCCATAACTTCTACCACTGCAAAATAAAACATGAAATATGTTCTACCACAGTTGCTAGAATATCCCATTATCTAGTAAAATGAAGATATTCTGGAAAATAATTTGTTATTGCTTCCTGCCCTGTCTAAAGAACAAAATGATATAACCAGGTCATACATTTAATTGCAAATATAGCCCTATAACAGGGATAGTATAATTCACGCACAGTTTGACATCATCATCCCTTAATATGATTCAACTTTATAGCCAACACAGTATTCATTTACTAACAAAACCAAAAAAAAAAAAAAAAGAAAGAAAAACTCACTGCCATGGAGTCAGATCTAACTCATAACGACCTCTCCTTGGGTTTTCAAGGCAT
>NW_006921590.1:30639732-30642017 GCF_000298275.1 Orycteropus afer afer
CCTTCTGGTTAGCAGTCAAATGCCTTAGGCACTACGCCACCAGAGCTCCCATTTACTAACAAGGATATAATATTTTGCTGGATTTCCTGGTAAGTTTCCTAAGCAGAAGCCTGTCACTCAATATAATTCTTCCAGTATGCTTGAGAGTCTGATAACTTAGGATCCCAATTCACACATTAGTTTCCTGTTAAGTCTGGTTTGCATAAGTCAAGTCCTCAAAAATTAAGTTCTCAAAACTACAACATTAACTGTTGCCAGCAGTACACTTTCTTTCTCAGACAGCCTTAGAAGACGTTACTGAGAGTTAGCTATTATATACAGACACTCAAAGCACAAAAAGGAACTCACAAACATTACTTTTCCTTGCCAGCAACAGGCTACATCACAAAGTGCAGTCCAGTTCCAAAGCTACCTGAATTCTTTTCACAGGCAAGCTAACGTAGCTCTCTAAACTAAACTAAACTAAAAAAGTCAGTTCCGGCGGATTTCTGGTAAAATGGTAGAATAGGCAGACAAGCTACCCACAGACCTTCTTTACAAAGAAAAGAGAAACCAACTGACAGATACAGAAGATACTCCTGGAGCCCTGAGCTTTCAAAGGAAGTATACAAAAGTGGATTAGGCACCAACTAGCGGAAAAACCTTAATGAAAACAGTGAGTAAGGAGATGATTGGTGCTGCGGACTCTCAGCTACTCTGACAGGACCAACAGCCTGAATATTTCCAAGTGGTGTCAGGACCTGAGAATTGGCCTAAAGATCAGCCCTGGTCACCAAGGGCTGCAGGAACAACTACGCTGGTGGCCTATGACTAGGAAAGGAAACAGCAAGGAAGGAGACAACTTAAACTGTAGACTTTTGGCTGACCGGAGGGCACAGTCATTTTCATTGTTTACAAGTGGCAGCCACCTTGGATATTTAAAGTGACCAAAAGTACAGCATCTTTGAATATTTACAAGCGGTGACCATTTTGGATATTTAAAGTGACGTGAGGGTGCAGCCATTTTGAATCACAACCATTTTTAATCTTTACAAGTGGCAGCCATGTTGTTGTTGTTGTTGTTATGTGCCGTCGAGTCGGCCCCGACTCATAGCGACCCCTCCTTGGGTTTCCGAGGCAGTATCACTACGGAAGTAGGATTGCCCAACCTTCCTTCCGAGGAGTGGCTGGTGGGTTTGAACTGCCAGCCTTCTGGTTAGCAGTCAAGTGCTTTAGCCACTATGCTACCAGTGGCAGCCATACTGGATTTTAAAGTGACAGCATTCTCATTCGGATTCCAGGGACCTAAGAACAGGCTTCGTTTGCCAAGGATTGCAGGGACGTATGGGAGGCTGACAGCGGAAAAGGAGACAAGTGGTGAGTGTGTAAGTGCTGCCACCTAGTGAATAGAGGAGCACAGAACGCTGCTTACGTAGATAACATCCAAACAAAACAAAGAAAATTAAAATTATGGGCAAGTCACTCCAATATGCAATCACCAATTAAATATAAACACAAAAACATCACAAAGCCTCAGAGACAACAGAATATCACAGTCCACACACAAAGAAGCAAGATAAAGCAGGAGAAACAAGGGACCAGGATATAGACCAGAACACATCCCTGAGGAAGAAGGAGCTCTGGAACTCCCTGATAAGGAAATCAAAAGAACTATATTTAGTTACCTTCAACAGATTGAGAGACAGACCAAGGAAAACACTGACAAAATTGAGGAAAACAGAAAACCCTAGAACAATTTCGAAAGATAATACAAGAACAAATTGACAAAATAAATGAAAAATTAGAAATGATACAAAATCTACATACAGAAATCCAGAAGTTAATACTAAATTTTCAGAAATAGTCAACACATTGAATGGGCAAAGGAGGAGAAATGAATCAATGGAAGAGAATTACTGAGAATGAAGACAAAAACCTCAACACTTCTCCAGAAAGGGTTCAATCAGAAAAAAAGATCAAAACAAAATGAAGAAAAGCCTAAGGTTCTTGTGGTATACAATCAAAAGGAATGAACTATGTGTAATCATAGTAAAAGCGCAGAGAAAATTGTCCAAGATTTGTTGGAAGAGAATGTCCCTGATATGATAGAAGATGAGAATACCCATTCAGGGAGTCCAATGAGCCACAAACAGGATAGACCCCAAAAGAAAATCATCACGACATATCATCATCATAATGCACTGGAAAGGCATAAGAGTAAAATTGATGCAATGGAAGACAGAACTAATGAGATTGAAGACAAATACCTGAATACTTCTTTGGAAAGGGCTCAATCAGAAAAAAAA
>NW_006921590.1:30648157-30658688 GCF_000298275.1 Orycteropus afer afer
GGTAGGGTGGAGGGTCGACGAAAGAGGGGGAGGCCTTCAATGAGATGGAATGACACAGTGGCTGCAATGATGTGCTCAAGTATAGCAGGGATTGTGGGGCTGGCGTGGGATCAGGCAGTGTTTCGTTCTGCTGTGCATGGGGTCGCTATGAGTCAGAAATGACTCGATGGCACTTAACAACAAACAACAACAACTATACAAAACATTGTTCCACCTCCTACTTTGGCGAGTAGCACCTGGTATCTTAAAAGCTAGCAAGCTGCCATCTAGATGCAACGATGGGTTGCAGAGCAAAGAAGAATGAAGAAAACCAAAATTCATGGAAACAATTAGTCTTAGTGACCAGTACACCAACCGATCTGCAGCCTATATGACTATGAGACCAGAAGAAGTAGATGGTGCGCCCGGCTACCACTGTCATCCACTTGGAAGGGGATCTATATAGGAGATCCTTGATAGAGAGGGAGAACAATGTGAAACAAAATTCAAAATGATTTGGAGGAAAAAAATAAAGGGGGGGGGGAACCAGGTTTGCTGGTCCGATAGAGCCTGGTGGAGCCACTGAGACTATGGCCCCTAACTGCCCTTCAGGTCTGAAATTGAACCCACACCCGTGGTTTCCAGCCAAACAAAAGACAGGCATATGAGTTGAACATTTACCTGAAGTAGATACTCTCCTTGGAAAGAACAATCATGGGAGAAAGAAGGGCTGCTTATGCACAGGGAGACAGCTCAAGGGCAGGAGTGCATGGAGGGACGGACAAAAGGAAGAGGTGACTATGGGGAGGAAGTGGGAGTGGAGCTGTTGCACTGTGGTAAACTGTGGTCAATGTCATAAAACAGAGTATATGTGAACTGCTGTATGGGAAGTGAATTTGCTCTGTAAATCTTTACCCAAATCACAATTAAAAAAAAAAAAAAAGACATATCATCATCAAACGCACCAAAACCAAAGACAAAGAAAGAATCCTGAAAGCAGCATGCGAAAAATGGAAAGTTATTTACAAAGGACAACCAGTAAGACTAAGCTCTGGTTTCTTAGCAGAAACCATGCAGATGAGAAGACAATGGGATGGTATATATAAAATCCTGAAAGAGAAAAATTTCCAACCAAGAATTATATACCCATCAAAATTATCCCTCAAACATGATGGTGAAATTAGAACATTTCCAGATAAGCAGAAATTAAGGGACTTTGTTAAAACCACACCAACCTTACAAGAGATGCTAAAGGGAGTCCTTTGGACAGAGAACCAACAACAGCAAACAACAACTGACCATTAACACACATAATGACATAACCCAGAAACCAACCCAGTTAAGGAAGTATCCAAAGTAAATAAGCCTCAAAGATTGTAAACAGGAAACCAGAGACATAAATTGGCAAATGAGGACAACTATAAACCAAAAAGAGGGAAAAATTGTGTAGTTACAGAACTTCTTAATGGTAAGGAAAATCAAGACAACTGCAAGATAGAATGGATTGTTCTGAACTTGGGAAGAAAATTATAAATCAAAGGGTAACCTCAAAGAAAAATGATAAACCTTCACATCCAAGTAAAAAAGAGAACACGCACAAATATTTAGCAAATACTTAAAACAAGAGCAATGAAGGAAATGATAACATGATTCATAAACAAAACGAGCTCAGCAGAGAAAATTATAACTAACAAAGAAATCAGGAACACCATGAAAAAGTACGTAACAAAATGACAGCAACAAATTCATACTTGTTGATAATTACATATCTGATAAGTGACTTATCTCTAAAATTTATAGAAAACTCCAACACCTCAACAACAAAAAGATTAGCAATCCAATTAAAAGATGGGCAGCAGACATGAATAGACACTTCACCAAAGAGGATATTCAGGCAGCCAAGAAACACATGAAGAAATGCTCATGATCATTAGCCATCAGAGAGATGCACATAAAAACAACAATGAGGTACCATCTTACCCTAGCACTAATAGCAAAGTTCAACAAGACAGAAAATAACAGATGCTGATGAGGATGTAAAGAGATTGGGACTCTCATATACTGCTGGTGGGACTGTAAAATGATACAACCACTGTGGACAACAGTATGGCAGTTCCTTAAAAAGCTGGAATTAGAAATACAATTTGACCCAGCAATCCCATTACTAGGTATATATCCTAAAGAAGTGAGAGCCAGGACAATAACGGACATATGCACAACCATGTTCATCGCAGCACTATCTACAATAGCAAAAAGATGTAAACAACCTAGATGCCCATCAACAGAAGAATGGATAACCACACTAGGGTACATAAAAACAATGGAATACTATGCAACACTAAAAAATAATATAGAATCTGCAAAACACTGCATAACATGGATGAACTTGGAGGACATTATGCTAAGTGAAATAAGTCAATCACAGAAGGACAAATATAGTATTAGGTCATTACTGTAAAAAGTCAAGGAAAGGTTTATATATGGAAGGAAACTTTGTTTGTTACCAGAGGTGTGAGGGGAGGGGAGAGAAGGGAACACTGCAAAAACAAAACCTACCAAAAAAAAATGCATTGACCTATGTCACTTTACTTTGGTTTATTTCACTGCCCATAAATTGTATTTCAATAAAATGTATTTGAAACAAGAAATTAGTTCCAAGAGGGCTGTTGTTGTTAGGTGCCATGGAATCTATTTGAACTCACAGCAACCCCGTGTGACAAAGCAGAAATGCCCCACAGGGTTTCTTGGTTGTAATCTTCATGGAAGCAGATAACCAGGTCTTTCTCTTGTGGAGCCACCAGGTGGGTTCAAACTGCCAACATTTTGGTTAGCAGTCCAGTACTTAACCTTTTGCCCAACTTAGTCTGTTTTATTTACCAAAATATGTCCTAAGCCTCTAAAATAATAATTGCTCAATGAGTGAATGAATAAATGTTGCTACTGAAGGCAATCAATCAACCAGATGATATCCAAATAATTTCTTTAACATCCTGTGATTAAGGTTTTTATTAAAAAACTTATATTTACTTACAGGCAAATTACCACCACTGACTAAAATAAATTGTTTTGAGGATTATGTAGCATGTTCATATAAATTATAGTATCTTTGGTAATAAGCAATCCTATTGTACTTTGAAAAGTATCCCATCATCTATATGAGGAACCAACACTAAGATACATCAATCATTTACCTACTCACATATGAAGGGTATGGAATTAAAACTCAAATATGCAGTTCCAACTCTAATACTTCATTATAGCATGTCCCCTATTATATACCCATACGTGTGCATGTGCATGCAAACAAATACAAACCTTAAAATATTTTTTTCTTTAAATTGGACTAAGTTCTGTCCTTTCGCAAATAATATAGAGAGCTAAACCAATTTAGGGAAGATGCAAACAATCAAAAAGACAGTCCTCAGTCAATTCCACTTCTACAGAAGACAGAATGACAGGGACCAAATTAACCTTAGAAGCTCTGGTAGCGTAGTGGCTAAGGCACTTGACTGCTAACCAGAAGGCTGGCAGTTCAAACCCACCAGCCACTCCTCAGAAGGAAGGTTGGGCAATCTACTTCCGTAGCGATACTGCCTCGGAAACACAAGGAGGGGTCGCTATGAGTCAGGTCTGACTCGATGGCATATAACAACAACAACAACAACAACAAATGAACGTTGTATGAAACAACCAAAAAAAAAAAAAAATATGAAACAATAGTTATTAAGACAATGGGCATCAGGCAAGTAACAACAGTGATCCATGAGAGATGGAACACTAACCAGGTATGCCCAATGATTATGGCACAGGTAAGGGAGTAGAAGAGAAAAGCAGAAAGTCCAGGAACATAAAGACAGCTAGAGTACTCAGCAGAAAGTATCAGAGAAGAGAGAGTTGCATAGAGAAACCTTCTGACATCTGCAGAGGGCTTCCCTTGAATAGTCAGCTGAGTACTGATCAGAGTAGGGAGCTCTGGTAGCATAGTGGCTAAGACACTTGCCTGCTAACCAGACGGCTGGCGGTTCAAACCCTCCAGCCACTCCTCAGAAGGAAGGTTGGGCAATCCTACTTTCATAGTGATACTGCCTCGGAAACCCAAGGAGGGGTCGCTATGAGTCGGGTTTGACTCGATGGCACATAACAACAACAACAACATACAAAGCCAAAGAAAGAACCACCCATCTAAAATAGTAAGAGATAACAATGCCCAGTGCTCACATAGTATCCAGAACATTGCCTGTTCCCACCAGACAGATTGTAAAACCTCAGGACTCATAGATGAGTAGTGGGAAATAATTATTCTTACCCTGAGCACTGCTTAAAAACAAAATATGAAAGCATCAAACTGTTTCCAAGTAATTTTACTGTATCCCAAAACAAAACCATAATGTAAATACATTATGTTTTAGTATTAATTAACATAATTAACATTATGTTAAGATATCCAGCACCTAACAAGAAAAAATTTCCAATGCCTGGCATCCAGTCAAAAATTAAGAGGCATGCAAAAAATTCAAAAATAAAACACAAATAAATATGAAGAAATAAATCAATAAATTGAAAGCAACCCAGAACTAACAAAGGTGTTAGAATTAGCAGACAAGGATATTAAAACAATTATTATAACCATATTCTGGATGTTCAAAACACACATGAGGATATAAAATGACTGCTTGAACAACTTCTCTTAGAAAAATCAGCACAAGGCCAGTCCCCATGAGGTGGAGGTTAAAGATATGTCCAAACTACCATGCTACTCCATCATTTCAAACATTAACTCCTCCTCATCCTCTCAGTAATCTCCCCCATCTTAGGGTTCTGTATTTCGCTGTAACGCCTCACAGAACTCACAGACACCCAAGGGATCATCTCACATAGTGGTGGTGGAGGCTGGCAGGCTGGCAAGTCCCAGGTCTGTGAGTAGGTCTGGAGGATCCTCTCAATTCTCGGGGTTTGATGAACCTTGATCAGCAGACCAGATGATGGCTGCTGTCCCAATTCCAGGGGTGAGATGACAATGAGCCAAAACACAGAACCAGAGCAAGAAAAGGGTGAACCTTCTCAGGAGATTCATAGGCATACTGTCAAGGAAGCCAAAGGTGGTGATTTGAGTTATACCTTCCAGCAAGGTAGGACTCAAGATATATCCCACCTGTGTTGCTCCAACAGAAATAATCCAAGTAGATGACTTTAACAATCAACAGCTACTCAGTTGCTCACGGCAAATCCCACCACAGAGCCAACTGCCAGTCATTATAGGGAATGACTACTACCTGCAGCCCAGCCAATTGATACCCCACCTTAACTACCACACTACCCCAAACAGGCATGGATAATAGGATTTAAAATACATCACAGAATGGAGGACAATGGCTAGAAGGGCCACATCAAGCAATTCACCGCAATGAACCAAATCAAATTTCTAGACATGAAAACTATGAAAGATGAAAAAATATACTAGATGTGATTAACAGCAGATAAGGCATTTTAGAAGATTAGAAATTGTTATTTCCCAACTTTCAATTTTTAGAAATGGCCTTTGCCAGAAACTTTCTTGAATAGTTCACATCCTTCTACTTCAGTGTGGTCCACCAATCTGTTGAGGGAACTCTATGTGCCAAGCCCTGAACTGGGAGTTCTAGTGGCATAGTGCCTAAGGCATCTGACTGCTAACCAGAAAGCTGGTGGTTCAACCCCACCAATCACTCTTCGGAAGGAAGGTTGGACAATCTACCTCCGTAGTGATATCACCTTGGTAACTCAAGGAGGGGTCGTTATGAGTCGGATCCAACTTGATGGCAGTGGGTTTTTTGGGGTTAAGCTCTGAGCTGGTCTCAGTGCTGTAGGGGAAAGACCAAATGTAATGCATGCAGTGACAAAGATTTGCTTACATGGAGCATGGAGTTTTGGAGGCGAAGAACAGAGGCACCTTACTTAATGCAAGAGGGGGACAAAATGGAAGTGAGATAACAACTTTGGAAAATAAAGCAACCTCAAACAAAATAAGCTACCAGAAATTTATTTAAGCTTCTATTGATAAATAGAAGTTCAATATACTTCTCTTTTCCACAATAATTTAGTAAGTAATAGGAAAAATGACCCCAGCAAGGCACAATATATTGAATCCCAGAAAGAAAAGAAAGAGAAGCATGATTCATTCAGTACTCATTTACTCAACTTTTATATACATCTACTACATTACATATGCAATCAAGATGTATTGATTATTACTGGTGATTGGAATGAGAAAGAAACAAAGAAGAATCCCTAGTAGTTGGAATATATGGCCTTCGTGATAGACATGACACCGGAGATCACATGACAGTATTTTGCAAGACCAACTACTCACTTATTCACTGCAAATACCTTTTTTCAATAACATAAACAGTGGTTATGCACATGGACCTTGCTAGATGGAATACACAAGAATCAGATCAACTACATTTGTGGAAATAGGAGATGGAGAAGCTCAGTATCTTCAGCCAATACAAGGCCAGGAGCTGACTGTAGAACAGACCATTGTAGTAGTTAAGTTTGTGTGTCAACTGGGCTGGGCCTGATTGAATGGCTGGACAGCTCGATGTAGTATTCCCCATAATGAGACTGGTAATCAACTATTGTGAGCAGCTTAGTAGCTGCCTCAGGGATGTGGTCTGCTCCCTGTATATAAGGAGAAGCCTTGGGGAATGGTTTCTAGCTTATGGCATGCTTGAACCCTGCATGTACCTGTTTCGTTGTTCAGCAGCCTGCCATGCTCTGCCAACCTTGGGACTTTCAATAGACTTGGATTAATGCCTGCAGTGTGGTTTGGTAACATCAGGACTGTGCCTTTTCACTTGTCAACCTTGGGCTTGTCAGTCTCAACAGCTAGCAGCTGAGTGAAGAAAAGCCTCCAGCTCCAGTGGGCTGGGAGCAGGAGACAGAGCTGAAGCCCAAGGTTGAGGGGTTTTCACCCAGCCCCTAGAGCCTGGCACTCAGAACTCGGACTTAAAGGCTCCAAACTATAAGAAAATAAACTGTTTGTTCAAGCCATCCCATTTGTTGTATATTCTTGTCAGAACAGCATTAGGTAACCAAAACAAAATATGGTACCGAGAGAATGGAGTGCTGCTCTGACAGATACCTAAAATGTAGAAGCAGGAGTGGAGTGTGTCTTTGACCCAACACCTCAGCAGAAAGACCATGGCATGCGGCATGAGAGCCAGTAGCAGCAGAGCCAAGAGACTGGCATGAGAGATGGCAGGAGCAGAGTCAAAAGACAGGCATAAGAGACAGCAGAGCAGAACCGAGAGAACCAGCAAGAGACAGTGACAGCCTTACCAGCCCATGGAGGAGAAAGCTGGATACCACTGCACAGGCGGCTTCCTGGTGGAGTGGGTTGCCTTCAGGCATTAACTGGTAGAAGAGACCGGCATGAAATGGAGTAGCAGGTTGGCTGGCCCACAGAGCAAGAAAGCTGAGTGCTTTTAGGGCAGGAAGATTTCCTGCAGAGTGGGTTGCCTTGGGCATTAATTGGTGAAGTGGAAAGACCAAGGAAACGGGAAACAGAGTTGCCTCAGCTTCAAAGGTAGGACATGGCCTCTGGGGGTGGAACCACCATAACCCCTAGGTTTCAAAGAGTTAGAATTTCATCAACTTGTCCCTGGAGTGTGGGGCTTCTCATTCATGCGAGCCAGTGGGATGGAGCCATAGCCCACTGCCCAAGAGAGAAGGGGCAGGGCTACCATGTCCAAGAGGGAGAGGAACAGGGCCCACCAGGCCAAGGGGGTAAGGTCCTCACTCAGGGATTAGGGGATTAGAGCCACCCAGTGAAGGAGATCTGTACAGATGCCACCCACTGAAGATCTGTATGGGTGCCAAGTTGAGTCACCGGGCAGCTGGATGTAGTATTCCCCATGATGAGACTAGTAATCAACGCCATGGTGGAATCTACTGTGAGCAGCTGAGTAGCTGCCTTAGGGATATAGTCTGCTTCCTGTATATAAGGAGAAGCCTTGGGGAAGGGTTCCAAGCTTATGGCACACTTGAACCCTGCATGTACCCATGTCGTTCAGCAGCCTGCCATGCTCTGCTGACCTTGGGACTTTCATTCAATGGACTTGGATTAATGGCCTGCCATGTGGTTTGGTAACATCAGGACTGTGCCTTTACACTTGTAAACCTTGGGATTGTCAGTCTCAGCAGCCAGCAGCTGTCTGAGTGAAGAAAAACCTCTAGCTCCAATGGGCTGGGAGCAGGAGGCAGAGCTGAAACCCAAGGATGAGGGGTTTTCACCCAGCCCCTAGAGCCTGGCACTTTGAACTTGGACTTAAAGCCTCCAAACTGCAAGAGAATAAACTCTTATTTGTTCAAGCCATCCCATTTGTGGTATATTCCTAGGTAACCAAAACAACTATCAACTGCTCATATGCAAGTTCAAGTTGAAGTTGAAGACAATTAAAACAAGTCCATGAGAGCCAAAATATGACCTTGATTATATCCCAATGAAATTCAGAGACCATCTGAAGAACAGATTTGATGCACTGAACACCAATGATGAAAACCCAGATGAGTTACAGGATGACATCAAGAACACCATCCATGAAGAAGGCAAAACATCATTAAAAAGACAGGACAGGAAGAAAAGACCAAAATGGATGTCAGAAGAGACTCTGAAACTTGCTCTTGAACAGACAGCAGCTAAAACAAATGGGAGAAATGATAAGATAAAAGAGTTGCACACACTGCATAACATGGATGAACTTGGAGGACATTATGCTGAGTGAAATACGCTAATCACAGAGGGACAAACACTGTATTAGTTCATTATTGTAAAAGGTCAAGGAAAGGTTTATATATGGAAGGGAATGTTCTTTGTTGGTGACCACTGGTGGAAGGGGAGGACAGCGGAGGGAACACTGCAAAAATTTTTAAAAAATAATAATAAATTTTAAATAAAAAATTAAAAACAAGAAATACTATGGGGCAGTTCTACTCTGTCCTATAGGGTTGCTATGAGTCAGAACTGAATTGATAGGGAAAAAAAAAAAAAAGAGCTGCACAGAAGATTTCAAAGAGCAGCTCAAGAAGACAAAGTCAATTATTATAATGAAATGTGCAAACACCTGGAGTTAGAAAACAAAAAGGGAAGAACACAATCAGTATTTCTCAAGCTGAAATAATTGAAGAAAAAAATTCAAGCTTTAAGTTGAAATATTGAAGGATTCTGTGAGCAAAATAATGAATGATGCAGGAAGCATCAAAAGAAGATGGAAGGAAAACAGTCACTGTACGAAAAAGAACTGGTCAACCCAAGACCAGAACTAGATGGTGCCTGGCTATCAATGCCAGCCACTCAGAAAGAAATCAAAACTGGAGATCCTGGATAGAGTGGGAGGAAAAATGTGGAACAAAACGCAAAAACACAAAAATGACCAGAATTTCTGGTCAGATAGAGACTGGTGGAACCCCCGAGACTATGGCCCTGGGTTACCCTTCAGGCCTAGAAATGGACTCACTTCCATGGATTGGCTTAGCCCAACAGTAGAAAGACCTACAGGCAAAACACCTACCCCAGGGTGAGGCACCCACCCACTCTAAGGAGATGCACCTCTTTGATCAACCAGACATAAGACACCAGCAGGGCAACATTCACACAGAGGCAAAAGCAGGACAGACAGGAATGCACAGATAAGAAGAGCACAGGGAGGGGGTGGTCACAGGGAGGAGAGGGGAGGAAAGTGTTTTACAGTGGAGGTTGTAATCGGGGCATTGAAATCAAATGTGCATGAACTGTTAAATGTAAAACACATCTGTTTTGTAAATTTGTACCCAAAGCATAATTTAAAAAAAGAAGAAGAAAAAGAAAGAACTTGTAGATGTTCAAATATTTCAGGAGGTAGCATATGATCAAGAACCAATGGCAGAGTTCCGGCAAGGTGGCGGACTAGGCACAAGGACTGCACAGACTCTCTTCAACAAAGAAAAGGGAAACCAATTAACACAGACACAGAAGATAATCCTGGACCCCTGAGCCTTAAAGGGAAGGATATAAAAGTGGACTAAACCTCAACTAGCAGAAGAATTTGCGTGAAAATACCAAAAAAGGAGACACACGGAGCTGTGGTCTGGCAGCGGACTGAGCAACCCTGACGGCACAGACAACACGGCTTAGAGATTCCCGAGTGGTGGTAGGACCTAAGAATTAGCCCAAAAATCACCCTACTAGCCAGGGACTGCATGAAAGACTGTGCACGGTGGCTGGGGAACAAACGGAGAAGGTAAAGAGAAAGGTGGCCTGAGTTGTGGACTTTTGCCAGTCCGGAGGAAGCCGCCATTTTGTAGGTTTAAAAAGTGGCTTGACTATTCTGGATATTTAAAGAGACAGCTCTCGCAGATTCCTGTGGTGGTAGGACTTAAGAATTAACCTAAAAATCACCCTGCTAGCCAGGGACTGCACTGAGGACTGTTCACTGGGGCTGGGGAACAAACGGAGATGGTGAAGAGAAAGGTGGGCTGAGCTGTGGACTTTTGCCGGTCTGGAGGAAACTGCCATTTTGAAGGTTTAAAAAGC
>NW_006921590.1:30671974-30675166 GCF_000298275.1 Orycteropus afer afer
ATTATCTTCTGTGTCTGTATTAATTGGTTTCCCTTTTCTTTGTTGAAGAGGGTCTGTGCAATCCTTCTGCCTAGTCCGCCATCTTGCCCCGCCTCTGAAAATAATTTTAAAAACAATTACAGCAGTATATTAACAGGGAAATGCCAGAAATTCAAGCCGGATTCAGAAGAGGATGTGGAACAAGGGGTATCACTACTGATGTCAAATGGATCTTGGCTGAAAGCAAAGAATACCAGAAAGATGTTCACTTGTGTTTTATTTACTATGCAAAGGCATTCAACTGTGTGGATCACAACAAATTATAGATAACATTGTGAAGAATGGGAATTCCAACACTAATTGTGAGGAACCTGCATACAGACCATGAGGTGGTTGTTCAAACAGAACAAGGAGATACTGCATGGTTTAAAATCAGGAAGGGTATGTGTCAGGGTTGTTTCCTTTGACCATACTTATTCAATCTGTATGCTGGGCAAATAATCTCAAAACTGGAAAATAAGAAGAACACAACCTCAGGATTGGAGGAAGACCCATTAACAACCTGCAATATGCAGATGACAGAACTATGCTTGCTGAAAGTGAAGACAACTTGAAGCAGTGACTAATGAAGATTAAGGACTATAAATCAGCAGTATGGATTATACTTACCATAAAGAAAACAAAAAGCCTCACAATTGCATCAATAAGCAGCATCACAACAAATGAAGAAAAAATTGAAGCTGCCACAGATTTCATTTTACTTGTATCCACAATTAACACCTATGGAAGCAGCAGTCAAGAAATCAGACATCATTATACTGGGCAAATCTGCTGCAAAAGACTTCCTTGAACTGTTGAAGAACAAAGATGTCACTTTGAAGAGTAAGGTGCACCTAACCGAAGCCATAAAATTTTCAACCACCTCATGTGCATGTGCAAGCTGGACAATGAATAAGGAAGACCAAAGAAGATTTGACGCCCTTCAATTATGGTGTTGGCAAAGAATACTGAAAATACTTCTGGACTACCAGAACAAACAAGTATGTCCTGGGAAAAGTGAAGCCAGAATGTTCCTTTGAAGCAAGAATGGCCAGACTTCATCTCATCTACTCTGGTCATGTTTTCAGAAGAGACCACTCCTTGAAGAAGGATATCATGTTTGGTAAAGTAAAGGGTCAGCAAAAAAGTGGAAGATCCTCAACAAGACAGATTGACACAGTGGCTGCAACAATGGGCTCAAATACAGAGAGCAAGAATTGTGAGGATGGTGCATGATCAGGCAGTGTTTCATTCTATCATACATAGGGCATCACTATGAGTCAGAGTCAACTCAACAGCATGTAACAATGACACACAACTTTATTACAGGCATTGTTTTAAGTACTGAGGATACTAAAACGAAACAAATAAGGTCTCTATTTAATCAGAACTAACTTTCCCATATAGGCAGACAAACAAATAACCAAGAAGTTATCAGGTGCTATGAGAAAAATAAATAAACTAATGGACTAGAGTGGTACTGGGAGTCACACCTGGGAAGGGAAGGATCTCTGACAAAGCAACATTCGAGATCTAGAAGGCATGACCTCTCCAACCATGTGAAGATCTCAGAAAAGCATGCTCGGTGGAGCAACCATCTAAAGCAGACCCTAGGATGATGAGATAGAGTTTGGCACAAGAGAATGAAATAGTTGGCATGGTGGGGGAAAAGAGAAAATCCAGATAGCAGGCAAGTCTCTCTATACATATTTATTTAAAAATCAGGAAAAGGACTTCCAGTAAGATGGAGGAATAGGCAGACAAGCAACACAGACCCTCTTCAACCAAGAAAAGAAAACCAGTTGACAGAGATACAGAAGATAATCCTGGAACCCTGAGCTTTGAAAGGAACTATAGAGAAGTGGATTAGGCACAACTAGTGGAAAAACCTGAATGAAAACAGTGAGGACAGAGACGGTCGGATGTGTGGACTGTCAGCAACTCTGACAAGACCAACAGCCTGAATATTTCCAAGTGGTGTTGCGACCTGGGAACTGACCTAAAGATCAGTCCTGGTCACAAAGGGCTGCAGGGACAACTGCACTAGTGGCCTATGACTAGGAAGGGAAATAGCAAGGAGGGAGACAACCTGAGCTATGGACTTTCTGCTGTCCGGAGGGGTAAGCCATTTTGAATGTTTACAAGCAGTGGCCATTTCAGATATTTAAAGGGACCAAGGACGCAGCCATTTTGCATGTTTATAAGCAGTGGCCATTTTGGATACTTAAAGTGACCGAGGGCACAGCCATATTGAATGTTTATAAGCGGCAGCCATTTTGGATATTTATAAGCAGTGGACATTTTGCATATTTAAAGTGACCGAGGGCGCAGCCATTAGCCATTTCTAATCAATTTAGAAATGATTCTAAATCTACAAATAGAAATTCAGAAGATTAATACTAAATTGTCAGAAATAGATAACACATTGAAAGGGCAAAGGAGCAGAATTGATGCAATAGAAGACAGAATTAATGAGACTGAAGACAAATACCTGAATACTTCTTTGGAAAGGGTTCAATCAGAAAAATGATCAAAACAAAATGAAGAAAGCCTAAGGTTCATGTGGGATACCACTAATGTTTATAAGTAGCAACCATTTTGGATTTTAAAGTGATAGCATTCTCATTCGGATTCCAGGGACCTAAGAACAGGCTCTGTTTGCCAGGGTCAGCAAGGACATATGAGAGACTGACAAAGGAAAGGAGACAGGTGGTGACTGTATAAGTGCTGTCAACTAGTGAATAGAGGAGCACAGCACAGTACCCTGCCTGTATAGATAACATAAAAACAAACAAAGAAAACGAAAATTGTGGGCACGTCACTCCAACATACAATCACCAATTAAATATAAACACAAAAACATCACAATGCCTCAGAGACAACAGAGCATCACAGTCCACAAAAAGAAACAAGATAAAGCAGGAGAAACAAGGGACCAGGATACAGACCCAAAACACATCCCTGAGGAAGATGCAGCATTGGAACCCCCTGATAAGGAATTCAAAAGAATTATATTTAGGTATCTTCAGAGGATTGAGAGACAGACCAAGGAAAACACAGACAAAACCCTAGAAGAATTCTGGAAGGAAATACAAAAACAAAATGACAAAATAAATGAAAAATTAGAAATGATTCTAAATCTACAGATAGAAATCCAGAAGATTAATACTAAAT
>NW_006921590.1:30675586-30690943 GCF_000298275.1 Orycteropus afer afer
CTCAAATATGATGGTGAAATTAGGACATTTCCAAATAAGCAGAAATTAAGGGAATTTGTTAAAACCAGACCAACCTTATAAGAGATGCTAAAGGGAGCCCTTTGGACAGAGAAGCAACAACAACCAACAACAACTGACCATTAACACACATGATGACATAACCCAGAAACCAACCCAGCTACGGAAGTATCCAAAGTAAATAAGCCTACAAGATTGTAAACAGGGAACGAGAGACACCAACCAACAAATGAGGACAACTATAAACCAAAAAGAGGGAAAAATATCTGTGTTGTTACAGAACTTCTAGATGGTAGGGAAGTCAAGGCAATTACAAGATAGATCAGACTGTTCTATACTTGGGAAGAAAACTATAAATCACAGGGTAACCTCAAAGATAAATGATAAACCTTCACATCAAAATAAAAAAGAGGACCAGCATTAAATATTCAGCAAATAAAACAATAGCATGAAGGAAGTGATAACATGATTCATAAAGAAAATGAGCTCAGCATAGAAAATTATATGGAACAAAGAAAGTGACATGATGAAAAAGCACATGACAAAAATGACAGCAACAAATTCATATTTGCTGATAATTACATATCTGGCAAGGGACTTACCTCTAAGATTGATGGATAACTCCAATGCCTCAACACCAAAGGAATTAACAATCCAATTGGAAAATGGGCAGAAGACATGAATAGACACGTCACCAATAAAGATATTCAGGTGATCAGCTAATACATGAAAAGATGCTCACAATCACTGGCCATCAGAGAAATGTAAATCAAAACAACGAGATATACCGTCTCACCCCAGCACTGATGGCAAGGTTCAATGAGACAGAAAACAACAAATGCTGGTGGGAATGTGGAGAGATTGAGACTCTCATACACTGCTGGTGGGACTGTAAAGTGACCCAACCACTGTGGAAAGCAATATGGTGATTCCTTAGAAAGTTGGAATTGGAGATACCATTTGATCCAGCAATCCCATTATTAGTTATATATCCTAGAGAGGTGAGAGTCAGGATAGGAACAGATACATGCATGCTCATGTTCACCACAGCACTATTTACAATAGCAAAGAGATGGAAACAACCTACATACCCATCAGTGGAAGAGTGGATGGCCAAACTACGGTACATATACATAATGGAATGTTACACAGCACTAAAGAATAATGTAGTGTCTGCAAAACACAGCATAATATGGATGAACTTGGAGGACATTATGCTGAGTTAAATAAGTCAATCACAGAAGGACAAATATAGTATTAGTTCGTTGTTGTGGAGGGTCAAGGAAAGGTTTATATGTGAAGGGAAACTTGGTTTCCCTTAGTTGGTTGCCAGGGGTGGAAGGGGAGGGGAAGGAACATTGCCAAAAAAAAAAAAAAAAAATGCATCGACCCATGTCACTTTAGTTTTGTGTATTTCACTGTACATAAATTATATTTCAATAAAATGCATTAAAAAAAAAAATCAGGAAAATATGAACAGCCCAGATACTTGATGGGAGCTCTGGTAGCATAGTGCTTAAGGCACTTGACTGCTAACCAGAAGGCTAGCAGTTCAAACCCACCAGCCACTCCTCGGAAGAAGGTTGGACAATCTACTCCCTCAGTGATACCACCTAGGAAACCCAAGGAAGGGTCGCTATGAGTAAGGTCCAAATCAACGGCACACAACAACAAGATACTTGATATCTATGACTTAATGTTAATTTCTTAGGTTTGATAATGGTTATTGTAAATTTTTAAAGAGTCCTTATGTTTTAGATACTGAAGAGGAGCATTTTAAAATTTAAGGTTCTGACATGACTAAAATGTCTGACTAAGGTCTAAGCCAAATCTTTTCTCATCCTAAGTAACCCATTTTGTGACTACCTTGTTATACAGTGTTGCCTGGCACCTATGTAAAAAATTTCCACTGTACCCTTAACTTACAAACAGCTTCTACCAAAAAATACATTTTTCCCATCTTGCTGTTGTTGTTGTTATGTGCCATCGAGTCGGACCCACCTAATAGCGACCCCTCCTTGAGTTTCCGAGGCTGTATCACTGGAAGTAGATTGCCTAACCTTTCTTCCATTTTTCCCACCTTAGTATTATTATTTCAAATTTGTGGTTAGAAGTAGCTGATGTTATGAGAAGATTATCCAGCATGAACAGGTAGGAATGAGAGTGTTTAAACAAAGACTTTAGTGGTTAAGCTATACCTTTAGATCCTCTTAACTGTCTGTTTGTTTCACACTTGGAAATACTTGTATTTTTAAATATTTCAGAAAATTCAGTCACCAGAAACCTGTTTTACAAAAGAAGTCAACTCCTGCAAAATGTGGTCAACCAAAATCCTGCCACCTACAGCTTTCTAACTGTTATACATCAACATACCCCAAATGTATCCCCCACTGCAGTTCTTGTCTTTATCAACCTCTGTAACTCTAAAGTTTCTCAGATCACTTTGTCAAAAGATTTCTGACCCTATGTTTCACAAAACACCTTTAATAAAACTCTTTTTTATTTTAAAGAGACTCATAAATTTTCCTCTACAACAATTTTGGTGTCAGAAGTGGGACCCAAAGGATAGCTCTCTCTGGCTGCATCCTTTTCTCTGCTTTGGTCTCTGTAAGAAGTAATTCTGTTCTTGAATCTCAGGTTAATCACAGTGGATCATAAGCCAGCATAATCAACTGTTAAAGATACCTGTATGAGGAAAATCCAGTCAGTGTTACAGCACTAGGCTGCCCACTAAATGCAGGCAAACTCTCCTGTATCCTCAGGCACACTACTTAAAAAAAAAAAACACAAACAAACTTCCAAACCCCTGTAGGAAATGTTGTGACCTTGAGAAAACCAAGTGCCCCCATTTGATTATTTATGAGCTTTGAGCTCCCTCTACAGGGAGGTCATTACAGGAAACTATTTAAGGTTTTCTGCTTAGAGATTTGGGTTAAAGTTTTTCACTTGCATGTTTAGGTTAAGGTTTTCCACTTCCAAGTTTGGGTTAAAACTTGAGATTTTTGAGACTGCAGAATCTCAATTCCTTTTGGACTTAGTCTTGAGACAAGAACCTGGATTAATATTCCAATCTGGTTTGTGTGCACATTTGGTCTAACAGGGAAAGGGGTAACAACAAATGCTAAAGTAGAGAATATCATTCAGGAACTCCTGCACATTTGGTTTTGTTTTCTTTTAAATAACTTTTTTTTTTTTTAAATGGTGTTCTGGTTACCTAGTACCACTCTGACAAGAAATATACCATGAATGGGATGGCGTTAACAAACAGGAGTTCATTCTCTTACAGTTCAGGAGGCTTTAAGTCCAAGTTCAAAGTGCCAGGCTCTAGGGGCTGTATAAAAAAGCCCTTCAATCTTGGGCTTCAGCTCTGCCTCTTGCTCCTGGCCCACTGCAGCTAGAGGCTTTTCTTCACCAGGCAGCTACTGGCTGCTGAAACTAACAAGCCCAAGGTCAACAAACAAAATGGCACAATCCTCATGTTACCAAACCACATAGCAGGCCATTAATTCAAGTCCATTGTAAGTCCTAAGGTCGGCAGAGCATGGCAGACTGCGGAACAATGACACAGCTACATGCAGGGTCCAAGCGTGCCATAGGCAGGAGGCTATCCCCAAGGCTTCTCCTTATATACAGGAAGCAGACCATATACCAAAGGCAGCTACTCAGCTGCTTGTGGTAGATCCCACCATGAAGATGACTGCAAGTCTCATCATGAGGAATAACTACCACCAGCTGCCCAGTCAAATTGACACACTGAACAACCACAATTCCACCCCTTGTCAACTTGGCATCTGTACAGATCTCCTCCACTTGGTGGCTCCAAGTTCCCTAGTTCCTCTAAGTGGTGACCTCACCCTCTTGGCCCGGAGGCCCCATTCCCCTCTCCTTCTTGGGCATGGCAGCCCCGCCCCCTCACTCCTGGGCAGCAGCTATGGCTCCATCCTACTGGCTTACACAAACCAGCAGCCCCACACTTCAGAACCAAGGTGGTGGACGTTTGACTCTTTGAAAACTAGGGGGCTGTGGTGGTTCTACCCCCAAAGGCCACGGTCCTACCCTTGACGCTGAGGCAGCTCTGCTTCTGTTTCCTTGGTCTCTCTCCATCTGCCAATTAATGCTGACGGCAACCCACTCCGCTGGAAAACCCTGCCCAAAAAGCACTTGGCTTTCTTGCTCCATGGGCCAGCCAACTTGCTACTCCATTTCATGCTGGTCTCTTTTACCAATTAATGCCCCAAGGCAACACACTCCACCAGGAAGCCGCCTACCCAATGGTACCTGGCTTTCTCCTCCGTTGGCTGGTAAGCCTGTTGCTGTTTAATGCCCGTCTCTGGGCTCTGCTATTGCTGTCTCTCATGCTGGTCTTTTGGCTCTGCTCCTGCTGTCCCTCATGCTATATGCCGGGGTCTCTCTGGTAGGGTCTCAGGTCAAGGACGCACTCCACTCCTGTTTCCTCATTTTATCTGTCAGAGCAGCACCCCACTCTCTCAGTACCATATTCTGTTCTGGTTACCAAGTACCGCTCTGACAAGAAATATACCACAAATAGGATGGCCTTAACAAACAGGAGTTTATTCTCTTACAGTTCAGGAGGCTTTAAGTCTAAGTTCAAAGTGCCAGGCTCCAGGGGCTGCGTGAAAGCCCCTTGACCTTGGGCTTTAGCTCTGCCTCTTGCTCCCAGCCCACTGAAGCTAGAGGCTTTTCTTCCCTCAGATAGCTACTAGCTGCTAAGGCTAAAAGCCCAAGGTCCCAATGTTATCAAACCACATGGCAGGCCATTAATTCAAGTCCATTGTAAGTCCCAAGGTCGGCAGAGCATGGCAGGCTGCTGAACAATGACATGGCTACGTGCAGGGTCCAAGCGTGCCACAGGCTGGAGACTATCCCCAAGGCTTCTCCCTATGCTTCTTATAAGAAGCAGACCACATCCCAAAGGCAGCTACTCAGCTGCTTGTCACAGATGTCACCATGGAGGTGACTGCCACTTTCATCATGAGGAATAACTACCACCAGCTGCCCAGCCATTCAACCAGGCCCAGCCAAGTTGACACACAAACTGAACTACCACAAATGGTAAAATTTAATTAAAAGTAGCCTAGAAAATAAGTGGCCTCTTTATAGGACTTTCGATCTTTACAAATTATCTTTTTTTTTTTTGCAGTAAATTGGAGCAAATAGGTTCTAAAATTATGCAAACCCAATGGAATTCCTATTTCAATTGATATTTTGAAGCTTCCAAAAGAATTCAAGAAAGTAAGGCTCCTAGTTTGGGAGATACTGCTTCAAAACCAACTACACAAAATAAGGCACTTAAAAAAAATTCTCTTTCCTTTTTAATATGTGGATGCCACCTACTCTATCCTCTGCTTCTCCTGACACATCTAAAGTTCTCCCTCTTTCTCAGCAACTCAAGCTCTCTACCCATCTCTTCCTCCATATCATACCACTTTATCTGAACTCCCTTTCCTCCTGGACAGAGAAGGTACTATCTGTAAACCTAATACCTGACATAAGTTCCAAAACTAATAAATCTCCTCAACATGTACTTGAAATTCCTTTTAAACCACTGGATGAAGAAAATAAACCTCCTCAGGTAATCTTTTTCCCTTGGTCCAAGGAAGAACTTCAGACAATTACTAAAAAAATTCCTCAACCATGTGAAGACCCACAAAAATTCACTGAAAAATTTAGAATTTTAATTAACACTTATGAACCAGGACTCCCCAACTTATATCAACTCATAACTAACTGGTAGTAGGATCACAGGAGGTCAATTTATGGGTGGAAAAAACTGGTTGGAGAAACCCTGAAAAGTCTTTAAGCACGAAGGCTGCTGTCTCCAGAGTTGAACTTTATGAGCCCTGAGAAAAAGCAAAGGCCCTTTAAAATGCCATTGAAAAGGCCTTTCCTCATAAAATAGAATCATCTAAAGTTTCAAACTGTAAACAAAATTAGGATGAAATGGTTTATAATTTTGGGGACTGATTAGTTAGAATTTTACCAGAATATTCTTGATTAAACTTAGAAGATGACAGGGCAAATATCACTTTTAATTCTATGTTTTCAAATGGCTTACATCCTGAATTGTCTGAATAGTTAAAAGGACAAGACTCAATTAGGAAATTGTTCTTATTTCAGAAATAACTGAATTGGTATTTAAGTTAGGATAAATTAATAGCTTTGCACCTACAATAGTTGCAACGCACTGAACAAAAGGGGGGCTCTAATCAATGAACATTTAAATCCCCTAATAACAGTGATCTAAGGAAAATATGCTTCACTGCAAGAAACCAGTTCATTAGAAAAGTGAATGTTTTAAATGTAAAAACAAACAAAAAATATCCAAGTTTGGCCTCCCAAACCAAAGTCTGCATGAAGGAGAACCAGGGAACATATGGAGGCTTTTCCTGTGGCAACTCTGGGTTTTCAGGGTGAAATTATTTTAACTGTTAACAGAGAACCCTGTAAATTTTTTATTGACACCAGAACTACGCTATCTGCAATTAACCCCAAATCTTTACAAAAGCTTCTACCCATGAGTACACAAAATACAACGACTGTTGGAGTAACCAATGAACCTCAAACCTTACACCAATTACAACCTACACCAATATCACTAGAACTTACTGATTTTCTTCTAAGTCCTAGTACTCCTGTTAATCTATTAGGAAGAGATCTTTTCTCTGAATGAAACTGCCATTTACAGTTTAATGATAAAGGTGAAGTCTTATTATGCTTATCTGAAAACAATGAACAAATTCAGAAAGTAATGAAGAAATTATTTGTCACTTGTAAGCATTATACTTGTAACTAGTGACAGTTCACTTAAATCTCCACTAGGAGACTTTTCCTCAGTCTAATACTTTATGGGCTACCACATCCACTGATGTAGGTAGAGTTTTATCCACTACATCAATTAAAATTCAGATTAATTCAAACCCTTACCAAAAATCCAACAATATCTATAAAAACAAGAAGCTAGTGAGGGCCTCTATCCATAATACAAGAACTTTTATCCAAAGGCCTTACTGTTCCCTATATTAAACCTTGTAATACCCCAGTTCTTCTTGTTAAAAAACCCATTAACTGAAGTTGGTGATTTGTTCAGGACCTCTGTGCAAATTAATCAAATAGTCATTACCAGATTTCCTGTGGCTCTAAACCCTCATTTATTATTTTCAAAAGTTCCACCTAAAACCACACATTTCACTGAAGCAGACCTTTGTGGGCCTTTTCCAGCATTGTCATGCATCCTAATGTTGTTATTGTTATTTGCCATCGAGTCGCCCGGACTCATAGCGACCCTTCCTTGGGTTTCCGAGGCAGTATCACTACGGAAGTAGGATTGCCCAATCTTCCTTCCGAGGAGTGGCTGGTGGGTTTGAACCGCCAGCCTTCTGGTTAGCAGTCAAGTGCTTTAGCCACTATGCTACCAGAGCTCCATGCAATAGCACCTATTTGTCTTTACTTGGGAAGACTAACAATTTACCTAGACTCCTTAAAAATATTTCAAAGATATATTAAAATATATACCAACAATGATCTGAATTTATTTATTGATGGTTCTTATTTAGTCTTACCCCTCTAGTCCATATCACACAGGATATGCAGTCACCACTTCTACAGAAGTGTCATCCTCTCTGAAAAGCCACCTCACTTCAGCAGGCTGAACTAGCAGTCTTAACCAAAACCTGAACAATTTCACTAGGGAAATTTATTAATGTTTTCAAAGAGTCTCACTACGCATTTTGAGTAGCCCATAATTTTGGAATGCTTTTAAAACAGAGAGCATGTTTAACCTCACCAAAATCCACTATCAAAAATAGAACCCAAATAACAGAGCTACTAGATACATTATTACTCCCTCTGAAATTACAGTAATAAAAGTTTCAGCACATCAACCAAAAGGAATTCCTCAAATTGAAGAAATCTGAGGAAATAATTTAGCTGATGCAGCTGCTACATAGGCTGTCTCTCAAACCTTTGGAAACCTCTTAAAACTCAATACTTTCAATCTTTTCATTGACAACTTCAAGCTCCACATTGTTTCAAAAACACTTTTTTATAATCAACAAACAGCACCTTTAGAAGAAGTAACTAAATGGAAACTGAACACTACTCTGGATTGGACTTAATAATAAAGCTGTTTTTCCAAAGTACTTACATTACCCCTTAATTAGAACCAACGTAGTGCCTAAAGACACTTGACTGCTAACCAGAAGTCTGGCGGTTCAAACCCACCAGCCACTCCTCGGAAGGAAGATGGGGCAATCTACTTCCGTAGTGATACTGCCTCAGAAACCCAAGAAGGGGTCGCTATGAGTCGGGTCTGACTCAACGGCACATAACAACAACAACAACAATGAACACTAACCTTTTAAGGAATAGGAAATATTTTTTAAAATTCCTGGTAGGAACTACCTCAAGATACTATAGAACATTTAGTAAACTTTTGTAAAATGGTAAATAACTTAGAACAAAAACATCCTAAGAGGTGTATTTTCCAAATTCTTATTTCTTCAAAAGGCCAAACAAAAAATACAAAAACTATTCTTATCTCTCTACAAAAGTAATTGACCCAGTTCAAGACTGCTCAAGCAACATCAATGTTTAGTCCCTTGAGTCAAATTAGGAAGTTGGAAAAGAGTAGGATAGTATCAAAACTTAAATAATAATTTATGGATTGGGCCCAATGGTAAGGTCATTTTACCTAAAGGAGCAGGGAGGGGGCATCTTCTGACCTCCTCTAATTCCACAAGAGGAAGACAGAATCACCATCAGCAGCTCAAGGCCTGTTCTTATGAGGCCAGACATACCACCACCCTCTAACCTTCTTACTAACCTTGACACCAACTGTCCCTCTCACAGCACCTACCACCTCTCTGCTGAGTTCAATAATTTGCTGCAGTGGCCACACAGACCTCACAGATTACGGCATACAGGGGGGTTTATTAGGAAAGCAACAGGCTACAATTCAAGTTCAGGAACCCACTCAATCTCTCTCAGCCAGCCATATCTCTCAGCTATGCTATCTCTCAGCCGCACATCTCTCTCTCTCTCAGCCACGCATCTCTCAGTCGCATGCCTCTCTCAGCCAGCAGTGAGAGAAATTCCTTTCTGCCTCTAGGAGGGCTCATTTTAAGCCTGGCAAAGTGGTAAACTAACCAATTCCAATATCAGAATTCTACACATCTGAGAGAGAACAAACTTCCCAGAAGATCACTTTGTGCTGCCCTGGGTGGGTAACTTTAACAATCAGCCACTCAGCTGCTCACGGCAAACTGGAAGTTACAAAGACTATGGCTAGAAAAGCCATACCATGTAATTTACTACACTGCAACTATAATGCAAAACCTCCATTCACCTTTTCACTTAGGAGAAGATGAAATGCTAAATAAACACTTCAGAAAAATATTGGTGGAATGATGAGTTCAAAGAATCTATACAAATCTTTTCCCAATGTGCCTTGTGTGTTCATGCTCAAGAACTCATAAGACAAAACTTTAAAAAAGATAATCCTGAATTATATAAATAGCCTCTCTGCTCATCTTTGCTCTTATGAGAACCGATGAAAGTGATATCCTTATTTATTTATAATCACAGTTTATGCAAATTGACTCCAGAAGAGCTTGAGAAAGATCAACAATTAGTTTTAATCAACTAAAAAGGAAAATGGGAGAAAGAGAGTTGTCATCAAGACCTGATACAAATGTATGAGTTGGCTCTAATGGAAAAATTAATGCTACCTAAGCATTTCCATGAGAGCTCTGGTAGCCTAGTGCCTAAGGCATTTGACTGCTAACCAGAAGGCTGGCAGTTCAAAGCCACCAGCCACTCCTCGGAAGGAAGACTGGGCAATCTACTTCCGTAGTGATATCGCCTCAGAAACCCAAGGAGGGGTCACTGTGACTAAGATCCAACTCGATGGCAGTGAGTTGAGTGAGAAGCATTTCCATGTTCCTATGATGCAAAGCTTACATGAAGGATCTCATCTAAGCAGAAATAAAATGGTTGAAATGTTAAAGAAATATTGGTGAGGAAAAATTTTTGAGGCTGAAGAGTATATAACCTCTCAATACTCTGTATGCTCCCATCACAACTCAGTAAAACCTTAAAGCTCCTACTGGACACTACTCTTTGCCTTCTGGCTTCATGCTAGAAAAGCAAGTTGATTTCACACAATTACCACCCTCAGGTGGGTAAAAATATGTACTGTTAATGAATTGTATCTTCTGACTTTGGGTAGAAGCATTTTCTTTTAAACAAGCTACTGCTGCTACTTTTGTTCCTAAGAAATTATTTTAAAATAGGAAATTGGCTTGGGGCAGCCCAACTAGTCTTTGCAGTGATCAGAGCACTCATTTTACTTGACAAGTTATTAAAGAAATTTGCTGTATCTTTCCTATCTTTCAGCAGCTACATTGCCCTTATTACCCGTAATCCTTAGGTCTTATTGAGAGAACAAACAGAATGATAGTCAACTAGCCAAACTAAGTGAATCTGTAAAATTGCCTTAGACTAAAATTCTTCCTTTAATCCTTCTGAAACTAAGATCTACACAATTTCATTCTCATAAGCTTTCTCCTTATGAAATTGTTACAGGGAGACCAATGTCTATCCCTCACTTTATCCATGCTGAGCCACATGTTGCCTACCTTGATTTGTTACAATATTGCCAATCTCTAAATGAATATTCTCCAAAATACCATATTAAAGAAGTCTTTAATAACCTATACCTACCCGTGCATAATTCTCCTAACAGTGAACATGGAGATCAAGTATATTGGAAAAGACATTTACAAAAAGATTAGTTAGGGTCCGAAAGGAAAGGGCCTCATTTAGTACTTCTTAGTAATATTTATGCTGCTATACTTAAGAGGCATTAAACTTTTGTCTCAATTTAAAAAAGGCAAACTTATAATGACTTGCCAGCCAACTGAAGGACTCAAACTAAGATTCAAGTGCCACACACTGACCAAGATCAACCTGCTATAGAAGAAAACAACTAAACCCAAGCACAAGAAGTAGTAGTCTGTTTACTGTCTTAAGATTCCCAGACCAGTCTTGTATACTCCCCTTATGAAAATCACTGGCATTTTTAAGCAAATTGTCTCATATTTGTTATCTGTCACAAATACTTTATATCACATCATTTATGCTATATGGGAATTGCAAAGCTAATTACTTTTTGTTTGACACGTATCACCTTTTAAACAACTTTATTCCTATGATTGTAATTAGTAATGATTCCTTCTGCTTCTGAAATTATTATATTTGATCAATTAGGATTGGTAAGAATCATTATTGATATCTTTACTATTTGCTTTGTACTTATAATCATTCTTGCCTTTATTTAAAAACAAACTCACTGCCACTGAGTCGGATCCAACTCACAGCGACTCCTCCTTGGGTTTCTGAGGCAGTATCACTACGGAAGTAGATTGCCCAATCTTCCTTCCGAGGAGTGGCTGGTAGGTTTGAACCGCCAGCCTTCTGGTTAAGAGTCAAATGCCTTAGGCGCTATGCCACCAGAGCTCCTCTTGCTTCTATTAGTTTATGACATTATTACATTATCACCCTTTATCTTTACTATCTCTTATTTTCAGCCCTTTATTTTGGTGCTTTTTCCATTTTAACAACTGCCTAAGTACTTAACTCTATATGAGCAATTAACAGTTTATAATTTGCAAATACATAGTTTTTGGTTTTCTATTTTTAATGACTTTATTACATAATTTTGGTATTATTCCTTCTTCTGAAAATTTATTTCTCCACACAAACCTAAATCCTTTGTTTTTAATCATAGTTATTTAAGTAATTGCTCTTTAGGTAGGCACTTATTATATTTAAAATAGCTTTTAATTGTAAAATTTTCTTTTATATAAATAAAACAAGATTTCATCTTATTATGATATTACACTATTCCTTTTAACTACAGTGCTTATAACTTTTAAGATAGTTACCTAAAATAAGATTTGCCTATGTTTATCTAGCAACATAAGTAAACATGAAGACCAATATTGCTGTTATTTGGACAGTTTCTACTATCATACCTTTAAACACATGGAAAGACAATGCTTTGGTCAGAATTCCTCAACAAATAGCCAAATCAAACAATTTAACTAACTGCTGGATCTATCACCCTTCTCCTCCCTCTGTACATTACACTTCAGATCCATTTGCTTTTACTATATCTAATTATAGCCTTGTACGCAAAGCCATCATCAACGTCAATTTAGCTTTTAAATAAGCTGTACGTGTTAAACTATGGTATTTGCTTAAATTAAAACCTTCGCTCCAAGTGCCTGTTCAACTTAACCACAGTTAATTTAACTCAAGTAGACTGCTCTAGCATGAACTCTTTCCCTTTTCCCAGGGTTGCCAAAATGTTTGAAAACTGGCATAAAGAATGGGATAGACACCCCATCCCAACTATAAAACCTCCTAGGTACTATAAAGATGTGTCAAATACTTCCCCAAAATTACCTGACTGCAAAAATAATTACACAGCATGATCCTTTTGTTTATAAATAAATAAATATATAAAAAGGAACCCCCATAAGATTCGGATGACTGTCAATTTGCATTAATTCTCTAACAGAAAACTGGCTTGAACAAATTAATCAAACCATTCCCTCTCCAAACATCCATACTGAAAATAATGTAATTTGTGCCCCATAAGGACATATATTTTTATGTGGAGAATCAGATTACCCTAGTAAATCAAACCACAACCCAAATAATGAACTGTACATTTAGGCATTACTATGTTTAAATAGTATATGGTAGGTCCATGCACTCTAGGATAATTAGGAGTACTTTTAAATATCCATACCAATGATGAAAGTCAACATTAGTTTAGTAGTCTAAAAATGTTAAGCCAAAGTAAATGAACTACTTAAGACAACTGATGACCTATAACCTAGTTTGGGCTAAAAAACACACCTGGTTTAGGGTACAGGTTCCTCCAAAATCTATTTTGGTTTCATGGGATTGCCAGCTTAGAAAGAGCCGTTCATAACACATCTATGGAAATAGAGCAGATTACAAATAACCTACCCAATTTCATAGAAGAGCAAGGAAAATGTTAAATTCCCTTGTCCATGTTGTATTGGATAATGCAATAGCTCTAGATTTTCTTTTAATACAACAATATCGTGTCTGTGCAACAACCAACACCTTAAGCTGTACCTAGAGTAACACTACTAGTCAAGTAGGACAAAACACTGAAAGCACTGACAAGGTATTTGGTTACACAACAATGACCTTAAGATAAATCTCCTCTTTTTGACATCTTTAACTGGGTCCCAAAAAATACTAGCTCCTGGCTACATGCGATAACCAAACTAGACAAGTTTGTTCTCCTTTTTGTCACCACTCTCCTCTGTTTACTTAACTGTCCCTTTTATAGCTCTGGTGGCATAGTGCCTAAGGCATTCAACTGCTAACCAGAAGGCTGGCGGTTCAAACCCACCAGCCACTCCCCAAAAGGAAGATTGGGCAATCTATTTCCATAGTGATACCACCTTGGAAATCCAAGGAGGAGTTGCTATGAGTCGGATCTGACTCCAGGGCAGTGGTTGTATTTTTTGTGTTGCATTCTATTGCATGACTCAACTCTGTGCCAAAATATTTAACCCCACTCAGAAACAATGTATCATGCTTTAAAGAAATAATTGAAACTACTGTAAACATCTCCCAAAAATACCCTATCCTAAGTACTTAAAACTTTTTGTCAAGTTGTTCTTTCCCATTCAGCCTTACTCTACTAACATCCCCATAATATAAGATCATCTAAACAGTCTTTAAACAGTACCAGAAACCAAAACAAACCCACTGCCAACAAGTCAAATAACATGATGAAAACATTCATGATGGTGCCCAGCTGTTCATCTAATGACACCAGAGCCTTGTCATTTGTCCAACAGCATCAGGGGTCTTAAAGACTTATAAACAGCAAATGGACATCTGTAATTCTTAACCAAATCCTTGTTGTTGTTGTTACGTGCCATCAAGTCGGACCTGACTCATAGCGACCCCTCCTTAGGTTTCCGACGCAGTATCACTACGGAAGTAGATTGCCCCATCTTCCTTCTGAGGAGTGGCTGGTGGGTGGTCAGAACCCAATAAAATGGATCTAAAACCCAACTCACCCTGAAAATGAGGCTCCTAGTTCAAGCAAAACCAAACTCTAAACCCCATGCCATCAAGTCAATTCCAACTCATAGCAACTTCATAGGACAGAGTTAAAACTGCCCAATAGGGCTTCCAAGGTTGTAAATCTTTATAGAAGTTGACTGTCCTATTCTTCTCCCACAGAGTGGGTTCAAACTGCTGACCCTTTTTGGTTTGCAGCCCAATGCTTTAACCACAGCACCACGAGAGCTCCTCTAGTTTAAACACGGCAAAGATGAAGTCCATACAGAAGAAAAATACTCAAGCATAATCAATCCTTACAGGAATTCTTGATCAAAAGGGGAAAATGAGGAAGAACATTTTAAACTTAAGGCTCTCACATGACTAAAACTTCTCACTGAGGACTAAACTAAATCTTTTCTTGTCCTAAGGAAACCCATTTCTGACAACTCTGTTATACAATGCAGCCTGGCACCTATGCAAAAATTTCCATTGCACCTTTAACTTAGATACAACAGCCTCTACAGAAAAACGTGGTTTTGTCCACCTTGTTCTGCTTATTTCAAATTTGTGGTAAGAAGTAGCTGATATTAAGATAATTCAGCAAAAACAGGTATTAAACATACGATTAAGAATGTGACTTTAGTGGTTACGCTATAATTTTAGACCTTCTTAACTAAATCTCTTTTTAACTTTTTTTTTTTTTTTAATGTTTTATACTTGGGAATGCTTATATTTTGAAATATTCTAGGAAATTCAGGGTCAGCAATATGCTGTCACCTGAAGCCACCTTTTCCAAAGGAAGTCAACTCCTGTAAAAGGTAGTCAACTAAAAGCCTGCCACCTACAGCTTTGTAATTGTTATCCAATCAAATATACCCCAAGTGTACCCCCATTGTGGTGTGTGCCTCTATCAACCTCTGTAATTCTAAGTCCCTTGAATACTTTGTCAAAAGCTTTTGACTCTGTTTCCCCATTTTGCAAAATGGATTTTTTGCCTTTACTAAAACTGTTTTTACTTTAAACAGACTTGTTTACTTTAAACAGACTCGTAGTACTTTAAACATTCTCTACGACAATATATACTGAAATACTTCTTGATGAAATTATATGCTTGCGTTTGCTTCAAAATAAGCAGAGGGGAAGAGGTTAGCGTATAGAGGAAGCTTAAATGAAACAAGACTGGCCATGAACTGACAATTG
>NW_006921590.1:30691363-30701650 GCF_000298275.1 Orycteropus afer afer
GTGCTTCCCTAATAAACCCCATAATCTGTGAGTTCTGTGTGGCCACTGCAGCAAATTATCGAACCCAGGAGAGAGGTGGTGGGTGCTTTGGGAGGAATGGTTGGAGAAAGGGCTGGAGGGAGGCAGCATGTCTGGCCTGGCAGGAAATAGGCCTTGGGTTACTGCTGGTAATCCTGTCTTCCTCTTGTGGGATTAGAGGAGGTCAGACCATGTGGCCTCCTTACCGTTTTAGTAGTACATGGTAGTCCATTATACGATTCTGTGTACTTTTGAATATTTAAAATTTTCTAAAATAAAATAGAAGTTCTGGTAGCATAGTGCCTAAGGCATTTGACTGCTAATCAGTAGTGGGACGGTTCAATCCCACCAGCCACTCCTCGGAAGGAAGACTGGGCAATCTACTTCTGTTGTAATACCACCTCAGAAACCCAAAGCAGGGTCACTGTGAGTTAGATCTGACTTGATGGCAGTGAGTTTGGTTAATATGTTTTAAAAGCACACTTGTTTAAAATATTAAGGGAAAGGTATTTAGAAATACAAAGATCCCCTTCACAGGATTTTTTTAAACTATTCTTTATGAAGCTGTGTTGAATAGATGACACTATGTATTTTTCAAAACCCATATAACTTTACAGCACAGGCTGAACTTTAATGTATGCAATTAAAAAATAATAATAATTTAGGAGGTCAAGGGATCCCAAGATGAAATACAGAATGTGATAAATGTCTCCTTCCAGAATCATCTTTTCTAGAATTCAGATATACCCCAAAGATTTCATCAGGGGTCCCTGCAAAGCCACAAAAGTCTAAGACACCTGACCCAACAGATAAAACCTTATATGTATAAGTATCTATGCCTCAGTTTAAGAAAAGGGCCTGAGGCTCTCATAAAAAAGGGCTAAGAACCACTAACATTTCTCTTTCCTAGCAACTTCCAAGCTGAAAACTTCACTGTTACTGCTCTTAACCCAATGGCAATATTTCACTGCTAATATATGGCTTTCCTACAAGGACATTACTACACAGCCACTCCCACAAGCAAATAATAAACACTACCAGTGAATTTTACAACTCTGAAAGAAAACTGACAGGCACCCCCCCCAAAAAAAAAAAAAGGAAACGTGGTAAATTATATCTCAGTCCCCTTTACGGTATCACCTCTTTACTAGATTTCAATTAATTTTTATGTGCCACTAAGAAAGAAAAAAAAAAAAACTGTCAATTAACTGATGATTCACCATAGATTACAAGATTGTTCCAATTCAGAGAAGTTCAATGTTGAAAAACTCTATGCTGTAATCAGTGAAACATGGACTCAAAGGTTGATCTAGCTAGGCTGTATCTCAAATTACTAAACAAACTGCTCAGGATAGATGTAGGAACCTGTTTTACTGAAATTCCTCAGATGATTCTGGTTAGATAAAGATGAAATAAACTGCAAGAGCAAGCATGCACTTAGGAGCCACACACCTCTGTGATCTTCAGCAAACTCCGTAATTTCCCAGAGCCTGTTTTTTCTTTAAAAACAGTCAATGCTACCTACTTCCTATGGTTGATCAAATAAAACTGAGCACATGTGAGATATTTGGCTCATAACAATAAGTGTTAGTTGTCCTCCTTTTCCCTAAACTACAGGGGATCCCTAACTAGTGATCTGTGTACTGTCTATTCCAACTTAAATTGTATATAAGAACAAGAATGGGACCTGGGGAGTTATATTTCAGAAATATTCTACCACTCAGCACTGTAATTTGGTGGACATGGTAAAGAGAATCATTCAATAAGCATTTATTTAATTCACATGTGTTTTGACAAATCATTTTTAAGGATCCCACACAAAACTATTTAATATAACATGTTGATCAGAAAATAATGTACCTAATTTATATCAAGGAGCTCTGGTAGCATAGTGCCTAAGGCACTTGACTGCTCACCAGAAGGCTGGTGGTTCAAACCCACCAGCCACTCCTCGGAATGAAGGTTGGGCAATCCTACTTCCGTAGTGATACTGCCTCGGAAATCCAAGGAGGGGTCGCTATGAGTCGGGGCCGACTCGACGGCAAACAACAACAACAACAATTTACATCAACAAAAATAACACAAAAAAGCATACATTTAAGTGTTGATGCAACTTCAGAGCAGCTCTATTTCAAATCCAAGTTTTTTTGTTCTGTTTGTTTTAATATAGCTGGCAGTTTTTTTCAGAACACTAGCATAATTGCGTTAAAACTACAAAAAGTAATGGGGTGGAACTTCTCGATTCAGTGTGTGCAAATAAATACCCATGTTTCTATTGTTTCTAACGCTGCCCTTAAAACTCAAACAGCATTTTAGGCAGCACCTCTGGAACTGACTGATCAACTTAGGATGTGACTCATAAGGGACAGGTTTAGCCATAATTGGATAGAGTTCTCCCACATGCACAACATGAAGGAAAAAAAAACTCAAACCCTCAATTGTGCAATGCCTCAGGTTTGCTCTTCCAATGAGGAACACATGGATTTAAATTAATGCTATGTCAATACCACCAACCCCACCCAAAACTCCTAGAGTAAAGGTTTGCTGCTGAAAGCTAACCCCATCTCCACCAGTACCCCACCCCCTCAGGGTCTCATCACTATGGCAGGTCATGCTATATACAGAGAGGCCATCCTCTCCACCCTCCCCACCAAGCACTTACCCTGAGATTTAAGAAAGAGAGGTGCAACAGGAAGGGGAGGAATGCATTGCTCATTTCATTTTTCTTTTTCTCAACAACTCCTCCCAAAAAGAAAGGATCCTTCATTCAACTGCCCAAATATGAAACCCTGGATTCTTCTGTGATTCCTCCTTCCTATTTTTTAACTCTCCGGCCTTCCACTAAGTATTCTCCAAACTATACAAATTTCTCACAAAGCCATCCCACTCCTTTAACTACCCTAGTTGATCCCTCTCATCACCATAGGCCGACTCTATATCCCATTTCTCAGATGTATCTTTCCAGCCTCCAAGTCACCCTTTTCAATGGAGCCAATTATCTTTTCCATAACCCAGTCCTGACTGTGCACTCTTGTTTCTTAAATTCTTCAAAAGCCCTTCATTACCTATCAAATAAAGTTGAAATTCCTAATCTAATCTACTTCCTCACTTTCTATTCTGCCACTCTCTGTCACTTGCCAATTTTTCTCATCTCAACCACATTAGATTTTAACCTATTCTCTGACTTCACACACATCTGATTCTACACTTTTATGCCTTTGTACAGCTATTTTGGGAGCTCTGGTAGCATAGTGGCTAAGACACTTGCCTGCTAACCAGACGGCTGGCGGTTCAAACCCACCAGCCACTCCTCGGAAGGAAGGTTGGGCAATCCTACTTCCGTAGTGATACTGCCTCGGAAACCCAAGGAGGGGTCGCTATGAGTCGGGGCCGACTCGACGGCACATAACAACAACAACAACAGCTATTTTCCCTGTCTTGCATAAACTTTTTTCTGCCTATCGAACTCATCGTTTAAGATGAGGCACACATGTCTCCTTTTCTAGGATGCCTTCCCTTAACTGTCCAAGCTTCTCTCTTCTTCCCATAGCCCAGTCAAAAGTAATCACTCCTACAATATCTTAGTCACATCAATTAGTAATATAACTCTTACCTTAGTGTTATAGTCGTAGGCATGGGCTGGTCTCCCCTACGAGACTGTGAGTTCCTCAAGGAAGGGAATCTAATAATTTTGAATCACTATTTTCTACCACAATATATGGCACTTGACTTGGCTTCAAAATTTTTCACTGGCTTAATCTGGGAAGCAATGATCTCAACTATTATACCAGATTTTAAATAAAGGTTTAACTCTTCCTGAAATAGAACAGTATTTAAAACAGAAGGCATTTATTTTAAAGCAGAAACAAATTATCCAAAGTGAATTTCTAATGTGATGGACAGTCTATTCTCATAAATCCCCCTGTCTCCTACAGATTCCATATCACCACCACTATGATCAGTCTATACCACACCCTCCACCCACCAGCATCTAATTCCCAAAGTATGGGCACTTTCACAAGCTCTGAACTTCCACAGAGTTCAGTGCTACTACAATTATCAATCAGATAAAGAACATGAGATGCATATAATAATCAAGACCACAAGTAACTACATGTGGTGGCAGGTTTGCAGGTTCCACTCTTTGAGTGGTTAATCACAGCTCCTCCATAACTGACAAAGAGGCATTAGGGATTCTGGAACGAGGCAGGCCTGAGTCAAAACCTGGCCTTCTACTCAATGTCCAAAGTACACCAAAGGGTCTGACTTGGTAAAATCGGGCAATGGATGTCAACATTGCAGCCTATTAAGAAGAATAAACGAGAGCAATGAAACAGAACCTGAGGATACAGGGCAGTCACACAGAGAGCCTTTGGAAAAGTCCCTGGGTAGCTCAAATGGTTGAACTTGGCTACTAACCAAAAGGCTGGCAGTTTAAACCCACCCATAGGTACCTTAGAAGAAAGGCCTGGCTTTCAAAGGTCACAGCCTTGAAAACTCTATGGAGTAGTTCTACTCTAACATGGATGGGTTGTCATCAGTCAGAATCGACTCATCGGCAACTGTTTGGCTTTCTGCTTTTATTTTGGGAGGGAAGAGGCTTTTGGAGTCTCCTTGATAGCCAGACTTCCCATCAGGAGTCCCATCAGGAGTCCCATCAGGACTCTATCCCCAACTAAAGAGCTGGGTAGTTACCTACCCATTCCAAGCCTCTGTTTCCTCATCTGTAAAACAGAAACAATACCTATCTAACATGAGGATTACCTCTGTGCCTGACACAGGGAAAAGACTGCCACACATCAGCAACACTTTAAAAGTCTCTACTGCTATGACCACCACTACTATTCTTCTTAATATTGTTATTAGAGAAAACTGCCAGCTCTTCAATAGTTACACCTCAATCCTGTCACTTATGCATTATGGATTAACAAACCTTTATTACCATTCCCTCTAAAAAGTCCTCTACATGTCAGCAAAGAAATCACAAAGACATTAAACATAATGGCAAACAGAAAAGGAAAAGACAACAACAAATCATATATTTCAACAAACTTTTGCAAAACTGGAAGCAGTCAGAGGAGAGGTCAGGTTAATGCTCACCCCTCAGAACCAGGGAGGGTCAGCCCTAGAGGCAATAAGGGCCACAAAACGCTGGCCTAATGCTCAGGTCTAACAAGGGGAAGCCACTGAAAAAGTGTATTCAAAGGAGTTGGACTCTGAGTCCAGCAAAAGACATAAAGTTTTTCCTGAAGAAATTGAACCAAGGAGGCATGAGAATTGGAAACAGGAGTAGTCAAAGTCAGTAGCCTGAATGGTGGTACCCTTCATCCCTCCCCCAACCAGTTAACCCAAACCCTAGCAGCTAGTGTACCAACAAGCACACCAGAGGCAGGAGATGGAGGTTTCTTCTCTGCAGATACCACCAACTAGCCCCAAAGAAGATGTGAAGGTCCTGATATGTGTGTGGGGTAGACCCCAATGAAAAGTCCACCCAGTCACTCTAAGGAAAGTCACAGCACATACACACTCTCTCCCATAATCAACTTTTCATCATCTCATTCTTAAATATAGACAGTCAGGGATCACTAGATATTTGTGATCAAAACAAAGCACACAAAAGGATCCTGAAATGAACAGGCACACTGGAGGAAGCAGAAGAAATTTTAAAATATAAACGTTAGAAAAATACACACACATTTTAGAGATAAGTAAAATTATTACATACGGAAACAAAAGAAAATAGGCTCTAAAATTTAAGAAGAGGACAATTAAATTTTTTTAAGTGAAAGAATGGAAGAAAAAATTGAAAAATGTCCCCCAGCCTCCCCCTAAATATGAAGAATGAGAGGCGAGATAAATTGACAGATCAGTCCCAGGAGATTCAATAACCAAACCAACAGAACTTTCAGACAGAAAGAACAGAAAAAAATGAAGGGTAAGAATTATCAGAGAAATAAAAGAAATTTCTGGATACTGAAAGATATGAGTCTCTTAACTGAATGGCCCCACTAAGCCAGGAATAAGAGGGAAAAAAAGGCACATAAAAGACTTCAGAATTTCAGAGAAAAGGAAAGGACTGCTGTTGTTCTTAGCTACAGTTAAGTCAACTGGATTCATATCGACCTCATGCACAAAAGGATTGGGCCATTATAATCTATAGGGTTTTCACTGGCTGATTTTTTGGAAGTAGACACGAGGCCCTTCTTCCTAGTATGGAAGCTCCGCTGAAGGCCATTCAGGATCAGTGCAACAGACACGCCTTCAATGGCAGATAAGTGGGGTTGTACTTTAGGTGCAATGGTTGGGAACTCAACCCAGGTCTTGCACATGGAAGGTAAGAATTCTATCACTCAACCACCACTGCCCCCTGTTAGGGCCCTAAGCATCAACAAAACAAGCCAAGAGGTATCAAAATGGCTTTGGATTTTTCATCAGAAACTTTAAAGCCTAAAGACAGTGTGAAGATGTCATCAAAATTATGAGGAAAAAAATTATTTCAACCTAATATTCTAAATCTAGCCAAACCACATATAAAGTATGAAGATAGGACAGATACCTTCAGATACGCAAGATCTCAAATAATTTATCTACCATTCAGTCCTTCTCAGGAAACTACTGAGGATATGATTATGTCTTCTTTTCCTATACATTTTCTGTTTTTCCTAAATAATGTTCTTTTAAAAATTTTTATTAGCTTTCTATGCATTTATGGCTATCTTCCACTCAAATAGTCCAACAGGTATGTTAACTGTCCATCCATTGTGCATCCATTTAACTCAAAAGTGAACAATAAATATGTGCATAATAATGTAAACACTCACTGCAGCTTGACCAAAATTGATACATAACTGTTTTGGGGAAGGTGGGGTGGGATGAGAGAAGACATTGTTGTTGTTATATGCCGTCGAGTCGGCCCCGACTCATAGCGACCCCTCCTTGGGTTTCCGAGGCAGTATCACCACAGAAGTAGGATTGCCCAACCTTCCTTCCGAGGAGTGGCTGGTGGGCTTGAACCTCCAGCCATCTGGTTAGCAGGCAAGTGTCTTAGCCACTGTGCTACCAGAGCTCCCGGAGAGAAGACATAAAAGAGTTCAATTATTTTACTAGGAAATGAAATGATTACAGTGATTTAAAAATATTAAAGTTAAAAAAAAAATTGAAACAGTATCTGCCTCTGGAAAGAAGGGCTTGGCAGACAAAAAGGCCAAAAGCAAGAAACCACTTTTTGTTTTCAGCCTTACTGCATTTGATTTTTTAAAAAAAAAACAAACTGTGTTTATATATTAATTTAGTGAAAGCAACAAGTTATCCTCAGATCATGGGGCAATTGAATCAATTTATAAAGTTGCCGCTGTCAATTTCATTTATAAGTTTCTGTCTTGAAATTCCAAGTACATTCTGTCTTAGAAATATAAAATGATGGTTAATTTTCCAAACCTATTTTCAGAGACAATTAACCTACAGAAATAAGGTATAAAAGTACTATTTCAAGTACTCTTAAACATTGTAACAGTTTCTGTGGGAAAATGAATTTTAAGAACTCAGGATACCCAATACACACCTCAGACCTATTTGGCACGCAGCCAAAGAATACTTTCAGGTAGAATGTAGGAGGAAGATGGGAAGGGATGGAAGGAGACTTGGATCTGGCTGGATGTATGGTCAAGAGTCGCATGTTAACAGATCAACTCTATCTAAACCAAAAAAAAACAAACTCACTGCCCTTGAGTCAGACTTATAGTGGCCCCTCCTTGGGTTTCCGAGGCAGTATCACTATGGAAGTAGATTGCCCAACCTTACATACTGCTAGAGGTCCCTCACACCTCAGAGGTGGGAGGTGATCCTCTCTTTCCTCCCTCCAAAAACTTGGGTATAAACTGGTAGCTTGTAAACCAAAAGCTTCTTCTTCCAGGAACACCAAAGGAAAAGAAAAAAAAAAAAACTCACTACCATCAAGTCGGATCCCACTCATAGTGACCCCTCCTTGGGTTTTCGAAGTGGTATCACTCCAGAAGCAGATTGTCCAACCTTCCTTCTGAGAAGTGGTTGGTGGGTTTGAACCGCCAGCCTTCTGGTTAGCAGTCAAATGCCACTACACTATAGTGATTCCATCTAGGAAACCCAAGGAGGGGTCACTATAAGTCTGCCTCAAGGGCAGTGAGTTTGGCTTTTTTGTTTTTTTTAATCACTACAGAAGTAGATTGCCCAATCTTCCTTCCGAACAGTGTTGCAAAAATTAGTTCCCAGTCCACCTTTTAATAAGGTAACAAATGTCTCATTTCAAGTAATGATTAGCAATTTCTTTTCTACCATGTCATAATCAAACTTTCATTTATACAATATCTTCCATTCATCAATAAAACCTTAATTGTTATCTATGTCAACACTGTATCTGAGTTTTAATATGGCTATGAGCTATGTTACCTTGAACAAGTTACTTAAAGCATTGCTTTCCCTATCTCTAACATGAGGATGATACATATGCGGCTGCTAATGGAAAAGTTGTTGGTCTGAATTCACACAGAGGTACCTCAGAAGAAAGTTCTAGAAATCTACTTCCAAAAAATCAGCTATTGACAACCCGTGGATCACAGTTCTCCTCTGACATATGTGGGGTTGCCATCAGTCAGAAATGACTTTATGGCAGCTGTTCCTCGTGGTGGTTTTTGGTTGTTGTTTTTTTTTTTTAATTGACTTTCTATTTTAGAAAATTAGGATTTAATTCTAAAAAAATAAATAAAATAGGAATGACGATGCCTACCTCATTGAATTACAGAAAAATCAGAGGAAAAATGCATGTAAAGCACCAGGGGCATTTTTACTCTGTCCTATAGGGTTGCAATGAGTCAGAATCAACTCCATGGCACAAAACAACAGCAACACTAGAAGTAATCAATGTCAGTCCTTCTGGGTCCCCTGGAGGAGCTCTGGTGGTACAGTGATTAACGCTGGGCTGCTACTAAAAGGTCAGCTGTTCCAATCCAACAGCCATTCTGCAGAAGAAAGATGTGGCAGTCTGCTTCTGTAAATATTTACAGCCTTAGAAACCCTATGGGGCAGTTCTATTCTGTCATACAGGGTCTGCTGTGAGTTGGAATTCCAGCTAGATGGCAACAGACTTGGTGTTTTTTGGGTATCAGTCTCCTGAACCCTCCTGGCTAGAGAGAGAAGATAAAAAATACTGTAGAGAGTCACAAATTATATAAATGTTTTTGACCAAAAAACCTTTATAAAACCATGCATAAAACTTCTAATTTTATGATATGAAATTATTTGTAAGCATTCATTATGTTCCAAGTACTAAGGCAATTTGCAGTTATAATTCAGCTAACAGACTAAAAAGTGGATTAAGTACTGTATGACATTACAAAAACACAGCATTCTTCTTTGTAAAATACAGAGCCATATATGTAACAATGTCTAAACAGTCTACTAAAAGCAATTCCATTTCAACATTTGGGTCAATCTCAACAGACCTCAAGAAATTCCTTTAATTTAAAAAAAAAAATAAAGACTGACATAATAGATGCTTGAGAGAACGAGTCCTTCCCCCTCAAAACACTCTTATGCATTACCTGTGATGATATAAAAGGATATTGATAAAACACAAAAGAAAGCTACTATCTAGGTATCTGCAACTACCAAACCTCCCTTTTGGGGCCATTTCTGTCAGACCTTCTTATAAGGGGTTATTTCCAGAATCCACAAAGTCCTAACATGAGGACACCATTATTTTTTAAATCCATTCCCCAAATGACAAAGCTAATTATGAAGACCGGAACCAACTGACCTAAAGCCAATTCTCCTCTCCCTTCAAGGTATTCAAATTAGGCGAGTGGCCCAGAAATACAGGACCAGACCAAACTCCAACACATCTAAAAGAAGAGTCAAAAAGGTACTTGAAGAAGCCAAAAGCCTTGGGTATCTAGTGAGTCATTCATTATTTTAAAACATGCTTACTGGTCCCAAGATTTGGAGGCTGCAACAAATATAAAAAAAAAAAAAAAATCAAACCCACTGCCAACGACTCTATTCCGACTCACGACGACCCTTTAGGACTGAGTAGCTCTCTCCCGGCTGTAAATCTTCACCGAAGCTGAATGCCTCATCTTTCTGCAGCCGAGTGGCTGGTGGGTTCGAACCACTGACCTTTTGGATAGCTGCCGAATGCTTGAACCACCGAATGACCAGGGTTCAACAAACATTGTTGTTGTTGTTGTTATGTGCCGTCGAGTCGGCCCCGACTCATAGCGACCCCTCCTTGGGTTT
>NW_006921590.1:30701775-30702420 GCF_000298275.1 Orycteropus afer afer
ATGTTTTAAAGCCATAAAGAAATCACTAAAATATCAGCATTTTTTCTTTCCCTGTGCCTGGTTGAATTTTTTTTTTTTTTTTTTTTTTTAAGTATGATAACCAGAAAGTATAGCCACAGTAGCGTGGCCTATGCTGGGCATCAAAACCAGTCAAGGGTTTGCAAGTTTAGTCTAAAACGATTCCATCTATTCAAAACCCAGGGTCTTAGAGTGACATGCACAGAAAGGGTCAAAGAAACTTCGTGCAGACAAGGAAAAAAAGTTGTAAGGACTCTTGACTCCAGGGAATAAAGAGAAAGGCTGAAAAGTGTGCACGAAGGATGGAAGGAGTGATCCGGGGTTTTTCCCGGAGGCCGAGGGATCTCCAGTGAGGCAAGCTAGCGAGAGGGAAGAAGACTGAAAGCTGACCCGGGGCGGGGGCCAGGCAGGGACCACACCTCCCAGCCAGCACGGCAGGCAGAGGCCGGGGCCGGGAGGCGCACCCCGGCGCCGTGGCGGGATAGGGAGCGCAGGAGGCGGGGAGGGGGCTCGCCCGCGGTCCACGGCGCGCGGACCTGGCCGGCGGCGGCCGGAAGCAGTCAGGGCCCAGCCCCACTCACCGATCAGCCGGCGCACCTCGTCCTCGCTCAGGTAGAGGCTCACACT
>NW_006921590.1:30702950-30710288 GCF_000298275.1 Orycteropus afer afer
CTGGTCGCAGAGGCGCGCCCGTGCGCGTCGCCGCCGCCCTCGAGAGCGCGCACGCACGCACTCCTCTCTCCAGGGCTAGGGCTGGGAGACCTCGCCTGTTGGAGCACTGTGATTTTTACAGTGTCTTCCTCGTGAAAGAGGCTCTGGTCATCCTCTCTAAAAGTGCCCGCCCCCGCCTCCCGTTGTTCCCATGTTTTATGTTCACCTATCTATTGTCTCTCGCCCCTCTCCGCGACAAAGTCCAGGCAGCTAAGTAGACGTCCCAGACCCACGGAAATACCTGGATGCCATGGCTCTGCTTGGAAAAAGAAATATGCTTTTCTGTTTGGTCACAAAATGAAGACAGAAATCTCCCTGTGTCCTGCTACTCAGAGGTCAACCTTTAACATTTCCGTGTGTTTTCTCAAAAGCTCTTACTCAATAAACTTCTTCAACCTTAGTTTTACGCATAACATTTTTGTTTTTTATTCTGCATTACTATAATTAAGGAGCTCTGGTGACGTAGTGCCTTCGGCACTTGACTGCTAACCAGAAGCCTCGCGGTTCAAACCCACCAGCCATTCCGCGGAGGGACGATTGGGTAATCTACTTCCGTATTGTTACTGCCTCGGAAACCCAAGGAGGGGTCGCTATGAGTCCGGGATGGACTAGACGGCAGTGAGTTTGGGTTTTTTGGTTTTATTAAAATAAACCTGCATCTGGAATTGAACCCACAACTGTGGTTTCCAGCCAAACAAAGTACAGGCATGTGAGTTAAACATTTACCTCAAGTAGACACACGCCCTGGAGAGAACAATCATGGGAGAAGGAAGGGCTGCTTATGCACAGGGAGATAGCTCAGGGTGCAGAAGAGTATGAAGGGATGGACACTGGGAGGAGGTAACTATGGGGAGGAAGTGGGAGGGGAGCTGCTGCATTGTAAATTTTGGTCAATGACATGAGACAAAGTATATGTGAACTGCTGTATGAAAAGTGAATTTACTCTGTAAATCTTCACCCAAATCCTAATAAAAAAAAAAAAAGAAGAAAAAAAAATAAATAAACCTGCAAAAGATGTTGTTTACTTGTGCTCCATGCCTGGCTTCGAGGGCCTCCCAAGCTTCTGAAATTGGGTGTACTTTCATGTGTCCATAGCTGATCCTGTTTATCTGTGTGTATGTCAGTGTGTGCTTGCCTCCTTGTACAATTGTATATGTCTGCTTGTGTGTGTTTTGTGTGTATACTTGAGCACACACAGAGAAGTGGTTGTGTATTTTATCATTTATTCTGAAGAGTGTTGTTGTTGTTAAGTGCCATCGAGTCGTTTCCGACTCATAGCGACCCCATGCACAGCAGAACGAAACTCTGCCCGATCCCACGTCAGCCCCACAATCCCTGCTATACTTGAGCCCATCATCGCAGGCACCGTGTCAATCCATCTCGTTGAAGGCCTCTCCCTCTTTTGTCGACCCTCCACCCTACCAAGCATGACATCCTTCTCCAGGGAATGGTCCCTCCTTACAACATGACCAAAATAGGGGAGATGAAGTCTGGCCATTCTTGCTTCCAAGGAGCATTCTGGCCGCACTTCCTCCAGGACAGATCTGTTAGTTCTTTTAGCAGTCCATGGTACTTTCAGCATTCTTCGCCAGCACCACAACTCAAAAGCATCAACTCTTCTTCGGTCTTCCTTATTCATTGTCCAGCTCTCACATGCTTATGAGGCAACTGCAAATATCATGGCTTGTGTCAGGCTTACCTTAGTCCTCAAGGAGATATCCTTGCTCCTCAGCACTTGATACAGTTCCTTCACAGTTGACTTTCCCAGTGCTACAGTCGTCTAATATCCTGACTGCTGCTTCTGTTGGCATCGATTGTAGAACCAAGCAACGTGAATTCTTTGACAACCTTAATCTTCTCTCCATTTATTGTGATGCTGCTCATTGGTCCAGTTGTGAGGATTTTTGTTTTCTTTAGATTGAGATGTAATCCATACTTCAGACTGTATTCTTCAACCTTCTCAGTAGGTGCCTTAAGTCATCCTCACTTTCAGCAAGCAAAGTTGTATCGTCTGCATATCTCAGGTTGCTAATGATTCTTCCTCCAATTCTGATACCACGTTTTTCTTCATACAGTCCAGCTTCTCGGATTTTTTGCTCAGCATATAGATTGAATAAGTGTGGAGAAAGGATACAACCCTGACGCACTCCCTTCTTGATTTTAAACCATGTAGTGTCCCCTTATTCTCTTCGAATGACAGCCTCCTGGTCAAGGTACAGATTCCTCATGAGTACAATCAAGTGCTCGGGAATTCCCATTCTTCTCAATGTTATCCATAATTTGTCATGATCCACACAATCAAATGCCTGAGGAGTGCTTGACCCCAAAAGAGGTTAAGGACCACAGATCACTTCTTCTTTTTAAAAGATGCCAAGTGAGCCTGTGCACTGACCTCCAGGCCTGGCATTGGAATTATGTGAGATGGCCACCACAGTGGTCAAACTTGCTCTAGGACCCCCCTTTCCATGAGGCGTCCACTGTTCCTGCCTGGCCGAGGTCTTCTTGCCACTTCACTCAGGTCCCAGCCTGATCCCACACCTCTAACTCAGCAGCACTTGGGGAGCACAGCTGGCCTGGCTTCAGCCCCAGTTGCTCCACTCACCAGGGTGGTGAGGCCCTAGAAGGTGGCTATTTTTATCATTTGGGGAGGGGAGGGAAAGAGAGAGGCCCATAGACAGGAAGTCCTGGAACATGATTTTCTCCCTCTCTAGTGACAGGGATGGATTAGATTTAGAGATAAGTGGCTTCAATTTCTCAAACTTCAACCCAAGAACATTGTGCCCATTATCCTGCAGGAAGAGGCTGAGAAGAGAATGAGGGCTGAGAAGTACTTCATCAGAGAGCATTAAAAACCACAAAAGCCAGTGAAAATACTCCTGTTTGGGCAGCACTGCTACCAGGGCTCTGTTGAGAAAGGCTTTTGGCTGGGAACATTCTGTGTGAACAGGACACTCAAACAGTTGGCATGTCTTAAAGGAAGGCAAATTCCCTACACGTTTTATAATGGCTCAGTCCTCAAGTAAAGACACTCCTGTCTTCTATGGGTTGTTTATTACTTCTAGATCTCCTTTGTCTGTGACTGCTTGAGGCAGTCTGTGATACAAACAGAGCACAGAGCTGCTAGTTAGGCTTGGGTCCTGGCACTTATTAACTGTGCGGTCACAGAAAATTATTTAAATTATCTCAGCCTCAGTTTCCTCATTCATAAAAAGGGGGTGATGATGCCTGACTGACTCATAGGACTTTTACATGATTTAATCAGAGAGTCAGGTATAAGGAGAAGACCTAGCAAGACACTGGATGGCTGTCACACTTGTTGTTGTTATTGTTATTACAATGAATCTCATCCCTCTAATGATTATTTCCTGTGAAAAGTTCATCGCCCATTTCTAGTACGAATTACCTTCAGATCAAACCGGGGATCCTCGAGGATTTCTTTCAGTAGCACTGTGCCTGGCCCAGGGCCAGAGCTCAATAAACATTTTTGTCTTTTAGTGAACAAATATTTACAGTATGCCTACTGCATGCCAGGTATGCTAGGCACTGAGGACAAAGGGGTGAGCAAGGTACTCCCTTGAGGATTTATAATAAACAAATGTTTATTATATACTTTCATCAGTGCTATGTCAAAAAAGTCGGTGGTTCTCAAAGTATGGTTCCAGGACCATCAGTATCCGTATCACCTGGGAACTTGTAGAAATGCAAATTCTTGGGCCCCACACCAGACTTACAGAGTGCAATCTATTATTTTCATAAAGTTAGCAATCTATTATTTTCATAGGCCCTGGGGTTGCTTTGAGTCGGAACTGACTCAATGGCAGTAGGTCTGGTTTGGTTTTGGAAGCCAGAGGTGGTGAGAATAGTTTGCACTCAACTGCTAACCTGAAAGTTGACGGTTCAAACCTACCCTGCAGGACTGCAGAAAACAGACCTGCTTCCATTAAGAGTATAGCCAACTTTGTGGAACAGTTATACTCTTAGACAGCATTGCTATGAGTTGAAATCTACAACAGATTTTGGCTTGGCAGGTGCTGGCTAACTTGGCCAGGGTCATGTCACTACTATCAGGTTGGGTTATGGGAGTAGCTGCCCCATTGGCCTTTCCACTTTCACCTTTACTCTTTCAGTCTGCTGTCAACACAGCAGCTAGGGCCATCCTGTTAAATTTCACTCAGTCATGTTACACACCCTGGCTCTGAGATTTCCAATGGCTCCGCAATTCATCTAGAATAAAAGCCTAAGTCCTTACAAAGTGTCAAGGCAGTTCTTACCTTCCTCCCTTCCCTTCTTTCCTTGCTGTTATGGCCTTCACACTTGCTATTTCCTCTGCCTAGAATGCTGTTCCCACTGACATCCACAGGCCTGATCTCTCACCTCATTCAAATCTATACTCAAATGTTAACTTCTGAATAAGATTAAAGTTGCAAACTTCCCAACACTCTAAACCCCCAGAGAAAGAATGGTTCTCTTCTCTCCTGCCTCTGCAGGGTACTTGGTCTTAAACAAAGGCCCTCCGGAACCAACCATTTCTGGAGAGGGATTCTCCTCTCCATCTTATGGCCGGGATGTGGATGGCAGCATTTGAAATTTCCCAATAAGCCTCAGCGTGAAAGTGCTGGGAAGCCCTGACTTCAGCCTCCTGAGGTTTCTTTGCCTGGAGGAAATGAAGGCAACAGTCACCACCACACTCCACACACCACCCCCAGTCTTGGTTTTGTTTGTCACGGTGGTTGACCTTATTTTCCTCCTCTGGGAGACAAATTTCAGAAGGCCCAGAAAATACCATCATTAGGACTTGTCAGCTTCGCTACTCCTAAAAAAAGACCAGCCTTGGCCTCAAGATGCCACAGGGTGGGTGGCTGGGTGAGTGGGAGGAAGAACTGGGCCTATGAAGGAACTGAATGTATTGACCCAGGCGGAGTGAAGTGGGTTCAAAGCTGCTGTATAACAGAGATAACAGGGCCCTCCTGTTATCCTCCTGTGTGTGGAGTCTGGTGTAGGCTCAGAGTACCAGCTTGTGCCTACAAGGATAGGCACTGGTTTAGAGCTCCCTGAGCCCTGCCTGGGATCAGCTCCCCAACCCCAGACACACAGCTGGGAGAGAGGGGCTGATTCTAAATTCTAAAAACTTTGCAAAGAGCAGTTGAGAACACTGCTATATATACTATAGAGCAGTTTACTTTTGTGAACCTCAAAGAGTGAAGCAGCACGAAAGTATATGAAGAGTGAACATCCCCTGAACACACCTTCATCTTTCTCCTCTACCTCCCAATGTGTTGTGTGCTTATAACCCTTTCTCTAAACATTTACCTACATACATATGCCTTTAGAAATATAATTATATATGGGATTTGAAGGGGCTAGTTTTTTGTTTTTTTTTTACAGAAACGGGATCATACAAAAGGTATCGGTCCACGCATTGCCTTAGAGTTGATTCCGATTTATAGCAATCCTGTGTATTACAGAGTAGAATTAAATACAGGGTTTTCACGGCTGTAATCTTTACAGAGGCAGATTGCCAGACCTTTCTTCTGAAAACAAAATACTACCAGTGGTGGAATGCCTGGATGGTGCAAATAGTTAAGGGGATAGGCTGATAATGGAAAGGTCGGAGGTTTGAATTCACCAGAGACACCTCAGCAGAAAGGCCTGGCAATCTACTTTCAAAAAATCAACCATTGAAAACCTTATGGAGGAGCACAGTTCCACTCTGACACCATGGGCCACCATGAGTTGGAATTGACTTGCTGGCAACTCACTTAATTCCAGGTTGTTCATTTTGTTTCTGACAGTCTGCAAAAATAGTTCACTGTTGTTTGATCTGCATTACCCTAATTACTGGAGAGACTGTGCATCTGCTAATGTATCCAACTTACTTTTTGAAGTAACTGTCCACATCTTTTTGCCTGTTTTTCTATTGGGTTGTCTGTCTTCTTACTGATTTGTAGATTTTTATTTTTACTGTATCTTTTGCCCTTTAACTTTTGCTTATGATGCCCTTTGCCGAATTGAAATTTTGAATTTTCATTTTTGATAAATCTGACACTCTTCACCAGTATGTCTTTTACATTTTTGTGTCTTGCTTAAGGAGAACCCAATAATTAACAATTTTTGTATTTTTCTAAGGCATTTATAATATTTCTTTTAAAAAGTATTAACTCCTTAATCCATCTGGAATTAATTTATGTTTATATATAGCATATGACACTATTTTATTTTTTCCATATGTGTAGCCATTTGTCCCAAACACTGTTTATTATGTTTATTGAATATTCCACTCTCAGCAGATGTATGCAACTTTAAACTAAATAAGAACTTTCACGTGCTTTCACTTTCCTTTTCCCTCAGACACCCTTCCATGTTGGGATCTTCCATTTCACACTGTCCAGTACACCATCCATTAGCCACATATAGCTATTGAGCACATGAAATGTGGCTAGTGGGAACTGAAATGTGCTGTATGTAATATATACATTGGAATTTGAAAACTTAGTATGAAAAAAAGGTAAAATATTGCATGAATAATGTTTTATATTGATGATGTGTTGCAATGATAATAGTTTAGATGCTGTTGTTTTTATTAGGTGCCATCGGGTTGGTCCCAGCCCATAGCAACCCTATATACACCAGAATGAAACACTGCCTCATCCTGCTCCATCCTCACAATAATTGCCATGCTTGAGGCCACTGTTGTAGCCACTGTGCCAGTCTATTTCATTGGGGGTCTTCCTCTTTTTCACTAAGTATCCACTTTACCAAGCATGATGTCCTCTACAGGGTCTGGTCCCTTCTGATAATATGTCCGAAGTACAAGAGACGAAGTCTTGCCATTCTCACTTCTAAGGAGCATTCTGGTTATACTTCTTCCAAGATAGATTAGTTTGTTTTTCTGGAAGTCCATGTGATATTCAACGTTCTTCATCAACACAATAATTCAAATACATAACTTCTTCTTTGAGCTTCCTTATTCATTGTCCAGCTTACGCACGCTTATGAGGTTATTGAAAATACCATGGTTTGGGTCAGGCACACCTTAGTCCTCTAAAGTGGATCTTTGCTTTTTAATACTTTAAAAAGGTCTTTTGCAGCAGGTTTCCCCAATGCAATAGTCATTTGGTTTCTTTCTTTTTTTTCTTTTTCTTTCTTTTAATTGTGATTTGGGTGAAAATTTACAGAGCAAATTCACTTTCCATACAGCGGTTCACATACACTTTGTCTCATGACATTGACCACAGTTTACCACAATGCAACACCTCCCCTCCCACTTCCTCCCCATAGTTACCTCTTCCCTGTGTCCAT
>NW_006921590.1:30720558-30736480 GCF_000298275.1 Orycteropus afer afer
CAGTGGTTTTGTTTTTCTCTTCCTGTTCTGGAATTCCAGTGACACGTAAGTTATTCCTTTTGATGGTATCCCACATGAACCTTAGGCTTTCTTCATATTGTTTGGATTTTTTTTCTGATTGATCCCTTTCCAAAGAAGTATTCAGATATTTGTCTTCAGTCTCATTAATCCTGTCTTCCATCACATCAATTCTACTCCTTTGTCCTTTCAATGTGTTATCTATTTCTGACAATTTAGTGTTAGTCTTCTGGATTTCTATCTGTAGATTTATAACCTTTTCTAATTTTTTATTTATTTTGTCATTTTGTTCTTGTAGTTTCTCCCAAAATTCTTGTAAGGTTTTTTCTGTGTTTTCTTTGGTCTGTCTCTCAGTCCTTTGAAGATACCTAGAGATAGTTCTTTTGAATTCCTTATCAGAGGGTTCCAATGCTGCTTCTTCCTCAGGGATGTGTTCTGGGTCTGTATCCTCCTCCCTTGTTTCTACCACTTTATCCTGCTTCTTTGTGTGGACTGTGATGGTCTGTTGTCTCTGAGGCATCATGGTGTTGTTGTATTTAGATCTCTGTTAACTGTTTGTGAAGAGCAGCCAAGGGTGATTCAGGTCTTCTTGGTGGTTTTTTATCGTTGGCCCTTTGGTGGAGAAGGAGAAGGTGGCTGTCGCTCAGTAAGTGAAGTTCCAGGAGGTGTGGGTGTAGTTGTGTTTTATGGGGACTGTTGATGTCTCCAACTCAGTTAGACAAAAATTACAATTGAATAATGATCAAAAAACTAAAAGCACATGGACAAAAACACACCATGTAATCACACAGGAACAGTAAGCAAAAAAAAAAAAGGAAAAAGAAGAAGAAAAAAACAAGAAAACCTGCAATATCGGGGGTTAGGGCACTAAGAGAAAAAATGTAGAGAAGGTGAATAATGAAGAAAAAAATGGAAAAAATGCAAAAAGAAAAACAAGCAATGGGGTTAACCATGAGAAAAAAAAAATTTTCAACCAGGAACAGGGAAAAGAAAAAAAGAAAAACTAGGACCTCAGAGGGGAAGTATAAGAATAATAATAAAAAAGACAAAAGTATTAATAATAATAGTTCTTTTAAAACAGACAAACAGAAGCAAACTAATCACCAGGAAAAAAAAAAAAGAGAAAAAATATCAGTGGAGGACAGGGCAGGGCACCCAGTTTCCATCTGAGCACACAGACTGTGATGGAGTTCCTGTGGGCCCAGAAGGTAGGTGGGAGTAGGGGATGGCCTCACCTCCATTCACCAAGCAGGTGTGGGGTATAAGGGTTACAAGAGGAATGTTGCACCTTTTCAGTCTTGCAGGTCTGGAGTGTCCTCGGGGTTGCTAGCAAGCAGAACCTGTTCTTAAGCCCCTGAAATCTGCAAGAGATTCTTTAAATATCCAAAATGGTCAAGCTGCTTGTAAACATTCAAAATGGCAGTGTTCTCCGGACAGGCAAAAGTCTACAGCTCAGCCCACATTTCCTCTTCACCTTCTCCATTTATTCCCCAGCCACCAGAGCAGTCCTCTGTGCAGTCTCTGCCTAGCAGGGCTGATTTCTAGGTTAATTTTTAGGTCCTACTACAACTTGGCACTCTCCAAGCTGTCTGTGCCATGCCCTCAGGCCAGCTCAGGATCATTGCCAGACCGCAGCTCTGTCTGTCTCCTTTCTTGGTATTTTCATGCAAATTCTTCTGCTAGTTGGGGTTTAGTCCACTTCTATATCCTTCCCTTCAAGGCTCAGGGGTCCAGGATTATCCTCTGTGTCTGTGTTAATTGGTTTCCCTTTTCTTTATTGAGAAGGTCTGTGCAATCTTTCTGCCTAGTCCCCCATCTTACCGGAACCCATATACGTGTACATCATTTGATTTCTTGACTGCTATTTCCATGTGTGCTGAGTGTAGATCCAAGTGAAATTCAATCTTTGACAACTTCCATCTTCATTTATCATGATGTTGCTTATTGGTTAGATAGAGTTTAGATATATTAGGTTAAATAAAATATATTATTAAAGTTAATTTCACCTGTTTATTTTTATCTTTTTTAACATGGCTAGTAGAAAAAAAATTATGATCAACAGCAATGGAAGCAGCAGTCAAGAAATAAGACAACCCATTGCACTGGGCAAATCTGCTGCAAAACACCTCTTCAAAGTGCTGAAGGGCAAAGATGTCTCTTTGAAGACGAAAGTGCACCTAACCAAAGCCATAGTATTTTCAGTCACCTCATAGCATGTGAAAGCTGGACAATGAATAGGGAAGACTGTAGAAAAGTTGATGCTTTTGAGTTGTGATTTTGGGAGAGAATACTGAAAGTACCAAGAACTGCCAGAAGAACAAACAAATCTGTCCTGGAGGAAGTGCAGCTGGAATGTTCCTTGGACGTGAGAGTGGCCAGACTTTGTCTCACCTACTTTGGTCATATTATCAGAAGAGAGCATTCCCTGGAGAAGGATATCCTGCTTGGTAAAGGGGAGGGTCAGCAAAAAAAGGGAAGACCCTCAACATGATGAATCAACACAGTGGTTGCAGCTGTGGGTTCAGGTATAGCAAGGATTGCAAGGCTGGTGCAGGACCAGGCAGTGTTTCTTCTGTTGTACATAGGGTCGCTATGAGTCAGAGCTGGCTTGATGGCAACTAATAACAACAACAACTAGAAAATTACGTACATGGCTCACATTATATTTCTATTGGGCGGTGCTGATCTAGATCTTAGTTCTATATTGTTCATCCTTTCATTTTAAAAGAATTAGTTTTCTCATAGCACTTTAAATAACTGACCAGATGCATGAGAACAATTAAAATAGGCCAGTAGTCCTGTGAGCAGATACAGCATAAGAGATGATCTTTACCTCTTGCAAACAATTTTTTTTTTTTTTTTAACCACAGACCTCAAAGATGAATTGCTTGGTTTACAAATTCAAAATATCACAAGGCAAAAGAAGACACTGGGAATTGCATTAGAGTAAAACTGAATAATTACAAACAATAATCTACAAGTAGATATGCAAGCTTAACAGATGTAGGATGGCCAATGGAACTACACCCACAAGTACACATAGATATGGCATAGATATCTATAGATGTTGCTTCATATATATTTGTATGTGATGCAAATATATCCATGGACATAGTAGAGCATATAGGGGGAAAGTTCTGAAACTTCTTAGCCTTAACTACATACCTTGAGGGAATGAGTTACTGGACTTGTTGGCTGTTTTGGTTCTCTAGAACTACTATAATAGACATACCACAAATGTATAGCTTTAACAAACAGGAGTTTATTCTCTTACAGTTTTGGAGGCTGGAAGTCTAAGTTCAAAGTGCCAGCCCTAGGGACTGGGTAAAGCCCTTCAACCTTCTGCTTCAGCTCTCCTCTTGCTCCCTGTCTACTGAAGCTGGAGACTTCTCTTAAGTCAGCTGCTAGCTGCTGAGGCAGGCAAACTCAAGGCTGACAGGTAAAATGGCACAGCCCCAAGATTATCAAACAACATGGCAGGCCACTAGTTCAAGTCCACAAACAGTCTCAAGATTGGCAGACAACATGGCAGGCCACTGAGATGAAGACTTGGCCAAATTCAGAATGCAGATGTACCAAAAAGCTCAGAGACCTTTCTCAAAGCTGCTTCTTACATATTAGAAGCAGACCACATCCCTAAGGCACCTACTTAGTTGTTCACAGTAGATTTCACCGTGCAATTGACGACCAGTGTTATCATGAGGAATAATTACATCTAGCTGCCCAGCCACTGAAAACCAGACCCAGCCAAAGTGACACATAATTTTAAGTACCACAAGGGTTTAGGACTACAATCTCAGTGGACATGTAGGTCAATCATCATAACATAGTCCACAAAGACAATGTTCTACATCCTACTTTGACAAGTAGCAACTGGGGTCTTAAAGGTTTACAAGCAGCCATCTAAATGCAACTACTGGTCTCTCACAGTCTGGAGCAAAAATGAGTGAAGAAAATAAAAGACTCAAGGAAACAATTGGTCCAAAGGACTAATGGACCACTGTGCTGAGACCAGAAGAACTAGCCTGGCTACCACTACTGCCCCCTTTGGTTGGGATCACAATAGAAAGTCCCAGACCAAGTGGGAGAAAAAAAATTGAACAAAATTCAAAATCAAAATAATAAAAAAGAGCAACCTTACTGGTATGATAGTGACTGGCGGAACCGCCAAGACTGTGGCCCTTAGACACCTTTTAAGCCCAGAAGTGAACCCACCCCCCAGTGATCAACTTTCAGCCAAATAATGAACAAGCCTATAAAATGAAAAATAACAAAATAACACCAGGGAGTAATGTATTTCCCAGAGCAATCAACCATAGGAAACCAAAAGGGCAGCATTTGCCCAAAAACAAAGCTCAGAAGGCAGGAAGGGGAAGGAAAGTAGGACGAATGGAAATGAGGAAAACGGAGAAAGTGGGAAAAATGTTACATTGTAGGGCTTGCAACCAATGTCATGAAAACATATATGTATAAACTGTTGAATGGAAAACTAATTTGCTGTGTGAACTTTCACCCAAACCACAATAAAAAGTTAAAAAAAAAAATTCAAAATTTCAGTTAGCCCAAGGTAAAAGAGAAATGTTAGAAAAAGTGATAAGCACATCATAAAGTAAATTTCATGTGACTTTCAAAGCTTATGAAACATTCCTACAGCCCATTCATTGTCTTAGGGTGGAAGCCTGGGAGAAGTTTATTCATCATCTTGTAGGGGAGATGGGATTTTTCTGAGAGAAGTGAGCATCTCATAAAAAGTGGAGTTGAGTCATTCTCTGAACCCTAGGATGGAGATGCACAAGGGGTCAACAATCTAGGACTAAAGGGAAGGACCCTTCTTGGTCTGAGGGGTCCTAAGAATCTCAAAGGTGGATGTCTATGCATATGGGAGGCACAAGTGGTCCCCTGACATGTATTCTACCCTTTGTCCATAATCATAGATTATGGACATGCATATTTTCCAGCCTTCCTTGTAGTTTACTAAGTCTTGCCAGTAAAGTATGAACAAAAGTGATGTGTACAACTTCTGCCTCACTTGCTTAAGAAGAAAGTGTTTTCCCTGAATCCCTTTTCTCCTTTCCTGTAGGTGTAGCAGTGACTCAACTTGACTTTGAAGATGAGAGCAATTTCTCAGGGCTGGTGGAGCAACATGGTAGATTAACCAAGGATTCTGTGTGACCATGTAGAGCAGAACCTACTCATCAGCCTAGACAGGTCAGACTGTGTGAGAGAGATAAACCTCCATCTTACTAAAGCCATTTGAGGGGCTATTTGTTACAATGAGTTAGTTTTAACCTAACTAATTAAATGTATTTACTCTGGCAAGTCAGAAGGCAGGTCCACAGGAAAACCTAAGTGATGTGCTTTTAGTTTGTGAGGAGGGTTCCACAATTAGAAGCATGGTATAACTAATCAGGGGGTGAGATTATTGTGTAAGTTTCCACAAATTTAGTGACCTAAAACAACACATTATTATTTTACTGGTCTGTAGTTTAAAAGTCTGAAATGGGTCTCACTGGGCTGAAATCAAGGTGTTGACTGGGCTGCATTCCTCTTGGAGGCTTTAGGGGACAATTCCTTTCTTGTTTTTTCCAGCTTCTAGAAGCAACTGAATTACTTGCGTCATGGCACTTTTCCCCATCTTCAATGCCAGCAGTGTAACATCTTCAAATTTCTCTCTGACTCTGACCTGACTCTCTGTTCCCCTTTCTGACTTATAACGACTTTTGTGATTATATTGAGTAGAGCCTGATAATCCAGGGTAGTCTCCCCCATCTCAAGGTCATTTGATTAGCAACCATAATTCCATCTGTAATCTCAATTTTCCCTCGCTCTGTAACAATATGTTCACAAATTCAGGGATTAGGATGTGGACATCTTTAGGGGCCCATTATTCTACCACCACAACGATGCTGGGCATTCCCAAGAAATACCAGGATACTTCCACCAGTCTTAACTATGTCTATATTCAAATTTCAGTTGTTCCAATAAAGTCCTTTGTAGCTATTTTTTCCCCCTGGCCCAGGTTTCAATCCAGAATTATACATTGCATTTATTTGTCATGTCTTTTTAAAAATCTCCTTTAATCTGCAAAGTGTTCTGTAGCCTTTCTTTTGCCTGAAGTTCTTGACCTTGACCAGCTATTTTATAGAATATTCCTAGATTAGTGTTATCTGATATTTCCTCATGATTATATTTAGGTTATGTATTTTTGGCAGGAATATCACAGAATTGATACTGTATTCTCTGTGCATAATATGAAGAGGAAAATGATGTCAGTTTGTTGAGATTACTGGTGAAGTTAACTTTGATCATTTGGTTAAGACATTGTCTGGCATTTCCTTACTGTAAATCTACTTTTTTTCCCCTTGTAGTTAGTAAGGAATTTGTGGGGAAATACTTTGATATTATGTAAATCTCCTTTTCCTCATCAAAATTTTATCCAGAAGTTTTATCACCCATTGATGATTTTCTAACTTTACCATTCCTTCTATGTTTACTTTATATATAAATCATAGCAAATATTATGAAGCTGGCACAGGCCTGGGCAGTGTTTCATTCTGTTGTACACAGGGTCACTATGAGTTGGAGCCTACTTGATGGCACCTAACAGCAATAACAACAACAAATATATTTAATTGGCATTCAACCATAAAGGAAGCCACTCCCTTTTCTTCCTTTTATTTGATTTTTTATTTGCTTATAGATTCTTATTTTATTCAATGGATTCATTACTATCACTTATGTTTATATCAAATTGTCTCATATTTAGCCAATGTTGTTGTTGTTAAGTGCCATCGAGTCAGCCCTGACTCATAGCAACCCCTCCTTGGGTTTCCGAGACAGTATCACTACAGAAGTAGGATTGCCCAACCTTCCTTCAGAGGAGTGGCTGGTGGGTTAGAACCGCCAGCCTTCTGGTTAGCAGTCAAGTGCCCAATAGGCTGCGCATTCAGCTTGTTCTATGTCCTTTTAATATATCTCTTGATGGGGTCCCTGAGTGGTACAAATAGTTAAGCACTTGACTTCTGGCCAAAAAGTTGGCTGTTTGAATTCACCCAGAGGCACCTCAGAAGATAGGCCTATGATCTGCTTGAGAAAGGTCACAGCCTTGAAAGTCCTATGGAGCATAGTTCTCTGCACACATGGGCCATGGAGTCAACTCAACAGCAACCAACAACAATAGCATTTGTTGTTGAGCACTTTCTTGCCTTACATTATGACAAAATATCCTTGCCTTCTCTTGTACTTTCCTACCCCAGCCCTGGAATCAGACATTTCTCCTAGGAGCCCTGTTTTCTTTTAGTGAAAATGGTATTTAGAAACCAAAATTTGGGAGGTAGGTGTGCACATCACCTGTTGTTGTTGTGAGCTGTCGAGTTGATTCTAATTCATAGAGATCCTAGGGGGCAGGGTAGGCTGTAATCTTTATGGGAGCAGATTGCCAGGTCTTTCCTCCTTTGGAGCTGCTGGGTATGTCCAAACCGCTAACCTTTTGGTTAAGAGCTGAGTGCTTAACCATTGTGGCAACAGGACTCGTTTCTAGGCTTTTTCAGGAGGCAGGATGGGAGAATAATGTATGTATGTATATACATAAACACATGCATCTTTAAAATCCATGAGTTTATAGCATGCCCTTGATTCTAATCCTACACCACAGCATAGATCCTGTCTTTCCTTGTTCCTTATTGATAACTGCCTTCCCTGAAGTAAGAAACTTGACTCCCATCATCCTGTTTGTATTTGATCAATCCCTCCAGATTCTTGGTCCCATGGCTGAAAGCCCAGGCCCAAGATATATCAATCTTCACCTTCATCCCTAGGGCATTCCAGCCCAAATCTCTGTCTCCATGAAGGGAATGGGGGAAAAAAAAGCCAGTTAGAAAGCTGTGCCCTGACATGCCATTCCCCACCTTTTAGGCAAACTGGCCCAAAACTCAGTCACTAAGGCACTTTTTATCTGTGTCCACTATAGTGTTCATCATATTGTCCATCTCTTTCATTTGAAAATTTGCCACAAATATGATTTTAATTTCTAAATTGTTTTCTATAATAGATGGTTCTTGTTTTTAATAATAATAACATCTAACATTTATTAAACTCTTATTATTGGCTAGGTATCCAGCTGAATGATTTTTACATGGGTAATCTCATTTAATTTTCAAAATAATCCTGTAAAATTGGTATTATTTAAATCTCCATTTCACAGATTAGGAAACTGAAGCACACATTAGGTAATTTTCCCACTGCTATACATCAAGAAAAGTAGTTGAACAAGGAATTGATTTCAATCAGTTTGATTTCTGATTCTGTTCTTCACCATTCAAAGAAATTGATTTACAGCCTTGGAAACCCTATGGAAGTATTCTATTCTGTCCTATAGGGTCGCTATGAGTTGGAACCAACTTGATGCAGTGGGTTTGGTTAGTACAAGAAGAGTGTGTAGAGCATCCTACCATCCTGGTTGCTTCAAATTAAATATTTGATGGTTGCGCCAGGACACCCTCTGCTCCTTGGGTCTACTGACTCTGAGCTTGGAGCTGTTCCAGAACTACTTCCACCTCTAAAGCACAACTTTCTTGGGGATATTTTAAGCTATGGTTTCCTCTGATCTTGACTCTTTGTTAATTGACACCATCTGCTTTCTGTCTTTCAGGGATTTCATGATTTTTCTGGTCAATTCATAGGAAATAAAACATTTCTGTATGACAGAAACCACCACAAACAAAGTGAAAAAGGACAAGACGAACTGAGGAAAACTCTTTGCAATTCTTACCACAACTGTGGTATAGGAAGAATCCTTGCTGGCTGATATAAAACACACACAGACACACACTTACAATTCAACAACAATAAAGAAAATGGGTAAAGAAATGGTCAATTCAGAGAAAAATACAAATAGATTGAAAATATATTGAAATGCTTAACCTCAGTCATAATAAATGAAATGCCAGTTAGAAATATACTGAGATACTATATTTTAGCTTCTTAAGCTGACCAGTCTAAGGATCTCTGCTAGCACAGTGCCTAAGGTATCTTACTGCTAACCAGAAGGTTAATGGTTCCAACCCACCAGCCACTCCACAGAAGCAAAACTGGGCAATCTACTTCAGTAAAGATTTACCACTTCAGAAACCTAATAGATATCGCTATGAGTCCAAATCAACTTGATGCAGAGGGATGGGTTTGGTTTGGTTTAGACTGACCAGTCTAGAAAAGTCTGATAACACATGGTGTTGGCTATGTTACAGAGAAACGGGCACTCTCATACTGTGCACAGTTGATGGGACTGAAATTACTAGAGTCTCAAAACCATACATTTTGCAATTATTTATCAAGTTTACAAATGCACGTACTGTTGGACATAGCTGTTCTACCTCTAAGACTTTAGGAAAAGGTGTTTGCATGATTAGGAAATTTAATGTGTACAAACTTATTCATTGCATCATTTTGTAATAATAAATTATTGGAAAATAACCTACTTGCTTATCAATAGGACAATGGTTCAATAAACCCATTAAAAAGCCCATTGCTGTTGAGTTGATTCTGAGCTATAGTGGTCCTATAGGACAAAGTAGAACTGTCCCATAAGGTTTCCAAGGTTGTAATCTTTACAGGAAAAAAAAATCTTTGACAACTTCAATCTTTTCTCCATTTTTTGGTATGCTACTTATTGGTCCAGTTGTGAGGATTTTTGTTTTCTTTATGTTGAGGTGTAATCCATTCTGCAGACTGTAGTCTTTAATCTTCATCTATAAATGTTTCAAGTAATCTTCACTTTCAGCAAGTAAGGTTGTGTCCTGTGCATATCCTGATGCCACATTCTTTTTCATATAGTCCAGTTTTTCAGATTATTTGTTCAGCATATAGATTGAATAAATATGGTGAAAGAATACAACCCTGACACACACCCTTGCTGATTCTAAACCATGCAGATCTGCAATCAACACCCATGGAAGTATCAGTCAATAAATCAGATATCATATTGCACTGGGAAAATTTGCTGCAAGAAACCACTCTGTAGCATTAAAGAGAAAAGATGTCACTTTGGGCACTAAGGTGTACCTAACCCCAGCCATGGTATTTTCAATCACATCATATGCATGTGAAATATGGACAATGAATAAGGAAGACTGAAGAAGAGTTGGTGCTTTTGAATTGTGATGTTGCTGAATAATGCTGAAAGTCCCGTGGCCCAGCAAAAGAACAAACAAATCTGTCCTGGAAGTGCAGCTAGAATACTCCTTGGAAGTTAGAATGGTTAGACTTTGTCTCACCTACTTTGGTCCTGTTGTCAAAAGGGACCATTCCCTGGAGAAAGATATCATGCTTAGTAAAGTGGAGGGTCAGCAAAAAAGGGGAAGCCCTTAATGAGATGGATTGACACAGTGGCTGCAATGATGTGCTCAAGTATAGCAAGGATTGTGAGGATGGTACATGACTGGGTAGTGTTTGTTCTGTTATACACAGGGTCGCTATCAGTTGTAGCCAATTTGATGGTACCTAACAAGCAACACAACATGGGCAAAAAATTGAACAATGCAGGAAGTATCAAAAGAAGATGGAAAGAATACACAAAGTAACTATACCAAAAAGAACTGGTCAATGTTCAGCCATTTTGGGATTTAGCGTATGATCAAGAACTGATGGCATTGAAGGCAGATGTTCAAGCTGCACTGAAGGCACTGGCGAAAAACAGTGCCTTGAAATGGATGGAATCCAAATGAGATGGTTAAACAAACACATGTAACTCTGGAAGCGCTCACTAGTCTATGCCAAGAAATTTAGAAGAGATCCATATTCATGCCTATTCTAAAAAAAATGTGATCCAACAGAATGAAGAAGTTATCAGTGTCATTAATATTATAGCAAATTGTACTGAAGATAACTCAAAAACGTTTGCAGCAATACACAGACAGGGAACTGCCAAAAATTCAAGCTGAATTCAGAAAAGAACATGGAATGAGGCATATCTTTGTTGATGTCAAATGGACATTGGCTAAAAGCAGAGAATATCAGAAAGATGTTTACCTCTGTTTTATTGACTATGCAAAGGCGTGTTTGACTGTGTGGATCGTAAAAATTATGGATAACATTGAAAAGAATGTTGTTGTTCTTAGGTGCCATTGGTCAGCTCTGATTCATAGTGACCCCGTGTGCAATAGAACTAAACAACCTCCAGTTGTGTGCCACCCTCACAATCCTTGCTATGCTTGAGCCCATTGTTGCAGCCACTGTGTCTATCCATCTCATTGAGGGTCTTCCCCTCTTTTGCTGACCCTCCACTATACCAAGCATGATATCCTTCTCCAGGGAATGCTCCCTTCTGACAACATGACCAAAGTAGGTGAGACAAAGTATGACCATTCTCGCTTCTAAGGAGCATTCCAGGTGCACTCTTCCAGGACACAGTTGTTCGTTCTGGCAGTCCATGGTACTTTCGGTATTCTTTGCCAACACCCAGCTCAAAAGCATCAACTCTTCTTCAGTTTTCCTTATTCATTGTCCAGGTTTCACATGCATATGAAACTATTGAAAATGCCATGCCTTGGGTTAGGTGCACCTTAGTCTTCAAAGAAACATCTTTGCTATTCAGCACTTTAAAGAGGTCTTTTGCAGCAGATTTGCCCAGTGCACTAGACCATCTGATTTCTTAAGTGCTGCTTCCGTTGGTATTGATTGTAGATCCAAGTAATAGAAGATCCTTGATACCTTCAGTCTTTTTCTCCATTTAGGATGATGCTGATTATTAGTCCAGTTGTAAGGGTTTTCATTTCCTTATGTTGAGGTATAAACCATACTGCAGACTGTAGTCTTTAATCTTCATCAGTAAATGCTTCAAGTCATTTTCACTTTCAGCAAACAAGATTGTGTCATCTGCATATCACAGATTGTTAATGAGTCTTCCTCTAAACCTGATGCTGCATTCTTCTTCATATAGGCCATCTTCTTGGATTATTTGCTCAGCATACAGATTGAACAAGTATGGTGAAAGGATACAACCTTGACGCACACCCTTCGTGATTTTAAACATACAGTATCCCCTTGTCTGTTTAAACAACAGTCTCCTGATCTGTGTGCAGGTTCCTCATGAGCATAATTAAGAATGAAATTCCCATTCTTCTCAATGTTATCCATAATTTGTTATGATCCATACAGTCAAATGCTTTTACATAGCCTATAAAACACAAATAAACATCTTTCTGGTATTCTATGCTTTCAGCCAAGAACCATTTGACATCAGCAATGACATCCTTCATTCCGTGTCCTCTTCTGAATCCAGCTTGCATTTCTGGAAGTTCTCTGTCAATATACTGCTGTAAACATTTTTTAATTATCTTCAGTAAAATTTTACTTGTGTGTGATATTAATGATATTATTCAATAATTTCCACATTCTGTTGGATCACCTTTCTTTGGAATGGGTACAAATATGGATCTCTTCCAGTCAGTTGGCCAGGTAGCTATCTTCCAAATTTCTTGGGATAGATTAGTAAGTGTCTCCAGTGCAGCATCCATTTGTTAAAATATCTCAATGAGATATTCCATCAATTCTTGGAGCCTTGTTTCTCACCAATTCCTTCAGTGCAGCTTCAGCTTCCTCCTTCAATACCATTGTTTCTTGATCATATGCCACCTCCTGAAATAGACAAACACTGACTAATTATTTTTGTCAGTGTACAGTGATTCTGTGTATTCCTTCCATCTTCTGTTGATACTTCCTGTATCATTCAATATTTTACCTATAAATTCTTTCAATATTGCAACTTGAGGCTTGATTTTTTTCTTCAGTTCTTTCGGCTTGAGAAATGCTGAGCATGTCCTTCCCTTTTGGTTTTCTAACTCCAGGTCTTTGCACATTTCATTATAATAATTTACTTTGTCTTCTTGAGCTGCTCTTTGAAATCTTCTGTTCAGCTCTTTTATCTTGTCATTTCTCCCATTCACTTTAGCTACTTTCCATTCAAGAGCAAGTTTCAGAGTCTCTTCTGACATCCATTTTGGTCTTTTCTTTTGTTCCTGTCTTTTTAATGACCTTTTGCTTTCTTCATATATAATGTTCTTGTTATCATCCCACAATTCCTCTGGTTTTCTATCACAGGCGTTCAATGTGTCAAATCTATTCTTCACCTGGTCTCTAAATTCAGCTGGGATATAATCAAATTCATATTTTTGGCTCTTGTGGATTTGTTTTACTTTTCTTCAGCTTCAGGTTGAACTTGCATATGAGAAGTTGATGGTCTGTTCCACAGTCAGCTCCTGGCCTTGTTTTCACTGAAGATATTGAGCTTCTCCATCACCTCTTTCCACAGATGTAATTGATCTGATTCCTGTGTATTCCTTCTGGCAAGATCCATGTATATAGCTGCCGTTTATGTTGCTGAAAAAAGGTATTTGCCATGAATAAGTCGTTGGTCTTGCAAAATTTTATCATGTGGTCTTGAGTGTTATTTCTATCACCAACGTCACATTTTCCAACTACCGATGCTTTTTCTTTGTTTCCAACTTTCACATTCTAATCACCAGTAATAATCAATACATCTTGATTGCATGTTTGGTCAATTTCAGACTCCAGAAGTGGGTAAAAATCGTCAATTTCCTTGTCTTTGGCTTTAGTGGTTGGTGCATAAATTTGAATAATAATAGTATTAATTAATCTTCCTTGTAGGTGTATGGAAGCTCTGGTGGCGTGGTGTCTAAGGCATTTGACTGCTAACTAGAAGGCTCGTGGTTCAAACCCACTAGCTACTCCTAGGAAGTAAGATTGGACAATCTACATCCATAGTGATATCTCCTCGGAAACCCAAGGAAGAGTTGCTCTGAGTCAGATCCGACTCAATGGCAGTGAGTTGTTTTGTAGGTGTATGGATATTATCCCATCACTGACAGCGTTGTAGTTCAGGATAGATCTTGAAACTTTTGTTTTGACAGTGAATGTGACGCCATTCGTCTTCAATTTGTCATTCCCGGCATAGTAGATCCTATGATTGATTCAAAATGGCCAAAACCAATTCATTTCAGCTCAGTAATGCCTAGGATATAGATCCTTATGCATTCCATTTCATTTTTGACAACTTCCAATCTTCCCACATTGATACTTTGTACATTCCATTTTCCAATTATTAATGGATGTTTACAGCTGTTTCTTCCCATTTTGAGTCGTACTCCAACAGCAAATGGAGATCCTGAAAACTTTCCTCCAACCATGTCATTAAGGTCAACTCTACTTTGAGGAGGCAGCTCTTCCCCAGTCGTATTTTGAGTGCCTTCCGGCGTGAGGAGTTCATCTCTGGCACTGTATCAGACAGTGTTTCAGGGCTATTAACCAAGTTTTCAAATAATGTATCAAACATTGTTTCACTGCTATTCATACAGTTTTCACTGGCCAATACTTTAAGAAGTGGATGGCCCTTCCTTTTTACAAGTATGTCTTAGTCTGGAAGTTCCATGGGTGACCCTGCTGGTATTTGAAATACCAGTGGCATAGCCTCCAGCCTCACAGCAACATGCAAGCCACCACAACAAGACAAATTGACAGATGAGTGGTGGATGTTAGTGTTAAGAACACTTAATTGTGCTCATGAGCACAACTGGTACATAGACCAAGAGACAGTGGTTTGAACAGAACAAGGGGATACTGCATGTTTTAAAATCAGGGAAGGTGTGTGTCAGGGTTGTGTCTTTTCACCATACTTATTCAATCTGTGTGCTGAGCAAATAATCTGAGAAGCTGGACTATATGAAAAAGAACATGACATCAGGATTGAGGGAAGACTCATTAACAACCTGTGATACGCAAATGACACAGTGTTGCTTGCTGAAAGCTAAAAGGATATGAAGCACTTATTGATGAAGATCAAAGACTACAGCCGTCAGTATGGATTACACCTCAACATAAAGAAAACAAAAATCCTCACAACTGGACCAATAAGCAACATCATGATAAATGGAGAAAACATTGAAGTTGTCAAGGATTGCATTTTACCTGGATCCACAATTAATGCCCATGAAAGCAGCAGTCAGGAAATCAAATGACATGTTATATTGGGCAAATATGCAGCAAAAGACATTTTTAAAGTGTTAAAAGCAAAGATGTCACCTTGAGGACTAATATATACCTGACCCAAGCCATGGATTTTCAGTCACCTCATATGCATGTGAAAGCTGGACAATGACTAAAGACAACTGAATAAGAATTGATGCCTTTGGATTATGGTGTTGGGGAAGAATATTGAACATATCATGGACTGCAAGAAGAATGAACAAATCTGTCTTTGAAGAAGTATAGTCAGAATGTTCCTTAGAAATGAGTATGGTGAGACTTCTCAGATATTTTGGATGTATTATCAGAAAGAACCAGTCCCTGGAGAAGGAAATCATGCTTGGTAAAATAGAGGGTCAGGAAAAAAGAGGAACACCTTTGATGAGATGCATTGACACAGTTGCTGCAACAATTGTCTCAACCGTAGCAATGATTGTGATGATGGTGCCAGATTGGGCAGTATTCCCTTCTCTTGTACATAAGGTTGGTATGAGACTGAAGCGACAAGATGGCACTTAACAACAATATATGCAAAGCACTCAGCCCACTGGAAATACTAAAAGCTGGAAGCACTTTTTGAAATTTAAATATAATTGATTTGAACTCCATCAAACTCCCGCCCCAAAATGCCTGTGTGCTTCTAGGGTCTAGAGGCTCTAATATCATCTACTCAGAATTCCCAGTTTTACCAGGGCATCCTCCATGTCTGCTCTGAGTTCCCAGTTCCTAATATTTCCAGATGGAACAGAGCCGTTTTCCTCCATTTGCAGGATCACAGAAGGCAGTGATTATGTTGTTGTTGTTGTTGTTGTTAAGTGCCGTCGAGTCGTTTCCGACTCATAGCGACCCCATGCACAGCAGAACGAAA
>NW_006921590.1:30737285-30745676 GCF_000298275.1 Orycteropus afer afer
TGTTAATGATTCTTCCTCCAATCCTGATACCACGTTTTTCTTCATATAGTCCAGCTTCTCGGATTATTTGCTCAGCATATAGATTGAATAAGTGATTATGTAGTAAACTTTTATTAAATATGCAAAGTAAAGGGTAATGGGTTTTAGGAGCAAGAGGAGTCAGGGCAGAATGGGAGGGGTCGTAAAGCAGCACAGAACAGCCCAAATCTGAAGAGGACATATTAGGCACCTCTCTGGTGGTATAGTGCCTAAGACATTTTACGGCTAACCAGAAGGCTGGCAGTTCAAACCTACCAGCCACTCCTCAAAAGGAAGATCGGGTAATCTACTTCCGTAGTGATACCACCTCGGAAACCCAAGGAGGGGTCACCATGACTTGGATCTGACTTGATGGCAGTGAGTTTGGTTTTTTTTTTGATTCTTGACATGAAGGAGTCCTGGTGACACTATGCTAAGAACTTGGCTGCTAACCTAAATAAAAGGTTGGTGGTTTGAACTGGCCCAGCAGCTCCACCCAAAAATGACCTGATAATCCGTGTCTATAAAGATTGTTGTTGTTGTTGTTGTTCTGACTCATAGCAACCCCTCCTTGGGTTTCTGAGGCAGTATCACTATGGAAGTAGATTGCCCGGTCTTCCTTCCGAGGAGTGGCTGGTGGGTTTGAACTACCAGCCTTCTGGTTAGCAGTCAAGTGCCTTAGGCACTACACTACCAGAGCCTAGAAAATCCTTTGGGGCAGTTCTACTCTGTTGTATGGGGTCACTGAGTAGAAAATTGACTTGACAGCACACAACAAGAATAACAATCTTGACGTGAGAACCCATTTCCCCCATGTCCTAATACCCTCTAGCTTCCCACTTAGATGATGAAATGGTATCCCATCATCTCTAAGACTCTTCCTCAGTTCTCTTCTTTTTCTTGACCTATTAAACCCCCATTTATTTCTTCTGCAGAGGAGTTTATCTCTCTCTTTGTTTTCCATTCCAAACTCTTCACCTTCTGAATCCATCCAGGTGTTTTGCCAAAAAGCCTTGTGCTCATGAGGAACGCATGCCTTAGGGGAAGATACAGCTGCAGTTTATTATGATTTCAAATATTAGTTTTTTCCCCTCACTGTTACAATTACAGTTGTTACTGAAATATACCAAGAAGAGACATGACACAATCAGATGAGCATTTTAGATGGATCATTTTCGTGAAGATTTAGAGGTTGCATTGGAGTTAAAATGGTAAAACGAGAGGCTGGAACAGCAGGCAGCATGACTTTCATGATAGTTTAAGTGAGACAGGATTGGAGCCGAGAAGAACAGGGCAGTAGCAATGGGGAATTGTTGTTGTTAGGTGCCATCTAGTCACTTCCGTCTCATAGCCACCCTGTGTACAACAGAACAAAACACTGCCCAGTCTGGTGCCATCCTTACAATGGTTGTTATGGTTGAGGCTACTGTTGTAGCCATGGTGTCAATCCTTCTGGTTAAGGGTCTTCCTCTTTTTCACTAACCCTCTACTTTACCAAGTATGATGTACGTCTCCAGGAACTGGTCCCTCTTGCCCAAAGTACGTGAGACGAAGTTTTGCCATCCTCACTTCAAAGGAGCATTCTGGTTATACTTAGTCCAAGATTTAAAAAAAAAAAAAAAAAAATCAAACTCACTGACAATCGAGTCAATTCCTACTCATAATGACCACCCATTGGGTTTCCGAGATGGTAAATCTTTACAGAAGTAGATTGCCCACATAGATTTGTTCATTCTCCTAACAGCCCATGTTATATTCAGTATTCTTTGCCAACACCATAGTTCAAAGGCATCATTTCTTCTTTGGTCTTCCTTATTCATTATGCAGCTTTCACATGCTTATGAGATGATTGAAAATACCATGGCTTGAGGTGCACCTTAATCTTTCAAGTAACATCTCTGTTTTTTAACACTTTAAAGAAATCTTTTACTGTAGTCCAATGCAATGTTGTTTGACTTCTTTTTCTTTCTTTTTTTTTTTTACTTTTTATTGTAATTTGGGTGAAATTTTACAAAGCAGATTCGTTTTACATTGAATAGTTCACAAACGTTTTGTTCTGTGACACTGCTTACAGTCCCCACAATGCAGCAGCTCTCTTCCCACTACCTCCCTGTGGTCATTCTTTCTCTGTGCCCTTCCCACCTATGCATTCCTGCCTCCCTAGCTTTCTCCCTGTGCAAATGCTGCCCTTCTGATTTCCCATGGTTGATTGTTCTAAGGAGCACATCTCCCTGATGTAGTTGCTCAGCTTGTACCCCTGTTTGTTGTTTGGCTGAAAGTTAGCCACGGGAGTGATTACAATTCTAGACTGAAGGGTGACTAGGGGCCATAGTTTCAGGGATTTCACCAGTCTCTGTAAGACCACTTTTAATCCATTTCCTAGTGGTTGGCAGTGGTAGGCAGGCACCATCTAATTCTTCAGGTCTCAGGGTCATGTAGATGGAGGTTGCCATGGTCCATTAGTCCTGTGGACTAATTGTTTCTATGTGTTTTTTATTTTCTTCACTTTTCTTGCTCCAGATGAGAAGAGACCAATAGTTGCATCTTAGATGGCCACTTGCTAGCCTTTAAGACCCCAGTCACTACTCACCAAAGTAGGATGTAGAACAATGTTTTTGTGTAGTATGTTATACCATTTGAGCTTTATGTTCTCCATGACCGTGATCCCAAGTCTGTGGGCCCAGAAACTCACTCCCTCAAGGTGCTTAGTTGTGGCTATGGAGTTATCCTAACTTTGTCCCCTGTTAGCTGTATACTGCCTATGGACAATTTTATAGCACATATAAATACACATGTAGGAATATCATCTGTCCAACCTATGTATTGTGGGTATATTCCTATTCACCCACCCATATCTGATCTTTTTGCCTGTCTATGTATCCACTCATAGATTAGTGTTTGCTATTACTAATAATGCAGTATTGTGTATGTAATAGTATTTACCTTTATTGTCTGTACCTCTTGTGCACCTCTCCATGTCTTCCTTTTCCTTAGTGATATTGTGCTGGTCACATACTTTTATTATATTGCATTTCTCTTCACCAAAATCAACATGTCTCTTAACTAGCAAGCAAATTTTCTTCCTCTCCCCTCCCATCCCTGGTAACCAAGAAATATACTTTCCTTCCCTGTGTAAAACTTTCCTTGATTTTTTATACTGTCATTTGACTTCTTGATTGATGTTTCCATGGACATTGATTGTGGATCCAAGTACAATGAAACCCTTGACAACTTCAATATTTTCTCCATGATGTTCAATATTTTATCATGATGTTGCTTATTGGTCCGCTTGTAAGGATTCTTTTTTTTTTTAAGAGGAGAGAAAATTATTTATTGCAAAACGGCAATGCACGGAGTAGGGGTATGGTCTTGTAAGGATTTTTGTTTTCTTTATGTTGACATGTAATCCATACTGAAGGCCATAGTCTTTGAATCTTCATCAGTAAGTGCTTAACGCCCTCTTTGCTTTCAGCTAGCAAGGTGTATCTTCTGCATATCACAGGTTGTTAATGAGTCTGCCTTCATGTCACATTCATCTTCATATAGTCCAGCTTTGTGGATGATTTATTCAGTTTACAGATTGAATAAGTATGGTTAAGTGATACAACCCTGACACACACCATTCCTGATTATAAGCATGTAGTATCCCCTTGTTCTGTTTCAAAAACTGCCTCTTGGTCACATGAGGACAATTCAGTGTTCTGGAATTCTATTCTTCACAATGTTATCCATAATGTGTTATTATCCACACAGTCCAATGTCTTTGCATAATCAATAAAACACAGGTAAACCTTTTTCTGTTATTCTCTGTTTTAAGCCCAGATCCAACTTATATCAGCAATAATATCCCTCATTCCATGTTCTTTTCTGAATCTGGCTTGAATTTCTGACAGATCTCCGTCGGTGTACTGCTGTAACTATTTTTGAGTTATCTTTAGCACAATTTTACTTGCATGTGATATTAATGATACTGTTCGATAATTTCCATATTCCATTGGATTACCTTTCTTTGGAATGGGCATGGATATGGATCCCTTCCAGTTGGCTAGCCAGATAGCTTTCTTCAAAATTTCTTGGCATAAATAAGTGGACATGTCTGGCTCTGCATCTGTGTATTGAAACATTTCAACGGAAATTCTGTTAATTCCTGGAGCTTTGTTTTTTGACAGTGCCTTCAGTGCAACTTGGACTTCTTCATTTAATACCATTGTTTCTTGATCCTATGCAACTTCCTGAAGTGGTTGAACATCAAACAATTCTTTTTAGGACAGTGACTCTGTGTATTCCTTCCATCATCTTTTGGTGCTTCCTATGTCATTCAACATAACAACAACAACAACATCATTCTATATGTTGCCCATAGAATCCTTCAATATTGTAACTCGAGCCTTGAATTCTTCTTCTTTCAGCTAGGGAAATGGTGAGCATGGGTGTGAATACTATCTACATGAAAAGCTAGCAACAATATAAAATATGGTTAACTTAGTACAAAAGAAAGAAATTTTAAAAATACATTGGAAATTACTGGTGATCAGAATGGAAAAAGAGAGAGAAAAACAGAAACGCTGAGCCTGTCCTTCCCTTTTAGTCTTGTAACTCCAGCTCTTTGCACATTTCATTATAATTCTTTACTTTGTGTTCTTGAGTCACCCTTTGAAATCTTCTCTTCAGCTTTTTTACCTCATAATTTCTTGTTTTTGCTTTAGCTATTCTATGTTGAACAACAAGTTTCAGAGTTTCTTCTGACATTCATTTTGGTCTTTCTTTCTTAACTTTTGTTTCTTCATGTATAATACCCTTGGTGTCATCTCACAAGTGGTCTGGTCTTTAGTCGTTAGTGTTCGTTGTATCAAATCTGTACTTGAGATGGTTGCTAGCTTTAGGTGAGATGTACTCAAAGTTGTATTTTGGCTCTTGCAAACTTGATTTAATTTTCTTCACCTTCGACTTGAACTTACATATGAGCAGTTGATGGTCTGTTCCGCAGTTGGCCCCTAGCATTGTTCTGACTGATGATATTGAACTTCTCCATGGTCTCTTTGCACAAATGTAGTCAATTTGATTCCTGTGTATTCTACTTGGTGAGGTACACAGGTATAGTTGACATTTATGTTGTTGAAAAAGGTATTTGCAATGAATAAGTCATTGGTCTTGCAAAATTCTATGATGTGATGTTCTGCATCATTTCTATCAACCAGGCCATAATTTCCAGCTGTTGATCCTTCCTCTTTGTTTCCAACTTTTGCATTTCAATCACTAGTAATTATCAATTACCTTGACTGCATGATTGGTCAATTTCAGACTGCATAAGTTGGTAAAAGTCTTCAATTTCTTCATCTTTGGCATTAGTAGTTAGTGTGTAAATTTGAATAAAAGTTGTATTAACTGGTCTTTCTTATAGATATATCAATATTATCCTATCACTGACAGCATTGTACATCAGGATAGATCTTGAAATGCTCTTTTTGATGATGAATGTGATGCCATTTCTCTTCCTTCAATTGATCATTCCTGGCATGGTAGACCACATGATTGCCCAACTCAGAATAGCCATTACCAGTCCATTTCAGCTCGTTAATGCCTAGGATATTAATCTTTATGCATCCCAATTCATTTTTTATACATTCTAACTTTCCTAGATTCATACTTCATCTGTCAATTTGTCATACTGTGGTGGCTTGTGTGTTGTTGTGATGCTGGAAGCCATGCACTAGTATTTTAAATACCAACAGGGTTACCCAGGTAGACAGGTTTCAATGGAGCTTCCAGACTAAGAAAGACTGGGAAGAAGGATGTGGCATTCTATTTCTGAAAAAAATTAGCCACTGAAAATCTTATGAATAGCAGTGGAACATTGTTTAGTACAGTGCCAGAAAATGAGCCCCTCATATTAGAATGCACTCAAAATATGACTGGGGAAGAGCTGCCTCCTCAAAGTAGAGTCAATCTTAATGGCATGTGTAGAGTAATGCTTTGGGAACCTTCATTTGCTGATGGGGCACAAGTCAAAATAAGAAGAAACAGCTGCAAACATCCATTAGTGATAGGAACATAGAATGTATGAATTATGGAAGGATGAGAAGGGGCCTATGTGAGATATATTTAGATATAAGCCAGTGTCAATAAGCTTGATGATAGATTGAATAAAGGTGGAGAATGAGCAGTAAGAGTCACAGAAGTAAGGATGAAACCTAAATGTTTGGCCTCAAACCAATGAATGCTGTGCCCATCCCACCTCTCTTCTCTTATTCCTGTTACTGCTAATTCATTCCAAATGTATAGTACACCAGATATTGATAAATGCCTGACAAGCATCATGAGATTAAATAAGACCCTTTAATTACCCTTTAATTCCATAATGAATGTACTATTATTCCATTTTCCAGATGAAAAGATAGAAAAGTTCAGGAACTTTCCCAAGGTTTCACAGATAGCAAATAGCACTTTTCACAAGTTCACGTTCTGAAATAGGTAATGTCAGTTTGGGACATGCTAGGTTTGAGGTTCCTGTGGAATGTCTTGGTAGAAATGTCCTACCAGCAGATGGAAATCCAGATCTGAGTTCAACAGAGAAAACTGAACTAGAAATACAGTCATCGATACAGAGATGCCAAGGAAGTTAGTATCAGATATATCAGGGAAACCTATGTAGAGCAAGAGGAAAAGAGGTCTGAAATGGAATGTTGGGGACTTCAGTATTTAAGGGACAGCAGAAGAAGATGTGTTTTACTTAAGGTTGTGTGTCAACTTGGCTGGGCCTGGTTTTGAGTGGCTGGGCAACTGAACATAGTTAATCCTCATGATGAAACTAGTAATCAGCTCCATGGTGGAGTCTACTGTGAGCAGCTGAGTGGCTGCCTTAGGGGATGTGGCCTGCTTCTAATATATAAGAAGATGCTTTGAGAAAGGTTTTGAGCTTTTTGGCACATCTGGATCCTGCATTTGGTCAAGTCTGCATCTCAGTGGCCTGCCATGTTGTCTGCCAGTCTTGAGAGACTGTTTCTGACTTGAACTAATGACCTGCCATGTTGCTTGATAATCTTGAGTCTGTGCCATTTTACTTGTCGGCTTTGGGTTTGTCAGCCTCAGCAACCAGTAGCTGCTTGAGTTAAGAGATGCCTCCAGCTCCAGTGTGACAGGAGCAAAAGGCAGAGCTGAAGCCCAAGGTTGAGGGGCCTTCACCCAGCCCCTAGAGCTGGCACTGTGAACTTGAACTTCTAGCCTCCTAAACTGTAAGAGAATAAACCCCTGTTTGTTAAATCCATCCACTTGTGGTATTTCTGTTATAGCAGCACTAGAGAACCAAAACAGAAGAGAAACCACAGTAAAGGAGGAATGACAGAAGTACATAGAGAGCCAGGAGAGTAGGGCTACAGTGGAGTAGAAAGGAGTGTTTCAGTGAGGCTATGGCCAGTCATGCTGAATGCTGCCAGAAGGCCAGGCAAGAACTCAGATGTGTCCACTGGAGCTGGTGGCCAACAGGGCACTGGTGAGGGAGACTCACTGGCTCAGTGGAAGCAGAAGACTGATTGCAAAGGTCAAAGTAGAAAGGGAAGGCAAGGACATGGAAACAATGAGTACAGAAGATGTTTTCAAGAAGTCTTGAAGAGATTTGGAGAGAAAGAGAGTAATACTAAATGAAGGTTAAGAGACAAGGGAGGTTTTTTTTTTCTTTTAAGATGGAAAAATTTAAGACATTTCTAAGCTGAAAGGAACATGGCAAAACAGATAGAGGTCAAAATAGCAAGAGGAGATAACTGATGGAGCAATGTCCCAAAGAGTCAGAAAGGGATGGGACTAAAAGCCACAGTGGCTCAAGTGGTCTGTGCAGTAGGAGGAACACCTCTGGCAACTTCAGAAACAGAGCTTATTATAGTGCCAGGTTCAGAATTCATTGAAGGAGGAGGTCAGTAGAGGTTCAAATATGGACAGAAGAGGGAAAATGAGGGAGATAGTTAAGCAAATCCACATTTGGTTGTTTCTATTTTCTCTGAAATATTAAGTAAGGTCATTTCTGGGGTAAGGTGCTAAGAAGTGAAACTCACTCACTCACTCATTGCCATCGAGTCAGATCCGACTCACAGCAACCCCTCTTTGGGTTTCCAAGGTGGTATCACTACCAAAGTAAATTGCCCAAGATTCCTGAGGAGTGGCTGGTGGGTTTGAACCACTAAAATAGAATAAGACACTTCTGCTTGAAGATGACAGATTGAACACAAGCTTTTGTCTCTGCTATATCCTCAAATACTGCCAGAATGACAGGAAAGAGATTTTTTTTTTTCTTTTCTTTTTTTTTAATTAGGATTTGGGTGAAGATTTACAGAGTAAATTCACTTTTCATACAGCAGTTCACATATACTTTGTCTCATGTCA
>NW_006921590.1:30749831-30772654 GCF_000298275.1 Orycteropus afer afer
TTTTCTGCATCAATTGATATGATCATGTGGTTCTTCTCCTTTGTTTTATTTATGTGGTGGATTACATTGATTGTTTTTCTAATGTTGAACCATAAGAGATATTTTTAAGAGCATAAATCCAAATGACAAAAGGAAATGGCAGTAGAGATAACAGTAACTACATCTTGAAAGTTGAAGGCAGATGAACAATGCCAATTGACTCAACTAAAACCTAAGTCAGGAATTAAAGGCATGAAGTCTTTCTGAAAGTAGGAGTGTAGGAAAGGCTGTGAACAGAAGATGGGTTGATTGTTCTACTTCCTACGTTGGTGAGTAGCGACTGGGGTCTTAAAAGCTTGCAAACAGCCATCTAGATGCAACAATGGGTCTCTCTTCGTCCAGAGCAAAGAAAAATGAGGAAAACCAAAGACACGTGGAAACAGTTAGTCCAAGGGACTAGTGGACCATGTGAACCTCAACCTATATGACCATGAGACCAGAAGAACTAGGTGATGCCCAGCTACTACTGTCAACTACTTAGAAAAGGATTAGTGCAGGTTATCCTGGATAGAGTGGAAGAAAAATGTGGAACAAAACTCAAAATCATTTAAAAAAAAAAAAAAAGATTTACTGATCTGATGCAGCCTGCTGAGAAACCAAGACTATAGTCCCTACTTACCCTTTAGGCCTGGAATTGAACTCATTCTCATGGCTTCCAGCCAAGCAATACACAGGCATACAGGGTGAACATTTACATCAGGCAAATACACTCCTTAGAGCAACCAATCATGAAGAATAGAACAGCAGTATTTGCACAGGGAGATAGCACAGGGAGCAGGAATGCATAGGAAAGGACACAGGGAAGAGGTAACTACAGGAAGTGGGAAGAGAGCTGTTGCATTGCAGGAACTGCAATCAATGTCATGAAACAAAATGTGTATGAACTGCTGTATGGAAAATGAATTTGCTCTGTAAACTTTCACCCAAATCACAATAAAAACTTAAAAAAATTAAAAAAGAAGCTGAGTTGAGAATCTCTGAAAAGCAATATAGGTCCTCAAGTCTTTTCCCCAGCCTGAGCACAATTTTACTATGTGAACACAGCTGTTTATTATCTCGAAAGAGTGAAATAGAGATCTTGGGACTGGAGGACATCAAACACCCATGAAAGCTGAAATACCGTACTAAAAGTAGGAAAATTAAACAAAAGTCTAGATATTAAATACAGAGACATCCTCTCCTCTCTCCACCCTAGCCCTCTTCCTACACTTAGTTCTCAGGATACTGGCAGCCAGGCAGGAGATGGAAGATTTTTCTAGGGAATCTGACCAATCCAGGAGAAAATATCTATTGATGCTCCCCCTGCCTTTATTGAGTCCTAGTGGTGCTGTAGTTAAGTGCTTGGTTGCTAACCGAAAGCTTGGTTCTAATCTACAAGGTGCTCCACATGAGAAAGATGTAGCAGTCTGCTTCATAAGTAAAGATTACAACCTTGAAAACCCTATGGGGCAGATCTACTATGTCCTGCAGGGTCACTATGAGCCTTAAAGCCAATGGTTTTTTGATTTGAAGGTCACCTGTCAACAAGCCTCACCCAATCAGAATTTTAGAACTGCACTTCTGCATATGAAAGGAAAGCCAAGGATCACCAGATATGAAAGACAGACCAAAGCAAACAGAAAAACTAAATACAGAGATAATGCCAAGAGAAGAAAATACTTAACATATGATTAGTAAAATTCCTAGAGAAATTGGAGATAATATGGAACCTACACAACAAGAACAGCTTGCCGTTTCAAAAAAAGAAAAAGAAAACAAAGGGTGTTCTTAAAAAATAAGCTATGACAATAAAAAATATAAACTTAATAGAAAAGTTGAAATGTCAAGTCAAGAAATCTCCCCAGAAGGTAGAACAAAAATATAGAAGATAGAGGAGAAGAAAGATAAGAGAACAGCTATGGTATCAGTCAAGGATGTGCACCATTCAAATATAGGATATCCAGAAAGAAAATTTCCTAAAACCAAAGGACATCATGGTTTAGACTAAAAACAACAACCAATGCAACCACTGCTGTGGAATCGGATCCAACTCATAGCGACCCCTCCTTGGGTTTCTGAGGCGGTATCGCTATGGAAGTAGATTGCCCAACCTTCCTTCTGAGGAGTGGCCGGTGGGTTTGAATCACCAACCTTCTGGTTAGCAGTCAAGTGCCTTAGGCACTACGCCACTAGAGATCCCTTAGACTGAAAGGGCCTACGAGAATGCCTAGCAAAATAGATGAAAACAGACGTCATCAAATATGTCATTGTGAAATTTCAAAACACCAGGTCAAAGATCCTATAAAAGATCCTATTCATTCTCAAAAGCAATACTGAGAACTATAAGACAATGAAGCAGGATGGAAGATGAAGATGAACTCTTTTCCAAGACCCCCACATACACCAATTTTATCTCCCTCCATCAATATTTAGGTTTACATTATTTCAACAATGCCTAAGGCGTTTGACTGCTAACTAGTGGCTGGTGGTTCAAATCCACCAGCCACTCCTTGGAAGGAAGGTTGGGCAATCTACTTCCATAGTGATACCACCTCGGAAACCCAAGGAGGAGTCGCTATGAGTTGGATCCAACTCGATGGCAGTGGGGTATTTCAACAATATAAACAGCAGTCACAGGTGAGCCATGTAGTATATTACAATTATTTTTCCTTTTTTGAACCACTTTTTGATCTCTAAATCAATGTCCTTGGAGACTTTGCTCCTAGAACTGTCTATCTAACCCTCTGGACTGGTAGCTCAATTTACTGTGAAATTAGTAGCTAATATCTAAAACTAAGAAAATCAAGAAGTAGCAATCAGATCCCATTCTTTAGCAATATAGAGAAAATATCAACCTAGCTAAAGGAGTAAATTACAAATGGGAAGACAGCAGGAGAGAGGGCCAGAAGACTGTTGCTTTTCTTTATGTGTTAGAGAATTATTTGACTGTTTAAACTATGTGTATATATAACTTTGATAAAAAATTAAAATTAAAATTAAATTGAAAGATTGGGATGGGAGAAAAAGGGGTTTCTGCCTGCTCTATGACTTGAGAAGTCTGGTAGATTTTTCCCAGCTACTTTAACTTGGTAAAAACTCATGTAAATTATGAGACAGGGTAAAACATGTAGTATTAATTTGGGACAGACTAGTAGCTGAAACATCACATAGTGTGTTTATCTCCCTCAACCACCTCGTATGGCTTGCTAACAACAACAATGGCAGTTTGCTGAGCGTATCATTTCAAAGAAGCTCTGTTCTCTGGTGGATGGGAAACAAACCAGCCTGGAAAGTATGCACAGACTTGGAGAACTGGTTTCCACTGTGTGTGTGTGTGTGTGTGTGTGTGTGTCCACCCCTTCCATCTACATAAAAGAGGAGCTTGTGCTTTGTGCTGGAGGGGAAGAGAGACAGAGAAGACAAAGTTATAGAGGAAGAATACAGTGATAACACCATGTCACAGTATGACCTCTATGTGAGGAGAAATGGAAGGGAAAAAGGGAGCAATGGTCTGGGAGGGCAGGAGTATCTAAGAGAAAGGAGACTTATGGGCTCAGTTTCCCAGTTGCAGTTGTTCAGATGAGTGTTGCTTCACCTGCTACAGAGAAGCAAGGAGGATAGCTGCACAGTATGTTTAGACATGAGCAGCGTTCAGTTTTTCACATTTGCATGGAGGGCTTCTGTGACTTCCCAGTGAGCCAAAGTTAGCTGGGAATAAGAGCCAAGCTGGCCTGATGGGATAACAGGCATCCACCCACTGGAAGGAGGATCTTAGCTTGACCCCAGAAGTCAAGGAGAAACAAGACTGGACTCTGTAGAACGAAACTGTGCCACTGACCAGAGCTGCCTCAGCTGTCATTTCTGAAAGAGTACAGAGCAGGGCACCAGTAGCTGACAACATGTGCCCTAGAAGCACAGGAGACCTAAAAGAGGACTCCATCTCCATGGTGATTATGCTGGGCCAGGGAGGACTGAGGAGATCTGGTGGTGTAGTGCCTAAGGCATTTGACTGCTAACCAAAAGGCTGGCAGTTCAAACCCACCAGCCACTCCTCAGAAGGAAGGTTGAGCAATCTACTTCCATAGTGATACTGCCTCAGAAACCCAAGGAGGGGTCACTATGAGTCAGAATCGACTCCATGGCAGTGTGGGAGGAGTGAGGAGGAACAGGAGACAGGGCTCAGAGCTCAAATCAGACAATCACTCCAAATTTGGCTGAGAAGTAATAGGGTAACACTGTGCAAAAACGGCAAGGAGGCCACATGTTCTGACCTCCTCTAATCCCACAAGAGGAAGACAGAATTATCAGCAGTAACCCAAGGCCTATTCCTGCAAGGCCAGACATGCTGCCTCCCTCTAGCCCTTTCACCAACCGTTCCTCCCAAAGCACCCACCACCTCTCTCCTGGGTTCAATAATTCGCTGCAGTGGCCACACAGAACTCACAGATTATGGGGTTTATTAGGGATGCACCAGGCTACAACTCAAATTCAGGAAGAGCGCTCAGTCTCTCTCCCAGCCCAACGTCCCTCAGCCAACAGTCTCTCACAGTCTCTTTCCCAGCAGTGCTGGTCCCTTGGTGTCTCACTCAGCGATGTGTGTCTCTCGTGTCTCTTTCCCAGTAGCACGTGTCTCTTTCAGGGGCACGTGTCTCTTTCAGGGGCACGTGTCTCTTTCAGCAGCACGTGTCTCCCCAACCAGCAGTCCAAGAGAGAGTTCTGCCTCCAGGAGGCCTCCTTTTGAACCCGGAAGGGTGGTCAAACTAGCCAATCATAGCATCAGAACTCTAAGCACGTGAGAGAGAGTGGGAACCTCCCAGAACATTGTATTGTGCCACGCCCAACAGAAATAACCCAGGTGGGAGACTTTAAAATCAGGAGCTCCTCAGTTGTTAATAGCAATTCCCACCTTGGTGTTTACAAAATCTTATGGGTAGAAAAGCACACTAAGTAATTTAGTACACCGCACACTGCAAGCACCAGAATTAGATTGTCTTCCAAGGCTCAGGCCAGAGTCACAAGATCAGAAATTGGGTCCAGTTCAAGAAACTAATAAAGTTCCATTTTTGCACACCTGAGTTTTGTGAATGGCCATAGCCAGCTATTCTGTTATAGTTGTTAATATCTTGACCTAAGAGGACACAGAAGTCTGAAAAGCTAGTAGTAATAATTGTTTGAGAGCTACTGTTTAAGATACATGCACACCCATGTTTGTCTCAGCACTATTCACAATAGCAAAGAGATGGAAACAAGTTAAGTGCCCATCAATGGGTGAATGGATAACCAAACTATGGTACATACACACAGTGGAACACTATACAATACTAAAGAATAATGTAGAATTTGCAAAACACCTCAGAATGTGGAAGAACTTGAAGGACTTTATACTGAGTGAAATAAATCAACCACAGAAGGACCAATATTGTATCAGTCCACTATTGTAAAAAGTCAAGGAAAGGTTTATATATGGAAGGAAATATTCTTTGTTGGTTACTGGGAATGGGAGAGAAGGGAAAGGAAAATTGCTAGATAGGTAAGAGGCAAATATTGATTTGGGTGAAGGGAAAGGCAATATACCAAATTAAATGACCAGCACAATAACACTAAAGAAAAGGAAAACACAGAGAGGTACACAACAGGTACAAACAACAAAGATAAACACTTTTACACATGCAATGCTGTGTTACCAGTGATAACAAACATTAATCTGTAGGTAAATAGATGGGTAAACAGGCTGAATGATGAGGTATGTCTAGGCAAAAGAGAATATACCCATGACCATATATAAGGTTGGCAGACAATATTTCTACATATGTATTTGTATGTGTTATAAAAATTTCCATATAAATAGAACTAACAGGTGGCAAAGTTATGATAACTTCATAGGCAGTCAGCCACCCTGATAGAACAAGTTGTTAAAGCCAACGGCTTAAGACCATGCCCATGGGGATATCAAACTCAACTGGCATAAAATACTACATAAAAGCATTGCTCTACATCCTACTTTGCTGAGTAGCGACTGGGTCTTAAAGATTGCAAGCGGCTATCTAGATGCAACAATTGGTCTCTCCTCATCCAGAGGAAAGATGATTGAAGAAACCCAAAGATACATGGAAAGAATTAGTCCAAGGGCCTAGTAGAGCATGCAAACCTCAGCCTATGTGACTATGAGACCGAAAGAACTAGATGGTGCCCAGCTACCACTGTCAACCACTCAGGAAGGGATCAGTGCAGGAGATCCTGGATAGAATGGGAGAACAATGTAGAACAAAACTCAAAATCATAAAAAACAACAGGTTTACTGGTCTGATGCAGCCTGGTGAGACTCCTGGGACTCTGGCCCCTAGTTACCCTTTAGGCCTGGAGTGAACTCAGTCCTGTGGCTTCCAGCCAAACAACAGACAGGCATATAGGGTGAACATTTACACCAGATAGATACATTCCTTAGAATGATCAATCATGGGAGGACAGTATTTGCACAGGGAGATAGCTCAGGGGGTCAGGAATGTATAGGAAAGAAGGATACAGGAAAGAGGTAACCACAGGGAAGAAGTGGGAAGAGAGCTGTTACATTGTGGGGAATTGCAGTTAGTGTCACAAAACAAAATGTGTATGAACTGTTGTGTGGAAAATTAATTTGCTCTGTAAACTTTCACCCAAATCACAATAAAAATTAAAATAAAGAATTATAGTAATAATAATAATAATAAGCTACTGTTTATTGAGTTCAAACAAAGGTCCAAGTGTTTTCCACATTTAATCCTCATACCCACTGATGATACCCACTCACTGTGATACAGATGAAGGAGTTGTGATTTAAACAGGTAAAGTCACTTGACTAAACTAAAACCATAAACCACGGCCATTGGGCAGATTCTGACTCATGGCAACCCTGTAGGACAGAGTAGAATTACCCCATAGGGTTTCCAAAGTTATAAATCTTTTTCTTTTTTTTAATTGTGATGTGGGTGAAAATTTACAGAGCAAATTCATTTTCCATACAACAGTTTCATACACATTTTGTTTCATGACATTGCAATCCCCATAATGTAATGGCTCTCTTCCCACTTCCTCCTATGGTTACCTTTTCCCTGTGTCCTTCTTTCCTATGCAGTCCTGCCCTCTGAGCTATATCTCCCTGTGTAAATACTGCCCTTCTGATCTCCCATGGTTGATTATTCCAAGGAGTGTACCTACTGGTACCTTCACCTTATATTCCTGTCTATTGTTTGGCTGGAAGCCATGGGAGTTAAGTTTAATTCCAGGCCTGAAGAGTGATTAGGGCCCCTAGTCTCAGGGATCTTACCAGTGTCTATGTCTATCAGACCAGTAAGCCTGTTTTTTTTGTGTTTTTTTATGGTTTTGATATTTGTTCCACATATTTCTCTCACTCTATCCAGGATCTCCTGCACTGATCCCTTTCCAAGTGGTTGACAGTGGTAATGGGCACTATCTATTTCTGGTCTCAGGGTCATGTAGGTGGAGGTTTACATAGCCCACTAGTACCTTGGTCTAATTGTTTTCATGCATCTTTGGTTTTCTTCATTCTTCTTTGCTCTGGAGAGGAGAGACCAATTGTTGCATCTAGATGGCCACTTACATTCTTTTAAGACGCAGTTGCTACTCACCAAAGTAGGATGTAGAACAATGTTTTTGTGTAGTATGTTATGCCAATTGAGCTTGATGTCCCCCACAACCATGGCCTCAAGCCCACAGGCCCAAAAACTTGCTCCAGCATGGTGGTTGGCTGTGGCTAAGAAGTTATCATAGCTTTGTCTCTTGTTGGTTCTATTTATATGGACATTCTTATAGCACAAATATGTATGTAGCATATTGTCTGCCAAACTTGTATGTGGTAATGGGAATTTTCCCTTTTGCCTAGACATACCTGATAATTCAGCTTGTCTATGTATGTATCTACCCATAGATTGATGTTTATTATTGCTGATAATGCAGCATTGTGTATGTAAAAGTGTTGATCGTGTTGTCTGGACCTCTTGTGCACCTCTCTGTGTCTTCCTTTTCCTTAGTGTTATTGTGTTGGTCACTTGCTTTTGGTATATTGCCTTTTCCTTCACCCAAATCAATACTTGTCTCTTATCCATCTAACAATTTTCTCTCCTTCCCCTCTATCCCTGGTAACCAAAAAAGAAAGTTTCCTTCCATATATAAACCTTTCCTTGACTTTTTACATTAGTGGACTAATACACTATTGGTCCTTCTGTGATTCATTTTTTTTCACTTAATATAATGTCCTCCAAATTCTTCCATGTTATGAGGTTCTTCGTGGATTCTGCAGTATGCTTTAGTGTTGCATTGTACTCCATTGTGTATTTGTACCATAGTTTGGTTATCCATTCTTCTGTTGATGGGCACTTAGGTTGTTTCTATTTCTTTGTTATTGTGAATAGTGCTGCGAAAAATATGGGTGTGCATACATCTATTCATGTCCTGCTTCTCACTTCTTTAGGATATATACCTAGTAATGGGATTGCTGGATCAAATGATGTTTCTATTTCCAAATTTTTAGGGAATCACCGTACCAATTTCCACAGAGGCTGGATCATTTTACAGTCCCACCAGCAGTATATGAGAGTCCCAATTTCTCCACATCCTCACCAGCATTTGTTATTTTCTGTCTTGTTGTACTTTGCTATTAGTGCTGGGGTGAGATGATAGCTTACTGATGTTTTGATTTGCATCTCTCTAATGGCTAATGATCACGAACATTTCTTCTTGTGTTTTTTGGCCGCCTGAATATCTTCTTTGGTGAAGTGTCTGTTCATGTCTTCTGCACATTTTTAAGGCTATAAATTTTTCAGAACCAGACTGCCCCAACTCTCTCCCCTGAAGTGGCTGATAGGTTTGAACTGCACACCTTTTGGTTAGCAGCTGAATGCTTTAACTACTGTGCCACCAGAGCTCCTAACTTGACTGCCAAAAAAAAGAAAGAAAACCCAAACTCACTGCCATTGAGTCGATTCCAACTCCTAACAACCCCCATATGGTTTCCTAGGCTGTAAATCTTTATGGAAGCAGACTGCCTTATGTTTCTTCCATTGAGCAGCTGATGGGTTCAAACCACCAACCTTTTGGTTAGCAGCCAAATTCCTTACCGCAGCACCACCAGAGTTCCTTTCAACTTGGCTAAAGTAGATGATAGGAGCTCTGGTGGTGTAGTGCTTAAAGTATTTGACTGCTAACCAGAAGGCTGGTGGTTCAAACCCACCAGCCACTTCTCGGAAGGACGATTGGGTGATCTACTTCTGTAGTGATACCGCTTCAGAAGGTAGATAGTAAATAACAGGGCCAGTCTGTCTTGATTCCAAAACAGTCTGACATTGAAGAATGACATGTCCAAACTATGTTTAGCCTGAGCCTGGTTTTCTAGAAACCAGCTAGTGTCTGGACATCAGTGAATGAGCACACAGATTCACTTTCTGGAGAGTCTGCTTTTGCTTCAGAAAGGTGGTGTTGGAATCAGGCCAAAGATACAGGCTCGCAGCCAGGTGAAAACCCTGATATGCAGGTAAGTGCTCTAACCTGTTCATTAAGTAGCAGAGGCAAGTATGGAACACAAACTCCAAAAGCCTTCAAGCATGCTTTTTTTTCAAAGTGATTTTGAAACAGTTGATTTTCTGAATTTCTTAACTTTGGAATGTGTTCAATAAATTTCTATTAAGTGAGGTATTCAGCTCAAGGCCTTTAAACTTGTGCCAAAGAGCTGTCAACTTACATCACAAAAGATAACATTAAAAGCTCTCTGTTCTGGCAAGATTCATCAAGCCCTGTGCATTTTCCTATTAAATTCTTCCTATTTGTCCTTTCTCCTCAAGCTCTGGTCCCTACACTGGCTCACACACCTTTATCACACCCAGCCCAGACCACTGCAACAGCCTCATCCATTCTGTAACCATGGATTCAATACTACTCTGGCATACAAACCAGGCTCAGTGCTGGGGACCAGAGATTAATTAAATTTGGTTCCTTCCTTCAAGTAGCTCCCAGACTTGGCTCTCAGACTGCAGAGAAGACGAGCACTTGTGGTACAGACTGCCACTGCCCACGCAACATCCCCTTCTTCCATAGTAGTAGAATTACTGTTCTATATGCTGCCCAGCTGGGTGACATTTCCCCAGCTTCCTTTGGGCTTAGCTGAGGCCACGAGACCAGGTTCTTGCCAAACACATGTAAGAAGAAGTGATGTGTGCTACTTCCAAGTCTTCCAGGCTTGCCTCCTTTATACTCTCTTGTCTCTTCTAGGCTGGCTGAAGCTTAGATCTGGTGGTGACCAAGTTTCTACCATGCAGTGGATGACATTCCCAAAAGGATAGCAGAACATTGACTTAGAAGCCCTTGGGCCTGAATGACAACAAGGGGCAGGTCTTATTTCATAAGTTGTATGGGAGAGAAAAGTAAACATCTGCATAATTTGAGACACTGTATTTGGAGGATTCTTTACTATAGACACTGACCTTTACCTTTACTGCCCCCCCCCCAATAAAAGAGTAATCTAAAGTATTCCTGGTACTATGATAAAAGTGAGAAAAATCAGTTCAGGCAAAGAAGGTAGGAAAGTAGACCAAAGAGGAGGAGGGGGCTGCCTGGTGGAGAGCACCCTGGGGCCGAACTTTGAAAGATGAATGTTTCAACAAACTGTACTCAATTTCTCAACTAACCACCATTCTTTTGGTTTGCCATTTTTTTCCATGTTACTTCTGTCATACGTATCCTCTCATCCCTATGCTCCTCTATTAAAGCCTACCCGTCCTTTAAGACTCAGATTAAATCTCACTTTCTCCAGGGAAGCCTATCCTTACCAGCTCCCAGAAATGATATCTCTCTTCTCCGAATTCCTAGAACACTTAGTCTGTATTATTTATTGAATGTGCAGATATTGTCCTCTATCAATATTTCATACATTTTTGGTAGTCTTACCAGCAGCTGGTCCATGCCTAGATTTTGTTCTGGATTCCCAAAAGTATGAGTTATCTATGGCTATGCAACAAAACCACCCCAAAACTTAGTGACTTAAAACATTTATTTTTATTGTTCATGGTTCTGGAGGTTGGCTAGGCTCAGCTGGATGGTTCTCCTTTAGGACCTTATATGCTATTACAGTCAGATAGCAGCTGTGGCTGGAGTCAGCTGAAGGCTTGCCTGGGCTAGATGTCCAAGATAACTCTCTCACATGGCTGCCAAGTGATACAGTTGTGGGCTGGGAGCTCAACTGGTCCTATCAACTGGAGTGCCTATGCTTGGCCTCTCTATGTAGCTTGGGCTTCTTACAGAAATTTGGGTGGATTCCAAGAATGAATTTCTAAGAGGGCAGTGCAAAAGCTGCAAGGCTTTATGATCTAGCCTCAAAAGTCCCAGAACATTATTTTCAACACATTCTAATCTTCAAGCAAGTCACTAAGGCCAGTCCAGATTCAAAGTGAAGGGAATTAGATGCCATATCTTGATGTGATAAGTAGCTGAGATTTCTTGGTAAGCAGCCATCTTTGGAGACTACCTACCACTCCATGAAAGCATGGGGATGAGGGGACAACAGGGCACTGCTCAAAATTCTAAGGTAGAAAGTGTTCCTGAGCCTGCTCCATCTGAGAGCAGTCTGCTCCAAGGTTTGCCTACTCAGGGCACTCCCATGAGTGGTAGCCAGAAGCCTGATCCTCAGTCTCACCTATCAGACCCTCTGCCCAGTAGGGACTCAATTTCCCTCCTCACCCACTTTACCTAAATTAAGGGTTCCCTGTCTTACTGGGTGATTCTTACTTCAAAAAAACTCAGCCCCCGATTAGAATTTTTGTTTTAGGACCAGTATTTTTGCTAATGCCCTGCTTTGCCATTATCTTAGCTGATTTAAAAAGAATATATGAAAAATATATGTAAACTATAAGAACAAACACTTCTTTCTTTATTATATTCACACACAGCAATCTAAACTCATGAACTCAATCTCTACAACCTTCTTGAACAAGAGCTGGACTCAATTCAAAAAACAGTAGACAAGTGGGAGAGGGATTGGGGCTTATGCCCCAACTTGCTTCTTCTGAGCCATTTTTCTATTTCTTATCCTTGAAAAATTGCAGAAATGAGTTATAGCTCACCGTCTCAATTTCCTTGCCTCTCTCTCGCTTATGTACCAACCCATTCCAGTCTGGCTTCCATCTACAAGCTTAATAGTAATTGGTCTCCAAAAACCTGCCTGGTACCACACCCAACAATTAGTTCTCTGTTTTCAGCTTACTTTACTTCTCAGTAGCATTTCACACATTCTTCTGGAAACATCCCAGTTTTCCTTCTGCCTCAGCAATGGCTCCTTCTCAGATCCATTTGCTAACTTTTCCTTCTCACCTGAACTATAAGTGTCAGCAGACCTCCAGAACTCAGGCTTGGGCCTTCTTTGTTTTTCTTAGGTGAGCTATTTATTATTCCTTTTATTAAAAAAAAAAAAAAAAAATTCAGGTCATTTGTGTGTTGAAGAAATCAAAGCATTTACATGCAGGATTTCGTACACATTTTCTGGATTTCTTGTAAACTTGTAGTTAGATTAGAAACTTGATTAAATTAAACATTTTTTTTACCAATAATACTTCAGAGATCGTGTTGTATCTGGCTAATTGCATCACATCAGAAGGCATATACTGTCCCTCTCTACTTGTGCTATTAAGATTGATCAGTGAGTGAAATGATATGAAGAGAGTATGAGGTGACCTGGGTGCAGATATCAATGAAACAAGATGGACCAAGAGTGGATAATTGTTCATGCCAATTGATGGGGTATATGGAGCTCAAAGTATTCTTCTTTTTTTTTAGTATGTTTGAAATTATCTATAATAAAAACAATAATAATAAAAAAGATTAACAAAAAATAGTTGTTTGAAAACAAAGATCGATTACTATAAGTTCAGATATTATCAACCTATACAGCCATCCAATATGAAGTTTCCTATTAGCCTTTGCCCTAATGGGTTTGTTGTTGTTATTTGCCATCAAGTCGGACCTGACTCATAGTGACCCCTCCTTGGGTTTCTGAGGCAGTATCACTAAGGAAGTAGATTGCCCCATCTTCCTTCTGAGGAGTAGTCATCAATAATCACTGCTTACATCCATTATTTCATTAGTCAGTGTTTGTTGTTGTTGTGTGCCGTTGAGTCGATTCCAGCTCATAGCAACCCTATAGGACAGAGTACAACTGCCCCACAGGGTTTCCAAGGCTGTAATCTCTACAGAAGCTGACTGACACATCTTTCTCCTGTGGAGTGGCTGGTGGATTGTACTGATTACTTGGTAAGCAGCCAAATGCTTCACCAGTGTGCCACCAGGGCTCCTTTTAGTTAGTATAACCCACTGCCATTGAGTCAATTCCAACTCATAGGACCCCCCATTGGGTTTCCAAGGCTCAGGCTTGGGCCTTCTTTGTTTTTCTTAGGTGAGCTATAATTCCTTTAAAAAAAAAAATTTACAGAATCTTTACAGATTCTGTAAAGATGTAAATCTTTACAGAAGTACATTGCTCCATCTTCCTCCTGCAGAGTGGCTGGTGGGTTTGAACCATTGCTCTTCTGGTTAGCAGCCAAATGTCTTACCCACAGTGCCACCAGAGCTCCTTTTTAGTTAGCATAAATGGTTGCTATTTTACCTCTATTATTTCTTGTATTAGCTATCTATTGCTGCATAAAAAATTACCCCAAAATTTAGCAGTTTAAAACAACAAACATTATCTCACAGTTTCTATGGGTCAAGAACCTGAGAGTGGCTTAGCAGGGTGGTTCTGGCTCAGGGTTGGTCATGACATTGCAATCGATCTGTTATCAGGACTGCAATCATCTGGAGCTGGAGAATTTGCCTCCAAGCTCACTCATGTGCTTACTGGAAGGCCTCAGTTTCTCATTGACTCTTGTCTGGATATCTCAGCTCCTCTCTGCATGAGCCTCTCCATAGATGACCTGAGTGACTCACAACTTGACAGCTACCCCAGAGTGAATGATCTGATAGAGAAAGGGAGAGAGAGCAAAATGAAAGCTAAAGTCTTGTGTAGCCTCATCTCAGAAGTAACAAGTCATTGTTTTTGCTATGTGCTATTGATTACACAGACCGACCCTGGTATACTGCTGAAGGGTATTATGCAGAATGTGAATACAAGGAGGTAAGGTCATTGAGCCATCCTGGAGGCTAGCTACTATAATCCTCTTGCATGTATTAGCTGGAAATCTGTAATGAAAAACATTTCTTCATCAGCTACTCAGTTATTCTGAAATATAGTGTATATCGTTGTTGTTATTATGTGCTGTCGAGTCGGACCCGACTCATACCAACCCCTACTTGGGTTTCTGAGGCAGTATAACTATGGAAGTAGATGGCCCCATCGTCCTTCCAAGGAGTGGCTGGTGGGCTTGAACCGCCAGCCTTCTGTTAGAAGTCAAGTGCCTTAGACACAATGCTATCAGAGCTCCTAATATAGTGTATAGGAGTGGCAAAATAAATATTGATTCTTTCCTTTTATTTACCACTATTCATAATAAAGAACTCTGGTAGTGTAGTGCCTAAGGCTTTTGACTGCTAACCAGAAGGCTGACAGTTCAAACCCACCAGCTGCTCCCCAGAAGGAAGACGGGGCAATCTACTTCTATAAAGATTTATTGCTTTGGAAACCCAATGGGGGTTGCTATGAGTCAGAATTAACTCGATGGTAATGAGTTTGGTTATTATTATTATTATTTTATTCATAAGAAAGAGCTGATTCCCTATATCCTCATAGCTGACAAATTATTTTTCATGTCATTATGAGCTCATAGATTTTAATGTTTTTGTGTTTCCTCAAGTATACATATATGTCATGATTTCCTTAGACCTTTTGTTATTGCTATTTGCTTGTTTGTTCTTGATACTAAAATTGCTTCATCTTTGGCATTGAGAAGTCCTTCAATTACCTTGCTGTGTCCTTTTGTTGCAACCTCAGTAGTCCTTAATAGCTTCATTGCTTTCAGGTAGCACAGTGTATACCAGGCTTGTATTATGCATTTCCTATCCCAGTCATTTCTTTAAAGAACTCTTGATTCCTTTTAATTTTTGGTTTATTCTTCCATTTTTTTTCCTTAAAAGATTTAACACTGCCACACACAAAGAAATGCATTGATCCATGTCACTTAGTTTTGTGCATTTCACTGCACATAAATTATATTTCAATAAAATGTATTTTAAAAGATATATAAGCAAGTATGTTGTTGTTGTTGTTGTTATGTGCCGTCGAGTCGGACCCGACTCATAGCGACCCCTCCTTGGGTTTCCGAGGCAGTATCACTACGGAAGTAGATTGCCCCATCTTCCTTCCGAGGAGTGGCTGGTGGGTTTGAACCGCCAGCCTTCTGGTTAGCAGTCAAGTGCCTTAGCCACTATGCTACCAGAGCGTATGTATATATATGCATATCCATATTTTCCATGCCCCTGTCTTAAATTAAAGGTGATGTACTGTATACAAGGGACTCTGGTGGCTTAGTGGGTGTGGTAGGTGTGGTAGTTAAGGTTGTGTGTCAACTTGGCTGGGCCTGGTTGAGTGGCTGGGCAGCTGGTGGTAGTTATTCCCCATGATGAGATTGCAATCAACTCCATGGTGGGATCTACCATAAGCAGCTGAGTAGCTGCTTTAGGGATGTGATCTGCTTCCCATATATAAGAAGCAGCGTTGGGAACAGTCTCTAGCTTTTGGCACACTTGAACCCTGCATGTAGACAATTCATTGTTCAGCAGCCTGCCATGCTCTGCTGTTCGTGGGACTTTCAATGGTCTTAAATCAATGGCCTGCTGTATTGTTTGGTAACATTGGGACTATGCCTTTTTACTTGTTGACCTTTGGTTTGTCAGCCTCGGTGGCCAGCAGCTGTCTGAGAGAAGCCTCTAGCTTTAGTGGACCAGGAGCAAGAGGCAGAGCTAAAGCCCAAGGTCAAGGGGCTTTCACCCAGCTCCTATAGCCTGGCACTTTGAACTCGGACATAAAGCCTCCAAAACTGGAAGAGAATAAACTCCTGTTTGTTCAAGCCATTCCATTTGTGATATAGTCCTGTCAGAGCAGCACTAGGTAACCGAAACAGTGGGTAAGGCATTTGGCCATTAACCAGAAGGTTGGTGATTCAAACCCACCAGCTGCTCTGTGGGAGGAAGATGAGGCAATTTACTTCTGTGAAGATTACAACCTTGGAAACCCAATGGGATTTGCTGAGTTGGAATTAACTCAGTGGCAGTGGGTTTGGGTTTTATACTATATACATTGTTCTCAAAAAAAAAAAAAAAAAAAACCTCATTGCCATCGAGTCAGTTTCAACTCATTGCAACCCCTCTGTGGGTTTCCCAGGCAATATCTCTATGGAAGCAGATCACCCAATCTTCCTTCTGAGGAGTGGCAGGTGGGTTTGAACCACCAGCCTTCTGGTCAGCAGTCAGATGCCTTAGGCATTACCCCACCATACATTATTCTACATGTTGCTTTTTTTCACCTACCAATATAGCCCAGAGATCACTTCATAGCAGTAGAGTGTTCCTCATCATCATCACTCTTTACAGATGCATAGTATTCCTTTTCAGATGACATATTGCATTGGGCAAATCTGCTGCAAAAGACCTCTTTCAAATGATGAAGAACAAAGATGTGTCCTTGAAGACTAAGGTGTGGCTAACCCAAGCCATGGTATTTTCAATTGCCTCTTATGCATGTGAGAGCTGGACAATGAATAAGGAAGACCAAAGAAGAGTTGATGTGTTTGAGTTGTGGTGTTGGAGAAGAATGCTAAGAGTACCATGGACTGCTAAAAGGACTAACAAATCTGTCCTGGAAGAAGTGTAGCCAGAATGCTCCTTGAAAGTGAGAATGGCCAGACTTATCTCACCTTCTTAGGTAATGGAGGAACCATTCGCTGGAGAAGAATATCATGCTTGGTAAAGTGGAGGGTCAACAAAGAAGAGGAAGGCCCTCAACTTGATGGATAAACACAGTGGCTGAGATGATGGGCCCAGGTATACAAGGATCATGAGGATGGAACAGGACCAGGGCAATATTTTGTTCTGCTGTGCGTAGGGTCACTATGAGTTGAAGACAACACATTGCCATCTAACAACAACAACAAAGTATTCCTTTGTGTTGATGTATGCACATGTTGATGAACATTGGGTTGATTTAACAATGACATTTTAAAATGAAAAATTATGTGACAAATATGATCTGAAGTTAATCAATTTAATGAAAGTCAATTATTCAAATCAATGTATGTACCAGACTGAACCAAACCTGTTGCCATCAAATTGATTCCAACTCCTAATAGCCCTATAGGACAGAGTAGGACTGCCCCCATAGGGTTTCCAAGGCTATAATCTTTATGGAAGCAGACTGCTGCATCTTTCTCCTATAGAGGGGCTGGTAGGTTGGAGCAACTGAGCTTTCAGTTAGCAGCTGAGCACTTTGCCACTTCACCACCAGGGCTCCTTTCAATGTTGTGGTGTAGTAACTTACTTAGTGTGGCTTTTCTACCCATAAGTCTTTGTAGACTCTGATGTGGAATTTGCTATGAGCAACTGAGAAGCTCCTGATTGCTAAAGTTGTCCACCTGGAGGATTTCTGTTGGGAGTGGCACAAAACAATGTTCTGGGAGGTTCCCACTCTCTCTCAGGTGCTTAGAATTCTGATGTTATGATTGGTTGGTTTGGCCACTCTGCCGGGCTCAAAAGGAGGCCTCCTAGAGGCAGAATTCTCTCTGACTACTGGCTGAAGAAGGATGCACTCCTGAGAGACACGTGCTGCTGGGAAAGAGATGCAAGAGACACGAATTGCTGAGAGGGACACACATTGCTAGAAGAGAGACTGTGAGAGACTGTTGGCTGAGAGACAGTGGGCTGGGAGAGAGATTGAGCGTTTTTCCTGAACTTGAATTATAGCCAGGTGCTTCCCTAATAAACCCCGTAAATCTGTGAGTTGTGTGTGGCCACTGCAGTGAATTATCAAACCCAGGAGAGAGGTGGTGGGTGCTTTGGGAAGAATGGTTGGTGAAAGGGCTGGAGGGAGGCAGCATGTCTGGCCTTGCAGGAATAGGCCTTGAGCTATTGGTGGTGATTCTGTCTTCCTCTTGTGAGGTTAGAGAAGGTCAGAAAATGTGGCCTCCTTGCCCTTTTAGCAAATGTATATAACCCCAGGGTTTTATGTGATATATCCTATTTCATTTATTATTGAACTGGAAAGGAGATAGAGTCCCTACCTCATCTTATTTTTCAGTTAGGAAAATTGAGGTGCAAAGAGATTGAGTTCCCTTAGATACGAGCTCTGGTGGGGTAGTGCCTAAGGCATTTGACTGCTAACCAGAAGGCTGGTGGTTCAAACCCACCAGCCACTCCTCATGAGGAAGATTGGGCAATCTACTTCTGTAAAGGTACTGCCTCAGAAACCCAAGGAGGGGTCATTATGACTCGAATTGACTTGATGGCAGTGAGGGGTTTTTTTTTCCTCATAACTACTTTTGCAATGGAATTAATATTGGTGACTAGTATATTAGAATTCTCTTATGTTAGCAGTAAGCTACCCTTCTCTAGTCCACCAACAAAAAAATCAAAATGATTTTGTGTTCTTTCTTGAACTGCCTGGCCCTCACACACTTCTTGGGTTCATCCCCTACCCTATCCTTAACCAAAAAACAAACCCACTGCCATTGAGGCACACATAACCCAAAATGCACAACCAGCAGAAGAGAAACTAGATGAGTGGGACCTTCTAAAAATTCAATTTGTATGTGCTTCAAAAGAATTCTCCAGAAAGAATAAAAAGAGAACCTACAGATTGGGAAAAAATATTTGGCAATGACATATCTGACAAAGGAATTATCTCTAAAATGTATAGAAAAGTCCAACACCTCAACAACTAAAAGATGAACAATCCAATTTAAAAAATGGGCAGAAGACATGAATGGACACTTCACCAAAGAGGATATTCAGACGGCCAACAAACACATGAAGAAATGTTCATGATCATTAGCTATCAGAGAGATGCAAATCAAAACAATGAGATACCATCTTGCTCCAGCACAAGTAGCAAAGTTCAACAAGACAGAAATAAATGCTGGTAAGGATGTGAAGAGATTGGGACTCTCATACACTGCTGGTGGGACTGTAAAATGATACAACTGCTATGGAAAGCAGTATGGCAATTCCTTAAAAACTTGGAATTAGAAATACCATTTGACCCAGCCATTTCATTACTAGGTATATATCCTAAAGAAGTGAGAGCCAGGGCAAGAAGATATATGCACACCCATGTTCATCACAGAGCTATTTACAATAGCAAAACGATGGGAACAACCTAGGTGCCCATCAACAGAAGAATGGATAACCAAATTATGGTACATACACACAATGGAATAATACTCAACTCTAAAGAATGACGTAGAATCTGCAAAACACCATATAACGTGGATGAACTTGGAGGACATTATGCTAAGTGAAATAAGTCAATCACAGAAGGACAAATATTGTATTAGTTCATTATTGTAAAAAGTCAAGGAAAGGTTTATATATGGAAGGAAATTTTCTTTGTTGGGGTGGAAGGGGAGGGGAGGGAATGCTGCTAGATAGGTAGAGACAAGTATTGATTTGGGTGAAGAGAAGGGCACTGTACCAAATGTGAGTGATCAATATGGTGGCATTGAGGAAGTGGAAGACATAGCGACATGCATGGGAGGTACAGACAACAAAGATGAACCCTTTTGCACATACAGTTCTGCGCTGTCAGTGATGGCAAACATTGATTTATGGGTGGATAGAAGGGTGGACAGGCTGAACGATTAGGTAGGTCTAGGCAGGGGGAGTGTGCCCATGAACATGTATATGGTTGGCAGATAATGGTTCTACAAGTGTATTTGTATGTTCTGTAAGAATTCCCAGGTATATGGTATTGCTGACAAGGGACAAATTTGTAGTTACTTCTTGGCCACAACCAGCTACCCAGAGGAGCAAGTAGTTGGACCTGTAGTCTCGGGACCATGGTTGTAGGGGACATCAAGTTCAATTGCCATAACATACTGCACAAAAACATTGCTTTGGCAAGTAGTGACTGGGATCTTAAAAGCTTGCAAGTGGCTGTCTAGGTACAACAATAGATGTCTCCTCATCCAGAGCGAAGAAGAATGAAGAAAATCAAAGATGCATGGAGGCAACTAGTCCAAGCAACTGCTACACCATGCGATCCTCAGCTTATACAACTATGAGACCAAAAGAACTAGCTGGTACCCAGCTACCACTGTCAACCAATTGGAGGGGGATCATTGTAGGAGTTCCTGGATAGAGTAGGAGAACAATGTGGAGCAAAACTCAAAATCGTTAAAAAAAAAAAGGGACCAGGCTTGCTGGTCTGATAGAGCCTTGTGGAACCCCTGAGACTATGACCTCCTAGTTACCCTTCAGATCTGGAATTGAATCCACTCCTGTGACTTCCAGCCAAACAAAAGACAGGCATATGAGCTAAACATTTACATTAGATAGATACACTCCTTAAAGCGACCAATCATGGGAGAATAGAAGAGCTGTGTATGCACAGGGAGACAGCTTGAGAGAGAAGGAGACAGGAAAGGGGTAACTATGGGGAGGAAGTAGGAGGGGAGCTGTTGCGCTGTGGGAAATTGCAGTCAATGTCATGAGGCAAAGTATATGTGAACTGCTGTTGGAAAATGAATTTGCTCTGTAAACTTTCACCCAAATCACAATAGAAATTAAAAAATAAAATAAAATAAAATACTGCCATTGAGTCGATTCCAGCTCATAGCAACTCTACAGGACAAAGTAAAAATGCCCCCGTAGGGTTTCCAAGGCTGTAAATCTTTATGGAAACAGAGTGCCCCATCTTTCTTCTGTGGAGCAGCTGGTAGGTTCGAACTGCCTACCTTTTGGTTAACAGCAGAATGCCTTAACCACTTCACCTCCAGAACTCCTTTTATCCCATCCTTACTTTGAAAGATTTTGCTGGAGACAATAGCTACACAGCCTTCTCAATTTACTTGATAATACAAATCACATTATTAGTCTGTAATACAAACCCCAAACCATTCACTGTTACAGACAACTTGAGAAAAAGAAAACTTCATGAATTCTGAAACAAAGCCACTCACCCTAATCCCCCACCCTCTTCACCAGCCCTGAACCTCGTGGATGTTATACCTCAAAACAAACAAGGATCTTAATGGTTGATATCCATTCTATTTCCTCTCATGGCAAGATGACCGAGAGATGGATTTACCAGATGAGTCATTCCTAGCCTGTCCACTTACCAGAAATGAGAGGGTAGAGGAGGAAGGAGAGTGATAAAGAAAATTCCAGTTCTCAGGCCCATCCCAAGGCCTCACATAGTCTCAGATACCTTTGGACAAACTTTACTTTTATGTATTTGACTTAAAGAATTTTAGACAGTCTAATATGTGGTTGTAACTTTAGAGAATAAAAGTGTAGCTTTCAAATATGGTTCATTTGGATTAGATACTTAAATATTCAAGAATAAAATAATAGAAGACAAACTAGAAGAAAGTAGAATCAAATATGGAACAAATTTCTAGACAGGAAATATATTTCTAAGTTTTAAAGTGAAAACAAAAAAGAAAGGAAAAAGAAGACACTACAAAAGAAAAGATTGATGGGTGTGAGTAAATAAAAATTTAAAACTTCTGCGCTACAACTAAAACAATGAAAATAAAATAACCAAAATAAGAAAGGCCAGAGACCAGAATGTGGGTGGTAGGGTGGAGGTTCTGAGACAAAATTACCACAGAGAAGACTAACATCTTTGTTATATAAAGAACTTATAAAAATTGGTTTAAGGAATTAAGGCTTGGATAAGTAAATAAACCAACATCTGTGGTTGCTGACAAATCACACAAGTGGAAACATTGCTGTAAACAAATGTGGCAAAGAATTAAAGCCTGTGGTAATCATAAAAATAAAGATAAATTAAAACAAGGAGTAGGTATGATTTTCACCCATCACAATGGCAAAATTTTAAACAGTCATAATTCCTAACCCTGACAATTACACATGGAACTGGTATTGTCATACCAGAAAAAAAAAAAAAAAAAAAGTTGCTGTGGAATCAATTCTGCCTCAGGGTGACCCCATGTGTGTCAGAGGAGAACTGTGCTCCATACCATACTCAGTAGCTCATTTTTCAGAAGTAGATCACCAAACCTTTTTTCCGAGGTGCCTCTGGATGGACTCCAACTCTTTGGTTAGCAGCCGAGTTTGCTAACCATTTACACACCTAGGGCCTCCAGTATCGTCACAGATAGCGCTTATTCATTATGCAAGTTTCAGAAAACATTTGTCAACAAGAATTAAGAGCCATAAAAATATTTTTATACTTTGACATAGTTATTCCAGTTCTGGGAATTTATTCTAGAGAAATAATCTGAAGGAAGGAAGAAACTCCTCTAGATAATATCCAGTGAGTGCTCCTGATATCTCAGGGGTCCTGGATGGTCTGACCCTGGGTCTACAAAGCTCCTGGGGAGTGGCATTAAGGACACTCTTCTCCAGCAGCATGCATTTGCATGAATTGATGAGCATGGCAGCTTTGGGATTTTGATTGAAGAATAATTAAGAAGTCCCTAACATCAAGCTCAATTGCATGACATGTTGTTGTTGTTGTTGTTGTTGTTGTTGTTGTGTGCCATCGAGTCGGCCCTGAGTCATAGTGACCCCTCCTTGGGTTTCTGAGGCAATATCACTATGGAAGTAGATTGCCCAACCTTCCTTCCAAGGAGTGGCTGGTGGGTTTGAACCACCAGCCT
>NW_006921590.1:30773184-30780034 GCF_000298275.1 Orycteropus afer afer
GAAGGAAGATGGGGCAATCTACTTCCGTAGTGATACTGCCTCGGAAACCCAAGGAGGGGTTGCTATGAGTCGGGTCCGACTCAACGGCACATAACAACAACAACAACAGAAACACTCATTGGAGCGATCAATCTTGGGAGAACAAAAGGGCAGTGTTTGCAAAGGGAGACAAGTGGGGTGGTGAGTGGAGTGCATAAGAGGGAGAGATAGGAGGTAAGGACACAGGGAAGGGATAACTATGGGGAGGAAGTAGGTGGAGAGCTGGTACCTTGTGGGGAATTGTAGTCAATGTCACGAAACAAAATGTGAATGAACTGTTATATGGAAAAGGAATATGCTCTGTAAAATTTCACCCAAATCACAATGTAAAAAAGTAAGAGGTCCCTAGAGAGGAGAAAGATGAGGACTATGGGGAATGAAAGATTTTTGACTCCCCACCACCTCACAACCAACTGCCTCGACTGGTTTTGAGCCTTTGTGAGAGAAGCTGAAGAAGCAAACTTAACAAAGGAAATAACTGGGGCTGATCTGAGTGGGTGGAAATAGGAGCTGAGGTACTACATGAGTGGATATCTGACAATACTGACTAGTATCAATGCCAGTATGATCCCAACTATAGTCACAGACTGGTGAAACTGGTAAATTCAGATTATATTATATTATTGAAAAAATAGAAATAATCTAGATGTCTAATCATAAATTATAGAACATGTAATTAATGAAAAGTCATGTAAGCACCAAGATGAAGATACTCCTCACTGGTATTATCAGTTCTTCTGTTCTTCCTGGACACATGGAAGGCTACATTTCCTGGCCTTCCCTACACTTGCTTTGTTGTTAAAACACACCTTGTAACTGGATCTGACCAATTATGGGAAGTAATACATGTTCTATCTGGGCTCAAAGTTTAAAAAGCTTGGTCCTACATAGCAATCAAGTAGAAGACCTTGTGCTGAGATGGGAGTGCCATCTCACCCCCAGGTTTAAGCAGCTTCAATTCCTAATTTACCACATGCAGGACAGCTGTATGATAGTCACTGCGATCCATAGGGGACATTGAGTAAATAAGAAAAAGAAGTTTTATTACATTAAGATGCTGAGATGTAGGGGTGTTTGATACTGAAGCATAACCTATCCTGTACCTAAGAAGCAAACAAAAAATGTCTCACAACACAATATTTAGAAAAATAAAAGCAGCTTCCAAATTTTGCACAAACTTACTCATAAGAATGGACAAAGCAAGATGTTTTGGTTACCATAGTTTGGTTACCATAGTGTTTCTTTGCTTTTTTTTTTTTTAAATCCCTCTGGCTTAACTTTTTTTTTTTTTTACTTGTCACAGACATCAAGGCCTTTAGAAAAAAGGGAGGGGGGCAACTGCTCTGTCCTTGCCTGCCCAGTTTACAGCCCTGTTGAATGTGCATGGACTGTGAGTAGTGCATCCATCCCCAGCCCAGACCTAGCAAATTGGGCCAAAGCTAGACTCCTAATTTGAGGAGTCCTAACCCACCAGCCACTCCTCGGAAGGAAGGTTGGGCAATCCTACTTCCGTAGTGATACTGCCTCGGAAACCCAAGGAGGGGTCGCTATGAGTCGGGGCCGACTCGATGGCACATAACAACAACAACAACAACAACCATAGCTAGCTGGGGTCTATGAGATGGCCTGCTATAAAAGGCTCTGCTTCAGAGTGTGAATTAAGCCAATCAGATTATCTCTGACTTTTGATAGTGGTGGCTATCCCTGAAAGATCCTGCTGAGAGATGGGAAAATTGGCAAAATGGGACAGTGAGCAAGATGAATAAGTGGAGAAAGATTGGAACAAGCCTGGAAAGGGAAAAAAACAAAACAGAAAAAACAAGAAAACATCTTTTTTTTCTAGGCTTTCCTGGGTATATTTCCTGCCCTTGTGCTACATCATTGGTTAAACAAGTATTTATTGAGTATCTACTATGTTACCAACAAGTTTCTAATGCTGAAAATTTAATTGTGAACAAGACATAATTCCTTCTCTCATGTAACCATAAGTTTTAGTGAGGAGACAGACAGCAAGCTAGTAAATATATATATAATGTAGTATGTTAGAAGGTGACAAGTGTTATGGAGCAAAAGCAGGGCAAGGTGATAAAAGGTGGGTGTGGCTGCAGTTTTTTTTAAAAGAGTAGTCAGGGCAGACCTCACTGAGAAAGTAACAGCATTTGAGCAAACATCTGAAGCAGATGAAGGAGTTAGCAATGTGGCTCTCTGGAGGAAAAGTAGGGAACAACCAGGAGGCTAGTGTAGCTAGGAGTGGACAACGAAGATAATTGTAGGACATGGGATCCAAGAAATATGGGGGAAGGCAGATCATTGTAAGGGCTTTCCTGAGATGGGAATTGTAAGGGCTTTCCTGAGATGGGAAGCAACTAACTGGTAGACTGTGAGCAGAAGGATGAAAAGAGCTAATCAGCATTTAAAAAAGATGACTGTGGTTGGTACATGGATAAGGTTGCCAGATTTAACAAACGAAAATACAAGACACCAGTTAAATTTGAGTTTCAGATAAGCAACAAATGATTTCTTTAGCATGAGTATGTCCCATGCAATATTTGTGACATATTTATATTAAAAAGATATTTATTATTTATTTGAAATTCGAATTTAACTGAGTGTCCTGTATTTTGTCTGGCAATCCCTATAAATGAAGAAAAATTGTAGAGCATAAGAAAGCAAGAGATGAAGATTGTTCAGACCAGGAAGACGGTTGGTAAGTGGGGAGAAACAGTTGGATTCTGGTTATATGAGATCACCGTATAGTCTGTCTTCTCTCTCTCTCATCTCATAAAAAACACAATGCAACCACTGCTGTGGAGTCAAAGTTTTTTTTTTTTTTTTTTTTTTTAAATGAACTAGTTTGATTCATTTCACAAACAAAAACTCCCTGACCAGAAACAGAGGAAATGGAGTGGTGGTGAGAAGGCAAATGACTGGGAAGGATGTGGCCACGGGCCTTCTGGCATGTGGGAAGGATGTGGGCTTCACCACAAGTTTCATATCATTTTAAGGAGTCTGCAAAAATAGGATTAAACCAAAAACCTACTTACTGTCACTGAGTTGACTCCAACTCATAGCAACCCTATAGGACTAGAACTGCCCCACAGGGTTTCCACGGCTGTAAATCTTTACAGAAGCAGACTGCCTCATGTTTCTCCTACAGAGTGGCTATTGGGTTTGAACCTTTGACCTTTTGGTTAGCAGCCCAATGCTTTAACCACTACACCACCAGAGCTCATTGAAAATTAAATCAGTCCCCAAAAAGGTAGAAATTAGACAACAGTCAAGTGACAGCCTGCCTCTCTTCCCTGCGCAGGGACATGGTGATCAGCCCCTAGGAATTGGCAGAAAAAACTCTACCTGTGACCCTTCCTTCTAGCTACCGTCCCCCCTAGTTTGGTGCCAGCTGACATCTCTAGGCTGGAGAACGAGTAGGAATCAGTTGTTGAAGAGAAACTAGCCAGAATGTTAGCTTGTAATTGGATCTTTGTATTCACTTTTTGTTCTGAGCCAATATGCTGAAAATTCTGAGAAGACAGGGTCAAAATTTCATAGATTGTTAGTGTTACCAGGAAGGAAGAAAGATTCTGCAATAGTGTGCTAAATGCCAGTTATCTTCCTCACAACAATCCAGATCCAGACATTACCATCACATTGTCATGGAAGGAGCTCTAGTGACACCATGGTTAAGGCATTGGACTGCTAATCAGCCGGTTGGTGGTTTGAACCCACCAGCTGCTCCATGGGAGAAAGTTAAGGGGGGATAAGGTAGTTTGCTTCTGTAAATATTTGCAGCCTTGGAAAACTATGGGGGTCCCTATGAGTCAGAATAGACAATGGCATTTTTTTTTTTTTTTTCCCTCATGGATTCGGAACTGGCACAGAAAGGCATAGCGACCTCCTTAGGGTTACTTTGCAGGGCTTATCTGATTTTCCATCATCAGTTGTTTGATTCAACAAAAATCACTTCAGTACTAATGAACTGAGTGCTTGAAAGGAGAGGACAAGACAGCTGTGCAGTTTTTCTTCCACTAAGAGTCCAGAAATAACACTGGAGATCACATGATAAATTTTGCAAGATCAATGATTTATTCGTTGCAAATACCTTTCCTCAACAACACTAATGGCGGCTATACATGTGGACTTTGCCAGATGGAGTACACAGGAATCAGATTGACTACATCTGTGTCAAGAAGAGATGGAAAAGCTCAATATCTTCAGCCAAAACAAGGCCAGGAGCTGACTGTGGAACAGACCATCAACTTCTCATATGCAAGTTCAACTTGAAGTTGAAGACAATTAAAACAAGTCCACAAGAGCCAAAATATGACCGTGAATATATCCCTCCTGAATTTAGAGACCATCTAAAGAATAGATTGAATCATTGAACACCAGTGACTGAAAACCAGAATTGTGGGATGACATCAAGAACATCATCCATGAAGAAAGCAAGAGGTCAGTAAAAAGACAAGAAAGAAAGAAAAGACAAGAAAGGAAGAAAAGACCAAAATAGATGTCAGAAGAGACTCTAAAACTTGCCCTTGAGTGAAGATTAGCTAAAGCAAATGGAAGAAATGACAAGATAAAAGAGCTGAACAGAAGATTTCAAAAAGCAGCTTGAGCAGACAAAGCCAATTGCTATAATTAAGTATGCAAAGGCCTGGAGTTAGACCAAAAAGGAAAAACACTGCTCGGCATTTCTCAAGCTGAAAGAACTGAGGAAAAAATTGAAGCCTCAAGTTGCAATATTGAAAGATTCTATGGGCAAATTATTGAATGCTGCAGGAAGTATCAAAAGAGGATGGAAGGAATACACAGTCACTGTACCAAAAAGAACTGGTCGAACTTCATCCATTTCAGGAGGTGGCATGTGTTTAAGAACAAATGGTATTGAAGGAAGAAGTCAAAGCTGCACTGAAAGAATTGGCGAGGAGCAAGGCACCAGGAATTGACGGAATACCCATTAAGATGTTTCAACAAACGGATGCCCTGCTAGAGGCACTCACTTGGCTATGCCAAGATTTGGTAGATAGCTACCTGGCCAACTGACTGGAAGAGATCCATATTTGTACCCATTCCAAAGAAAGGTGATCGCACAGAATGTGGAAATTATCAAACAATATCATCAATATCACATGCAAGTAAAATCTTACTGAAGATAATTCAAAAAGGTTGTAGCAATATATTGACAGAGAACTTCCAGAAATACAAGCTAATTTCAGAAGAGGACGTGGAACAAGAGATATCATTGCTGATGTCAGATGGATCTTGGCTCAAAGCAAAGAATACCAGAAAGATGTTTGCTTGTGTTTCATTGACTATGCAAAAGCATTTGATTGTGTGGATCATGACAAATTATTGATAACATTGAGAAGAATGGGAATTCCAGAACACTTAATTGTACTCATAAGGAACCTGTACATAGACCAGGAGGCTTCGTTCAAACAGAAAAAGGGAACACCGCATGGTTTAAAATTAAGGGAGTGGGTCAGGGTTGTATCCTTTCACCATACTTATTCAATCTGTATGCTGAGCAAATAATCCGAGAGGATGGACTATATGAGGGAGAATGTGGCATCAGGATTGGAGGAATCATTAATCATCAGTGATACACTGATGACACAACTTTGCTTGCTGAAAGTGAGGATGATTTTAAGTACTTACTGATGAATATTTAAGGATACAGTCTGCAGTATGGATTATATCTCAATATAAAGAAAACAAAAATCCTCACAACTGAACCTATAAGCAGCATTATGATAAATGGAGAAAAGTTTCAAATTGTCAAAGACTTCACATTGATTGGTTCTACAATCAACGCCAATGGAAGCATCAGTCAAGACATCAGATGACATACAGCACTGGGCAAATCTGCTGCATAGGACCTCTTTCAGGTGTTGAAGAGCAAAGATGTCTCCTTGAGGAATAAGGTGTGCCTGACACAAGCCATGGTATTTTCAATCGCCTCATATGCATGTGAGAGTGGACAATGAATAAGGAGGACCAAAGAAGAGTTGACGCTTTTGAGCTGTGGTATTGGCGAAGAATGCTGAAAGTACCATGGACTGCTAAAAGAATTAACAGGTTTGTCCTGGAGGAAGTGCAGCCAGAATGCTCCCTGGAGGTGAGAATAGCCAGACTTCGTCTCACCTACTTTGGTCATGTTATCAGAAGGGACCATTCCCTGAAGAAGGATGTCGTGCTTGGTAAGGTGGAGTGTTGACGAAAGAGGGGAAGGCCCTCAATGAGATGGATTGACACAGTGGTAGTGGTGATGGGCTCAAGTGTAGCAAGAATCATGGAGCTGACTCAGGACTGGGCAGTGTTTTGTTCTGCTGTTCTTAGGGTCGCTATGAGTCAGAGACAACTTGACGGCACCTAACAACAACAACAGGAGTCAAAAGAGATTTTTTTACTCAGAGCAATGGATTTTTCTTATATGGGGCCTTTCTGGCCCCGAGTCTGTAGTTTTCTTTCTTTCTTTTTTTTTTTTTTTAATGGTGATTTGGGTGAAGGTCTGTAACCTTCAAAATACTTTGTCTCATGACATTGACCACAGTTTACTACAATGCAACAGCTCCCCTCCCACTTCCTCCCCATAGTTACCCCTCTCCAGTGTCCATCCCTCCATGCACTCCTGCCCCTGAGCTGCTCCCTGTGCATAAGCAGCCCTTCTTTCTCCCATGATTGTTGCCTCCAAGGAGTGTATCTACTTGAGGTAAATGTTCAACTCATATGCCCATCTTTTGTTTGGCTGGAAACCACAGGTGTGGGTTCAATTCCAGATCTGAAGGGCAGCTAGGGGCCATAGTCTCAG
>NW_006921590.1:30790215-30847289 GCF_000298275.1 Orycteropus afer afer
TTCCCTTCAAGGCTCAGGGGTCCAAGATTATCTTCTGTGACTGTGTTAATTGGTTTCCCTTTTCTTTGTTGAAGAGGGTCTGTGCAATGTTTCTGCCTAGTCCGCCATCTTGCTGGAACCCCCTTATTCAAAGATTTAACAAAAATATATTGAGTATCTTCTATATGCCAGTTTCTATGCTAGGTCCAGGGATACATTGGAGAATAAAAACTGAGCAATGAAGTTGAGATGTGAAAGAAGAGGAGAAGTTCATCAAATCAAAGGTGAGGGGTAGGAAACACGTTCTAGGAGGAAAGCTTGTGCAAATTTCCTGCGGCAGGAAGGAATGCAGGGGATGAAAGAAGGCTGGAAGAGTCACATACAGATGCAAGGAGCTGCCTGAGAGTGTTTGGTAGATCAAGTTACGGATTTAATTTTTATCTCAAGAGCAAGGAGATACAGAAGTGTTTTAAGCAGGACTGTTGACATGATTAGATTTGCGTTATATAAAGATAAAACCCAAACATCTGTCACTAGAGAATTGGTTAGGAGCTCTGGTAGCATAGTGCCTAAGGCACCTGACTGCTAACCAGAAGTCTGGTGGTTCAAACCCACCAGCCACTCCTCGGAAGGAAGGTTGAGCAATCTACTTCTGTAGCGATACCTCCTCAGAAACCCAAGGAGGGGCCGCTATGAGTCAGGTCCAACTCGACGGCAGTATGTTAGGTTTTTGGTTTGGTTATACCTATATATTATATTGTGCATGTATAACTCACTGCCGTCGAGTCAGATCTGACTCATAAGCGACCCCTCCTTGGGTTTCCGAGGCGGTATCAGTACAGAAGTAGATTGCCCAGTCTTCCTTCAGAGGAGTGGCTGGTGGGTTTGAACCGCCAGCCTTCTGGTTAGCAGTCAAATGTCTTAGACACTACTCCATACTATATGTATACTATAAATATATATACATATACAGTAGTAGGAAGGCCTGTGGACCCTATGCCAATATGATACCTGCTATCACTCAAACTGTTCTTCTGAAATTGGTTGTGTGCCGGTTGCAATGAGTGTCCAGAGATGGGAAAACTGAGGGTGGGAGTATCAAGGAAGGTTTCTTATGGAGTGAGATGCTTGAGCTGAGTGTAGAAAGGTGAAAAGTAGGCCAGGTGACCAAGAGTTAGGGGACAAGGGCATGGAGTGAGAGAAGCAGAAGCAGGGAGAAGGATATTTTCGACAGAATGTACTGTGGATCCAAGAGTAGCAAGCTTTTACAATTCACAATTCATATTTTGTAGATTACACATGAATATGTATGTTACTTTTACTAGAGCAGTGCACATGTTGCTTAAGATGAACTTTTTTATTTTATGTTTTAATATGCACATATTGTTCCAGCCTTCTCTATCTTCAGCTTACTGATTATCAAAGAAGGAATGAAAGTTAAAGGAACTATGGATTGCTCTATCTTTCCCTTGTTTCTGTGTCACTTTCTCAAAGTGAGAGGTTTGCTAATACACAAGTAACACAAATAAGAAAGGATATGTTAGGGTTTCTCGGTCACTTGTGTTTCGTAGATTGCCATTCCATCTTTCTATGTTTGAAGCAAGTTCTGGTTCAAAAGGAAAACATGGCCTCTCAAAGCTGTCAGCACCCTGCTTACTCAGTTGTAGACATAACACATAGACCTTGTACTTGCTTGAATCTTGCTGAACTCCCATTCATCATGGATCCCCTGGAATTCTATGCTTGTGGAGTACTACAAACACTACATGCATTTGCAAAAGAGGTGTCAAGGAACTGAGGACACACATACTGCACATCCTCCACTGTCCTACTAGACTTCACTTACAAAACAGAGTTCAAAGATAAAATTAGGTTAAAGCTGAAAACATCAATAGCAGAGCATTAATTAAAGCAAGCGTGGGGGCCCTTTTGAGTGCAGACCTGAGTACAAGGTAAGCATGCTACAGAAAACTACATACATAGCAGACATTGCCGATGCTGAATGAAAATGGAGATGCAAGGACCAATGGCAGACATGCATATTGCATGGATCTCCTCTGGTCATGCATGTGCTCCATTGTCCCATCAGACTTCATTTACAAAATATAAGTTCAAAGATAAACTTGTTAAGAGTTTCAAGGCAGTGACAGTACACCAAACATTGGCCTTTCTAAGTGTGGGGTCCTCTGCAATAGCACAGGGTCTATGCCCTTGAGCCACCCTTGTGTGCTAGCATCCTCTGCTGGAGTGGCCAAGTCCCTGTATAAGGAGCCTTTCTGACCAACTCAGGACCTCTATAGGTCCACAGGGCCTCTCAGCAACTGAGACAGAGACTGCTAGTATCCCTCCATATTTATCTTCCCCTTCTTCCAATTAACACTTAGTTTATAGGTTAAGACTACAACTCCCCACCTCTTTTGCAGCTGGGAAGAGACAACCAATCATGGAGACAGCAGAGGACCAGGCAACATTTCATTCCATTGTGCATGGGGTCACCATGAGTAGGTGGCTGACTTGTTGGTAACTAAGAACAACAACAACATAGCCAACACACCAACTTTACCAATGGGATTTAAGTGGACCAATGGAATTGAGTGCAGTTTCTGGGAAGGGTCCTCAAAAGGAAGAGAGAAAGAGAAGATAGGGAAGTCAAAGAGTAACTGTATTCTTCCTTTCCTGTTGGTTGGATGTGATATACATAATGGCTGTAGCTGCAGTAGCCAACCTCAACCACATGTATGAAGACCATACTTAGGAACGGCAGAGGGGAAAACTCAGACTTAATCAGCTCTGGATGGCCAGCTGTGGGCTTTTACATGAAAGAATAAATCTGTTTGTGTGCTAACCATAAAAACAAACAAAACAAAACCCATTGCCATCGAGTTGATTCCAACTCATGCAAGCCCCATTGGGTTTCTAAGGCAGTAAATCTTTATGGAAGTAGATTGCCCCATCTTCCTTCCATGGAGCAGCTGGTGGGTTTGAACTGCCAACCTTCTGGTTAGCAGCCAAATGCCTTAGGCACTATGCCACTAGAGCTCCTTTCATGTTCTAAGCCACTGTTAAATTGTGTATTTTTAAACTACATTAAAGCTAAACCTAATCCTATTGAATAGAGAACCTTTGTGGTGTCCCCTCACCTGAGACACAGGAACTTTTGAATCCCCTGCAGGCCATTTGGGGGCAACAAGGAGCCAGGAATGGGACCTCTGGCTCAAATATCCAGTGCCTCTGACAGTGACATTTTTTGCACCATGTCTGAAGGGTGTTGTTGTTGTTATGTGCCATCAAGTCAGACCTGACTCATAGCGACCCCTCCTTGAGTTTCTGAGGCAGTATCACTATGGAAGTAGATTGCCCAACCTTCCTTCTGAGGTGGGTGGGTTTGAACTGCCAGCCTTCTGGTGAGCAGTCAGGTGCCTTAGGCACTATGCTACCAGAGCTCCTGTCAGAAGTGTACTCATGTGGAATTTCTCTTAGAGTACCAAAACCAAACCAAATTCACTGCTGTTGAGTCAAATCAGACTCATAGCAACCCCTCCTGGGGTTTCCAAGGCAGTATCACTATGGAAATAGATTGCCCAACCTTCCTTCCAAAGAGTGACTGGTGAGTTTGAACCCCCAGCTTTCTGGGTAGCGGTCAAGTGCCTTAGGCACTACACTACCGAACTACCTGAGTAGGGGCCTGCAAACTACGGCCCAAGGCCAACAGCCCATTCTTGTAAATAGGAAGTTTTATTGGTTCGGGTCCATGCTCACTCATTTACATACTGTGTCTGGCTGCTTTCAAGCTACAGCAGCAAAGTTGAGTAGTGGAGATAGAGACCACTACTCTATCTTGTGTGGCCTACAAGCTTCAGGTATTCATTATCTGTCCTGTTAAGAAAAAGTTCCCTGTCCCCATCTAACCCCACTGGTCTTACTGCTTGCTTCTGACAACTTTATCCTCTTTTCTCTTACAATCCCCCAGGCCAGAAGGGTCAGGCTTTCCAGGTGTGTGTTGGTAGATTCTTAACAACTGGCTTTCAAGGAGAAAAAAAAAAAAAACCCTAATTTCTAGCACTGGCCCATCTCTATAATACAAATACTCACACTATGGCCAATTTCAAGTGAATTGTGATGTCAGTGGGACAAAATTGGGAAAGATACAGAGAACTGACTCTAAGGGATGTTCAGAGCTGCTAAATGCCTTTATACTGGGCCTGAGGTCTTCACCAATTTTACATTTAATAGAATGTTAAAATCTAATCAAAGAGGCCTAGTTTTTGATATATTAATTGGAGCTAAAGGAATTTAGAGAATTTAGCTCCCCAGCTTTTAGAGTTATTTTCCCTTTAACTTAGTTGAGGTTTATAATATTTACATTATGTTCTATTCATGTCATTATGTTTTGCCTATAAGTTGATTCTAAAATATTAAACTTCATATAAATAACATTTATGCTATTATAATTGTTTAAATATTGGTAAATATTGTTTGCTGCATCATCAAGTACTGTGACTAGATCACTTAAGAAGAAAACAAGCTTAGATGACTACACATCTGTTGTTGTTAGATGTCGTCGAGTCGGCTCCAAGTCATAGTGACCCTGTGCACAACAGAACAAAACACTGCTTGGTCTTGCACCAGCCTCACAATCCTGTAGGTCAAAGGATAATGTCCCAGGCATCAAAGTCCAAAGTGTATCAGTTACTTTTTCCATGTTTATATTTCTTCGCACACTCAGCTTCTGTTTAAAAACAAACAAACACACACACAAAAAAAACCCTCACTTATTCTTTCTTTCTTTTTTTTTTTAATTGTGATTTGGGTGAAGATTTACAGAGCAAATTCACTTTCCATACAGCAGTTTACATATACTTTGTCTCATGTCATTGACCACAGTTTACCACAATGCAACAGCTCCCCTCCCACTTCCTCCCCATAGTTACCTCTACTCTGTGTCCATCCCTCCATACACTCCTGCCCCCTGAGCTGTCTCCCTGTGCATAAGCAGCCCTTCCTTGTCCCATGATTGTTCTCTCCAGGGCGTGTGTCTACTTGAGGTAAGTGTTTAACTCACATGCCTGTACTTTGTTTGGCTGGAAACCACAGGTGTGGGTTCAATTCCAGACCTGAAGGGCAGCTAGGGGCCATAGTCTCAGTGGTTCCACTAGGCTCTATTGGACCAGCAAACCTGGTCCTCACCTTCTTCTTCTTCTTTTTTTCCTCCAAATGATTTTGAGTTTCACTTATTCTTTCTTGAATTAGTTATTGTTTGATGGTTTTACTGAAATATCTTCTGAGTAATTTCTTCACGTGGGCTACATGAGTGGTAAATTTTCTGACTCCCTGCATTTTAGAAAATATCTTTATGTTGTTCTCACTTTGGGTGGTAATTTGGCTGTGTTGAAAATAATCAAAACACAAACAAATTAAAACACAAGGTTTATTCCAAACAGTCATTCTTTATACATTCAAGGAGATCATTTTATTTTTAAAAAACAAGTTTTCAAAGTAGTCTAGTTAAAAAAAAAAAAAAAATGAACCTTTGAATTAGCTCAAAACAATAATAAAAAATTTGACAGTTTTATGATTTAATTAACAATTTGCAAGTTGCGGAAGTGTTTGTATCCCAGTAAGAAGAGAAACACTCCCAAGATCAGGGATTTTACAGAAGCTAAAAAACATTTTTGCTTACTGAATACAAGTTTCTATGGTGACAAGGTACTCAATGGTTATTGATCAGCATTAAAAAACTTAACTCCTGAAAATGTGGCCTATTACTATTTGAAGGAGCTCTTATGGTGCAGTGGTTAAAGCATTTGGCTGCTAACCAAGAGGTTGGTGGTTAGAGCCTACCAGCTGCTTTGTGGGAGAAAGAGGAGGCAATCTGCCCCATAAAGATGACAGCCTTAGAAGCCCGATTGGGGCAGTTCTATTCTGTCCCGAGAGTCGAAATTGACTTGATGGCAGTGGTATTACCTGTTTATAGCTATGAGACCTGTTGAAATTAAAATTGGGGAAGCACATACTCTTTTTTATTAAATCACAAAGTAATGGATTTATTATTGCCTAAACTTTTCTAGTCAGAAAAGACAAATTTAAAATGCTGTAGAGCAGTTCCTGGTTAAAAAAAAAAAAAAATAGTACTTTTGTAGTTTGGGTCAGGCTTTTATGGTTAATTTTTGGTCTTCTGGGTAAGAAAAACCCCTTAAAATTAAAGTAAGATGTCTGTTATTAATTTTTTTTCACATCTGGTTATAGAATTGCAGGTTCAAATTAATTTTACTTCAAAATTTGGAAGATAATAGCTAGATGTCTTATAACATCTAGCTGTTGTGAAATCTGATGAAAGGATGAATGCAATTTCTTCATATTTAACATTTTTTTCTGAAAGTTTATGTGATTTTCTGTTTAGCCTGTAAGTTCTAAAATTTTACTCAAATGTATGTAATTGTGATATTTCTTTATTCATCCTCATTGGCCCTCAGTGGATCCCTTTAAACAACATAAAACCAAAACAACATGTTTATTAGTCTTAATATAAAAAAATATTGAGAGAAAACAAAAAATGGTCCATAGTATCTCCACCTAGTAACTCCAGTTAACAACTTCAAATAATACAAAATCATGCAAAAGGTCAAACAATTCTGTGCTATATGAAATGAAACGTACAGGTTTCCTCAGTTCTAACTACGGTGCCTCGCCCCAAAGATCATCGAGTTCACTGGTTCATTGGGTATCCATTCAAGAAAAAAAAAAAAAAAAAAGTTTATATCACATGTAAACCAAACCAAACCAAACTCACTGCCATGGAGGTGGACTCAACTCACAGTGGCCCCTCCTTGGATTTCCAAGGAGGTATCACTACGGAAGTAGATTGCCCAATCTTCCTTCTGAGGAGTGGCTGGTGGGTTTGAACCGCCAGCTTTCTGGTATTAGCAGTCAAATGCCTTAGGCACTATGCCACCAGCGCTTCCTTATACCACATATAGTATTCTTTTTTTAAAGTACACAGAAGAGATCAAATTACACTTTCATCTTGGGGAGCACACCCCTAATTCCACTGTATGGATGTTCTGTAACTGATTTAACCAGTACCAGTTTTATGCCACTACAAACAATGCTGCTGTAGACATCTCTGAATAATTAAAGATATCTTAACAAAATTTTATAAATATATACAAGGAATAAATTCCTAACAGTGACATAGCTAGAATGAAAAGAGTAATGACATTTATATTTTTGATCATTTTTTGCCAATTTGCCCTACAAAAAGCCTTCACCATTGTTTTCACTCTTTAAAAAAAAAAAAAAACTTTTATTGTGATTTGGGTGAAAGTTTACAGAGAAAATTGCTTTTTCATTCAACAGTTCATACACATTTTGTTTTATGACATTGATTGCCATTCCCACAATATAACAGCTCTCTTCCCACTTCCTCCTAATGGTTACCATTTCCCTTTGTCCTTCTTCACTATCCATTCTTGCCTTCTGAGCTTTATTCTTGTGCAAATGCTGCCCTTTTGATCTCCTATAGTTGACTGTTCTAAGGAGTGTGTACCTTCCTTGTATTATTGTTCATCTGATAGACCTGTCTATCATTTGGCTGAAAGTTAACCCATGGGGGTAAATTCAATTCCAGGCTTGAAGGGTGTCTAAGGGCTATAGTATCAGGGGTTCCCCCAGTCTCTATCAGACCAGTAAGCCTAGTCTTTTTATGATTTTGAGTTTTGTTCCCCATTTTCCTCCCACTCTATATGGGACTTTCTATTGTGAGCCCTTTCAGAGCAGTCAGCAGTGGTAGCTGGGCACCATCTAATTATTTTGGTTTCAGGGTCATGGAGTCTGGGGTTCACAAGGTCCATTAGTCATTTAAACTAATTGTTTCCTTGTGTCTTTGATTTTCCACATTTTCCTTTGCTCCAGATGGGCAAATTATGTGTCCATTCACAAGCTTTTAAGACCAGTCACTACTCACCAAAGTAGGATATAGAACACTGTCTTTGTGGGCTATGTTATGCCAGAATTGACCTTGATACCCCTGAGCCTATGCTCCTGAGCTCACAGGCCCAGCAACTCATTCCTTCAAGGTGTTTGCACCATTGCATTCTCAATAACAGATTATCCAAGTGTCTGGTTCCTTTACAATTAACACTGGACTTTATCAGGCTTTCAGTTTGCCAGTCTGACAGGTGAAAACATTGATGTTTTAGTTTTAGTTTTTGTTTTTTAACTGTATTTCTGTTTAGTGTTATTTTCTATGTTTGTTAACTATCACTTAGTCATATGCTTGGCTTCAGTGAATTCTTGTATGATGATCTATGTCTTTTTCTGCCCAAGAAAAATGTCTTTTGGCTACTTCCTCATTTATCTCTGACTCTGCCCCTGGACCTAGGCATCTGAGTCTGTCCTCTGCCTCATTTTACTTTTATCGCATATTTTCCATCTGTTGGTATTTTCACTCTTCCTTAAAGGAGATTTTTTTTTCAACACTATCTTTAAATTAGTATTCTAAAGAATCAAATTTGTACACTAGGATTGTTTTACAAGTAAAATATAGCTTTATATGGTAAAATATGGTTTATAGTGAAAATATCACTGCCCAAAATTTCTTATTCATACTGTTGTTGTTGTTGTTATGTGCCGTCGAGTCAGCCCTGACTCATAGCGACCCCTCCTTGGGTTTCCGAGGCAGTATCACTACGGAAGTAGGATTGCCCAACCTTCCTTCTGAGGAGTGGCTGGTGGGTTTGAACCGCCAGCCTTCTGGTTAGCAGTCAAATGCCTTAGCCACTATGCTACCAGAGCTCCCTCTCTAAACATTTTAGCTAAATTTTCTATTTGCTCCCATGTTTCCCAACTCTAGGCATTATATTGTGCCTTCCTATTACAGATGAACATTTTGATCAAAGATTCCATAGAAGAACTCTGATCAAAAGGAGGAAAATGCAGAACAGAATTTCAAATTCTAATGGACTCCAGACTTTCTGGAACCATAGAGGCTGGGTGAACCCCAGAAACTATTGCATGAGGCAATGAGGCAGTCTTCTTCCGTAAAGATTACTAATTTTGAGCACAGTGGCATTCTAGTTGGAGGAAGTCTTAATGATGGGGTAGACATGATGATGGAGAGCTCCCCTCAGACCTTACTCTGGTGTCATCTGGGCTGTGCTAGCCAAGCACATTCCAGAGAGCGAGGTGGGGATGTGGTTCTGGCAGGCTACCTGAGCAGGGGACTCCTAACTCTGCTTTGTGCACATTCAATTGTTCTGTCTTGGTTCCTGCAGGGAATACAACTATTACCCCAAACCACTATTCTAGACTAGCCTCCCTCACTCATACCTGATCATAACCCCTTATGTTGTTTAGCACTTACCTCAATTTGTAAGTGTCTTATAATAAGTGTGTGTTCAATTTTGTTAACCCTGCATAGAACATAGCATGTATTCAATAAGTAATGGTTATCCTTTCTCAGAGTTTAGCTCTGCAGTGAGATTGGAGGAATAAGTGACAATAGCTTCCCCTTTCTTACTAACTCTTCCCCAATGAGATGGTACATTGAATTTTTTCCTGGAGCTCTCTGCCTTTGTCCCGTGAGTGCGTTCATACACACACATACACATCTATGCACGCACATACACACACATCTGGACTCTTGTTCACCAGAGCCACGGTCTCTGCTCACCAGTGTCTGTTAGCACAGTTCCTGGTCAGAATCTCCCATTTTCCTTCCAGAGCTGTGTCCAGAGATATTTTCCAGGTGCTTTTAGATTCTCAACCAATCATCTTGATCATCATCATAGTTACCACCTAAGCACAAGTCCTTCCTCTGTGCTAGGCATTGGTTTTTATTATTATTATTATTTTAATTATATTTTGTTGAAAATAAGCACAGCAAAACATTCAATTCAGCAGTTTTTACATTATACCATTTATCATTTTTTATTGTGATTTGAGTGAAAGTTTACAGAGCAAATTGGTTTTCCATTCAACAGTTCATACATATTTTGTTTTGTGACATTCAGTGCAGCCCCCACAATGCAAAGCACTCTTCCCACTTCCTCCCCGTGTTTACCATTTTCCTTTGTCCTTCATCCTATCACATCCTCCCTTCTTAGTACACGTACCATTTAGTAACATTGATTACATTCTTCGTGTTGTTCAGCTGGTCTCACTGTTTACTGCTTTCCTTTCATTATCTCATTTACTCCTAGCAACACCCTAAAAAGCAGATATGGTTATCTCATTTTAATGGTGAGAACACTAAGACTCAAAGACACAGCTTAGTCCAGATTTGAACCGAGATTTTCCTACCCCTGTCTGTACAAATAATCCTGCCAAATAAATGTTAAAAGTAGGAGGGATGCTGTGGTTCCGGCACACAGAGTGTCTCAGCCACCAGAGGTCACTGTTTCCCCATGCTCGAGCCAGGAACCTGGCCCCTTGTTCTGACTGTTACCAGCCTTATGAGCCCAAATGAGTCCCCCAAAGTCTATGTGGCCCAACACCTTACCAAAGACCACAGCACAGTCTCCCACCCCTCTTCTCCCAAACTAGCACAAGGGGGCAGGAGGAGACTGGTGGCAGATGGCAGTGTAGAAGTTGAACTGGAACATGAATTTGTAACTCAGTTCTGCTGTGAAATTCACAAATTTCTTGATTTGTAGGAATCTGCCCACCTGTTTTTCAGGGGTGTGGCTAACGACTGGGTCCCCTTTCTGAGAGAGGGAAGCTTTGATTGGCTTTCAGAGATAAAGATACCTGAATGGAAGATCCTGGTTAGATCAGTGATCTCCAAACTGGGATAAGCAAGATGACCTGCTAGGGATGTAAAATGAAAATCATACAACTTTATCTTACATATTTATCTTTTTAATTTAAAAGTAAGAACAGAATATAACTTCACTAATATTTGATACCCAGGTTGGTGCTGGCTCCTTTGCTGAGATGTATGTCAACTGGGCCCAAGTGAGCAGCTTACAGGTGGTCACTGAGGGAAGAACGGGGGCACCACAACAGGAAAAGGGCCTGTGGCGGCTTACATGCCCATGGTGAGCTGGGTTTATGTAGCATATCACATAATTTAACTAAAGAAATTATTCCAGAACAGAGAAGCAGCTGGCAAAGAAACCAAGGTTTGAAAGTAATGCTAATAATTCCTCACAAGCGAACAACAGAAAGATGACAGAGATATCACTACCACACCTACTACGAGATCTTAGCTGCACTTTGACATTAAAACAAGACAGTTTAAACAGGTCTGATGAGATGTCAGTCTCCCAAATTCAAACCTGTCAAAATTTTTGAAATTGTATCTATTATCATTTACAAGGAGCCCTGCTGAAATAGCAGAAACAGCTGTGCTTTAATATCAATAAGAGCTAGTGAGAGCAGTCCAGGAATATGGTAGATGAAGTGTGCAGGCTAAAACACACTTGGCTGTGGAGGTGCAGATCAAAAGAGCATGGTGATGCCTGGAGTACACCCTGACAGCAGCTCAGCGTCCCCGTCTTACAGTTCCTTGAGTTTGCTTTGGGCCAAGGGCCTAAGCTGTTGGGTTTTATGAAGATTGTTGCTGACACGATGCAATTGCCAGAAACTGGGACTGGGACTCCTTGGTTCTTATTCCAGGTGAGACATTTAAAATTGTGTGGCTTTTGTTTGTTTCTTTTTGGTTTGCTTCATGAATGTCTAATTCCTGTAAGAGAAAGGAGGAGAAGGAAGAAAAGAAGGAAGAGGATGGGGGTGGTAGCCTCTTGTGTGGCACACCTCTTGTGTGGTGCTTGTTAGAGTGTGTCTACTGTGTGGGACTCCCAAGGGTGACCTTCTCAGAGGTTAAGAAGCAACCAAGTAAGGTAAACCAGCCATCAAACCCTACCTTGAATCCTGACTCTCCTGACTCCCCACCCTTTCCCACAGCTGAGATGACGGCCAATGAGAGTTTGGTTCTGCTTTCCCATCTTTCCCGGCAATGTGCGGTTGGTAAGCGATGGTGGTAAGCAATGGAAGTTCCAGACGTGCCTTGATTCATTACTGCATCCTCAGGTGTCACTCTCCACAGGATGAGTCCTTTCTAGGTCTGTGGACTGACAAATATGTGAATTTCTATGTGCAAACAATGTTAGGCTGTAGCTCTTTTCCCACTAATAAAGATACATGTCAACAAGCTGAGAAATGGATTTTCCCAGCACTGCCCAAGGTTCCCTGTAACCAGGCATCTGGGCAGACAAGATGCCTACTCCTCTTAGAAGGAATAAGTAAACACTGCACTTCTCTCCTTCGTGTCCTGTGTCCTTGGGGGACAGAAGTGACTTAAACAGGTGTAGCCCAGTCCTCATTGTAGGTTAAAGCACTTCAAATATATATATTAATATTGTGATTTGGATGAAAGTTTGCAGAGAAAATTCATTTTCCATACAGCAGTCCATACATATTTTGTTGTAGGTAAAAGTAATTTTGCTTATTCAGTGGTGCTTTGATGTTGGTGCTGTTGGGTTTGTGTATGTATGTTGGTGCATGTGATGTGAATGGTTTCTATACCTTGTTGAGACCCCCCAATGCAGTGGTTTTCCACTTTCTTGGAAATTAAGAGCCTTAATTGTCATCAGTAATAGGGATCCCCACTATGGGGTAGTGGTGCATTTTGCTGGATTTATATACAGATCTACAGACCTTGGTCCATTTTCACATAGTTTCAGCCTAGAGCCACCGGAATGTGGGACTGAGACTGCATTCCTTCCCCAAAACCCTCAGTGAAGCGGTGGAAAAAGTCACTGAGGGTAGAGGATGACTCTGTCAGGGTGAGGGCTCATTCATATCTAGGTCTCTGGCCTTGAAGGTACCTAAGTGGAGGAGGTAACACGCAAGGGTGGGAGATTTCCGCAGAGGGTCCGACTGGCCTGTGAGGAGGCCCAGGGTGCCAGAGCATTAGAGAAACTTGAGACCGGCTTCTTTCCCGGGGTGCAGGATGAGAAGCCTGAAGCAGAAGGTGCCTTGGGTTTGGGAGTTTGTCATTAGGGCTCTGGGGCTACTCTGAAAGTTTTTATTTGATTTGAAAACAAAAGTAACAGTGGAGAGAGGTTGCAAAACCCGAGGCAACAAAAGGCTCTCTGGAGTCCTAATACGGTGTCCGGAAGCAGGAAGCTTCCCCTGGAAGAGGAAGGAGGGGACTTAATCCAAAAGGCTGGCTCTCTGGGGCGCGAGGAGCACAGAGCGGGTGGAAAGAAGGGGAGGTGCGCCGAAGCCGAGCGCTCGAGGCGCCGTCCCGCCTCCGGTCGCCCTTGTCGCAAGGGGGCGCCCACACCCGGGACCCACGTCCAGGCTTGGGAGGGTCTGAGTGCGCCCCAAGGGGGTAAGAGGTGGGGGCGGGGCGGAGCCGGACTGCACTCTGGCAGCGTTGGGAGGAATGTGGCCCTTGGCTTGTTCCCTGCCCGCATTCCGGCCGGCACTGGAATGTGAACAGGGTGTTCACAGCGCGTTCACAGAGCTCCCTGGGCGCTCAAGTTCTTTTCCCTCCGGTCGGAGAACGCCAGGCAGCAACTCCAGGGAAGGCCCCCCCTACCACCCCACAGACCCGACCATACCTCAGGGCGCTGAGGGGCTGTCAGGCCAGCGGGTACTTGTGTACCTAACACAAGCTACCACCCATCCACCCACCCCAACCCGCGCAGTGGTGTTTGAGACCAATGGCGGTTTAGAAAGGGAGAGAACCCGAAATTAGTCTATTCAGGCACTGAGAAATTGGGGCCAATAACTGAAAGGGGAGGTAGGTAAGGTCTGCCCTTCTCCTCACTCTGCTCTGTGCCAGGCACTGAGCTAAATTCTGGGGGCACAGAGGTGAACCAGGCATTCTCTGTCTTGGGGTTCATATTCTGATCCTGTAGACCATCACTTAAACACCCAGGGAGAGCCAGGAAGCCCAGGGTGCTGGAACACATAGAGGAATAACCCAGATTGGAAGTGCAGATCTAGAAAGGCTTCCTGGGAGAAGTAGCAAAGTGATCTGAAAGGCCAGTAGGAGTTAGCCCAAAAGAAGGGGCAAGATTTTCTAGATAGAGGGAACTTTGTCTATTTTTTTTAGAGGCTGAAGGGAAAGCGTGTGATCCCAGCACCACCACCACCACCCCTTCCCCTCAGCAGAACATGGCCCTGCACATACACACACACACACACACACACACAAGTACTCACCAGAAAGTCATTCAGCTGTAGCACAGCAAGAGGATTGCAGTAAGAATCAGAGAATGGATCTCAATTATCCCCATGATGTTGCTTTGTTTATGGAGCCCCCATTCTGCAGAAGGTATAGTAGGGGCCTGTGAGGAGAGTCAAGAGGAGCAAGACTCAGCGTGCTGTTTTTGGGAATGTTTTGGCAATTGAGAGATAAATGAGCTAAAGCATTTCTCATGGTGCCCAGCACATAGTAGTTGCTTGGTAAACATTGGCTGATCTTCAATACCTTGCCTGATTCACCAACTCTTTCTCTTCCCCTTCAAGGTAGCAATGTCTGTTTCTGAAAAGGACAGCTGCCCAAACCTTCATCCTTGGGGAAGTTGGGATTGAGGCTAAGGGGAGAATGGTGCTGGTCTGGCCATGAAACTTCCTGTTTGTTGCCCCTGCATGGTAGAAGAAAGGGGGTGTGCATTCAGGAGATGAGATAGGTGGGGTTAGGCTTTCGTGAAAGTCCTGGGATACATACATTCAGGGTACCTGGGGCTGCAGGTGATAGGAGCCACAGTAGGATTTGGAGCAGAAGAGGGCCTCATTTGGAGGTTGCAATGGGGGAGGATGGACCATAGGCTGAGGACAGGATGAATGAAGCAAGGAGGGTCAGAGCCAGGAAGCCTGGGCTTGGGCAATAGTCTAGGAAAGGAGTGATAAAAACCTGATAAGAGCTGAGGAGGGAGGACAGAAAGCAGAGCTGAGAGATCGAGATAGAAGATATAGATGAGACCATACCCTTCAGCTGATTGGACGCAAGCTGGGGCCAGGGTTCCCAATCAACTGTTAGATTCTCTCCTAGAATAGGTCAGTTGGATCTGAGCATGAAACAGGAAAGCGAGATCTATAGAGGATCTTGCCTCTTTGTGTCCTAAATGTCCCTGAGTGATGGGACCGGACTGTTTACATCCAGAAATTCCTCGTTGGGCCCTCCTCCCAGGAATGCACTGGGATCTAAATTCTTGTGTATAGAGGAAAAGTGCAGGCCTTGGAATGGCCGCTCTGGCATTGTTCCTTGGTAAACACAGGAAGATGGGTTTTCCTTTAGCTTTGTGGGGCTGACATCTGAATCCGGACCCATCCCCCAGCCTTTGGTGGGGCGGGGTGGGGGTTGGGGGGGGAGGGAAGCAAAGGACTAGGCAGTTGATGATGGAAAATAAACACCCACCTCTGCTGCCCTGACTTATTTCATGTTTTTAGAATTTCCTCTCTTGGATTCTGGCCTAGTTTTTTTAAAATTCCACATGTTGGTTAGGGTTGGAAAAATCCCTTTTTGCCCAGTGGCTTCACTAGGGAGGTACAAGGGGTGTGGACTGCATTGGGTGACACTGTCAGAGGAGGTGACACCAAAATGACTGTCTATAAAAGTTTTGTGCAGTGCTTCAGCAGAAATTTATTCTTTTTTTAAAAAAAAAAAATCCCTGTGTTGTTGTTGTTATGTGTCGTGGAGTTCGTTTCGACTCATAGTGAGCCCCTGTTGCCATGCTTGAGCCCATCATTACGGCCACTGTACCAGTCCATCTCATTGAAGGTCTTCTCCCCCCCTTTTTTTTTGGCTGACCCTCTACTTTGTTCAGCATGATATCCTTCTCCAGGGACTGGTCCCTTCTGACAAGATGATCAAACACAAGCGATGAATTCTGGCCATTCTTACTTCTAAGGAGCATTACAGCTGTACTTCCTCCACTACAGATTTGTTTGTTCTACTAGCAGTCCATGATACTTTCAGTATTCTTTGCCAACATCACAAAAATTCTTTTGCGGTCTTCCTTATTTATTGTCTGGCTTTCTGCATGTGAGGCTATTGAAAATAACATGGTTGTAACAACAAAAAGTTATAACAACAAAACCATTTTTCGTAAGTCCAGCTTAACATGTATTAGTATATCTACAAGGCTAAAACTCTATGCTAATTCACTTTTTAAACCTTCTAACATGCTCCAGTCAAAACTGTCATTACTACCTAATTACAAGGACACTTTGAATGACGTGATAAGCACACTGCTGTTTTCATTGCTGCAGGTGTTTCAATAGTTGCTGATTTTGTCAAATTTTCTGGTGTTTTTAGCTACAATATTATGGTGAGTAGTATAAGGAGAAGGAGCTCTGGTAGCACAGTGCCTAAGGCATCTGACTGCTAACCAGAAGGTTGGTGGTTCAAACCCACCAGCCACTCCATGGAAGCAAGACTGGGCAATCTACTTCCATAAAGATTTACTGCCTTGGAAACCCAATGGGAGTCTCTATGAGTTAGAATAGACTCGATGGCAGTGAGTTTGGTTTTAAGGAGTTCTGGTGGTACAGTGCCTAAGGCATTTGACTGCTAGCCAAAAGGTTGGCAGTTCGAATCCACCAGCCACTCCGTGGGAGGAATACTGGGCAATCTACTTTTGTAAAGATGTACCGCCTCAGAAACCCAAAAGGGGTCTCTATGAGTTGGAATTGACTCGATGGCAGTGAGTTTGGTTTTTTTGGTTTAGTATTTCTGAACCTATATCAATAACTTTTTTGAGAATGAAATAATAACTAAAGGAAAAGGAGAAAAATCAAAAAAGGCTTTCACTCAGTTACTAATACTGTTGTAACTAATAATGTTGCCATTTAATGTAGAAAGATTTTACAAAACAATTTTGTTGTTAGTATTCATATAATATAAGAAATATTACATTAAGTAATTTACAACTATGTTAGCACATAATATTCTATGATTAAAATTGATAATAAACATTACTAAGGATTCTGTATGGTCTGGTATGGGAGGAGGTCCATGGGGGGTGGGGTGAGACCATGAGTTACTGTACTGGGTGACACCAGCCCTAGTGACGCCACTGTTGTTCCCACTGCTGTGGAGACACAGCTCTACACTGGGGGCACAGAGTCCTGGCGCTCCAGAAGTAGCTTGGCCAGTGGGCCTGCAGCCCAGGCTCCAAGTGTACTCCTGAGTCAGCCTATGTGAGGAATGCTCTCGGGGCTGGGTGTGTGCCTCTGTGTGAGTATGTGCGTGTGGCAATGTTTTGGTTCCATCTGTCTGGGCTGGGTCCAGGCCTGAGTAGGGATGGCTCTGTTGGGAAATGGTAGAGGCCTCCAAAGGAGAGCCAGGTGGGCCTAGGCAGTGCATACACTGAGAAGACACCCCCGAGCCACCAGAGAGCTGTCCTAGATTCTGTGCAGTGGCCACACAGGTGGTGTGCCTCTGTCCAGTGAGACTTCTGCCTCTCCCTCCTCTGCTGATACTTCCTCTCTCCCTCTCTCATTTCATAGGATGTATATTCGTCTCACCTATTTTGGTCATGTTGTAAGAAGGGACCATTCCCTGGAGAAGGATGTCATGCTTGGTAGGGTGGAGGGTCGACGAAAGAGGGGGAGGCCTTCAAGGAGATGGATTGATACGGTGGCTGCGATGATGGGCTCAAGTATAGCAGGGATTGTGGGGTTGGCGCGGGATCGGGCAGTGTTTCGTTCTGCTGTGCGTGGGGTCGCTATGAGTCGGAAACGACTGGACGGCACTTAACAACAACAACAATAACATATTAAGATTTAGCCACAAGAACAATCAACGTAGTGTTTCCTTCCTTCACCATTCATTCATTCATTCATTCATTCAACAAATATTTATTGAGTACCTGACAGGCACGATGGAGATCTTCTTCCATAAAGATTATTACTTTGAAAACCCTACAGAGCTCAATTTTACCCTGTAACTCATGGGGTCACCATGAATTGGAATCTATTCAATGGCAACAGGAATCTAGTGCCTGGCACTGTACTGGGTGCTGGAAATACAGAGATGCAAACACGGGAAAAGTTGGAAATAACCTGAGGATCCCAACAATTGGTAGCATAAAGTATGGAATGTCTATATGACATAGGACCGGGACCAAGGTGAGGTGAGTGATTTATTTGCATTGGATACAGCATGGAAGGAGGCTCTAAAAATATCTATCATCAAGATAAATAATATTTAATGCAATATTTAAAAAAATAAAAATTAATCATGGTGAACAAAGTATCACAATTTAAAAATAAAGACAGGATCAGTAGCAGTGCCATGCTGGGTCACCTTGGGACCTGATGCAAAGGGAGCAATCAATAATATTGATCCCATATTGAGTTGAATACAACATTGACAGAACATCATGCTAGAATTAAATATGTCATGGAAGCTTACTTTTTGGGGTAGAGAGAAATTCATGGCATAGTGTTGAATGAGACAAAAAAATATTATAAGTCATATATAAAGCATCACTCACTGCCATCGAGTCGTTTCTGACTCATTGCGACCCCTCCTTGGGTTTCCAAGCTGATATCTCTACGGAAGTAGATTGCCCAATCTTCCTTCCAAGGAGTGGCTGGTGGGTATAGTCCTATCAAAAATATATGCCAAAAACAGTTGCCATTGAGGCAATTCTGACTCATGGTGACCCCATGTGTTTCAGAGTAGAACTGCCCTCCATAGAGTTTGATGGCTGTCATCTTTTGAAAACAGTTCACCAGAACTTGCTTCCAAGATGCCTGTGGGTGGGTTTGAACAGCCAATTTTGGGGTCAGTAGTTGTGCACTTAACTGCTATAAAAGCATACACCAAGATGTTAGCAACTCTTTTCTCTGTAATTAATGGTTATTTTATTACCTCCTTTTTGTTCATCTGTATTTCTTAACGATTTTAACAGTGAACGTGTAATACTTGTTTAATTTTCTTAAAAGTATTTTAAAAACAAGAGAATTTGTGACAGAGCATGCTTGCTTGTACAATGCAGTCAGTTAATTGTGGACTTTCAGATCTACGAGGGACCTGAGGTCTCCCTAGATCAACTCCCTTCTCAGTGCTAGGAAAGGGGCAGGCCCAGGATTGCCACCCCCACTTTATAGATGAGAAGGCTGAGGCTCAGCAAGATCGAGGGACTCAATGAAGAGTGCCCATTGAGAATGTGGTGGAACTGTTGTTTGAATACATGACTCACTTGCCCCACAGCATGGTATGCTGGGTCTCTTGCTTCCCAGTTTATTCCAGATTGAATCTTCTAGTATCTCATCTTCTTGGCCTACCTCTCCAAAGCCCACCTCCTCCGCTGATGCTCTTTTCAACTGAGAGCAGGACTGTCAGAAGAAAACCTATAAGAAACGTCTGGGTAGATATGCCTGGCCCTTCAGTAAGTGACAAATAGGTTTGTGAGTGACAGAAGGAGTGAGGGAGTGATTCTGGTTAAACTATTCCCAATGTTGTGTTTTTCTCTCTGGTACAGACACACCCCGCAGACTGGCATGAATCATAAGTAATTCCCTAAAGCCCCCAGCTGCCTAGAAATGCCTTGTGGTGTTTCCCACAGCGCAGAAGCCATCAGCCCTGAATGCCAGCAGTTTTAGCTATGCCCCACCCAGCCACAAACCTCGTGACCCATCCCTTGGGGAGGGCACCAAGGGGAGAAGGCCCTGAGGCAGAGGCACTACCTCTGTCCACTTTGGAGCAACTAACCAGTCTTGGATTTTGCTCACACAAGGCTGAGCTAAATCCTCCCAAGTGCCCTCTCTGTGACTTGGTAGGCCTAACATCTGAAGCATGATGCCTCTGGGGCCAGGCTCCAACTCAGCCTTAGCAATGTGTGGTCTCAGCTTGTCTACTGAATGCCAAGAAACAAGCTTGTCCTGAGTTCTAAGTATGGGTGTGGCAAATTGTATTTTCCAAAGATGGCCACAGAAAAAGGAATTCACATTCATGATTAATGAAAATGTGCATTTTTATAGTCTTTTAAAAAATATATTATATTTATGTAAATTATATGTGTATAAGAATACTTTGACAAAGCAATCCATTCTCTATCATCGATCTCTAAATATATGTTTGAGACAATGATAATTATTGTCATATTGTTCGTAATGTCCGAAAGTTGGCATCAAAGTAATGGCTGTATAAATTATGGTGCATCCATATCTAGGAACGTTATGCAACCATTAAAAAGAATGACCTAGAGATATGCCAGTGATGAATTTCCACTAGGTGCTAATGAGTAAGAAAAGCAAAATGCAATAGAGGTATGCAATATTTAGGTAAAACAATAATTTAAAAACTGTATGTGTTTATATAAAAGGAGTTCTGATGGTATAGTAGGTAAAGCATTTGGCTGCTAACCAGAAGATTGGTGGTTCAAACCCACCAGCTGCTTTGTGGGAGGAAAATGAGGCAATCTACTTCTGCAAAGATTTACAGCCTTGGAAACCTAATGATGGCAGAAGATTTTGTTTTGGTGTATTTATATGTGATATATATGCTGTGTTGTTGTGTTGGTTTGGGTCCTTCAAGAAGCAGTCCTCAAGGTAGGATTAGACTTGCAAGAGATTTTTTTGTAAAATAATGGAAAGAAATCTGGAAGAGGCTGGGAGGAGAGCACTGGGCCCAGGTTCAGGTCTAAATCCCCCCAGAAGAGAGAGAGGGAGAAGGAGGGAAGGAAGTTTAGGCAGGAAGAGTCATAGATTATAGTACAGTTCTAAGAAAGTAGTACAGTTCTGAGAAAGTTCTGGCAGAGCTGATGAGGAGTCCTTGAACCAAGGTCACTAGCAGTGGAGTCCTGTGTCCCAGGAATGCACCTGCCTTAGTGTCCCCGCCCTGCTCACTCTCTGACTTGGGGAGTATGGCCTCAGTGCAGACACCACAGTCAGAAATCTGAGAGGTGCATTCTCTCAGTGCCACATACTCACACGTGTGGATAAGTTTGTACATGATTATAAGAATCCCTAGGTGGTGCAAACAGTTAAGCACCTGGCTTTTGACTAAAAGGCTGATGGTTTGAATCTACCCAGAGGCACCTCGGAAGACATGCCTGACAACCTACTTCCAGAAGGCCACAGCCTTGAAAACCCAATGGAGCAGTTCTACTCTGCACACGTGGGGTTACCATGAGTTGGAGGCAACTGGAAAACATGGAAACATACAAAGTTGTTTCCTAGGGGAGGTAGGGAGACTCCTACAAGGAGAAGAAAAATTACACTAAAACTCCTAAGATTCTAGATTCATATATCTAACTGACTATATTACATCTCAAGATTCATCTCGATTTTAACATATTTTAAAAAGTGAATAGCTGAGTTTACCTTCCTCCACTCACCAAACTTGGTTCCTCTGACAACAAATGCCATATCTCTATCTCAATAAATCCTATTGAGTCTATCTTCAAAATATATTCAGAATCAACCACTTCTTACTCCCTCTACTGCTACTGCCCTGGGCCAAGTCAGCACATCAGGGACAACTCCACTAGCCTCTGGTCTGGTCTCCCTCACCCCAGCCAGGCCCAACACTTTGTCCTCTGCAGAGAGCTAGGATGATCCTGTTAAAATGCAAGTTGGGTCACATCACTCCTTTGTTCAGACTCTCCAGAATCCCATCTGCAATGCAGTGAATTACTTGGTATGGCTTTTCTAGCCATAATCTTTGTAACTCCCACCAGATTACTGGGTCGGACCATGCATATAAGGTGTGTAGAACTCTGATGTTGGGATTGGTTAGTTTTGTCACTCTGCCAGGCTTAAAATGAGCCTGCCTAAGGCATTTGACTGCTAACTAGAAGGCTGGAAGTTCAAACCCACCAGCCACTCCTCAGAAGGAAGGTTGAGCCCTAGCGATACCACCTCAGAAACCCAAGGAGGGACACTATGAGTTGCATCTGACTCAATGGCAGTGAGTTGTGTTTTTCTAGAGGCAGAAAGGGGGATCTCACTGCCATCAAGAGAGAAGTGCCAGAGGTGAAGTAGAGTGTGTCCTTGGCCCCAAGATCACTGCGCTGGACCTCCTTAGCAGAGACACCTGGCTAAGAGACTGCAGCACTAGAACCAAAGGGCATGAGACACAGCAGCAGGCTTTCTGGCCCACAGAGGGAGAAAGCTGAGTGCCCTTGGGTAGGAGACTTGCTGGTGGAGTGTGGAGCACCTAGGTATACCTATTGGCAGAGCTAAAAGAGCTTTGTCACACACTTGCTGAAGCAGGGCAGAGGTCAGGGCCAAGGGCCAGAGAGGTGTGCCTGAGAGCACAGCAGAGGGGAGACTGTCCTGATTGAAGAACTGTATCCTGAGCACTTCCTGAACCTGAATTGTAGCCTGTTACCTCCCTAATAAACCCCATAATCATGAGTATTGTCTGTGAGTTCTGTGTGGCCAATGCAATGGATTATCAAACTCAGCAGAGAAGTAGTGCCGTGGGAGGGACAGTTGGTGTCAGAATTGGTAAAAAGGCTGGAGGATGGCAGCATGTCTGGCCTCATAGGGATAAGCCTTGGACTGCTGATGGTGACTCTGTTTCCCCCTAGTGAGGATGGAGGAGGTCAGAAGATGCTGCCCCACATCCTTTTTGCACCATCACTGGTGTCAATGGCCTAAAAGTCCTTTGACAGAGTAGCAACCTCTCCCTCTTCACCTTCCTCATCTCTGCCTTCTCCATGGTCACTTCACTCCAGCTATCTGGTCCCCTGGCTCAACTTTGGGCAAGCTGAGCAAGCTCCTTCCCCATTGTCTTAGCCCTGCTCCTCCTACTCCTGGACATACTGTGACATAGTTGTTCCAGGACATCTCTCCTAGGTTAGGTCCTCTGTTTCCTAGACCCCATGTATTACTTTTTTGCTTGATTTACTCCCTCCAGTAGCTCCTTGAGAAATGATGAATGAGAAACATTTTTTCACATGCTTAAATGTCTGATTCACAATTAGGCCACATATAGAATTCCAGGATAAAAATTGTTTCCCTCTGCATATTGAAGACATTGTTCCATTCTCTTCTTGTTAATAGTATTGTTGTTAAACAATCAGATGCAGTTCTGACTCCCGTTTTCTCTACAGATGACCATTTTCTTCTTTCTGAAAGCCTTCAGATCTTAGTGCGAGGTATTCTGGGAATTTCAATGCCATGTGTCTCTCTCTTTTTTTTTTCCCCCTATTTTCTTTTTAATTGTGATGAATCTATAGGTAACAAAACACTTGCCATTCCTTCAAGCTTCACATGTACAGTTCAGTGACATTAGTTATGTTCATTACGTTGTTCAACCATCACTAGCCATTTGTTCTGAATTCTCAATGCCATATGTCTTATGATAGGTCTTTCCCCTTTTATTGTACTGGGTGCTTGTAGGCATGTAGCTCATATTCTATGACTCTGGGAGATTTTCTTGTAATATTTTTACATATACTTTCCTCCCCTTCATTTTATATGTGCTTTCTTTTGGCATTGGGCCTTCTGATTGAACCTCTAATTTTCTCATCTTTTCTCTCCTATCCATTCTCTTTTTATTCTTCTCTCTGCGTGACTTTTCTCATCCCCCAATCATTCTATTATTTGTCTTGATCTTAGACTCACATTTTTATTTTCAGTTTTTAATTTCATTTCTAAAAGTTTTTTTTTGTTCTTTATCTTTGTCATCCTGCCATAATTTAATGGAAGCAATTTCTCATCTTCTGAAGATATTAATTACTGTTTTTCTTGAAGTTTTCTTTTCCTGTGTGTGCTGCCTATTGCCTGCTTTGGTTGTAGTCTGTTTTTTGTGTTGGGAGTTTTTTCAAATGACTGGTGATTCCACATATCTTTTCATATTTCAAGAAAACCCGAAAAAACCAAACCCATTGCTGTTAAGTCAATTCCAACTCATAGCAACCATAAGGGTTTCCAAGGCTATAAATCTTTATGGGAGCAGACTACCACATTTTTCTCCTTGGAGCAGCTGGTGGGTTCAAACCATGGACCTTTTGGTTGGCAGCCTACCACTTTAATCACTGTGACATCAGGGCTCATATTTCAAGAAGGGCCTGAAAAAATCTGACTGGAACCTCTGTGTACATGAGTAGAGCTTTGCTTCACTAGAGGGTGATGGGTGGATGCCAGGCTTGGTTTGGGAGCCCCAGAGGTCAGTTTCTCTGAGTCTATTCTCTGAGGCCATTCAGTTTCTACTGTCATCTCCTGTTCAGCTTGGTAGTTGGGTCACCATGCACCTGGCTGGCATTGGTAGGGGGAGGGGAGTTAGTAGGTTTACCATTCACATGTCTACTCTCACTTAATCTCCCTGTTTCTAATGCTGGGTCTCCTTTCCCTCTGTCATGCCCAGTGCCCCTAGATCTGGAGTTCCTCAGGCTTAACTTCTCTTCAGAGTGAACCTCTAGTATCTATTAAGTGAGGGTGATGGATAGCCTGGTGCTCAGCTGGGGAGGGAACCAGGGGTTCCTGTGCTTATCCCTATGCCTGTGCCCCTCTTTCCACTGCAGCCCCTTTTCACATTCCTGAACACACTGGAAGTCCTGCATGAATGGGTAGGTGGGTTTCTCATGGGTATTCCCCTCTGGAGTGGCACTCCACATTCAGCTTGCCCATATGCCACTTGCATTTCCTCTTTAAAAATGTACTAACTTTTTCATCTGTTAGTTTCTACTCCCCCCTCCCTGCTATCTAAGGGTTCTTGTGTTGTTGTTGTTGTTAAGTGCCCTCGAGTGGTCTCTGACTTATAGAGACCCTATGCACAGCAGAACAAACACTTCCCAGTACTGTGACAGCCTCATGATCCTTGCTATACCTGAGCCCATCACAGCAGCCATTGTGTCAATCTATCTTGTTGAGGGCCTTCCCCTTTTTCATTGACCCTCCACTTTACCCAGCATGACATCCTTCTCCAGAGAATGGTCCCTTCTGACAACATGACCAAAGTAGGTGAGATGAACTCTAGCAATTCTTTCTTCCAAGGAGCACTCTGGCTGCACTTCTTCCAGGACAGATTTGTTAGCCCTTTTATCAGTCCATAGTACTCTTAGCATTCTTCTCCAACACCACACTCAAAAGCATCAACTCTTATTCGGTCTTCCTTATTCATTGTCCAGCTCTTACATGGATAAGAGGTGATTGAAAATACCATGGCTTGGATTAGGCATACTTTAGTCTTCAAAGAGACATCTTTGCTCTTCAGCACCTGAAAGAGGTCTTTTGCAGCAGATTTGCCCAATGCAATAGTTCTTTTGATGTCTTGACTGCTACTTCCATTGATGTTGATTGTAGAACCAAGTAATATGAAGTCCTTGACAACTTCAATCTTTTCTCCATCCATTGTGAAGCTGTTTATTGGACAGTTGTGAGGACTTTTGTTTTCTTTATATTGACGTGTAATACATACTGCAGACTGTAGTCTTTAATCTTCATCTGTAAGTGCTTTAAGGCGTCCTCGCTTTCAGCAAGGAAAGTTGTGTCATCTGCATAACGTTGTAAATGAGTCTTCCTCCAATCCTGATGCCACATTCTTCTTTATATAACCCAGCTTCTTGAATTGTTTGCTCAGCACACAAATTAAATAAGTATGGTGAAAGGATACAACCCTGATACACTCCCTTCTTGATTTTGAACCATGTAGTATCTCCTTGTTCTATTCGAATGACAGCCTCTTGCTCTATGTACAGGTTCCTCATGAGTACAACCAAGTGCTCTGGAATTCCCATTCTTCTCAATGTTTCCTGTAATTTGTTATGATCCACACAATCAAATGCTTTTGCATAGTTGATAAAACATAAGTAAATATCTTTCTGGTATTCTTTGCTTTGAGCCAAAATCCATCTAACATCAGCTATGATATCCCTCATGCCACATCCTCTTCTGAATCCAGCTTGCATTTCTGGAAGCTCTCTGCCAATATACTCTGCAACCATTTTTTAATTATCTTAAGTAAGATTTTACTTGCATGTGATAATGATATTGTTCGATAATTTCCACACTCTGTGGGATCACCTTTCTTTGGAATGGGGTTCTGGGATTGTACATAAAAAAAGAAGAAGAAAAAAAAAAACCTCACTGCTGTCGACTTGAACCTGACTCATAGTGACCCCTCCTTGGGTTTCTGAGGCAGTATCACTACAGAAGTAGATTGCCCAATCTTCCTTTCCAGGAGTGGCTGGTGGGTTTGAACCACCAGCCTTCTGGTTAGCAGTCAAATGCCTTAGGCACTATGCCACATATATTACCTATACATAGAGAAAGTCTTGGTGGCGCAGTGGTGAAGTGTTTGCTGTTAACCTAAAAGTCAGCGTTCAAACCCATCCATCAGCTCTGAGGAAGGCAAGACCTGGCAATCTGCTCCAGCAAAGATTACAGCCTGGAAAACCCTATGGAGGTCTACTCTGTCTAATACGGTTGCTATGAGTCATAATCAACTTGATGACACACAACAACATATGTGTATATTGGTATATTCATGACTTTTAAAAAATTTTTATTGTGATTTGGGTGAAAGTCTACAGAGCAAATTCATTTCCCATACAGCAGTTCATACACATTTTGTTTCAGGACATTGACTGCAATTTCCCACAATGTAACAGTTCTCTTCCCACTTCCTCCCCATAGTTACCTCTTCTCTGTGTCCTTCCCTCCATGCACTCCTGCCCCCCGAGCTATCTCCCTGTGCATACACAGCCCTTCTATTCTCCCACGATTGATCTCTCCAAGGAGTGTGTCTACCTGATGTAAATGTTCAGCCCATATGCCTGTCTATTGTTTAGCTGGAAGCCACAGGAGTGAGTTCAATTCCAGACCTGAAGGGTAGCTAGTGGCCATAGCTGAGGGGGTCTCATCAGGCTCTATCACACCAGCAAACCTGGTCCTTTTTTTTTTATATATGATTTTGAGTTTTGTTGCACATTTTTCTCCCACTCTGTGCAGGATCTCTTGCACTGATCCACCTCTGAATGGTTGACAATGGTAGCCAGGCACTATCTAGTTCTTCTCATCTCATGATCATAAAGGCTGAGGATCACATGGTCTACCAGTCCCTTGGACTAATTGTTCCCATGCGTCTTTGGTTTTCTTCGTTCTTCTTTGCTCTGGATAAGGGGAGACCCATTGTTGCATCTAGGTGGCCACTTGTAAGCTTTTAAGACCCCAGTTGCTACTCACCAAAGTAGGATGTAGAACAATGTTTTTTGCAGTATGTTATGCCAGTTGAGGTTGATGTCCTCTGGGACCATGGTCCCAAGCCCACAAGTCCAACTACTTACTCCCTCAGGGTAGCTGGCTGTGGCCAATTTTGTGCATGATTTTGCAAAATGCTTTACCCACTCAACACTAGGTCATGGACAACATTTCACACCAGCATATTCAAATAAAACCATTCCCTGGATTTATTTAATTATCCCCCTATGTGGACCTGAAGGTTGTTTCTGAATTTTCACCATTGAAAATAGGGTTACTGGGAACTGTGTGTGCCTCCTCAGTGTGACTGGCATTCTGTCCACTCTACCCTCCACCTCCATCTCCACTGACCTTGCCAATCACTGCTGGGTGACATGCTTTGACACAGGGACTCTGCTGGAAAGATCCAGTGATGAGTCTGGAGGGGCAGCTCTTGCCGACCCCTACCCAGGGAATGATGTGCCCAAGGAGGCTGAAAGGACCCAGCTTTCTCAACCATTACCCCATCAAGTGCTCCCCACTGAGTCACTCTCATTATCTATCGCCACTTTTCTAGGGAGGAGGCCTTGAAGGCGCCCAGGGCAACACAGTGAGTCAGAGATGAGGCTCCTGTCCCATCTGCCCCCACCCTTGAGCCCTGGTTCCCACAGCCTGCCACTGTGAGTGCCAGGAAGGGGGTGGTTCAGGGTTCCAGAGGGCTAGCAGCCTGGCCAAGGAGGTTTCAAATGGCATTTATTTATTTATTGAATAAGTGTCCGTAAACAAGCAAAAGATGCTCACTGCCATGTAGCTGATTCTGACTCAAGGCCACCCCATGCGTTACAGACGAGAACAGTCTATAGGGTTTTCGTGGTTGTAATCTTTATGGGGGGAATTCTGGTAGTGTGGTGCCTAAGGCACTTGACTGCTAACCAGAAGCCTGACAGTTTGAACCTACCAGCCACTCCTCGGAAGGAAGATTGGACGATCTACTTCCATAGTGATACTGCCTCAGAAGCCCAAGGAGGGGTCACTACGAGTCGGGGCTGACTTGACGGCACGTAACAACAACAACAATCTTTATGGGAGCAGATCGCCAGGCCTTTCTTCTGGGGCACCGCTGGGTTCAAACTGCCAACCTTTAGGTTAGTAGTTGAGCTCCAATGATTTGTGCCACTGGGGCCTCAAAATATCCAGAAACCATAGATACTTTAAATTCTTGCACTCCTGTCTCACAAAGCCTCTCAGCTCCCTTCTTTAGAGGCAAACAGCTCCCTTCTTTAGAGTGCTAGTTTCTTGTGTGCCATTCCAGAGGTATTTTAAGGGGAAAAAACAGGGGAGAGGGGATATGTCTTCATGACTGCAATCCTTTATCTGGAACCCTTAGGGGCAGGTGTGTCTTAGATTTTGAAATTCAAAGGTTTTAGAAAAGTAGTGCGTATATTTCGAGTGTCATTCCTAGCAGAGTCTAGAGCAGCACCCTGTGGTAAAACATGCTCACATTTCTGTACTAAGTAGGATAAAGAAAACCATAATGAGCTTTAGATCAGTTCAGTTCAAGTGTCCCTGACAAATGGGTTAGTGCTAAATTTATTTTAAAACTTCTTTTGTTTTGTTTTGTTTTTCAGAAATTTCTGAATTTTAGATTAGTGAATAAGGGAATGTACACTTGTGTTTATAATACCCTCCCTTTTTTTAATTGAAAAACTAATGGTAGTATATTATATATACAGAATCAGTGCTAAAGAGCTCTTTCATTCATTCTTTGCTTGGTTTTGGTTTTATCCAGGCTATTCCATTTACCATAATTAATTTAGCCTGTTTATAGACATTTGGGTTGTTTCCAATCTTCTCCTCAACTGCATTTTGATGCTGCAGTGAATAGCACTGTACACTCATTTAGCACTGCACAAGCTTATCTGTAAGATAAATTCCTAGCAGTGGAATTGCTGGGTCAAGTAATAATAATGATAGTTAACATTTACATGGCATTTTCTAAGAGCTGGCACTGTTGTAAGGGCTTTACAATAATTAATGTATTTTAATCCTCTCAGTAATCTCAAGAGGTAAGTACTATTATCATTCCATATTATAGATGAGAAAACTAAAGTGCAGAGAAGTTAAATGACTTCTTGTGCTGGCATTCAGACCAAGGTGTTCTGGCTCCAGTTTATCCTCTCCACTGTTACACCCTACTGCCTTTCGAAAGTCGTGGGAATTTGTGACTTAGAGAGATGCTGCCAGATTGTTCTCCACAGAAATTTCACCCATTCACGTTCTCACTAGCAGCAGCAGGCGAGCGTGCTTGTTTCCCCACACCCTTGCCAATGCCATGTTGAATCAAACTTTTTGATCTTTGCCAGTCTTGATAGGTGAAAATGATATCTCAGTGTCATTTTAACTCAAGTTTCTTTTAGTAGGAAACAGACTGAGCTTTGTTTCATCAAATGGTTGTTTGTATTTCTTTTTCTATAAGCTGTCCATTCATATCTTTTGCTTATTATTCTGTTTAGTTATGTCTATGGCTTGTGTGAGATTTTTTTTTGTTTGTTTGTTTTAGAAAGATTAGTCCTTGGTGAGTGAAGTTATCCCAATCTGTTCCCAGGCAGTCATTCATCTCTTGATTTTGTTGGTTGGTGGGTTTGGGGCAGAATATTGTGAGGTGGGTGTTCCTGGGTGGTACAAATGGTTAGCACACTCAGTTGCTAACTAAAAGGTTGGACATTTAAGTCCACCCAGAGGTGCCTTGGGAGAAAGGCCTGGTGATCTTCTCTGAAATATCAGCCATTGCAAACCCTGTGGAGCACAGTTCTACTCTGACACACATGTTGTTATGTTGTTGTTATGTGCCGTCGAGTCAAACCCGACTCATAGTGACCCCTCCTTGGGTTTCCGAGGCAGTATCACTACGGAAGTAGGATTGCCCAACCTTCCTTCCGAGGAGTGGCTGGGGGGTTTGAACCGCCAGCCGTCTGGTTAGCAGGCAAGTGTCTTAGCCAATGTGCGACACACGTGAGGTCACATTAGTTGGAGTCGGCTTAATGCCAACTGGTTAATTGTGAGGAGATGAACAAGGTAAAAGGCTTCAGTGTTGGTGGGAAGTAGATGGAGGGAGAGAACAGAACATCCCTGGACAGGTGCCCTTTGCCTAATGATGTGGGAGGGAAGGAAGGTGAGGGCAACAGTAAACTGGACTGTTTATGGAGATAGGGTACAGGGTCAAACACACCAGGTATGGCCTACTTGGATCAGAGGCCTGGGGTAGGGAAAGGGGAGCTCCATGGCAGATAAAAAGGTGTGATGCTCAGATCCCCTCTGAGAAAGGACCGCCCAGCTGTGGGGTATGTGGTCAGCTGACAGCCTACAGCTGTTGGCTTCTAAAGAGTCCACTCTGCTTTCTGAGCAAGTTCAGGCTTTTCTTGCCGCCACCTCCCCCCCCCCCCCCCCCGGCCAATGACTGAACAAGGTGATAGGACAAGGGGTCCAGATGTTTCCACCCCACATGGGATGACTCTGTCAGGCAGTCTTTGCTCTGAGTTCCTGTTGGACTGAAGGAAAATCCATCAGGTCAGCATGGCAGTCTGATGGCTCCAGTACTGTTTTTGACCTCTTTCTGTTGCAGATGTTACTGTCCCTCCCCCAATAAATTCATCTCAGCATGGAAAACACGAGCAGCCAGGACTCCTAAAATTTTTTTATAAAAAATTGAAATTTAAAGATTGAAGAACCATTCCTTTGTTTAAAAAAAAGAAAGAAAGAAAGAAAGAAAACACTGTGGTGACTATAAACAGCTTGGATATAAAGTAAAAGCTTTGGCCTGTGTGCAAGGGCAACTGAGGGTGGCCCTGCCAACATCTGGGGGATTCTGATTTCGACTCAGAGGCTGGAGGAGTGGTGTGGGGTAGTCGACCTGGGCAGACCCAAATCTCTGGAAGGATCTCTTGCAGAAGGTCTCTGGGAGGTACCTTCTATACTGGTCTCAGACCTGAGAACACACCACAAAAGGTATGGGGCTCAGAAACAGCTTCACCAGTAGCCAAAGGAGGACGCAGTTGTGCTGATCCGTGTCTCCAGCCCTCTCTCTGTCCCAGCCACCTCTCCTGGGTCCTGCTGTAGTGTTCTGACTGGCCCCTCCCTTTGCATGCTGCCTGAGTGATGTGATCACACCACTCAGTCTTAAGCTTTGGATGGCAAAGCCTCAAGTGCATCCTGCTTTGCCTGTAACTCAAGGCCCTCATATACTGGCCCTGGTCCTCCTTTTCCATTTCTTTTTAGCCATCCCCACCCTTTACAACCTATGCTCCACACTCACAGGACTAATTGCCGTTCTAAGAACACAGCAAACACCGTGAACTCATCACAGCAAGTCTCTGGCTGAAACACCCTTCCTGTTTCTCTCCCACCCTCAAGGCCCAGCTGATGGGTCAGCTTCTCAAAGGTGGTTTTGGAGAATGAGGGTAGGGAAGATTAGATAAAAATATGTGTGTTCAGTTTGCCATGTTCAAGTTTCTTTAAGAGACTGCAGTAAAATTTGAAATGATTTTAATCAGAAAATACCCTTCTTCCCCCACCCACCATTCTGTAGACCTGCCATATCTTTGAGGATGTTTAGTGCAGAGACTGGGCCTCAGGAGAGTTGGGTTATATGGGTTACACATACATCCCTGGGACACAGCCTCAGAGGCATTTCTTGGTCATTCTTCCTGCAGCCATCCCACATTGTGCTTCCCACCCCCATTCCTACCATATATGCTTCCATGACCACAATCACTGATCAACAATAAAACCACTAATATTTATCAGACCTTCTTTTGACTTTCTCACCAAGATTACTTGAAATGTTGAAATGCATTTGAATGTAAGTCATTCAGAAACACTTAAACCAAAACCAAACCCTGGCTGCTGTCAAGTCGATTCCTACTCACTCACAGCCACCCTATAGAACAGAGTAGAACTGCCCTATGGAGTTTTTCTAGGCTATAAACCTTACGGAAGCAGACTGCCGTCTTTCTCCCATGGAGTGGCTGGTGGGTTTGAATCACTGACCTTTTGGTTAGCAGCCAGGAACTTCAGCCACTGTGCCACCAGGACTCCTAGAAAACACTTACTGAGCATATAATATGGACAGTGGGAGGTGCCAGATAATTGGTGGGTTAAGAGAAAGCATCATATACAACATGGCCTCTGCTCCATGGGATCAGACAGCCCAGTTTGTAGACAAGGCAAATACCTGCCAATCTATGGCTGTGCACGGCAAGTGACACAGGTCCTAGTGATCGGGAACCTCAGAGAAAGGCGCTCACCACTTGGCTTCTATCAGGAGGTGGGAGTGAGATGGTTCTGAAGAATCTCAGGGATCTGGAGAGACTAGCGAAGTAGGGAGGACCTTTAGGAAGAAGAAGCCTTGATGAATCACTTAGGAAGGGACCTACTTATTTTTTGTTTGATGAGCCTGGGATGCATCAGATAGTTCTTTTAAGCACTGGGTCTCAATCCTGGCTGCATACTTTAATTACCTGGGAAGCTTTACCAAATATGGATACCTGGGTCCCATTTCCAAAGAGTTTGATTTCGTTGGTCTAGGGAGCAGCCTGGGCATTGGGATTTGTAAAACTCCTTGGGTGATATTTGATGTGCAGCCAGCACTGAGAACCTCTGCTTTACAGGAAGTTCAGGCAAGGTGAGAACTGTCAGCCTGTCAGCCCTTCAGCATACACACCTGTTGGGCTCTTACACTTCTAAAGCATGCCTCTCATTCCCTTCTCCTGGAATGTGGCCACCTCAGGGAAGGGCCCTGGGCCTCTCAGCAAGTTCCACTCACACACCTGGCATCTAGCTCCCCATGAGGATTTCTCTGCCAGTTTCACATCCATGCAGTCACAGGGTAGCAACCAAGCCACCAGCTGCTTCACTTTCCCTCTGCCATCAATGCCTCTCTAGTGCCTTCTAGATGCTCTGAAGGAAGCAGTGGATAAGATCCCTGTTGCCCAGTTATGGCCACCCAGAGAGCCAAGTCTCCCAGGACAGCATCTTTTCCAGTGGCCCTCAGGATGATCTTCCAGAGAGTACAACCACCACACACACACACAGGCCAGGCAGGGACCTGAGCACTGGCCACAGAAATAACACAAGAAGAAGACTTTCTCTCCCTCCATTTGCCACTAATGAGCAGGATCTAAATAAAATTCAATTTGGCTTTGGAGGCTGTCTCCGTTGAGTGACCTTGTGCTTTGTTTGAGGGGATTCTGTAGCTGTGGTTACTGGTCACTACTAGCGAGTGTGTCTAATGGCAAAAGTCTACAAGTCACAGGTTTGACCTCAGTCCCAGGGAGGCCACTGGGCTACCTCTTCTCTGGCAGGGTTGATGTGATTTTCTGAAAAGGAAGGTTGCTATACTCTGGACCTTATTGTCAAGGCAGGACATGAAATGCCCTGGCTCTAAAGATTTTTTGTTTAGTTATTTATTTTAAAAATAGCTGTATTGATTTTGTTTTAAAATTACACATGTTCTCTATTAAAAGAGGAAATAATGCAAACTGCAAATTATCCAGAAGAAATTGAAAGCCCACTGCCCAGAGAAAGCCACTGCCATTAACACTTCATGAGCAGCTCCAAAGCCCAGTACAGACTGAGTGTACTTCTGTGGGCAGGCAATGGATAGAATGACCTTTAAAAGCATGCTCAATCCTAGACTTGCATAAGCAATGTGATGATTCTCTCTCCAAATAGCCCCTCTAGAGACTTCCCACCTCCCTGCCTTCTTGGAAGAATGTCCAGTATGTCCCACACCGGAACCTATCCAAGGAGCAAAGATGCCAAAGTGGTGGCTCATCTTCCTCGGTCCTGGAGAAGCCTCAGAGCAGTCATTTCAGTTGCTTCACAGCCCTCTAACTATGCCAAGAATGCAAACCATTTCCCATGGGACCAGCAACCATGAAGCAATTCTGAGCCCAGCCTCCCCGCATATCTGCTTTACAAACAGATAAAATGAAGAAGCATCCTGAAAATGTGCTTTCTGGCCGTTCACCTTAGGTGGTTGGGCCTGTCTACTTGCCTGCCGGGGGTGCTTCTCCTTCCAGGGTCCATCTTGGAACAGCTGGGGAGCTTGCTTGGGAGGTGGCTGTGTTTTCTCTTTCCAGAGGGGCAGAGAACAGAGAACTCTTTGGAGGGGGTCTCTTAAGGCATCAGGAAACCAAGCGTGGCCCCTGTGCAAGAAGCTGGCTTCCCGCCCAGTGCTGTGATCCTTCCTGACCCAGGGTAATTTGGCTCCTGAGATGAGTGGGCATGAGGTTGTCTTTACCAGCAGCAAGAACCCACCATGACCCGGCTTTGGCCTTCCCACTTCTCACCACCTCTGATTTTGTGGCCTGAGTGTGTATGGGCAGTGGCAGGGGCAAGTCCATGAGGCCTGAGTGAGGTATAGGGAGTGGTCAGAGGACATAACTTTCTGAATTGTTCTCACCTTCTGAGGGACTCCTGAATGCCTTGCTGCACTGAGGCAGGCACAATCAGGCCCCAGTGACCTATATAACCTTCCAGACATCAGACAGGTGGGAGCCTTGACTCATACCAGGGGAACCTGACTCGGGGAGGGTGGCAGTGGGGAGGATTTATAATCTGGAGATGTTGAAACCAGTGATGGCTAAGTAAATCATGAGTTGTCCACAGGATGGAATATTATGTAAAGGGATTATTACACTGTTTAGCAACATCACAAATATTCATGATACAAAAGTTACTGAGCAAATGGAAGAGAACATGTTTTTTTGTGCACATGAACAGAAGAAGATTGGAAGGGGAATTTGAAAAATAATAGTTGCTATGCTACAGTGGCATGATTATGGATTTAAAAAAAAGAAATCAGCAGTTTTAAAGTGAGGCAGATCTGGGCTAGTAGCTTGGTTCTATCTCTTCCTGGAAATGACCTTAACAGGTAGTTTAATGCCTCTGAGATTGGTACCTCATCTGTAAAATGGGTGCAGAAATTCCTATTTCAAAAGATTCTTGTGAAGATAATTCAGCTGGTGGGTGTCCATTTCCTCTTTTTTTAATCTTCCTTTCTTCCTCCTTCTCTCCCTTCCTCCCTCTGCATATTTTCACCCAGTATGGCCCAATCCAGTTTCCCCACAACCGAGTCATCCTTGGTCTGCTTAAATCTGTCTCTGGCTCCAGTGAAAGCATTTTGCCTGTTTGTGCACCAAGCTGTGGACGAGGAAGAGAGCTCATGATTGCAGTCTAGGTTGCCACAGGCAAGGGGAGGCTTGTCACATCCTCCCTTCCAGGCCAGCAACAGTGGTGTGTACCTCCAGCCTACAACCAAAGCCACAAAGGCCTTAAAGGTTGAAGCAAGGGGTTGTGGGATCCAGCCTGGCTGATGCCATGTCACTCCCTTCTTCCAGCGTTGCTGGGGCTCTAGCAAAATGGATGGTTTCCAAAGCCTGGGTCAGGTGCTCCTGGCGGGCAAAGATCTGAAATGTTTCCTCATTTTAAGAGTGTAGCATTTTCATGTATATTAGGGAAAAAATGTAGGTAGCTATAATGGTACAACAAAAATGACATAAAAAAATGAAAGAATATACTAATCTAAAGGGAAATATTAAGTAAAAAAGAGTTGAGGGAGTGTGGTGCCTGTATACAACAGACCTCAGGAAAGGGGCAGGAATGACTGAAGCCTGGGGGATACATGATTCTTGTATCTTCCACCTAATCTCACTTAGCCTCCATCTCTTCCACTATATGTTCCCCCTTGTCTCCCAGTCCCAAGAGAGGTCTTGGGAAACTCTGACAGTTTTCATCCTCAGGTCCCACATCCTTCACTCATCACCATGCTTAGTGAAAAGAGTCTAGACCCCTCCTTGGCAAGGCCTCACAGGCCTTCTAGGATGGGGCCCTTCCCACCTTGCCTGTCTCCCTGTCATCCTCATTCTCTTCTCATTTTAGATTTCTACACCCTGGACTTCCAAACCCAGCTTGCTGGCTGGGCCTTAGTCTTGGGATGTGCTGTCTCTTCCACTTACGATGTCCTTTCCCCCTTGTCTACCTGAAGGACTCCTTTGAAACCTTCAAAACATTTTCAGGGGTCTCTTTCCTCTGTGAAACTGTCCTAATCTCTTTGCAAAGGATTAATTTCACTTTCTGCTCTATTTTAAATACAATTTTATCACTCATACCTCAAAGCCTCCATACTGACAGAGAGGGTGGGCTCTGAAGGCTGGGAGCATGTCTTGTTTAATTCAGGGTCCAGGAATCTTGGACAGAAACAGGTATATGACAGATGCTCAATACAATAATTATTGTATTATTGAACATACAATGAATATACAATAATTATAGCTGTTGCTTATGGAGTGCTTTATGAGCATTATATCACTCAATCAAAGAAACTATTGACACACCCATTTTGGCCATGAGGAAACTGAGGCTTAGAGAGGGTTAACTCATTTGCTACACAGCGGTAAGTGGAGGCACCAGGACCCTGGCTGCCTGCCTTTTGTTATGCCCGTAATCATTCATTCTCCTGTAGTACACAACTGCCTCCACAGAAGGTACACCAGGTGGGCCCTGGCCCTACTCTGCTCAGGGGACTCCTTCTAGCCACCATGTGTGGTAGAGGGCCTCAAGCCTGGCTGCAGAGTAGGACTCCTCTGGTTGCCATTTCAAGGTCACACAGGGAAGCAAGAGGAAGGAGAAAATAGAGTTGAGTCAGAGGCCTTGTGGAATTTCTGGCTTTTTTGAATTCTGGGAAGAGAAAAAAAACATCGCTGTACTATTCCAAGTATGCCATAGATAATAAGGGACTCTTCACTGTTTACATGCAAAAATCTCTGGCAGCTGGCACCTGTAAACAGGAGGAATCTGTGAGACCCAGAAGCCTTGGGCTGGGGCCTCGGAGTCTCGAGCAGAGCAGCTGGAATGAGATGGGGTAAAGTGAGAAGGGAGAGGGCAGATGACTGACCTGACCGTAGGCCATAGTCACAGCCCCAGCGTTTCCTGCAAGTTGAATTTGGTCCCTGTCCCTGGAATGTGGGCGGGGCTCTCCTACTGGGAAAAGGAAGTGAACTGGCTGCCTCCCTCTAGGCCTCTGACAGCCCCACGCCTCACTCTCCAGGCCCCAGCACCCTTTTTCTTTTGGGATATTGGGCTGTCTAGTAGAACCTCATTCCTCAGCAATCCTCTCATCCTGTGAAGGGTCCCACCAGCTCAGAGTTCTTCAGAACCACATTGGGTTATGAAAGACAACCTGCTTTTCAGAATCCCTGAATCCTTCTCAGGATGAGGGCCAGTGGTGCTCCCCTTGTCCATCCCTGGGTGATGCAAACAGTTAACATTCCTGGCTGCTAACTGAAAGGCTGGAGATTCAAGTCTGCACCCAGATGAGCCTCAGAAGAAAAGCTGGGTGATCTACTTCTGAAAAAATCAGCCACTGAAAACTGTAATGGATCACAGTTCTACTCTGACGCACATGGGGTTGCCTTGAGTTGGTGTTGACTCTACAGCAACTGCTTGGTGGGTTCTTGCTATCCTCAGTTCGGGCAGATTAGATTGAATGAAGCCAATAAAGTGGAAGAGACTGAAATTGGAGATAATGACATATTGCAGGGGAGGCAGTAGACCCCAATGGATTGAAGCTTCTTGTTCTCTGGAAAGCTATTTCATTTTATATTTCCAAACACCTGAATTGAAAATGAAAAAGAGCAATCAATTAGTCATATTCATGCATTTATATATTCATGGATTCAGTCAACAAATGCTAATTCATTCATTAAATGTGTGCCTTGGGGCTAAATGGACTTTCAGATACTGACCATTTGGAACTATCAGGGAATGTCTAGAATGATGTTCCTCACTTGGGGGTGAGTGTACATGAGAATCACATGCACACACACGTAGGGCACTGTCCCCTGCCCCAGGCCCTCTCCCCATCCAGGACCCCTGGAGTGGGGCTGGGCATGAAGACTTTGAATAGTTCCCTGTGATTTGGACATGAATCTCTGGTCCAGGTCCAATGGCCAGATTGGAAACATATTTATCCAGATTGTGCTTGACTACTAGCCTAAAGGTTAGTGGTTTGAACCTCCCCCCCAGCAGCACCATGGAAGAAAGGCCTGGTGATCTGTTACTATAAAGATTACAGGTAAGAAAACCCTATGGAGCAGTTCTATTCTCTAATACATGGGGTCACCACAAGTTGAAATGGACTAGAAGGCAGTGAGTTTGATTTTTTTTTTTTTAAAAAAAAAAAAAACACCACAGTTCTATCTCTCTGGGAAGGTGTGGACATATCCTCTGCTTGGATTTATTCATTCATTCATCCAACTGGTATTTATTAAACTCCTGCCTTGTGCCATGCTCCATGCTAGGCGTGGAGTTATAGACTGCCCTGCCCTCCTGGGGCTGTCAATAGGAATGAAGTCAGAACATGCCACTCCCATCCTCTGCAATGCTCCCCATTTCATTCTCACAAAGGCCAGAGTCCTTGCAGTGAACCAGTGGCCAGCCCTATACTGGGCCCTGTTGATCAGTGCATGGTTCCTCTCCACCTCCTCTCCCTTTTCTCTCTGCTCTGCTTCCTTGGCTACAGCGGCTCCTTCTGCTGCAGTGCTTCTCCCAAGAGATCCTCTTGGTTAACTCTACTGAAGGCTACAGTCTGCCCCCAGCACTCCTTATCCTGCCCTTTTGCTTCTCTTTTCCCTAGCACTTACCACCTTCTAATATTTTCCATGATTTTCTTATTTATCTCTAATTTATCATTGTCTGCCTTCCTTCTCCTGTTCCATGGAATTAAGCACCATGAGAGCAGGGATCTTTTGCTTTGTTTACTGATGTTATCCAAGCATCTAGAATTGTGCCTGGCATACAGTAGGTGCTCAACAAATGTTTGTTGAATCAATTAAGCAAATAACAACACAGTTAAGTGTAAAATTACTAATGCGGTAAGTGTTGGCTGGAGAGAACGAGTAAAATTTACTCTGAGCTCCTCCCAGCTCATCAACTCTGTAATTTTACTTTTGTTATTCTTTGAAACATCATTCAGTATTGGCAATTATACTGTGTGGCCTTGACTGTTATTGACTACTATTATTGTATTTTTCCCATGGCTCAGCCCTCAGGAGAGGAGAGTGTGTTGAGGAGCAAGAAGTCCTCTGAGCTCGGCAGTGTACACACTGCCCCTCTGTGTCCACTGCCCAGGCTTCCTCTTGGAGCTCTCTGAGAGGAGGCAGCAGGGACTGCGTTGCAGCCAGTCACGTATTCAGTCAGCACAAGCTACTGACCTGTTCAGAAGGCTGAGATAATAGGCTTCTAGAAGAATTATAGAAATACTTAACATACCAAAAGAGAATCAGACAGCAGATTCACAAGGTTCTGAGGTTTCTGACCCTTTAGGGAAGCCAAGAAAGAGAGGATTCCAAGGCAAGAGTGTTGTAGCAGGTCAGGCATGGGGCCTGGTGACCTTGGAGAAGAATTCTTGAACTGCTACCGTCCCCAGAATCCCAGCAAAGATTATGAAAGCCACCTCTCTGAGGCAGAAGGACAAACACATCAAAGGATTAGCCTACTTAAAGAAAGGATGTGGCAATTGGAGCCCTGGAGGCAGACAGCCCTGTCTCAGCACAGCCCAGAGGGCAGGGGAGATGGCAGCTTTAGCCCACCCATCAACACTCTTAATTGTCCCAAGGACAAGTCCATGAGACCCTGCATTCTTCTGTCTCCATCCTCATTTCCCAGTCAGCTTTTGACAACTGCCTATTGTGAATGAGACAAGTGTCTGGAATCCGGGACAGGGTGACCACAATGGCCAGTCTAAGCAGCATGAGAGCAGTGTTCTTTTGCTTTGTTCACTGATGTTGCCCAAGCATCTAGAATTGTGCCTTGCACACAGTAGGAGCTCAACAAATATTTTTTGAATCAATTAAGCAAATAATAACACAGTTAAGTGTAAAATTACTAATGCACCTGGTAGACATGCCACCTTCCCAGAAAGCCAAGGATGGACTCCAGCAAAGTCAAGATGGAGAGCAGTCTGGGCCAAGAAGAGGGGCCACCCTGCATTCTCTGGAGTAGGGGGCCCACCTGCTAGTACCCTGAGCCACCACCCTTGTTTAAATATCCTGAGGGCAGTGCATGGTGAGCAAGGAGAAGGCCAGTACAGATGGCTCAGCTGAGGAGTCTGAAGTGAGAACCATGAGAAATAGCACTGCTAGAGGAGCAGTGGTGTGTATCACCCATTGGTACATGATGTCACCCCGCCATTGACCTTCTCCTGTACCAGACCACATAGAATCCTTAGTAATGTTTATTATTAATTCTAATCATAGAATAATATGCAATAAGTATAGTTGAAAATTGCCTAAATGTAATATGTCTTAGATTATATGAATACTACAACAAATTTAATCTGCTGCAAAAGGCCTGTTTAAAGTGTTAAAGAGCAAAGATGTCATTTTGAAGACTCAGGTTCAGTTGACCCACCCCATGGTATTTTCAATAGCTTCACATGCACGTGAAAGTGGGACAGTGAAAAAGGATGACTGAAGAAGAATTGATGCCTTTGAATTGTGGGGAAGAATATTGAATATACCATGGACTGCCAGAAGAACGAACAACTCTGTCTTGGAGGAAGTGCAGCTAGAATGCTCCTTAGAAGGGAGGATGGTCAGACTTCATGTCAGGTATTTTGGTCATGTTGTCAGAAGGGACCAGTCCCTAGAGAAGTAAAGTAGAGGGTTAGTGAAAAAGTGGAAGACCCTCAGTGAGATGGATTGACACAGTGGTTGTGATGATGGGCATGATTTTGCAGGACCAGCCAGAGTTTCATTCTGTTGTACATGGGTTCGCTATGAATCAAAACCAACGCGGGCACCTAACAACAACAAAATTGTTTTGTAAAATCTTTCCATATTGAATGACAGTATTACAGGCAGTCCCTGGGATATGAACAAGATCTGTTCCTAATTGTGTCTTTAAGTCTTTAAGTGGAATTTTTCGGAGAGTCAGAACAGGTGCATATGGTTCTTATTTACTATTACTTTGTTGTTGTTGCTGTTGTTATGTGCCATCGAGTCGGACCTGACTCATAGTGACCCCTCCTTGGGTTTCTGAGGTGGTATCACTACAGAAGTAGATTGCCCAGCCTTCCTTCTGACTGTTCCTTTCATGCAAGAAAAAAGGAGTTCTGTTGGCATAGCGGTTAAGGGATTTGGCTGCTAACCGTAAAGGTTGGTGGTTCTAATCTACTAGCTACTCCATGGAAAAAAGATGAGGCAGTCTGCTTCTGTAAAGATTTACAGTCTTGGAAACCCAATGGGGGTTTCTATGAGCTGGAATTGACTAGATGGCAATGAGTTTGGTTTTGGAGGGGTTGGTTCAACCATTTCAAAGTGAAGGCAAATTATATAACATTAAAGGATGTTCTGGTTACCTAGTGCCACTCTGACAGGAAACATACCAAAATGGGATGGCCTTAATAAACAGGAGTTTATTCTTACAATTTGGAGGTTTTAAGTCCAAGTTCAAAGTGCCAGTCTCTAGGGGCTGGGTGAAAGCCCCTCAACCTTGGGGTCCAGCTCTGCCTTCTGCTCCTGGCCCACTGGAGCTAGAGACATTTCTTTACTCAGACAGCTGTTGGCTGCTGAGACTGAGAAGCCCCAAGGTTGACAGGTCAAAAGGCACAGTCCCGATGTTACCAAACCACACGGCAGGCCAGTAATTCAAGTCCATTGCAAGTCCCAAGGTTGGCAGAGCATGGCAGGTCACCAAGCAACGACACAGCTACATGCAGGGTCCAAGCGTGCCATAGGCTAGAGACCATTCCCAAGGCTCCTGCTTAAATACAGGAAGCAGACCTCATTCCCTAAGGCAGCTACTCAGCTGCTCCCAGTAGATTCTACCACGGAGTTGATTACCAATCTCATCATGGGGAATACTACATCCAGCTGCCCAGCCACTCAACCAGGCCTAGCCAAGTTGACATACAAACATAACCATCACAAAGGACAAGTAGGAGTTGTTCATAAATTGGATATTCATAAACTGGGGACTGCCTGTATTAGTTATATTATTAGTAACTGAGTGGAAGCCTTTTTTAAAATTATTCTCCTTCTTTTAATTACAACTTCATTCTCAAAAAAGTTATTGATATGGGTTCACAAATACTACTTACCATAATATTATAGTTAAAACACCAGAAAATTTGACAAAATCAGCAACTATAAAAAACACTGACAGCAATGATAACAGCAACACACCCTACACGCATGCAGACAAAACCACGTGATGTGAAGCATCACTGTAATTGGATAACAATGACTGGAGCACCATAGAGGGTTCAAAAAGTAAAATAGCTTGGAGTTTCAGCCTTTTAGGTATATTGATACATGTAAGCTAAGCTTAGGAAAAATATTTGTGTTGTTATAACTAACTACAGAGATAATTTATAAAAACAAAATAATACATTTCTCCTAAAACACTGCACAAAAATTTTATAGACAATCATGTACCTCTCTGGTAATATCACCAGATATGGTCCACATCCCCTCTACTCCTCTAGCGTCTAGTACAGGAGTGTGAGGCCATGTGCAGAGCCCCAGAGGGCACCAATGGTGACAGAGACACAACACCAAGGAGGCTGCAGGGGAGGAGGCCAAAGCAGGAGGTGGCATGGGCTGTGTCAGAGCTGGGATGTTCCAGCAAAAATCCAATAAGAGGTCATAGGCAGTGGCTGAGATCACAGACTCCTAGAGTCTGAAAGCTCAGAGAGAGGAAGGAATGCCCAGAATCCCCCCTGCTGGGAATGAATCCAGGGTGGAAGTGCTTGTGGACCTAATCAAACACCTTTCTGATCTGATCACTCTTCTCTCAAGCACCTTCCATGGTTCTGACGCCCCCAGACCCAAGTTCAAGTCCTTCAACCTACCTCCAAAACCTCCACCACTATACTGGTTTTCTTTCCTGGTTCCTCTCAGCCCTCAGCCTTCAGCCCTCAAAGTCCTGTGCTTCCCGTCACAGCAGCTTCCTCTTTCATGCCTTTGCTCTTCTCCTACCCATCCCTCATGATAACATGCCACCATTTCCTGGAAGCCTTCCCACATAATGCGGTACCTTGATGACCTGGAGTGACTCGACTGTCTGGGAGTGTCCTTTCACATTAACACAGGTGATCTGAGCCTTGGGCAGTATGTACAGAAATAAGATGGTCTGGGGAAGACTGAGGGTCAGCGTAGCTCAGCTTCCTCATTCTCTGCTCAAACTCATGTAAAACTTCCAATTAAAAACAAACAAACAAATGAAAAAATTAAAAACCAGTCTTCCCAAATGCAAGGGAAAAGGGAAAGAAGACGACATGAAAGTGAACACACAAATAGCACAAAGCAGGAAGGTTGACCAAGTCCAATCTCTGACCTCTAGTCCAGAGCAGTGGGAACTACAGTGGGCTCCTCTAACACACCGGCTCCACCAGGAATAAGTGCTTTATACCCCCTTTCACCCTTTCATTAGCACATTCAAGGCTCTGAAAGTGCCTATTTGAGTTTATTTAACCCAGCACTTCTCAAGTTATTTTCCAGGGAATTGTTGTATATGTATAACCCCTATTAATAACCCCCATAGACCTGACATGCCACATGACTTCTGTCTGGCAAGTTATTTGGGCTCTCTGAGCTTCAGACGCCTGGTTCCTCATGTGGTCAATGAATGTGAAGCCCCTTGTTGGCTTGGGGGTCCCAAACCAAAAAAACCAAACTCACTGTCATGGAGTCAGATCCAACTCATAGAAAACCCTCCTTGGGTTTCTAAGGAAGTAGATTGCCCAACCTTACTTTCAAGGAGTGGCTGGTGGATTTGAACCGCCAGCGTTGTGGTTAGTAGTCAAATGCCTTAAGCACTGCACCACCAGAGCTCCAGGAAGACAGAATAACTAATGTAGGACACTCCTGTGATCAAGGCTGGATTAAGGCATGTGAGGGCCCTAAAAACTGATAATCTGTGGAGCCCCTTCCTCTGCTTTCTCACACATTCAAACAGGATTTGTGATGTGTGTGTGTCTGTCTGTCTTAGTTATCTATGATGTAACTTCCTTTTAAATGCAACTATAATAAAAAATATAAAACAAGTAAAATTTATCAAATAAATATTTTGTGTTAACATCCAAAACATTCGGTTTTGGATGTGAACACAAAAATTTATATTTGAAAATCAGTGAAAAAATGACTTGGAGTATGTAATTTGTTCTTCAGGTCTGAGATAGTCAAAAGAAATAGTACTTACAAGGCTTGTTGTTGTTATGTGCCATCAGGTCAGACCCGACTCACAGCAACCCCTAAGGAGGGGTTTCTGAGGCAGTATCACTACGAAAGTAGATTGCCCCATCTTCTTTCTGAGGAGTGGCTGGTGGGTTTGAACTGCCAGCTTTCTAGTTAGCAGTCAAGTGCCTTAGGCACTATGCTACCAGAACTTACAAGGCAGTCGGAAATAATTTCATTCACTTATAGTGCGATGTTTATTGACAGGTCCTTCGCAGATCTCCATGAGTATTTTATGTCTTGAAATAATGCTTAAAAACTTGCATTCTCACTTTCAGTCCTTTGATGCTGTATATTTACAGGTCATTGGACTATACTGCTGATACCCAGGGGACGAGGGGATCACAAAGAGTGTCATACAAATACAACGTATGCTCAATCTGAAGATGAATTTTGGTTCACTTTGCACAGGACCAGATATATCACATGTCACATGATTATAGTGCCACTGGCATGTTCTTATGTGGTTGACTAGAGAGCATGGAACGTGAGGTTATACTTGATTGGTCTGAAATGGAAAGGATAATATAATTGCTACCATATACAAAATTTATAAAATAGTATCAGTTTCATTCAGTGCTCTGCCAGTTCTCTTCCATTGTGGTGTTTGCTTTTCCATGTGTCTTGTCTGCTTGGCATCTATGGGCCTTTGCTTTGGATAACTGGTGCCCGTTTTGTTGATGCCTTAAGTATGTGCTTACCTTGCTTATTGGGTAGTCCATCCCTGCCTGTGGTTCTGACTGCCTACTCAGGCTCTAGGACTCATGGGAGAGAAGCAGATATGAGCACTCTGGAGAGCATTATCCTGGAAAACATGCTCAGGAGCTCTGGTGGGAGGCATTCTTCCCTGCTTGTCCATGGCAGCAGGGATCTCAGGCCCAGCTTGTACAACTTGGCCCTCTACTTTCTAGCCATAAAGACTTCCTGCCTGTCCCTCCCCTGTACCCTGCTTTCCCTCACCTTCTACTCTACTCTCCTTCTTATTATTCTTCTTTTCTTTTTCTTTTTTTTAAAATTTTTCTTACAACAAAAACAGACTTCTTATTATTCTGTGAGTATTTTCTTATCGCCTGGGTTGGCCAGGACCCTGACAGATGGGCTGTCCTATTCCCTGCCAGTGAATCTTCGCAGGAGTCTCTCTCCCCTTCTTGACTTGGCCAACTCAACCTGTAGGCTTCAGCTGAGATTTCTTCCTCTGTGAGGTTTTCTGGCTCACCTAGATCAAGGGTCTCTTGTGTTACTGTAGAACCTCTACTTCCTCCTACCAAGCACCTGCTCCACATCTTGTTAGTTTTGTCTCATTTGCCTCCAGCAAGCTTGAGTGCCATGAAAGCAGTGCTGCCACACCTTCCCCTCGCAGCACAATGTTCAAAGAGGTATTGGCAATAACAATTGGACATGTGATTGCTTTTCCCTCTCACATCCTCTGGACCTGTTCATGGCATCCTGCTGTCTCCCTCCTCCTATTAAAAAAAAAAAGAAAAAAAATCTCACTGCCATCAATTCATTTCCAACTCATAGGAACTCTCATTGGGTTTCCAAGGCTGTAAACCTTTCTACAAGTAGATTGCCTCATCTCTTTCCAGTGAAGCAGCTGGCAGGTTTGAACCACCTACTTTCTGGTTAGCAGCCAAATATCTTACCTACTATACCACCAGAGCTCCTTCCTTCCTCCTATGGGGAGCTATTAATTGTACCAGCCTACTGCTGCTGCTGCTGAAAGTGGTGAATCACCTGTCTCCAAATCAGGCTTACATGGGAAAAATCTCTCTCCCAGAAGCAATGCCTATGTCATGGAGAAAATGCTGCAGACTGCAAGTTGGCCTTGTCAGTGAGAAAGTAACTGAGGGTTGGTGGAATGTCTGTGCAAGGGGGCCAGTCTAGAGGGGTGGTAAAGTGGCCCTCAACTGAGGTGCATCCTGGGGACCAGGGCTTCCCTGGTAGATGCTGAGCTAGGCAATGGAAAGGGCCAAGGAGGGTGGTGCTTAGAGTCACCACAGCACAGCCTGACTGACAGGCAATGGGGAAGGAGATGCCCCAGGTAGCTGGTGAGGAGCCAAAGCCCAGGGTGGGCCCCCTCCTTAAGCCTGATGTGGGAGGCGGGCAGCAGCACTGACGCAGATACAGATGAGGGCAGGGCCTGAAATGTGGCCCTGGGGCCTTCTAGCTTGGCCAGACCAGCCCAACAGGAAGTCGGGGCTGGAGGACCGGGTCACCTTGGGTGAGGCCCAGGTCTAATGGTCATGCTTCCTCCCATGCCCAAGGATGCTGGCCCTGGACAAGCATGGACATGATCCCTCTTAACTGCCCTCCCATGGCCACTGTCCAGCAGGGAATCTGCTGGAACAGGTAGCCATGGGAGCACAGCTGCCCATGGGCAACTTGCCTGCCTCTGATCTTCTGTAGGTCACAAAGAAGTACCACTTCTCACAGAACTGTGGGCTTGGAGTGCGGGGTTGACAGGGTGAGTCTGCAACTTCCTAAAATGCAAAAGTGACTCTTCTGCTCCCTGATTCAAACCCTTCCCTGGTGTGCTGTTGGCAATCAGGACAGTGTTCAACTCTGTGATCTGGCCTGGGCCTCCCTCTCTAGCTTAGGCTCTCACTTCTCTCTGCATCTGATGAATCACTTTCCGTTTCCCTCTCCCGTGGGTGCTTGGCCGTGATATGCAAAGGCGATTCCAGAGCCCTGCCAAGTCCTGTTCATGTTCCACTTGCTGCTGTAGGGGGAGTGGCACTGACCCCCCTGTAGAGAGGAAGCTCCTCCCTGTAGCCCTGAGGCTACAGCTTCATCTGCCACCCCCACCCCAGGCCTAAGTGCGCTGCTGAGTAGCCCCCAGATGCCACACACTTGAGAAAGTCACTGAAGACCAGTGAAGATCAGGACAACAGCCTCTCCCCAGTGAGTCCCTTAGCTCACAGGCCTCCTGCAGCATGCTCACCAGTCAGAGTGCAGGTCCACTCTGCTCTGCCCAGCCTTCCTAGTATGGTTCTCCTCCCCCCTGCTCCTGAGGCCTAGATGTGTGGTCTTGATCATTGTGCATGCTATAGAGATGTCCAGGCCAGGGCTAAAATCTTTTCTGTTGCTTCTGGTAGGGTTCCTCTGTGGGGGCCCAGGCCCCTGCATCCCAATTCTCTATCTTTTATCCTCTTGCCCATGAGTTCCCATTCCACCCCAAGTAATCACTTCCCTGCATCTCTATCCTCTTGGCTAGGACACTCCATGTTGGGAGTTGGGTCTGACTTGCCCTTCTCTTCTCCCTGAGTTTGTCTCAGATTTGGCTTTTCTGATCAGAGCTTGCCGCACATTCTATCACCCTTTTCTGAGATCCTAATCCTTAGTCTCTGAGATTGTCCTGGCCCCAACTCCTGCCCTTAGCCCTCTCTAGGTCCTTGTGGTCACTTATTCAGTAACCACATACATTCCTTGCCTCTCCCCAGTCCAGGGCTAGGCCAGAGCTGAGGATATCATGTGGACAAGGCAGACCCTGTCCTTAGGGCTCTCACAGCTTATTGGGTGAACATTCTACAAAATCATGTTACCTATTATTATAGAAGACTGCACAAGGTGCTCTGGGAGTCAGCTGGGATATGGGGTTCTGCCTTGCAGAGTGGCCAGGAAGATGTATTTGGGCCTCTGACCTGCTCACACCATTTCCTCCAACAGCCTCTGTAGTGCTCATTGCTCTCTGGCCACAGCTTTGGGTACATGCATCCAAATAATCCCTTTGCCTTAAGCTACTACCTGCTTTTGTGTCCCCATTATGGACTCTACAGAGCTGACCTCTTGGCTCCGCCTGGATTGAGGGCCCCTCTACTTGGTGTACCAAGCCCTAGCATAGTGCCTGTCACCTAGGCACACCTTGGGGAAGAAAAATCTCTGGTCCCTAAGAGGCCTATGGTCCTGTGCAGCTAAGGAGGCTCCCATGGAGGTCCTCCCCTTCTAAAGTCTCTACCTCCTTCCCATCCAAACCAAAAGACTCACTTGTTATTTTAATTATTGTGTTTTACATTGTGAGCTGTTGTATTTGTTGCCAGGACAGCCTGCTTTAGCATGGTCAGCTCTGAGGCACTCTCATGGAAGCACAGGGCATGAGACCCACAGGGAAGACAGTCCCCCATGTGACTGCTACCAGTGCCTGCTACTGAATGGAGCAGCCAGCGTGTGCAGATGGGCCTGCCTGCTCTCTGCTGTCCCAGTAACAGGGTCAAGTATGAGGGCCCTTGAAGAGACTGAGCTTGTCTGCACGACTGAGCTCCTTAGGTGCAGGGTGAAGGCTGTAAGTGGAAACCAGGTAACCACCGTAATACTCTGTGAGCATTCCTGCCAGCTCCTGTGCCTGCTTGGGTGCATCTCCTCCTACAGGTAAGGATGACCTGGATGCACCTAGCTTCTCAGCAGCTCTCACTGCTCATGTTCTCAAGTCTGTTCCACCAGGGCCTTCTGATCGCACCCTGCCTCCTTTGCCACCCAAGCCCCAGCATTAGGAAATGCTTCTGTTCCCCAGCAGGGTTATGTGAGTCCACAACATGAGTCTTTACATAAGCTGTTAATGCTCTGCCTAAAACATCCTTCATAACCCCTACCACTGCCAGGGAGACATCCACAGGCCCAAGGCCCAGGGTAGGCACCTCCTCCTATGAGACCTTAGTGAACTCCCCTAAGCAAAGCAGATCATTCCTGCTTTATACTATAATGGTGGCAGCTCCCCATTGCACTGTCTGTTGACTCCCTTGCCATCTACATTAGACTATGCCCTCCCAGAGGAGAAGGTTCAGGTCTTTTCTACTGTACCTCCAGGACTTGGCAGATGCTTAATAAACGTTGAACAAATCAACTGTCTCACTCAAAATTCATTTGATTGCAAGCTTAGGCAAAAGTCTGTTTCTTTGGAAAAAGTTTCATAACTGCAGGAAAAGCAGAGGTGTTGAAGCCCTCAGAGAGACCTGGAACCAAGGACTTACACACCACTGATATTCACTTGCATCTTCTACTGCTGGTCCACTTCCTACATGTGGTGGGACCATAACCACTGATGACTCCAGACCCTTCTCAATCAACTGCAGACAAGTTTCCAAACTCATGAGGGAAGTAAGCTACTTCTTTACATCCTCACATTAAAAAATCCCAGGGAAGAACACTGGTTGGTCCAAGTTGAGCCAGTTGCCCACCACTGAACCAACAACTATGAGCAAAGTATCTGAGAAAAGGCAGTTCCATTCAAAACATATGGGTTGAGAAAGGTGAAGAGCAGTTTCTGGGATAGAGGTTACTGCTCTGGACACATAAAACAGAGTTGAACATTTCATGAGTGAACGAATGAATGAACGAGCCAAGAGTTACACATATTCTTACAGATAATAGTATAATTTCTGGAGTGCTTTCAAGTACATTCTCTTGGTTCTTACAAAAGCCTTGTAAGCCCACATTTCACAGATGAGGAAACAGGCTCAAAGGCACACAGTAAATACATGGAACCAAGGTTTCACCTCCAAATGGCATATTAGATATATGCCCTTGGAGGCTTTCCTCCCACATAGATGTGGGCAGCTATACTCTTCTATGCAGTCACTGGAGAAAAGGGCAAATGTTCGTCTGTGAGGGAGAGAAGAGGGGACTCTGCCAATGGTTAACTCCAAGCCAACTTCTGCACTAACTCTTATTTGAAAATCTCTGGCCTCAGTCAGCACTATACATGAGAACATGTCTGATTCTTTTGGGATTTGAGATCATGCTACCCTTGCTTTAGGATTAGACTATGATCCCCAGCAATGATTATCTGAGTTTGTGACTAGAACTGTAAGATCCCAAGATATAAGGTCATTATCCAGGTGTAGACTTAGATGACAGGGCCCTTGACCTGGGATTTAGAGGGCAAGTACACAGTTCAATTTCATCCCTACCCCTCTGCCCCCACAACCCCCCCCCCCCAGGAAATTCATTGCTTTCTCCTGTGCCTTTACTCTAACATGTGACACTTACTCCAGTGCGTTATGGTCAGCTGTACCACTTGCTTCTCCAAAGCAAGGCCTGGATGTGTTCATCTTATTCTTCTAGAGCTTGGGGCCTATGATAGATTGCTTATAAAGATAGCTGCAGTAATTCCTCCCATCTCCATGTGCATGATCCTTTGCAGTGTGACTCTGATGCTTCTTCCATGACGAGGTAGAATCCATTTCCTCACCTCTTGAGTTTGGGCTTGCCTGTAACTTGCTTTAACCACTAGCATGTAGTGGCCTAGTCCTCAAGAAGCCTTGTAACTTTTGCTCTTGTCCTGTTAGAGTCTGCCAAGCTGCAAGGTAAACATGCTTGAGCCAATCTGCTGGAGCATGAGAAACCTTGTGGTATAGACAAGTGCTCTCCCAGTTGAGTGAGGTTCACTAGACTGACTACATAGTCAGACATATGAATGAGGCCATTTTGGACTTCCAGACTTAGTCAATCACCAAAAGACTGAAGCCATGGAATGACCGTAAGTGAGACTATGGGAAGAATCTCCCAGCTGAGCCCAGCCCAAATTGCTGACTCACAGGATTGTGAGCAAATAAAATGGTGGTTGTTTTAAACAGTTAGGTTATGAAGTGGTTTATTACACAGCAATAGATAATGTTTATTGTTAGGTGCTGTTGAGTTGGACCTGACTCATAGCAACCCCTCCTTGGGTTTCTGAGGCAGTATCGCTACAGAAGTAGAGTTTATCCATTCTGAGCTTATGCGTTTCTGAGCAAAAATTTTCAAACTGGGAATTGCTCTATATCCATTACACAATTCCCAGTTTGAAAGTTTTTGCTTAGAAACGCATAAACTCAGAATGGATAAACTAAGAAGCTGAGAGGAATTAACCCACCCTTCTGGTGCCTCTCCCCTGAATTGGCTGCATGCAGCTGGCTCACCATTTCCTGGGGTTCAGAAACCTGTGCTTTTTCCCAGCCCCTTGGGACAGTGCTCATGGCTTTCTTTGAGATGAAGATGTGTGTGTGTGTGTGTGTGTCACACACACACAAAAGTAGTTTGTGGGCCTTTAAAATATGCTTAGAAAATATAGCAAAGTGAAAAGAAGAAAAGAAAATTACCCATAACTTTATCTTCCAGAGATAGTCTCTGTGGTAGTTAAGGTTGTGTGTCAACTTGGCTGGGTTGTGGCTTTGAGTGGCTTGGCAGCTGGATGTAGTTATACCTCAAGATGAGATTGGCTGTGGTGTAAATAGCTCCATGGTGGAATCTGCTGTGAGTAGCTACTGAGTTGCCTTCAGGGTATGGTCTGCTTCCAGCATAAATGGAGCAGCTTTGAGAAAAGTCTCTCACTTTTTTGTACATTTTAGATCCTGCAATTAGCTCAGTCTTCATTTCTAGTTCCTGGATTGAGATTGCCATTGTTGCTGGCTGATCCTGGGATTGTGCCATTTTACCTGCTGATCTTGGATTCATCAGCCTCAGCAGCCAGCAGCTGCATGAGTTAGAAGAAGCCTCTGGCTCCCGTGGACCTGGAACAAGAGGCAGAGCTGAAGCCCAAGGTCGAGGGGCCGTCACCTAGTCCCTAGAGCCAGCACTCTGAATTTGGACTCCTAGCTCCCTAAGCTGTAAAAGGATAAATTCTTTCTTGCTAAAACCATGCATTTGTGGTATTTCTGTTATAGCAACACTAGATAACTAAGACAGCCACTATCAACATTTTTTGGGAAATTTTTATAGTCTTTTTGTCTATCCATTTATATAAATATCAGCATGTGTGTGGTATACTTTAAAAAATGAGATTATACTATATGTTCTGCCCTATGTTTTTCTTAATAATATGCCATGGACATTTTTCCATGTCAATGAATGTGGATCTATTTATGTATTTCTTGAATACCCAGTGTGTGTCAGTCATGTTACCAATGGCCAGATGTGCAATAATGGAAAGATGGTGCATTCATAGTCCCTGTCCTCATGAAACTTACAGCCTAGCAGGGGATAAAGACATCAAGCAAGTAATTACACACATACCTTTTTAATTTATTATTTTGAGATCTTTTTAAACTTACATAAGAGTTGTAAAAATAATACAAAACATTCTCATATTCTCCTTCATTCAGTTTCCTCTGATGTTAACATTTCACATCATTATACTGCAATGATCAAAGCTAAGAAATTCACATTGGTTCAATACTATTAACTAGTCTACGAACTTTCTTTTTCACTACTGTCCTTTTTGTGTTCCAGGATCTAATCCAGGGTACCACATTGCATTCAGTTGTCCTGTCTCTTTAGTCAACTCTTATCTGTGACAGTTCTTGGTCTTTCCTTTTCTTTCATGACTTCGGGACTTTCTAGGAGTACTTACTGCTTGACTGTTTTGTAGAATGTCCCTCAATTTTGATTTGTCTGATGCTTTCTCAAAATCAAATTGAGCTTATTCCATAGACGTGGAGAGTGTTACAAGGATACAATGATAACACAAAGCCAGGTGACCTAATTCAGCCTGGGTAAATCAGGGAAATTTTTCATGAAGAGGTGACATTTAAGCTGATTGCTAAAGAATCAAAAGTAACTAGCAGAGCAAAAGGTTGAGAGAGAAGAGGAGAATGTTCTGGGCACAGAGAACACCATACGCAAAAGAGTTACACTCACAGCCCGTAGGGACTGGCAGGAAACTTCATGAGTGACATTGGCCAGACAGAAACCTTGGCCACCTGGAGGCTTCCTTGTTTGAAGGAGGCAGCTGCTCCTTACTTCAACCAAAGTGGTGCCAAGTAGAAATGAGGGTCTAGTATTGCCAGTCACTCCTCGGAAGAAAGGTTGGACAATCTACTTCTGTAGAGATACCACCTCGGAAACACAAGGAGGGGTTGCTATAAATTGGAGATGACTCAACGGCACATAACAACAACAACAGTATTGTCAGAATTTATGATATTCAAGAGAAGTTGGAAATTCTCATTTTTGCCCCCTAAACCTTCTTGATCTTTTTAATGCTGGTAAATAGTTATATTCTCCTTGAAAGCTAAATAATATTTGTGAGCTGTCAATTTTTTTTTTTTTACCTGTGCCTGACAAACCAGATTTATCTATCTTCTGTGGCTGAACCTTGAGGTTACTTTCAACGGTTCACTGTTATAAACAATGTTGTAATAAACATCCTTGTACAGATAACCTTGAAACCTTGTTTAGCTATGAAAGTGGGCTCCAAACAGTTACTTGTCAATTGCCACATCCTTGGGCCTTTTCAGGCCCTGCCTCCTTCACCCCTCCACTAGCCCTCACCTTCCCCTGACACCAGTTCTTTCTCTACTTTTCCAGTTGCTCTTTTCTAACTTCTTTCAAGGTATCCGCCAACTCTGACGTAGTTACCCTGGAGGCCACAGAAGTTCCTCAGCTCTCACCTGGGTTGAGGGGCACAGGTGGGTCTGGTCTTGGGGACACTTTAGGCCAAAGTCCCGGCTCAGGCTAGTTCATGCTGCTGGAAGGGAGGGACTCAAGGCCAGCTCTGTAAGCACCCTGATTGCTAAAAGGGCAACAAATGAATTCCTGGTGGATTCATTGAATTGCTCTGATAAGACTGGTATGGAGAAGATAAGGAGCTAGAGGCCTGAAGCCAGACTCCAGAGAGGAATTCCCATTTCACTGGAAGAGAGAAACCTGGGATCTACTCTTAGAGTTGGCAGGCAGGGCTGTACCCAGCTTTTTTTCCAGCAGTGCTCCCTTGTTCCACTGCCTTTGTGTTGGGGCTGGACTGTCCCAGCAGTCGGAGAGAAAGGTCAGCCTGCCACATGGCAGAGAAATTGAAAGGGTGGGAAGAAGGATAGCTTTCCTTGCTCCAAAAGCCCCCATTCAGGGAGACAGAGAAAGACTTTTGATCGTGCTGGCCTTAAAGAAACCTCTTCGGTGAGCAGGCAGGACATGAGGATGGTATACTGCTGGCCGCTCCTGGGGAATACCCCATACTCTCCTGGGATTTGGATTGACCCAAGTGGCACCCACCGGGGGAGATTGACCAGAATTCAAGAGATATAAGTAAAATGAATCTACAAGAGTCTGGTAGTCAGTGGGCTGCCTTCCAAAATTATAAAAATTACCATGAAAATAATAATGTTCCCTTTTATTGAATACTTACTCCATGCCAGGCATCATCCTCATGCTAAGGGGTCTTCATACATTATTTCATTTCATCTTCATCCTCTGGTTTTGGAACAATAAACTTGAGGCTCAGAGAGCTTAAGTAAACTTGTTGGAAATTGTATTAAGGCTGGGTCTATCCATGGGGCCAGGCTTGCTGTCACAGGGTCCAGAAATGCCCGCCTTGCCCATGGCTATCCAAAGCACACTCACTTGTCTTATGTTTGCTCTCAGGGGCCTTGGAGCACATGTGACCACCTGACACCTTGCTATGATCCCTCAGGCTAACAGACTATGTGTGGAAGGAGAGCCCCAAGTCCCCACAAGCCTCTCTGCCTTCTGGATCCATGCTCTGAGGAAAGACACCAAGCCATCCAGTGCCCCTTCCCCCAGCAAGGACTGAATGCTGAGCCTGGGTTTTTCATAACTTCCCCTGCCTATATGGTTTACATAGGTTACACATATTCACTCACTTATGCTATTATAATGGTCATTATTTCTGACATAGCTCTTTGGAGGTGCAGGAGATCCTATGTTTTATAAGTTCATTTATTCATCCCTTCACCATGGCTCACTGAGCACCCTGTGCCTTGTACTGCCAGAGTGGCTGGGGGCATGGCAGTGAGCAGAGCAGGCGTGGTCCCTACCTTCCTGGGCTTAACACTCTAGTGGGGAAAATTATCAGTAAAATGCTAACAAATGGAATCCAGCAATGTATAAAAAGGATTATATGCCATGACCAAGAAGATATAGCCCGGGAAATACAAGGTTGATTTAACATCTAGAAATCAATCAATGTAATACATCCTATTACTAGGAGATAGGAGAGAAACTACATGATCATTTTAATAGACCCAGAAAAAAACATTTGAGAAAAACTAACACTATTTCATGATTGGGAAAAAAAAAAAAAAAAAAAGAGTGCTGTTGCACTAAGGAAATTACAACTAATGTCACAAAACAATAACAATTGTTATTATTATTAAATGACTGCCTTCAACGTCTAACAATATGGACAAATTGTTGAATGTGAAACTAATGTGCTCTGGAAACATTCACCCAAATGACAATAAAACATAAAAAAAAAAAAAAAAAAAAAAACCTTGACAAATTAGTAATGGAAGCAAACTTCCTCAATCTGATAAAAGACATCTGTGAAAAACTCACAGTTGACATCATACTTGGTGGCAAAAGACTGGTATTTCCCCTTTAGTTCAGGAATAAGATGAGGATGCTCACTCTCACCACTTCTCTTCAGCATTGTACTGGAGGCTCTAGCCAGAGTAGTTAGGCAAGAAAATGAATTAAAAGGCATTTATATTAGAAAGGAAAATTATCACTATTTGCAGCTGAGATGATCTTGTATAAGAAAGTCCTGGAGAACCTGCTAAAAAAAAAAAAATTACTAGCACTTCTAATGAACAGTTTCAGCAAGGTGACAGGATATAAGATTAATATCTGAAAACAAAGCCATGAAAATGATTCCATTTACAATGGCATCAAAAGATAAAAATATTATGAATAAATTTAACAATAAAAGCACTTGACTTGTCCATTGAAAACCACGCTTTAGTGGAAAGAATTGGGAAAATGGATGGATGGCAACTTGCCCAGGCTGCATTGTCAGGGAGGAGAGGGCAGGTCCAGGAAGACCTTCTGCCTCTCTGCCCCAGCTTAGATGATTCACAGCCAGTGTGCAGAGCCCCAGAGCTCTGTGCCATTTTGCCTGGCTTTACCCACTTTCAATGTCCTTTTGCCCCATTAAGGAAGGGGATTCTGGTGACCTTGACTATAATAACACCCCTGCGATTAATGTGTTTGTATTTCAAATTGTGTGTTGTTGTTCTTAGGTGCCATCGAGTCGTCTCTGACTCATAGCGACCCTATGCACAGCAGAACAAAACACTGTCCGGTCCTGAGCCAGCTCCAAGATTCTTGCTATACTTGAGCCCATCGCCGCCACCACCGTGTCAATACACCTCATAGAGGTCCTTCCCCTTTTTTGTCGACCCTCCACCTTACCAAGCATGACATCTTTCTCCAGGGGATGGTCCCTTCTGACAACATGACCAAAGTAGGTGAGACAAAGTCTGGCCATTCTCGCCTCCAAGGGGCATTCTGGCTGCAGTTCCTCCATGACAGACCTGTTAGTTCTTTTAGCAGTCCATGGTACTTTCAGCATTCTTCACCAACAACACAGCTCAGAAGCATCAACTCTTCTTTGATCCTCCTTATTCACTGTCCAGCTCTCACATGTATATTAGGTGATTGAAAATACCATGGCTTGTGTCAGGTGCACCTTAGTCCTCAAGAAGACATCTTTATTCTTCAGCACTTGAAAGAGGTCCTTTCCAGATGATTTGCCCAGTGCTATACATCGTCTGATGTCCTGACTGATGCTTCCATTGGCATCAATTGTAGAACCAAGCAATGTGAAGTCTTTGACAATTTCAATCTTTTGTCTATTTATCGTAATGCTGCTTATAGGTCCAGTTGTGAGGATTTTTGTTTTCTTCATATTGAGATGTAATCCATACTGCAGACTGTATTCTTCAATCTTCATCAGTAAGTACTTCAAGTCATCTTCACTTTCAGCAAGCAAAGCTG
>NW_006921590.1:30847639-30848173 GCF_000298275.1 Orycteropus afer afer
GCTTCTCGGATTATTTGCTCAGCATACAAATTGAATAAGTATGGTGAAAGGATACAACCCTGACACACTCCCTTCTTGATTTTAAACCATGCAGTGTTCCCTTTTTCTGTTTGAACAACAGCTTCCTGGTCTATGTACAGGTTCCTTATGAGTACAATTAAGTGTTCTAGAATTCCCATTCTTCTCAATGTTATCCACAATTTGTTATGATCTACACAATCAAATGCTTTTGCATAGTCAATAAAACACAAATAAACAACTTTCTGGTATTCTTTATTTTGAGCCAAGATCCATTTGACATCAGCAATGATATCCCTCGTTCCACATCCTTTTCTGAATCTAGCCTGTACCTCTGAAAGTTCTCTGTCAATATACTGCTGCAACCATTTTTGAATTACCTTCAGTATGATTTTACTTGCATGCGATATTGATGATATTGTTCGATAATTTCCACATTCTGTGAGATCACCTTTCTTTGGAATGGGTACAAATATGGATCTCTTCCAGTCAGTTGGCCAGGCAGCTGTCTTCCAA
>NW_006921590.1:30848273-30882411 GCF_000298275.1 Orycteropus afer afer
TTCATTATAGTAATTGGCTTTGTCTGCTTGAGCTGCTCTTTGAAATCTTCTGTTCAGCTCTTTTATCTTGTCATTTCTTCCATTTGCTTTAGCTACTCTTCACTCAAGGGCAAGTTTCAGAGTCTCTTCTGACATCCATTTTGGTCTTTCCTTTCTTTCTTGTCTTTTTAATTATCTCTTGCTTTCTTCATGGATGATGCTCTTGATGTCAAATTGTATAGGTGATGGGAACTCAGTGGCACAAAGTCCAAAGTGGCACCTTATTTTGAGAAAAGCAATTCTTAAGGCCTTGGACACAGGATGCCACTTGGAGTATATGTTACCTCCTGCTTTTGGTAAAAGTCCAAGTTTGTTTGTTTTAACATCAGTTTTAGATTTGCAATAATTGCAAAGATAGTACAGAGAGTTCCAATATACTTCACACTCAGTTTCCCTTACTATTAATATCTTAGAGTAGTATGATGCATTTGTCATCATTTGAACCAACAAACCAATTGACCCAATGCTGATACATTATTATTAACCAAAACCCATACTTTATTCAAATTTCCTCAGTTTTTTCCAATGCCATTTTTTTGTTCTGGGATTCTGTCTAGAATGCCACAGTACTAAGTTGTCATGTCTCCTTGGCTGTGATAGTTTAATGCTAGTTCTAGCTTCAACATGGGGTTGTAGAAAGAGCCTGAGGTTTGGAAGTCAGACAGGCCTTGACTCAAATCCTAGTCATACCCTTACTAGCTGGATACCTAATCATTTCAGTCCTCCAAGCCTCAGTTTCCTTATCTGTATAATAGGGGCAATAGATTTAAATTGCAGGACTGAATCCTACAAGATAGATAATGAGGAATACCTGGTACAATGTCTAGCACACAGCTGTGCTCAACAACAGCAATATCAGTAATGTGTCCATTTGCCCACATGTCTTTCCAGTCATGGCCCCTCCTAAGCCACTGCCCTCTTCCTTTCCCAGTCTGCACTGTGCTGGGCAAGAGCCCTTGCTGATGACACAAGCTTCCCAGTGCTGCTTAGACCTGACCGATCACCTATTTAACACCTGCTGCCCCACAACAACAGCTGGGTTTTCCCCAAGACTTTTCCAGTCAGCCTTAAGTTCCAGCATGTGGGCTAGTGCTTTTTGTCACAATGCCTAGTTGTCAGGAATTCACAGGACTACCTGCTCCTAACCTTGGGTCAGTACCTGGGAACTCTGAGCATATTCTTGTCTAAACCTGACCCTACCCTGCCTTGCCCTCCTGAAGGCCTGTTGGGGAGGGGGTGAACTGTGGTTCCTGCTGCCTGCTCCTTCAGGGCTGTGTTGTTGGATCCACCTGGATGCATGAGTGAATTTTGTCCCATCTGCCTCTCTGCCACTCACTGCAGACACTGGGTGTTTGTTCCGAGTAGAAACTCACCTAAGTGGTGGAAGAGGAGTGAATCTGTGTGCAAGGAGCAGGTGTGCATGTCTAGGAAAGAGTGTTTGGTATGGGTGTGGGTCACACAAGTCTGCAAGAATGTTATCTGCAAGTATGTGTGTGTGCATGACCATATTATGCACCTGGGAGTGTATATACCTGGATGTTCATGGGCAGATGTTGAGGCTGAGCCCATGAGTGTATTTCATGTCTGTGTGTATGTGTGTATAAGTGTAGAAGACTGGGTGTGCAGCAGGTATGAAAGTGTGCTCAATGGAGGAAGGAGTCTTCACCTTGACACATGTCCACTGAGACCATGTACCCTGGGCTCAGATGCAGAAACAAATGAGATAAATAGAACCTTCCTGACAGTCACGGCCCTGGAACCTGTGTGGACACAGGGATGGGGCCCAAAACATTTCCTGGGCCAGAAGCACCTCTTCTGTTCAAAGTTAGAGGTAGACACACTAAGAACTGCAAATAATGTCTTCTTACCAAGTCAGTGGCCTATATTTGGTCTTCCTAGTGCCCCTTCTGTCAGGGATTAAGAGTTGGCTCATGAAGGAAGGCAGTTCTGAAAGGAGAGAGGCCAGGTAGATGGTAACTGTGCTCCCACTTAGGATGCCAGTGGCTCCAGGGAGGCCCTGCCCAGGCTTCCAGATGCTGCATGGAGCTCTCATGGGAGATGGATCACCCTAGGAACACCTCGGGGTGCAGGAACCACCTCTTGGGGTTTCAGGTCATCCAGGATTCAGGAGGACCATCCCTAGGATATCTCCTGCCCAGGAATCTCCATCTGATTCCCTGTAGTGACATTTCCTCATATTCTGCTCCTTCAAGACAGCTTTGACTACTCGAGGGCCAAGTTTGTAAAATCTTCTTTGCTTTTGTTAAAGCTTCTGCCAAGAATGTTCCTTCCTCAGATAGATGCATGGCTCAATCCCTTTACTATTTCAAGTATTTGCTCAAATGTCACCTTCTCAATGACTACCCCTGTGAAATAGCAACTCTCTCCCCAGTACTGCCACTTTGTTTTAAATTCCTGGTTTCTCTTGCCTTCCTCTATTTTTCCCCAAAGCTCTTACCATCTTCTCACAAAGTGTGGTTCTTGGAATAGGGCCATTAGAGGAGATAAATACAGAAATTGAGAGTAAGCATTTAGAAATTTCTGTACTACATTGTCTATAGATGCAATAGAATCTATAGTGATTTGACATTGTGCAGAAATCCAAATTCAGATTGGGAAAAACATATACTATTTTTTCCCCAGAGTCTAACACCAGGTGTACACCAGGTTGGAGGACAGCAAAGGCTCAACCACACAGCACCTGGCCAGACCCTTTGCTCCCCAGGGCCCCAGCTTCGAAGGACCAGCTTGGGAGCTTCAGGAAGGAGGTGTACGCTTTGAGCCCAGGGCTTTGAAGACGCTGCCCAGACTTGGAAGACTCTGACATGTGTGGAGGCCAAGAGTCCTTTTTAAGGAACATGAGGAGCTCCCTTCCCTGTGGACTAAGGAACAAGAGCAGGGGCTGGAAGACAAACATTTCCATTCCCTAGAAGTGTGTCACCAACTTTCTTTCTCTCCCTTGACTTGGTGTTTCTGCTTCCAGGCAGGAAGGAATGGAAGATTGGCATCTGATAGTTGCATGGGGGCAGAGTGGGCTCTTCCCTCATTCCTGTCCTGCTTGTGGGGCTCCTGTCCCCCATCCCTGCTTGGTTCTGATACAACTTTCTTAGTCTGAACCCCTGTAAGTTATTCTTGGGACACAAGTACCATAGGGCATGCCTGAGAGCTGCTGCCCTGATAAAAATTCTTCCACCCCAACCCTACCTGGCCTGCTCCCAGAGGGAGCCCAGGGTTGGCAGGGCCAGGCAGAAGCAGCCCTCTTGGGGTTGGAGGGAGCTCTGGTTCCACCTGCTGTTCCCACGGCTGGGGCTGGCTCTGGCCCACGTGGCCAGCAGCACCTGGGCCTGACTCATGGGCCAGCCATCTGGCAGGGCCGGTTCTGGGCTCACACACCCACGGCAAGGCCCATCCATTCTTCTCCACCTTGGCCCAAGCCCTCAGGCTCAGCTTCTCCTTCTCTGACCTGAATACCACACCCACAGGACCCCTTTTATCCTCCCCCACTTTCAATGAATGGTGGAGTCTGGCCAAAGAGGATGGGCTTGGATTTTCTCACCAAAATGTCCTAAAAGACTACTCTCTGGCCATTGTATTGGGTCACATGTGACTCCAGCATGGGGACAAGGTGCAATCCTCTGCATAACTGGAAAGGTCAGCTATGTCTTCTTTACCTGCTCCTTCTCAACCAAGCAGAGCCACAAACTAATGTCTGCTACAGATTCCCTCAGTCTGCATGTCACCACCCTCCTCTGTCCTGGTCCTGTGGGGACATAAAGAAGCTGGAGAGGGGGGTTTCCAGAAGGAAATGATGTTCACGCTTATTTTAATGGATGAGTTTTGAGTCAAACAGGCAAAAGGAAGAGAAGAATGAAAAAGGCATTCCAGTTAAAAGGAATGGCATGTGCAAAGGCCTGGTCATAAGAGAGACCACGGGGCACTCAGAGCCAACCGTCTAGTAAGCTGGTAGTTCTTGTTACAGATACTCATTCCCCTTTACTTGGCTCGGTGTGGGGTATAAAGATAAAATAGATGTTAGGAGCATGAAAGTGTTTGGACATCTAACTTGCCTTATTCATCACTGTATCCTCCAGTACTTGCCACAGTAGTGGACACATAGCAGATGCTCAATAAACATCTGTAACACGAATGGATGAATGAAGAGATGGCATGGCCACTTACAGAGAAACGGGATGGAGTAAAGAGCAATCAGCTTTGCTGAGGAAAAGAACTCAAACCTTACAGAAGAGTCCCTGGGGAGGAGGCCTGTTGTTCTTTCTTTTTAAATTAAACAAGGGTCATGTTGTTTTTAGGGTGAAACTTAGCTGCACCTTGTGCAGTTAGTCAGTCTCTGGTTGAGATTTTGGGATTTTTGCTGCTGATGCAACATACCGTAAGATTTCCACAGAGCATGGTGTTGAGCAAGCAAAAGCTGCAGAGGAGAGACTGGGCAGGGCCTCCTGGAGCTAGAAAGAAGGTCAAATTGGTGCAAGAAGAGGCAAACCTGTGCAGGAAAATAGCCACTTTGTTGCCCAACCACACTTGGAATGTGTACCCATGTAGAAGCCTTTGGACTTGCAAGAGGATTTTATCTGAGGCTGCTAATGGCATTTGACCAGCTTGGAATTGAAAGCTGATAGGCTCTCAGAGTAGAGGAGAGTAAGTTCCTATTTCAGGGGAGTATCATGGCTCCCCAGGACGCTGTGAGCTGTCAGATGTGCCCCCCACTCTGTGGCTGGGGCTGGAGGCTTGCTTGGTGGGTGAGAACAGGGTGTAAGCATGGGCCACTCCCAGATCTGGTCCTTGAAGAGCTGATTTCCACAGTTTATGCTCTGTGGTGACACCCCCTTGCTGGGGGCAACTCTGCCCGAGGGAGGTGGTAGAGTTATAGTGGGTATCCAGAAGCAGCTACTCTGTCTCCCCTGGGTGGAGAAAAACTGCAGATTCATTGCTCTCCAGCTCCCAGCCTTACCTAGAGAGAGAATGAGGAGCCTGAGTCCTGGGCACCTCCCAGGGCTTCATTCCTTTGAAGAAACACGATGCCCACAGCTCAGATTTATGTAGATTTACTGGGAAGTTAACGAAGCTTATGCCTTGGGCATTCACTTAAACAGGCCTCTTCCTGACTCTGGACCTAATTTTGTATTTTTTTAAATTTCAATAATTGCTCCAAAATTATATCAGCTTCAGACCCAACAAAAGTGGACTCACCCCTCCAATCCTCCTAAATTCTGTAGCCTTGGGCAAATGATGAGCACCTTGGGAACTAAGAGTTCACAGGCCCAAACTTCAGGCTGGGACCTCCGCCCTGGTAGCCTGAGAGGGAAGAGGGTTGTTTTGCTGTTGTTTGCTGCAACACGGTCAATTCCAACTCCTGGAGACCCCATATAGAACAGTGCTCTAATCTTAACGGAAGCAGATCACCGGTCCTTTCCTGTAGAAGTACCACTGGGTGGGTCAGAACCACTAATCTTTAGGTTAGCAGTTCAAGAGCAAACTGAAGGTTCCAACTCAGAGCAGACAATGTCCTCACTGTAGCCCAGATGAGGGGTTCTGTAGCTACCAGGCCTGGGGCAAGTGGAAGGAGACTGACAGCTACAGAAAGTCATACTGTGGAATAGGAGCTGGATGAGTGTGAATGTAGCACATCAAATCACACTTTTGATTGATTTGAGAATCACTGGTGAGGTATTTGTTGATGACCCTGTGGTTGAACACTGACTTAAAATGCATGCTGTGATGTCAAATACCACTGGGCTGTATACTTTAACAGGGTATATGAATTACAGCTTGACAAAAACAAACAACGATGCTGAGAGCTTGGTTATTGTGATGCTTTGTGTATAATCCAGGCCTGGCAGGTCCAAGAAGCATGGTGCTGGATTTTCTGGACTGCCTCCCGAGGACTTGGTCACACACACAGCATGGGCTGTTCAGAGAAGTACTGTGTTCTGGCCTGGTCCTTTCTTGTCCTAAGATACAAGATAGTGGCATTGCAAACAAGTTCCTAGCCCACATGGAGCCCCTGGAGGTGTGGAGCAGCTTCAACCATCTCTGGGTTAAACCAGTTAACTAGTTGCCCTTGAGTCGATTCCAACTCATGGTGACCCCCTGCGTGTCAGAGTAGAACTGTGCTCCACAGGGTTTTCAGAGGCTGATTTTACAGAAGTAGATCACCAGGCCTTTCTTTCGAGGTGTCTCTGGGTGGGTTCAGACCACAAAGCTTTGGGTTAGCAACCGAATGCTTAACCGTTTGCATCACTCTTATGTCTGATCTGAAAAAACAAAACAAAACAAAAAAATAACAACTCACTGCCATGGAGTCTATTCTGACTCATAGCAACTCCCATTGGTTTCTAAGGTGTTAAATCTTTACAGAAGTAGATTGCCCCATCTTCCTTCTGCCAAGTGGCTGGTAGGTTTGAAACGTCAGCCCTCTGGTGAGCAGTAAAATGCCTTAGGCACTGTGCCACCAGAGCTCCTTATGTCTGATCTGCTGGGCCCTAATTTGTTGCCCTGTGTTGGTGCATTTTCTCTAAACCCTCCAAACCAGGCACAGGCTGGAATGGAGGGAAGAAGTTAATAATTAACTGAAGGTGAGGGAGACAGAGATTGGGACAGCCACTTACAGGCTGCCATCTGGGCCTCTGGGGGAATGTGAGCCTTACCCTCAGCCTTGTTACTGGAGGCACCAGTAACAGTGGGAACAAGGCAGGCAGGGCAGGGCTGCCTCCTTGAAGAGAAACTTGGCCTCCCAAGAGTCCAGCAGAGCCACCTGTGGGAGCCAGGAACACACCCCTTATGCCCTAGGCCCCCACAGCCTTCACAGGTGCCTGAGCACACGGATTAACCCCCCTCCCCCTGCAACTCCCCCCCCCCACACACACACCCAGCCCCAGGCCTGCTCCTCTACCAGTTCCAGAGCTTTGTAAGGTCAGATTTCAAAGTCCACCTAGAAGCCCATGCCACTCCCTCTCTGTGAAGTGGGTCTGCCTGCTGGTGACCATGTAGTTGATGGAAGCCCCAGAACCCTGCTGGGAGATATTGATGCCCTCATACCTTTTCTCTAGGACATGAGCTCAGGACCACACACATGGACACACACATACAAATACACAGGCATGTACGTGTGCTAGGCACACTTCATCTCCCCTGGTCTCTGCCAAGAAATAAAGTAACTCTTGACAGACTAGCTCTGGCAGAAAGCACAGATGCTTTGAAAGCTCCTGGCCAGTGGTGCTGGGTATAGGATGGTGGTCTGTCAGGGCTAATTGCTCTCAATCTGAACGTCCTGACAAGGCTCTTCAGGGGGCAGGTGGCGATGAGTGGGAATCCCTTTTCTAAGCTGTTCTTTGGTAGCCTCTGCCCCAAGCACTGCCATTTTGTTTTGGATGCCAAGTCCTAGCTAACCAACAGTAGGCTGGCATGGGCCAGGGAAGAGCAGAGGGAGACAGGGAGGAGGAGCCCGTCTACTTCAGTGGACTAGGCATGCATCTCAGGAAAGCATCCTAACCAACATAGCAGAAACTCTAATCAAGGGTGTGGCAGGATGCTGCCCAGGTGGCAGGAGGCAGGCTGGACAGGCCTAAGTTGGAGGTAGGGCCATAGGGTGGCGATTGTTCTCTCTACATTTGGCTGTGTCAGGATCCTGCATGGAGAGCTCCCTATCCGTTGGAGCCTGCTACTTTCTGCAGTTTCTAGAAAAGTCCTTGGATGGTCCAAATTCTTCTACCTCTTTGGCTCCACTCTCACGGGTAGGTAGGCTGGTTCAGGAAGGCACATTTTTTAGAAGCCTAGCTTGGTTATTTATCAACATGATTGCTGAGTCCCTGCACCTGCCCTGAAGGTACTTCACCCACGGTCCATGGGGACTAACTATTCCTGTCCCACAGCATCTGGCTGCTGTCTCTCTACCAGCCCCCACACACTGATTAGGAGCCTCAGTGCTGACATGCCCATGGAGGCTTGGAGCAGGTTCTTTGTTTCTGATAAAAGAACATCCAACATTGAGAATGATTTTCTCTTTCATGAATTGGAGGGATATTGTTTTCCTGAGCATTGGGAGAGTGGTGGAGCTACAAGGGTTGGGGGCAGTGTCTAGGAATGTGCCACACACACCAACATGCTCCACATGTCCAGGCAGACCGCTAGCATGCTGCTGGTTCCTCACATGACCGGGCAAGGACTCCAGGGGGTGGGGTAGGTAAACCTGAGGGGAAGACAAAGCCACCTTGAACACCCACTCCTACCATGGGAACATGGACTTATCACAGCATATGGCTAAACAAAGCCAGTTAGGACAGAGCTAGCTGGGAAGGCCACTCGTCAGACCCTCTCCTAGCCTGTCAGAAATGTTCCCTATAAAATTGAAAAGAAAGCCAATCATGCCCTCAATCCAGCTCTCTCCTTGATGCAGTCTCAGGAAATTCCTGGGACTTAAAGAGATCATCCTGTGTACCATCCTGGGATTGCCATGAGTCAGAATCAACTTGATGGCAATGGGTTCCATTCTAGCCTTGTAGTTAAGGATCAGCCTCCCCTGCCTGCAGGCAACCCCCAATCAGAAAATGGAAACCTGCATTCTTCATTCCTCATGTACGAGCAGTGGCAGTGACGCTGAGCTGGCTGTTGATGGACATGCTCTGGCTGACGTTCTAGAACCAGGGAGCATAAGAGATGGGGCTGGGAAGAGGGGGCAGTTCATTGCTGAAAGTGATCAGGGGCAATAATGAGGTAGCCCCACAAGTCCTCACCCCCTTCCCTCTCTTCTTCTCAGTGACAAGTCACTGACCCATGCAGAGACATCATTTTTATTATTATTGACTTTTTTTTATTAAAATACTGTTATACCCAATGGAATGCAGCAGCAATCCTGGTACAAGGTGGCAGAACAAAACAGCCAAGTTTACATTTTAAATATTTACGATAACTTAAAACATACAGACACACATCATGGTCTTTGGCAGAAAATGTTCACAGCACAAAAAAAAAAAAAATACTTTAAAAGAAATACCAAATATTAATCCAAAATATATTAAGTTGTTGGTTTTTTTTTTCCTTTCACAATATTTTTTGCCTTTTTTTTTCTTTTTTTTTTGCTTTGTAAACAATGCACATGAACCAAATGTATTGTTCAGTTTTAAAAAGGGGTAGGGGATTTAAAAAAAAATGCAATTGTCCAGCAAATGCAAATGTTTAAAAAGGAAACTTGAGGAAGCATGAGAATAAAACAGTACACATACAAAACCTAAAAACAGTAAAGGGGGGAAAAAAATCAAAATTTTAGGAGAACTAAAACAGTTAAGACAAACTGCTAAAACCATCTAATCACTCCTAGGGCTGAGTCAGATGAGTTGGGGGATTCTTTAAGACCAGAAGTCAAAGTTTGCTGCTGCTGCCAGGCTGCCGAGTGGGGCACTTCACCCTAAATCCAAAGTATCTGGCCCCTGCTTCAGGGCACTGGGGATGGGGTAGCTTGAGGAGCCAGCCTCATAGGTGCCATGTTGTGATGGGGGCTCCAATCTGAGGACTATTTGAGTCACATTGTGTATGTAGCTCAGTTAGTTTTTTGTAGCTCAATTAGTTTTCAACAGCATAGCTTCCTCTCCCAATCCCTCCAGGTGAGAACAAAGACACTTATAAGAACAAGACAACTTCTCCAGTTTCCTCCGAGAGCACTGGTGCTGGGGAGGGCCACCCAAGTCCACACGTGGGCGTGGCAGATGTCCAGGTGTGGTGGCTCATTTCAACTGGCTCAGAGTCCATAACTAAACCAACAGAATGTCTCAGGGACAGGAACTGTGGAGCCATTTCAAGAGGCTGGTGACGGGAATTCCGTGGACATTCAATGCAGGGCTCAAAGAAGACAATATCCCATGAATCAACCAGCATCAAAATCCATGGCCAAGAACTTAAGAAAGAGAAATAGCTGGAAGGCCAGTCAGAAGTTACAGGAACTGTGACAGCAGGGTCAGGGGAGTACAGCCCAAGGTCACAAAATCTGAATCGACACTTTTCCATCTTCCATCTTCTGTTCCACAAGAAAGGGAATTATATACAAACTGCACACTGTCTCCCAGTCCATTTAAGTGGCTCCTAACCCACACCAAGTGAGAGAGTGGGGCTGTGGCTTCTACAGGGCTAATACCCTCAACAGTTTCCAAAAGATTCAAGTCTTGGTGATCCCAAGGAGGCAGTGAGGAGCTGAAGAGCAGATGAAGTTGGCTGGGACCACACTTAGTCAGAGGGAAACAACATGGCTGAGTTGATTACCAAACTAGCTCACTTGGTGTCCATGGAAGGCCATCCCTGGAACTCAGCCCTCCAAACCTTTGTAACTCCCCTCTTCTTCCCACCTGAGTGACAACTGGGAGGTCAGAGGGGGCTCTCTCCCTTCTGAGCTTCCAGCAGCAAACCTTGGGCAGCAGGCCAAGGCTGAATCCTCATTCTCCATGGACTCAGGAGGAATGTAAGGCTAAGAAGGAAGGTCTTCTGGGATGCTGGTGCTCACAGTTCCCCTCCCCCCACAGCAGTCCTTCCTGAACTCCTAGGACCATACGGTGATGGGAAAGTGGGAAAGCAGCAGTTGGAGGGGCTGCTGGAATGGCCAAGAGTGACAGACGCTGAGGAGGACAGGAAATGGTTGAGTCCCCAAGGCACTACCTCCTTCAGATCAGAATCTCCACCATGTCTGACAAGTCCTGGACTCTGGATGTAGCTACAGAGTCTAGGGAGAGAAAAGAACACAGGCACATGTCAACAAGTGTTACCAGATTACTTTTTAGAAAAATCCTGACATTTTTAAGATAGATGCTTTAAACTCACCAACTTTCCCCACCTCAGCTGCCCAGGTCCCCAGGTCCCCATAACTTGGCCAACCAGGCACAATGCTCTGCTTCTCCTCAGCTGAGACTATCATCCTCCAATGTGGAAGACTTTTATAACTTTGAACTGGTTGGCGGGCTTGGAGGGAGCAGTGGAGAGCCCTGAGGGAGGGAGGCTGCAGAATTCTTTTCATGCCTGTGGTTTTCTGAGCTCATGAGGCACAGGCAAATATGCAAAGGCTGATGTAAAAGGCGAGCAAAAAATAAAATAAAATAAATGGCGTCTTCTCAAATTTCTCCTTCCCAGACTCTTTTTAAACAAAGTCTTCTAACTTAAGAGCGCCATTAGGATAACTAGCCAAAATCCATCATCTTAGATATTTAGATTGGCAATTAAATATGTAAGGAAGACCCATGCAAGAGAAGATAAAGTGCTTCCCATCTGGTAGCTTTCTTTCTGAACTTTTGATCTGTCTCTAATCAGGGTCTCAGTCCCTCCACTCATGTATCCAACTGGCCTTCATATGCTTACTGGGGTGAGCAGATACCCTACTCACCCCTCAGCTATGCAGTGGTCCCCATACAGTGTGGGGTCATGAGCATAAGGGGTCTAGGAGGAAAGGACCTTGGTATCCTAGTTCTGACCCCATTGTGCCCTCAACCCTGCCCTGCACAGAATTCAGAGTGGGACACTTACCCAGTGAGGCTGTTCTCTGACCACTGCTGCAACCGACAAAGCCCTCAGGCTCCAGTGGCAGGCAGGCAGAGGTGCCGTCCGGTAGGCCCTCAGTCTGGGTGCTCCCATCTTTGCTCCCGTGTTTGGCATGGGAAGGGAGGGGGGCTGCAGTACCTGGCTCCTCTGTAGGGGCCCTGTCTGCTAGAAAGGCAGAAAGTTGGTGATTATTGATCCCCACAAGATGCAGCTCCAATGAAGGACACCCTGAGTTAACTACATACTGGGACATGTGGTGTGGATCACTCTTGATTTGCAAGAGCTTCGATAATGACAAATCACATTTACATGTTTTCAAATGCGAGTAACTCTCCAATTGGAGTGGTTCCAAATGTTTTGAGTGGTGGAAACCTTTGTAAATTAAATCCAAAACGAGCAGGGTCTCTGGAGGTTCTGTGGCATTTGCTTTCAGGAGGAGGAATGGCAGGGGTTTGTCTAGAAGGAGCACCTGCATAGGAAGCTCTATTTTTGCTTAGATGGTATTGCTGGGGGAGAAGGTGATAAAATTTATGAAGATGAGGTGCTGCCTACAGGTCCCCTCTTCACACAGGCAGAACAGCTGTGGGCTGTAGGGTCACTGAAACCTGAGTGAAAGCTGGTTCGCCTGGGAGAGGGATTAGGAAGCCTTGGCTCCCATAAATCTCAGTTCTGGGAAGAAAGGTCTGGCAATGTGTGTTAAGGCCTAAGAGAAACTACCCCTTCTCTGGTGCCCACCAGCCTCCTCTAACCTGGAGCCAGGCGGGCAGGAGCATCTGCCTGCCGCTCACTGGAGGTCAGCCCTTGCCAGCCTTGGGTTCCTGCTGCTGCAGCTGCGAAGATGGATGGCACAGACTTAGCGGGCCGCAGGGAGCCCTGAGTGGCCTTGCCAGGGTCTTTCCTGGAGCGTTGCTGAAGAACTTTGATCACTGCATCCTTTTCCAGGATCTGGGCATGAAGCACCTTTAACCTGAAAGATGAGATACTGTCAGACTCCAGTAGGCAGATAAGACGCAGTAGCTTCCACCCTCCTCAAGGAGAGTTTATGGAAAAGCTCTCCTTCTATCTAGGCTGGACCCTCTTCCTTACACAAGACCAGGAGTGGGCCTTCAGAAATGTCATCACAGCTCTGGCATTGCTTGCTTTCAGAGCCCAGATTCCGAGAACCACAGTGCATGAGGTGTTGGGGCCCTTTTTACATCATCAAAGACAGTTAATAAAGGGATGGATTCCTAAACTCATCTGACTAGAGCAATGGCATAACCCTGGTGCTGGGAGGCAATGCCCTAGAGCTGTCTGACCATCAGATGAGGGGTATGATCTTTTGAACCAGAGTAGAGCAAATGGAAATCACAGAGGGCTTCTGAGACTTTTTTTTTTTTTTTTTGAGAGAATGGAACCTAGTCTACATTCCTTCTGGGATGGTACAGTGTAGACTCGGCGGGAAAGTCTTTCTGATTTACGTGGGGAAGGGACAGGGGCCCAAGTGAATGTCATCCAACACCTCTGCAGTCAGCTTTCTGGGCTGACCAAGGACTCGGTTGGTGTTACAGAAAGAATGTGTGTACGCTACTCTGCAGCGCCAGACACTGGTTTGCTCAGAAGCAGGAGGAAATGCTGAACTGTTAGGGAAAGGGGTCTATTTATCAGGGATTAAGGATAGGAACCGGACACTACCATGTGCTCCTCCCCATCTCAGACACCCTGGCCTGGCCTGCAATGCCGAACCTGCTCTCCATCTCCTGGTGCCTGTGGCTGCCGGCAAGCAGGCCTTCGTTGAAGCTGCTGCTGGGTGAGGGTTGGGGGGAGTGTCGGATGAGTGTGGTGTCACGCTGGGCAGCAGCTGTGGCGGCTGCATCCATGGCAAACTGCCTCATGGCACGTTCCTCCAGGTACTTCTGCTCCCACTTGGTCATGTCAGCTTCCAGTGCCAGGATCTGCTCCTCCTTCTCCCGTAGCTGCTCTGACAGCCTCAAAGCGCTGAGCTCTGGGGACCCACCACTGCCACTGCTGAGGGTGCCCGCCTGTCTCTGCAGAGCAAGGAGCACTGTGGTCAAGGGTGGAGGCTGGGTTGTGACGGCCCCTGGTCCTCACTCACATGTGAGGACTCTCACCTATACGTGTTTGGTTGGTGACAGCATTCTCTCCCCCTTGTCCCACTTGCACTAAGAAACAGAGAGGATGACAGAGAGTCCCCACACCTTGCCCTGAATCCTGAGGTTAAGAGTAAAGGAGCCTCTGCATTAAAAAAAACAAACTCAAACCCACTGTCATAAAGCTGATTGCAACTCATGATGACTCCTTGTGTAACAGAGTTGAACTGCTTCATAGGGTTTGCTTGGCTATAATCTTTATGGAAGCAATTCATCAGACCTTTCATCCTATACCTCTGGGAAGGTCTGACCCTCCAACCTTTAGGTTAGTTGAGGGCCAACTGTTCGCACCACCCAAAGACCTTTGCATAGGTGACCTTATAAATTATCCTGGGAAAGTACCAGTAAACCAGGACACTGTTCACCATATTTGTGTGGGAAGGGAGTGAAGACAACTATCTGGTTTACAAAAAACAAGAGCTGATTACAAAGAAATCCAAGTGAGGATAAAGATTCAAGATTGGGACTATAACCTTCTCTTCTGATCTTGAGGAGACACAGAAAAGCTGGTTAATCTTCTAGATCAAGATTCCATTGAATTTCAATCTGCCATTAGTATTCCTGACCTATTTTCTCTGGAGACCAATAACTCTACCCCTGCTTTTGGCTAAAGACAGCAGCTGAAGTCTTGAGTCCCTTGAGGCTGGACACAAGCCAAGTGGCAAAGCCTCTGCTAAGACTGGTGGGTGGAAGGGGTCTTGCAACAAGGGTGAGGCAGAAATCACTCTTGCTTCTCAAAGGGTCTGTGGCCTGGATCTGAGCAGAGGCTTCCAGGGGCCCTGGAATTGGCTGCCAACTCTCGAGCCCAAGGAAAGGATGGGAATTGGCATCCTCAGACACTACTCCAAGTTCTGTCACCTCCACAGGTCTTCCTGGCTCACCTGCTGTGCACGCAGAGCCTTGAGTTCCTGCTCCAGGCGTGTCCGCAGACGTAGCTCCAGCTGCTCCCGTTTCTCACAGGCAGCTTGCAGCTGCCCAAGCGCCTGCTGCAGCCGCTCCACCTTCTCCACATAGGCCTGCTTCTTGCGCAATTCCTCCTCGGCTCGTGCCGCCCGGCCCTGTGCATTGCTCAGGGCCTGCTCTAGCAGCTCGGCGCGCCGCCGCTGGTCCTCAATGGCTCCGCGCAGCAGTGCCATCTCCCGCTCCAGTTTCTCTTGTTCCTGCTGCTGCTCGTAGCCTGCAGAGAGAAGGAGCAGCTCAGTCATCCTCTGAGAAGTAACAGTGACAGTGACCACCCTGACTGGTCCAACTGAGCGCTCACCATGTGCTGGCCGTGACTGTATCTTATCCTCTCCACAATCCTAAGAGTTAGGTTCTATTATTAACCCCATTTTACAGATGAGGAAATTAAAGCTCACACTATCATGAATAAATGGCAGAACCTGACCCCAAGGCCCTTGCTGTAACAACAGGGCAACATTGACTCTCTACTGGGACAAAGACCTGCCACAAGACAGCCCCAAACATCACTTACTTCTGCCAGGTGTCATCATTCCCAAAACATATTCCTTTGAGCCTCATGATGACACTAGAGACTGTCTTAGGTAGGAACGTGATTGCTCATTTTACAGATGAGAAAATGCAGGGTGAGATTGACTTGGTCATCATTCAAGTGGGAGAATGAAGGAAGGGAAGACAATCGTCATTTGCTGCACCATGAGCCAGACACTCATACGTCTTATTCCATCAAGTCCTCAAATAACCGCCCCTCAAGGCAGGATTTGTGAGAGAGGAGGAAGCAGGAGGTGAAAGGTGATGCCAGGGTTGGAACCTAGACTACCAGGCTCCAAAGGACCAGGCATCTACTGACTGTGGTGAGGCTCCCCAGACCCAGAAGCCTCCTGAAGTGGAGCCCAGGGCTCATTATACAGTCCCTGGCCTTCCCCATTAAATGCCAGATTTTCTTTCATGGTCTGAAAGACCAGTGAGACCAAGGCAACTAGACTCCAAAAAGAACCAAACTGACTGCCATCGAGTTGATTCCGACTCACAGTGACCCCCTTTGGGTTTCCATGATTTTATGGAAGTAGATTGCCCAGTCTTCCTTCCATGGAGTAGCTGGTGGGTTTGAACTGCCAACCTTTGGGTTAGCAGTCAAATGGCTTAGGCACTGCACTACCAGAGGTGCTGATGAAGAAATGCAAACTTGGCAGCCCAATGAAAATGGCAGTGGCATCACTAGTCAGGTATGGAGGGTACAGAGCTCACCAGGTGACAATGTCAGGGAGACAGGACCAAAATGATTGTCTATAAAACTTTTGTGCAGCATCTCAGCAGAAATTTATTATTTTTTATAAAAATATCCCTGCAGTTACTTAAAACAACAAAAATATTTTTTGTAAGCCCTGCTTACTTGTATCAGTATACCTAACAAGGCTAAAACTCTATGCTAATTTACTTTTGAAGCTTTTAATGTGCTCCACTCAGAGCTGTCATTATTAGTTGATTACAATGACACTTTAAATCAAGTGGTTTCATTTGCACAGGCTACAAGCACACACTGTTATTTTTGTTGCTGCTGCTGTTTTTATAGTCACTGATTTTTCAAATTTTCTGGTGGTAATTAGCATTTGTGAGTCTATATTGATAACTTTTTTTGAGAATGAAGTAGTAGTTAAAGGAAAAGGGGAAAAATCAAAAAAGCCTTCTGCTCACTTACTAATAATGATGTAATTTAACATAGAAAGATTTTACAAAACAATTTTGTTGTCAGTATTCATATAACTTAAGAAATATTACATTTAAGCAATTTACAGCTATGTTTATCACATATTAGTCTATGATTAAATACTAAGGATTCTGTATGGTCTGGAACAGGAGGAGGTCCATGGGGTGGGGGGAAGGTTGAAACCATGACTTACTGCACTGGGTGACACCAACCCTAGTGACACTGCTCAAAATCATTATGGTTAAGCTTTGTTTGACTGTGTCTGAGGTTCTAGCTCAAACGACTTTTAAATCATCGTATTAATTGTTCAGGGAACTCTGCTTAGAGACCTTCTCTGTACAGCCAGGCCAAACAAGGCCCAAGTCAGTCTACTATGTCCTCTAGCTGATGCCCTAGGCTTCATCCACCCTCCATGCACCTGTTCCTTGGGAGTTACAGGCTGCTCTACCCACCCTCACTGAGGAGTGTCAGCTGCCCACCCTACTGGAGGGCCAGAGGGGAGACAGGGCAGCAGGGCCTGCCTGATGAAGCCAGAGGACCTATCTCTAGAGCTGCACATTCAGTGGGATTTTCTGGTATAATGGAAATGCTCTATATTGTGCCATTCAATGCAGTTGCCACTAGGCATGTGATTACTGAGCCCCTGACATGTGTCTAGTGCACCTGAGAAACTAAAATTTTAATTACAATCTTTGGATCACATTTGGCTAATTGACAGAGCAGCTCTAAGTCTCCAAGTTCTGGAATAGAAGAGAAAGCTTGGGACTCTGGAATGCAGAAGGCAGGACTCATTTACTCAGGGCTCAGGGGCAGAGCAGGGAGGACACAGGCACCAGAGTTTACTCTGGATTTTTAAAGGCTGGACCCGGGCTGGCTTCATCCTTTGGCATGGAAGGAAAATGTGGGAATTCCAATAATATGGAAATGGAGATGGACTCAGAGATGATACATCCCACCTCCTTCCATGTGGGTTCATGGAACCCTACAGATTACTTAATTATAACAGACTGCACCTCATTCCAGCCTCTGAAATGTAGGAAAGGCAGGGACTGCCATCCTATGTCACAGCCAGAGGCCCTGAAGCTCAGGGAGAAGAAATGTGCCCATGGGGACAGAGCTACCAGAGCCAAAAACAAGACTCAAGGCAGGTTCTCAGGATGTTAGGGCCTCCCCAGATGGCCAGAAGGGGCAGTGCTGGGGTCTGTAGGGAGTGGTGATAATGGTCACACTTTTGTGCCAGTGCTGACTCCTGGAAAAAAGTGAGGGCCACTGGAGTCATGTTCTCTGAGAATCCCACAATCTCCGTCAGGCCTTTGAGACAGTTATTAAGAAGAAAGCTGCTTGGGTCTCCTCAGTCCTTCTTAGTATGGAGGGGGCCAGTGGGCCCAGTGTTCTGTTTTCAGCAGCTTTCTACCGCCTTTGCCATCCAGTGTGCCCTCTGAGGCCCTGATTGGGGCTAAGAGACTCCGGGTCATCTCCAGCTACCAGGAGCCTGATAAAATCGTGGGCCTGTGGATCTTGGGAAAAAGTTCCTCAGCAGAAAAAAAAAAAAAAAAAAAAAAAATTCTCCTAGGCTGGAGTAAGAGAGAAAGCCCAAAACTAGGGGAAGGGTCCGCAGGAGGGCAGGGAGGCGAGGAGAGGTGGAGGGGACAGGGCGTCGCGCTGGCTCGCTTTCAGGACCTCTCGCCTAGAGAAATAAGCCCACCCCCACCCACCCCCCGCGTATCTGTCTCCCTTTGTGTTCACTTTCTTTCCTTGTGGGAGCCAAGGGCCGAAGGGCGCCAGGCCGCGCCTCGCGGAGGGAGCGGCGGGGGGCGGACCAGAAGCGGAACAGCCCGGCGGCTCTGGAATGCCAGGCATCCAGGTCACCCGCGGCTGCGAGATTAATGGCTCCAGCGAGGAGCCAAGAACAGCCTGGCGCTCGCTCCCCGGGGAGCGGAAACGCCTCCAGGCCCACCTCCCCCCGCCCTCTCCCGGGCAGGCTCCCAGAAACCCGCCCCATGCCTTCCTTTCTTTGCAGAACCAGGCCCCTCCCCCAGAAAACATCCTCCTGAAGCCTTTAAAGCAGGGCCACATCACTGCACCCACCCAATAATACAGTCTAGCCTACCTCCTGCTAGTTGTTGGCTGCGATGAGTGGATTCCGACTCATAGCGACCTCATGTGACATAACAGAACTGCCCTATAGTGTTTCCCATAAGGTGCTCTGATGGTGCAGCGGTTAAAACATTTGACGGCTAACTGAAAGGTCGGCGGTTCAAACCGACTCCAACCAACGGAGAGAGATGAGGCAGTCTGCCTCCCTAAAGATACAACTTTGGAAACCCAATGGGGCAGTTCTACTTTGTCTTACAGGGTCATTATGAGTCAACGGCTGTAGGTGGGATAATGTTTCCTAGACTGTAAACCCTGAGATTACAGATCACTAGGAAAATATCACTAGGTCTTTCCCCTGCGGAGTGGCTGGATGGGTTAGAACAGACAACTTTTCAGTAAGCAGCCTAGTGCTTAACCATTGGGCCACCAGGGCTCCCCTGGTCAAGTCTTTCAATCTGTTCTGTATCCCCCATTTAGGGCAGGCCCTGTCCAGGGCCTTGACCCCTCCTTGAAGGGGGAAGGTGATCCAGCCAGAGTTCAGTCCTCAAGTTGATTCTCCAGTTCTCCCACGTGTGCCCCTCCTAGCAGGTTTCCTTGACCCCCTCCCTTTCTCAAAGCCACCCTCACCCAGACACCAACCATCCCAATTCTAGCTTTCTGTAGATGCCTCAAATATCACGACAGAACACAGGAGTAATAATTAACTGCTATTCTGTCTCTTCTGATTATTAACATTTTCTCTGGCTCCCTCACCCCAGCTCTACCCAAGCCATTCCCACCTTTGGGTCAATACAGGCCAGGTGCTTAGCACAATTCTGCTAAATGAACAAATGCATGGATGAATGGACTAGTCAATGAACTCACCCACTCCTCAGGGAAGCTTTGACCATACCCCCTTGAGAAAGATGCCTCCCAAACCCATTCTTCAGACCAGATTTCTTGGTTAAGCTCCAGGAACCTATTTGATTGTCTAAAGGCATCTCCACTTGGTGACTTTGCCAAGGTCCCAGTTCTACCACATTCTCCAGCTTCTCACATTCTTACTGGGTGTTCCCAACCTTTCTGTTGCCTGGAACTCCCTGGGAAACTTGGACTCATCTTCTCCTTCATCTCACCTGTCCCCAAGCCTATATTTGATCTTACCCCATTGCACCTCTGCTTCTCAATTACACTGTGATTCCAACCTGTCACAATGATATAGCACCACACAGCTCAGCAAATCACTGCTCCTCTGCTGTCCCCCTAGTATCAACTAATCTCCCCGATCAACACAGAAACAAACCTTATTCTTCTCTGGAAGCTAACACTTCCTCCTACTCCAATCTAATGCAGAACAAATAGTAGGCACTCTGTAAACCAGTGCTCAAAAGCACTGCTTTCACAAGGGGAAGGGCAATCTTCCTCATCCAGAGGGGCCACTGTGATGCCCTTACCCACACACCCACCAGGCTTTAATGAGTGGGACCTGTACTTACTCTGAGCAAGCAGCTTGGCCACCATGTCCTGACTGCCTGCCTGGGCCTCCTGTGTCTTGCTTGCCAGTCGGCGGTTTGCAGATTCCAATCTCTCTGTTTCCAATGAAGGGAAGATGTTTTAGTGTCAGGAAGCTACCTGCCTGGGTTTTCCCTGGGATCCTATCTGTGGGGCTGCAACTCTGCTTCTCAATTACTGTGTGACTCCAACCAGTCACCCTGACAGCACCACACAGCTCAGCAGTAAGTTCACCTCTAAGCTGGGAATGGGCTCAGAGAGAAGCATTGGGGATCAGTCTGGGGCCCAGTGAGGAGGGAGCAATGTCAACCAAGGGCCATCATCTGGGCCACATTATGGCGGGAGCTCCAGGAGGAGCTCCAGGAGGGGCTCCAGGGTCCAGAACACAAGGAGTCTCATTCTGACCCCCTCTGAGTCACTTTGCACTTATTTTTGCAGAAGACAGAGATTCTGAATTCACCTTGGGAACAGAGAGACCAAGGCCTCTGCAGTATCCTCTGCTACTTGGATGACTGCTCTTACCTCTAAGATCCCGGTTAAAGTCCTGCAGCCTCCTCATCTCACTGTCCATCTTGTTCCGCATGGTCTTCTCCAGGGCCTCACGCTTGGAGGAGGCTCTCGTCAGGCTCTCATGAGCCTCAGAGAGTCGCTGGATTTCGCTTTCCAGCTGCAAGAGGCAGAGAGCAGAGCTGAAGAGCTCCCTGGGGAGTCTGCAGCCAAGGCCCTCCCCATGGCCCAGGCTGACCTGCAACTCTCCACCAGAAATGGGGATAGTTGAGAGCATAAAAAGCAGGAGCAAAAACTTCAGGTGGTCACAGGAGGATGGTCAGAAGCTTGTAGCCTTCTCAGTTAAACTAAATAGCTGGGATCAGCAACCAAGAGTCCCATCAACTGCCACAAGTACTGAATGCTGACTGAAGCCAGGGCCTCGAGGGTGACTGAACACAGCTTTCCTGTGCCCAGAATCCAGAAAAAAGCCTTTTACTCCTGCCCAGCTTTTGCTGAGAAATGAGAGCACAGTGGTACAGGAGCGATCACAGAAAGGCTCCAGCCATGTTCTGGAGGGTTTGATCCATTTTGGGGTTCTTAGAAAGCCACAGGTCAGAGGTTACCTGCTAAGGCTGAACCTTAATACATAGCTGATAAACTTTCACTATAGAAAGGATCACCAGCCCCCAGCCTGAGCACACTGATGCCCAGAGTATCTGCTCCTCTAACAATCGCCATCTACCCGTGAGGCCAGCCTGGTCCTAGCTGCCCCTCCCACTTGGCTGCCAGCAGGTTCTACACGTGCTCCTAGCTGGCTGTGCAATTTCAGCAAGTCACTCTTTTTTTTTTCCCCAAGAGGAAGGGCTTTCTCTTTGGCCAGGGCTGTGCTGGAACAGACCTGCTGTTGTGTGGAGGACACAAAGGGCTCTCTGTGGGAGGTGTCCGTGGGAGGGGGTGTGTGCAGGGCAAGGGTGCGAGCTTGCGAGCTTGCAGAGAGCTGGTGAATGGGCTCTTTCTAACTACACTGGCCAACAACTGCTCATGCTCCAGGCCTGCTCTGCTGGCTTCCCAGCTGCTCCTCAGCTGTCTGGAGTCAGCAAGGGAGGGCGGGTAAGGGGAAGAGACAGGGTGGGTAGGATGAAGGGGCAGGCAGAGGGACATGCAAAAGCCCAGCAAGACCCGTGTTCAGACTCCTCTGCTGGCCCTTGAATTACCCACTCCCAAGCCAGCCCTTCCGAATTCCTTCCAGCCCCCTGCCCGAGGCCCCAACAGGGCATACCTTCTCCATGCGGCCAGCCTTCTCCGCTGAGCTCTCTAGCTCCCTCTGCAGCCTCTCATTGTCTCTCTGTAGCCTGGCATTTTCTCTCAGCACAGTCTCCATCTGGGCCAGGTGGGCACTGCCTGTGGTGGCTGAGGAGACCTGGGTGCTTGATGGCCCCTCCACTCCAGGTGGACTGAGGGAACCCAGGGGTCCATGGCCAAGAGCAGCTGGGTGTGGGGGTGGGGGGTGCTCTTGGGGCTGCTGCATGTACTGGTACTGCTGCTGCTGCTGGAGGAATACAGGGGGCACCTGGGCCTGAAGGATCCTGGGGAACAGAAGAGATGGTGCTCAGGGTACACAGATGCCCACGGCTTCTACTCCAGAATGGCCCCAAGTTGTCAGGGTGGGGAAACAGACTCAGCCTCCCCACAATGCTAGTTAGCAACCAGTGAGGAAGACCTTTTCCAAATCGTGTCCCCCCAAGACCCTTAAGGGCCAGGGGAGCAGGGGTGGAGGGGTTTAATGCCAATATGCTCATTTCGTGCCCAGACTCACTATGGCCAAGGCCTTGGGAATTGCCTGAGCAGTCCTGGGCTTCCTAAGCAACCAGCGCATCTTTTAAAAAATGCACATTTGACCCTTTCATTGGATGCGAGGTTCTATTTGGTTCTGGAGCCAGTCATTTCTAAGTCTATAACCTCCCAGGCCTCTGAGCCACTCCATAGCTGGGCCCTAGAGTTACCTTGTTTCTGTTACAAGCTGCCAGTTTCAGTTTTTACACTAGTGCTTGTCAATGTAGCATGCTCAGGTTTTCTCCCTCCTATTTTGGGTCCTGCCACCCCCTCAGATACATTTTTGGAAGACTCTGGTTAAGGTTAGCATGGCGAGCCAAATGTCTGAGTCCTGGCTCCAACTACTTAACCTTGGGCAGGTGCCTTGGCCCTACAAAGTCAGCATTCCTCCATCAATCAAGAGGGTAAGTCTCCAGCAAGGGCTGTGTAAGGCCTGATAGAGTATTGGACATAGCACAGGCACTCCAATCATGGCAGCCCCACTCTCTACCTCTCCTAGCTGTGACCTCCTCTCAGTTTAAAGAATAAATGTAACTCAAACACTGGATTGTCTTGGGAGCAAGGGCTGCCTCTGGGTACCACATAACCTGAGTTCAGGGGACAACGTGCTGTTGGCTCCTAGAATAGGTGTAACATCACTCTCAAGGCTGTGTCATCAAAAGGAGCAAAAGGCAAGAACTATGGGGAGTCAGAGGTCTTTCTGGGGCCTAGAATCTCCAAGTGTAAAAGAACAAACTGCCCCCAGCTTCATAAAGAATTCCCAAAACCCAGAAGCTCCACAAAAATTTAATTCCTCTCCTAAGTCCACCACCTCAGCCATCATGACCATCACCCTCTACCTCACATCCCCATAGCCCATGACTTCCCTGCTCCTCTTCGGGCCTTAGGAGAAAACAAGAAAAGGCCCTGCCTCCAGGTCCCAACAAATAACTCTCATATGGCCAGACAAAAGGAGAGCTAAACAGATATATTCTTCTTACTACCTAAAGCTGGGCCTCCGGTGAGGGCTGGACAGAGGGTCCCCACTGGAATGTCCAAACTCTCTCTTCACTGCTAAATGTGGTCATTCTTGGGGTTGCTTCAAGGACTTGCTCCCCCTCTGACCAGGCAGACACAGCTGGCATTCTTTGGAGATGACTTAGCTCAAGAAAGAATAGTCTCCTTTCCCTTCACAATTGCTTTCCCTTCTTCTTATCCACCCCTCCCCCTCTTTTTGTTCTCCTGGAAACAGTCTACTTCCTTTCCACGATATTATCTTTTCCTGACAGGGTTCAATAAGGCTGATCCAAAAGAAGAAACCACGACTCAGCTTCCGAAACCCTTCCCGACAGAGCCCTGAGAAGGGAGATAAGATGGGGAGTCTTGAGGAGTGGAGGCTAGAGGAAAAGCATGAGGCTCTAGTCTCTGGTTCCTCCATTCCAACACCATTGCATCACTCATTTCTCGAGAGCAAAGAAAGGCATCTTTCCCAAGAAAGACCCAATGGTGGGAAGGTGGGAAAGTGGGTGACTAAATGACAACTCAGCAGGCATGAAGGGACTTTGACCTTGGGCTATAAGAGGAAGAGGTCTGCAAATCCTCAGGCTCCTCTGGTGGGATTTCCTGGATCCCTGTAGGAGTTGATCCAGCAAAGATGGGCTCTGTCTCATCTCTGGAGAAGGCACCTGGGCCAGGTAAGAAACCTGGGCACAGCCTCATTTCTAGGAACCCACATTTTCGCAGAACATCTCAGCTTCCTGCCTCCTCCCTGGCTGCCCTGCTTCCATTCTTGCCCCTTATGATCCATTTTCTCCATGCAACCAGAAAACCAAAAACCAAACTTACTTCCCTCGAGTCAATTCAACTCATAGTGACCCATCCTTGGGTTTCTGAGGTGGTATCTCTATGGAAGTAGATTGCCCAATCTTCCTTCCGAGGATGGCTGATGGGTTTGAACTACCAGCCTTCTGGTTAGCAGTCAAATGCCTTAGGCACTACACCATATGCAACCAGCGGGACCTCTTTAAAACAACAGGCTCCAGGCACAAGGAGTGTGGAAAACAGTGAAAGGAAATATTAGAGCAATAGGGCAGCTGCTGCCCTGGTGTAGAATGGGGAGAGGTCTCTAAGGAAGCCATATAGTTCTTTCTGCCTGCAGTTAGGAATGCCTTCCAATAATTACAGAAAGTAAACTGTCCACCATTTTCTTTAAAACCTTCAAAGAAGGCCCTACTACTTAACTTATAAATAGTTTGACAGATTCCCAACCCTCATCTTTAGGAAGTTCTTTCTGAACTCTAACCTTTAACCTCCTGCTATAATCCATGTCCTTCGGGAGCCCTAGTTACTTGAATGCTAAGCATACCAAGCTACATCAGACAATGGTGTCACTCTGAAGTAAAGCAAGAATCCAGGCTTCTTGTTGTGTGACCTTGGCTAAGTCCTTCTCTCCTCCTGGCATCAGCTCCTGGCTCCACAGAAGAAGGGGAATGGATCAGCCTCCAGGACTTGTGGGGGTGGGGTTGGCTCTAGCCCACCCTGACACAAGGCATGATCCATTCTGAGGCTCTACCCTGGAAGAATCACACACCAGAAGAGAGCCAAGAGTAGGTGCTAAAAGACCAAGGCAGGAGACAGTTACCTGACTTCAGCCTGCTGGAAGTGTGGATTGCCACGGGTGTGGTGAGCTGGTCCCCATGGGCTTGGTCTTGTGCCAGGGAAGGCAGCGATGGTCTCATGAGCTAGTACAACGTGTGGGTACTGAGGTGGGGGTCCACGGGTCTCCGGGCCCTCTGCCTGGGGGCCCCTGGGTGGAGGTCCCTGCTGACTGCGGGCCAGTTGTGGAAAGCTGTGGGAGGAGCTCATGTGGCTAGGGGCCCGGGCTCCATTCCTCTCCAGGGACAGCTGCAGGAGCCGCTCACTCAGGGAGCGCACATGCCCATGCCTCAGCTCCTTCAGGGCCTCGTCCTGCCGCTGACTGCCTCCTGGGGCCCCGCGTAGCTCCCGATCCCCGATGTGTGGCCGGGGCCCTGCCTGCTGGGCGGCATAGTACTGTGAGTGAGCTTTGGCCTCCTCATAGGTGGGCAGCTCCTCGCCCTTGTTGGTCTGTGGGCACAGCCGGTAGAGGGTGTTCTCTGCCAGGTGGGCCTCACCACCCTGGTGCTCCTGGCCCTGGGGCTCTTGCCTCGTGGCCTGCTGTAGCACCTGACTGTCCTCAGGTGCCAGGATCTCCAAGGAGGCTTGGGGGCTTCCCGTGCCCCCAGCCCCACCCCTCAGGGCCTGCTGCTGGATGGCCAGCAGCGTGCGTGTCTCGGTCAAATTGCCATAGCGTAGCTGCTCCTGGATAAGGCGGTGCAGGACTGTCCCTGAGGAGTCTTCCAGCGTCCTCATGCTTCTTTGGCTTGCACACACCCACCTGGACAATAGCCAGCAGCACCTGGGCCCAGAGCACCTGGGAGAAGAGAGAGAACAATCAGTGGGAGTGAATGGGGAAGGGGAAGACTTTCCATTACAGCATGGTCTAACGCACAACCACAACGGTGAAAAGCAAGTCTGTGTGTGGGGAGGGGGAAGAGTCATCCAAGCCTGGGTTCGAGTGCCAATGTTGCCACCTACTGATTAAGGCAAACTATTTAATCTCTGAGCCTTGGTTTCTCCATCCAAAAAATGGGAAGAATAATACTTGCCCCATAAAGTGGAAGCATTAAAGGAGACAATGGCTGTTGAGCTCCGGGTGCAATGTAAGCTTAGCAAATGATTGCCAAGAAAATGATATTCATCAAGACTCACTATGCCTACCGAAAGACAACAGCAACCATGAACCTTGGCCCCCTGCAGATGGCCACCCATCAAGTAACTTTATTTATCTATTTATTTTATCAAAGGCAGGCTCAGGAAGACCATCTCGAGATCTAGCCAGATCTACCCAGAATGAAGCATGCCTGAGCACCGGCTTTGGCACAGACAACCCAATACCCTTTACCTCCTGAGCCCACTGCCCACTGCTCTCACTTTTCCCTTAACCAGTGAGCTCCTAGAGGGCAGACCCTGTTGTTGTTGTTGTTGTTATGTGCCGTCGAGTCGGCCCCGACTCATAGCGACCCCTCCTTGGGTTTCCGAGGCAGTATCACTACGGAAGTAGGATTGCTCAACCTTCCTTCGAGGAGTGGCAGACCCTGGGCTCTGCTTAATCAAGGGCTGTTGATAGAATCGACCCAGAGCTCCCAGTCACAAGATGACCTTGGCAGTCACTCTGCAAGTGAACAGGAAGGAGAAAATGCATCTAGGCTGGTGGATAAAGGATGAAAGAAGAGAGGCTGCAATAGGACAATGGTTGTGTGAGTTGAGGCAAAAAAGGTCCTACCCCTCAAGGGGAATGGATCTGTCACACAGCCTCTGTGTGCTGACAATAACTGCATGGGTGTTCCAGGAGAAAGGAAAGTTGAGCATGTGCCTGTGACCTTACAATGCTCTGTCCCCTCCCTCCTCCAATATTGCTACTTGGAAAAGGCCCTGCTGGCCTCTAGGCACATAGAGACTTGAGCTGACTGGAGGAGGTAAGAGGGAAGTAGGAGGTCCTGGGTTACAAAGAACTGAGGGCTGGGGCCTGTGAGCCCAAATTGCAGGGAAATGAGCATCCATACAAAGGTGCTCCCTTCTAAGGAGCCCTCAGTGGCTCATGCCCTGGAAAGCTGCCCACCTCACCCGGCCTCCTTTCCACAGTCTCCTCCAACACAAACCTCCAAACCATGATTCAGGGAAAACCAAACCAAACCCACATCTCCACAGATCCTCTGTGTGTGTAGAGGGACAGGGGGCAGGAGGAATGAAGCCCTCCTCTGGCACAAAACTAGCCACAGGGCCCTGGCCTCAGTTTCATCCTGACATGTGGGCATAGCAGTCATTCCCAGTCCACTTTCTCCTCTCCAGGATTCCATCAGCCAAGAGCTGGGGAGTGGGGTATGAGTCAGTAGGACACCTCTGTACCCAACTTCCCTGTTATCCAATCCATGCCCCCCCCCCATGAGTACAGATAAAACACGCCAGTGATTCCAGAGGCAAAACAAAAAAATAGGGGTCAACTCACCCTGGATTTTCATCTTTAGGGCATTTCCTAAATTAATCATTGTCTGGGCTGTCTTCAGCTGAGGGCCGGGGAGTGGCAAGAAGGAATGCAGATTCCTGCCGACAGATTCCAGGCCCCCAACACTATGCTTGACAACAGAACACACTCCCGGGGATTCTCATTCCAGAGTTAGGGTTTGTTAGGGTCTCTCAGGTGCTCATCCTTTCAGATACCAAAAAGCCGAGCCGTCACTAAATCTTACCCCCGACCTCAGTCCCTGCTCCACTGTCGCGCCCTGCTCTCTGAACACACACACCTTTTTTTTTTTTTTTTTTTAGCAAGAATGCATCTCTGGTCTTTGACGAGGCTTATGCTTGCCCAAGGAATCAGCGAAAGTCTCTAAATTAGATCGCACCACGCTTCCTCTCTAGCCCTATCTCCAGCTGGCCTCAGGCACTAGGTGGCCTCCAGAAGGGTGCAGGAGAGGGCAGCTCGTGGCCCGAAAAGGTCTTTAAGCGTCCTGGGTCCGCCGAGCCCTCTTTGTTTTCCAAATACTCTAGCGCTGACGTCACCGGGCTGGACTGTAGGCTGCATTCTTTCTATGTGAGAGCCGGTTCGTGGCTCCAGAGAGGATTTTCCAAGGAAGACAAAGTGAATTCTTGGGCTAGTTGGAGGCAAAGACACCTGTAACCCCCCATCTAACCAAACCACCCTTAAGACCCTGCTACCTGAACTCGAGACGGCGCCTCTAGCCCAGTTTCGCGTCCCCATCATGCCTAAACCCATAACACCAACCCGGATCTCCCCAGAGGCTGCCTCCTCCCCAAGTTGCAGGGAATCGACGCGACTCGAGAGCCGTCGGGCGCACTGCCCTTGCCACCCGGACCGAATGACTCTTTCCTAGCTTTGCGGACACCTCAAAAGGGCGCATTGCGCCTTGAGAAGGTTCAGTCCGCGGGGCTCCGGCTTTCGGAAAAGACCCTGCTGCGCCAGGGTTCCAGCTTCGGCTGGGGAGCGTCTCTGCCGGCCTCGCGCGCTCCCAAGAGCGCCAAGCGGCCTTCCTTACCGCTGCGGCCCGCGGGTGCCCGGTGCAGTCGGAACCGAAGACCTGGCCTTCCTCGATTCGACTTAGCTCGGCGGCGGAGGTGTGCACCCGACTCTGGCGCCGACGCTCTGGCGGCTCCAGCCTCAGCGCGCAGCCCCAGGGTCCGCCCGCGCCGGAGGCGGCTGCTATGCCAGGAATGTGAGAGTTTCAGGTTCCCCCTCGGGATCAAAGCGAACCACAAATAACCTCTCAGCCAGCCGCCCTTCTCCGCCCTCTGCCTCCTCCTGATCCCTCCTCCCGGCCTCCGCCTTCCTCCCGGGAGGCGGCGCTGCGGGCCAGTCGCCCGGCTGGCCCCAAAGTTCCCTTCCTGGGCTGCCCTGGGTCCTCGTGGCCGTATTGCACCCCCCAGCCCACCCAGCTTTTCCGTCAAAGCTGCTGGGGCCAATTTTCCTCCCAACTCTACACCCTTCATCCCTTAACCCTTTGGCATGACGTAAGGAAGGGTGTACATCGCGTGCCCCGGAGGGACTCATGGTATTGCTGAGGGAGGGGACTCCAGCGGAGTGTGGAGAGTGTGTGTGCGTGTGTGCGTGTGTGTGTGTGTGTGTGTGTGTGTGACCCTAGGCCAAGAGATGACTTTGCTTTCTGAGACTGAGCCTCGTCCCTATCCCCCACTGTTCTCACCCCAGCGGCAACCTTTGAACTCCACTTTGTTGTTTACAAACACCTTTGCCAACTCTTTTAGGACCTGTCTCTACAGGAAGTGTGAATCCGGGTTGAAAAAATCTTCTGGTTAATTTGACCCATCTATGAATCGGAATCCACTCGACAACGGTGGGGTTTGGTTTTTGGGTTAACCAACTGAATCAGCCGCCGCCAGCGCCCCTTTCTTTACGCGGAGCGCTCCGTGAGCCACCACTCATTCATCCTGTTCAGGCCTCCTAGTCACCCTTTGAGGAAGTTCTGTTATCATCCCTGTGAGGAAACGAAGACTCAGAAGAAAAAAAAAAAAAATCTTGCCCAGGGTCACAAAGAGAGTAAATGATGAAGCCAGGTAACCACTGCACTGCCTGATTTCTCATTCTCAAAACCCTTCGGTGACCCCCAGAGTCAAGGCTCCCTAGATGGGCAGGGCAAACTCTGGGAGCATTCCTTCTCTACACCTGCCCTCTCCCTGTTCCAGCCTCTTCTTCACCCCATCCTTCACTGCTGCCAGTCAGGGGCCCTCTCTGTGTCTGATTCTGTTGCTTCTGCAGTTCCTCACTGTGAAATTCCCTCCTCTGCCCCCAGGACCTTTCCTCTCCACATCTTCCCTCTAGGCTGATGTGACGGTGGAAATCCCTTACCTTCTTCACAAACCTCTAACACACCCTCTCTGTTTTCCTCCTCCCCTACCCCCACAGCTCTCCTTCCATGCTTGAGACCATACCATCCTGGGCCATATAACACATCCCTGTGGGGAACTGCCTTTTGTCCACCAAGACAATCAGGACTGGTTTCTACCACTAGCAGCTCTCCTCAACACCTCCCCCAGCATAGAGTTTGCAATTTCCAGAACCTCTGGAAGGGGCCAGGGACAAGAAAGCTTTGTAAACTTAAGAAAGCTATTTACTAGCTAGAAACATTATTGATTTTTTAGAATTAAGCTCTCCTGAAAGTATGTGTATGTGAGTGCATGTGGCTTACGTGGAAGACAAATATTGGATTTCAAGATGAATAAGAAAACGAACCATTTGTGCCAAGCTGGTAGAGGTTGGACCACATGAGAACCTCCTCACAAAGAGAAACTATGGCCAGTGTACTACTGCCCCACTAGGTACAAAAATGAAAAGGAAGAGACAAGAGGTCTCCAAGCTGCCTTACCCTAACTGTGGCCAGCATTCTTGCAAACACTGGGTTGGAGGTGTGGGAGTGGGTGTGGGCATGTGAATTCTGGGGTTGCAAAATTTGGAGAAAAGCCACATGATACACTTTCAGGGGCATTTGTGGGGTCACCTGACAAACATTCTTGAGATAGATGCAGAAAGATGCCAGCTCAAGGCAACTAGAGTCAAACAGATGCCTTAGAGTGGGCAAGCATGGGACAGACAATGAACAGGACTCTGACTGCTCACCTCTGTCCCTGGGGCCCAGGAGGCATGGTGAAAGCCTGCCAGCCAGAGCCACAGAGGGGGAATAGGGATTCCAAAACCTAGATGGGAAATGTACACACAATTTTTCTTATTCTTTTCTCCTCTTTGTAAGAGGGATGGAGAGCAGGATCTGTTCAGGTAGGGCACGGCTGGATCCTCAGTGGACTGAAACTTTCCTGAGCTGGCAGTCACACCTGGCTTTGCAGAGTGGTTGAGTGAGAAAGTGACTACAGCTCAGATGTGCTGGAGGCAGGTATTCACAGGTGGGCACTTGGCTGGGTCAGTGTCTAGTATCTGGTGAGCCAGGACTTTACCCTCAGCTTTGTCTCTCTTAGGCACACCTTGTCCCCCTCTATCTAACATCCTCCTGCCTCCCTTCCCCAAACAGGTAATGATTCTTCCCAGATGACAGTGTAGCTGACTGGGTCTGGAATCATGCCCAGGAAAGATATAGAGGTGACCCAGTTCTCAGAGTGAGCCAAGCTCGAGGCCTTTGCTCTGGAGAGTGCAGTTCACAGGGGTGTGGCTGGTTTGTAGGTGTGTACAATGCCTAGCCAGGGAATCAGGTGCCCACACCCATGTCCCTGCTCAGCCTGGCTTGGGCCTCAGTCTCAGTCTGGCCCTGCAGCTGCATCCTACCGCACTCAAAGGGAATATGGAAGCAAATGCTTCTTAGCTGGCCCTAGCAGGCCCTCCCATGGAGCAAGGAAGGGAATAGTCCTCTTTACTTCCCAAATGGTCAATTAGTGGAGGATGGACTTCAGGCCCAGGTGGCAACATCAAAGGAGGACTCTGCCAGTTGTGACATTCTCCTTTCCAGACTCCGCTGAACACATTCTTTGGCAGGTTATGGGAAATAGGAAGTCCGCTAAAATCTGGGGCAGAGAGCAAATTCACAGGAAGAGCCTGGATTTTGGAAGTTCCAGTGCACCAGCTCCAGGAGCAGATGAAGAGCAAGCTGAGGGCCTCCTTTTTTATGTTTCTGCAAGCCCCAGTCCAATGCCCCCCACACCCATCTTCCCCTTCTACCTCTGGAGTTTCTTTCCCAAACTCTCTCCTACTGCCACCCCCTTCCTCTCCCAGGCATCAGGCACAGGTTGCCTTATAGGATCTTGTTTTGGGGGGTTAATTTTTCCTTAACTGGAACTTTTGTGAAGTTGGGCCCACTCATAGTTGAGACAAAAGAATCCTAAAGAAAAGAAGGAATCTCAACTTTCCCAAACGCACCTGGTCTTTGACCCTCAGCCTTCGTCCAGGATCCTTTGCTTTTGCTGCTCCTGCAGGCCCAAGGCTGGGATGACTCCTGCATGTGGTGAAGGTGGACTCTGGGGAGGAAGCTCTAACCACCAATCCCATTTCCTCACCAACCTCTGGGGTCTCTAACTACCAAGAACCTCCACAGTTTCTGCTCCTGCGTGGAAGATGTGTCTAGTGGGTATGGGTAAATAAATGAATAAATTAGAGGAGGACAGCCTTCAGTTTACTTGTGGCTGGGCAGCCATCAAGTTGGAAAAGGAGATGGGGTGGGGGCCTAGGGAGAGGCCCTTTGGGGAAGTGAATGTGGAAAGATCATTTTGAAATATCAACTTAACCCCGGACACCTGCCTTCTCTGCAAAGCTGCCTTGTACTGATTGGTCCTGGTGTGGTGCAAGTGCCATTGCTGCCTGGAAAGACCCTCTGGCTCTTGGTTAGAGATGGCAGGGATGCTGGGGAGAAGGTGGGCAGAGTCTGGGTTTGCAGGGCTCCTAGTAGAAAAGACTGAGGACAGGTTTCTGTGGCTGCTGGGGCAGGGCCAGTGTGATGGAAGAGTGCCCCCTAGTGACCCTCACCTTCTGCTGGAGGGGTCAGCTTGGCTCAGGGCTCCCAAGGTGGGCCTTGAATCCCTGGTGGGAGGGAAGATGTTTGGGACAGGGTTTCATCCTAGGGATAGGTGTCTCCCAGAGCCCTCGGCGAATGGACTAATGGACCGAGTTGTGCTACTGAGCTTTCTTCTCATTTTGGCCTCTCTTGCACTTTCATGTGGTCTTCAGGGAGATACTGTTCTTTAACACATGCTTATATCATTGATGGGAGCTCTGGTAGGGTAGTGCCTAAAGCACTTGACTGCTAACCAGAAGGCTGGTGGTTCAAACCCACCAGCCACTCCTTGGAAGAAAGATTGGACAATCTACTTCCATAGTGATACTGCCTCGGAAACCCAAGGAGGGGTCGCTATGAGGCAGGGCCGGCTGGATGGCACTTAACAACAACAACAACATATATCATTGATGGGAGCTCTGCTGGTGTAGTGACTAAGGCATTTGACTGCTAACTAGAAGGCTGATGGTTCAAACCCACCAGCCACTCCTAGGAGGGAAGATTGGACAATCTACTTCCGTAGTGACACCACCTCGGAAACCCAAGGAAGGGTCGCTTTGAGTTAGATATGACTCGAGGGCAGTGAGTTTGGTTTTTTTTTAAATATCATTGATATTGAGAAAACACCTGCGTTTACTCACTTACATCCTCACCCTTCTATGCACCTACTCTCTCATGTTGTTCTGGATTCAAATATGTCCCCAAAAAAGATATGCTGGAGTCAACCCCCTGTACCTGTGAATGTCTTTATTTGAAAATAGGTTCATTGTAGGTTTCATCAGGTTAAGATGAAATCATACCTGAATAGAGCAAGCTCTTATCTATGACCGCTGTCTATAAAAACAGAAACGTCTAAGCACAGACACATAGGGAAGAAGGCTATTTGAGGATGGGGCAGAGGTTAAAGTAATGCATCTACAAGTCAAGGAATGCCAAAGATTACTCGCAACCACTGGGAGCAAGATGTGGCAAACATGATCCTGCTGATATCTTTATTTCAGACTTCTAACCTCCAAAAGTATGAGAGAATAAATTTATATTGTTTTAGGTCATCTGCTTTGTGGTACTTTGTTATGACAGCCCTAGGAAACTAATAGACATGCATTTCATGTATTCATTTAACAAGTATTTTCTGGGCACCCACTCTGAGACAGGCCCTATGAATCCATGGAGGTTTCTTTTCTTGCAGAGCTCACAGGCCACTGGGTGCTGAGGAGAAACAGGCAAGTACACTACAGAGTAGATAGTTCCACTTTAAAAGAAGGGAGTCATGGCAGGCTTCCTGGAGAAGGTGCTCTTTAAGGTGAGTGTTGAAAGCCAAGTTGGATTGTGATGTGTCTGCCCTAGGCAGGAATCTGGAAACAGGGAACCAAACACAGACTCCTTTGGTTTGCTACAACATAAGCAAATAGTGTTGAGCCATTCTTGGGGAAATAGCCACCCATATCTGCCTCCCCATGAGGAATCTTGGGAGGAAAAGATTATGAAGGGACACAAGGAAATTTTGGTGGAGGATAAATATGTTCATTATCTTTATTAAAATGTGCACATATCAAAATGATCAAAGTGCACACTTTAAATGTTGTTGTTGTTGTTGTTACGTGCCATTGAGTCAGACCCCACTCATAGCGACCCCTCCTTGGGTTTTCAAGGCAGTATCACTACAGAAGTAGATTGCTCCATCTTCCTTCCGAGGAGTGGCTGGTGGGTTTGAACCGCCAGCCTTCTGGTTAGCAGTCAAGTGCCTTAGGCACTATGCT
>NW_006921590.1:30884261-30885957 GCF_000298275.1 Orycteropus afer afer
TGTTATTCAAATTTATGCCCCAACCACCAAAGCCACAGATGAGGAAATTGAAGAATTTTATCAGCTTCTACAGTCTGAAATTGACCAAACATGCTACCAGACTATTAGATGTCAATTATGCCTCAATAAAAAAGGAAAAAAGTTAAAAAAAAAAAAAATTAAATGGTACTACAAGGTTTATGACATAAAACAGTAGTGTCCTGTTCCATATTCCTCCCCACCAGGTGCCACTAACAAGGGAAATCCACTTTCAACTCTTTTAGATGTTCTGTTATTTATACCTACATTAAAAACAACAACAACAAAAACCCTCTATTTTATGGTGTTCCTATTTTAAGTATTATCTATCCACTGCCTACTCTAAAAGATTAGGATTTAGTTCTCTTACACATAGCACCACATAAGCACACATACACAAATACTTCTCGTCCTCCATCTTCTTAATATGGTTGGTTACATGATATTTTTTAGTTAAATTACTATTCAATGTTTATGTCATTGTGACTATGTAAATATTGTTACTAGCTGGGTTACATAATATGCCATGATTGTGTTTCTTTCTTATACAAATCTTTTCTTTTTATTGGAATTAAATATATTTTTAATTTGCTTGGTTTTCTATGTCTTTAGTACTAATTTATGCCCAAATGGACAGACGGAACTCTAAAATCCCACTCAGTGAATGTGGACCCATTGGTATTCTACCAGGTCCATTTTGGTCTTGGTGGCATCTCTCCTGGAGAATTGGGACAGGTTATTCTCTGGTCCCACTCAATAACTTTCATCCTGAGATCTCCCTTCATCTTCATCGTAGGCCTTCTCTCACTTCTTTTCTGTTTGGTCTCCCGTTTCTTGAATTTCTTGTCTTTCCTCCTTCTGGGCTTACTCTTACAGCAGCCTCCTAAGAATGGACCTTGGGAGGCAAAAGCTTTGAAACCTTGCATGCCTGAAAGTGTCTTTATTCTATCCGCATACACTATGTGCTCAATGCCACAACTATGGGTTCAAACATATCGAAGATCATGAAGAGGGTGCAGGACCAGGCAACGTTTCATTCTGTTATACATAATGTTGCCAGGAGTTGGAGCTGACTTGGCAGCAACTCCTAATAACGATAGCATACACTGTCAGTAGTTGGCTGGGTATAAAATTCTGGGTTAGATATAATTTTCCCTCTGCATTTGGAAAGAGTTGCATCATTGTCTTCTTGCTTCCAGCATTGCTATTGAGAAAGATGATATAATTCTGCTTGCTGATTCCTGGGTATAAACTGTTTTATTCTCTCCCTGGAAACTTTTAGGGTTTTCTCTGTCCATCTGATGTCCTGAAATTTCCCAGTGATGTGCTTTGATATGTTTTGTTTTGTTTTTTAATTTTAATGCAATAAAAACATACACATCAAGACATTTACAGCTCAAGGATATTGATACCTTGATATGTTTTTATCCTTTGTACTGGGCCCTTCATTCTGGCATCTCACATCCCTCCATTCTGGGAAACTTTCTCATGTGATTTTTGTTGTTGTTGTTCCTTTTCTCCAACATGGCTGTTTAATTTTGGAACTCCAGTTATCTGTGTGTTCAAATCAAACCAAACCCATTGCCATTTAGTTGATTCTGATGTGTTAGAACTTCCAAAATGGTTAACTTTTTTTTTTTTTTTTATTTTTTTAGGATTTGGGTGAAGATTTACAGAG
>NW_006921590.1:30894902-30909476 GCF_000298275.1 Orycteropus afer afer
TCGAGTCGGCCCCGACTCATAGTGACCCCTCCTTGGGTTTCCGAGGCAGTATCACTACGGAAGTAGGATTGCCCAACCTTCCTTCCGAGGAGTGGCTGGTTGGTTTGAACCGCCAGCCTTCTGGTTAGCAGTCAAGTGCTTTAGCCACTATGCTACCAGAGCTCCGTTACTATAATTAATTTTTTTTTTTTTTTATTCCAGTCCCTGCATTATCTCTGTTTCCTTGGAGTTTATTTTTCCTGTGTGTTTATTTTGGTCTCTGTTTTTATTGTAGTTAAGGCTTCCCTCAAATGACTTTGATTCTTGGCTGTCTGGTCCTGCTCAAGAGTGGGATATTTAAAGCTGGTAGAAGCTCTGTGTGGGACAGAGCCCGTTTCTTGGTGTCACAGAAAAGGGATAGGGTAGGGTCTTGGCCCTGATGTTGGGCATCCAAGCTAGCAGAACATGGAGGTCATTCACCACGGGCTGGTCAGTCCTCTGAATCTCCTGCCTGGGTGCTAGAAGCCTGATTGGCGGCTGAAGCTGAAGGGGAAGAATGGGAGTGAGCCATGCCAGGACACCACCACACCACTACCCCCTTCAGTTTCTCCGGATGGTAACTGGATTTGCTGATGATGGGGTGTGGGGGCGGTAGGGGTAAGAAGCTGATTTTGTCTTTTTGTGGTGAGGGAGGGGATCGGTGATGTGCTTTTCTTTATAAGATTTTTGGCCAGTCTTCCTGTTTTTAGCCTCACCTTTACACTTAGAGGTGCCTGGTGCCTCCACCTTCTACAGGCTCTACTTTCTGAGACTGTTTCCTCCTTCCCCCAAACACTTAGCCGTGGGGGAAAGCTAAAAGCTCTTCTACCCCCTTTCTAATTGCCAGAATGTTATTGTTATCACTTTCCTGCTCTTTCCTTCTTGCCTTCCTTTGCTGAGGGATTAGGCTTTTTCTTTAATCTCTTCCATTTCATGGCAGAGTTCTCTTCTCCAAGTTTAGCTGGATGAGGCCTGCTCTTCATTTTTCTCACCCAGGTGCTCATTCCAGGCCTTGTTAAGACTGGTATGGGCACTTGAGGCAGGAAGCTGGTGAGCTCAGGGTTGCTCAGCTGGTTCTACGAATTCAGGGCTTGTTTTTCATGATGTGGGCTATGTTCCCATACATCCAACAAGAATAAGCTCCAGGGCATGGGGGTGATGGCTTCTGTGAATGTAGCGCTCTGGGTGGTGCTATGGCACTCTGGTACTCTATGGCTACAGCCAAGACTTTGAGAAGAAAGATTAGAAACTTGGGATTTTAGAAGCCTAAATCCACATTTCCAGGAGGCACATGATACACCCTCCCAGACAGCACATTGTCTTCACCAAACTTGGTTACCCAGGGAAAGCCTGGCCCAGAGCTGCCTTTTCCCCCAGACTTATCCTCTTCGTGCCTTCACAAAAAGTTCCTCACCTTTCAGTCCCTTTGGAAAGATTTTGTTGTTTGTTTGGGCAGGATTGGGGTTGGAGATCTCTTTGTAAACATAATGCCCATCTTATTTTGTTCAGAGGCTCTCAGGACATCTTGCAGAGGTGTTGGTCTTATAAGGTGCTCTGTGAAACCTTTGCTCAAATGTGCTAGGGAAATTCCATAAATATAATTCTTCCCTTATAGGTACATACACCAACCCATGGGAAGAGTCTGAAAATACCTGTAAGAAAGAAACCACATATTTTGTTTAAGGCACCCACATAAGTGAGCACAGGCTCACAGGGTGATAAAAAAATGAAAAGATATACGGCAATCATCATAGTAGAAAATAGGATGGCTTCAGAGTTGGAGACTGTGGATAATATAGTCTGTGTTTAGTCTTTGGCTGAACCTTGTGGGAGGGCAGGCTGGTCTGAGCTGTTGAGGTTATTTTTTCAGACTCTTTTGGCAAACCCTTCCCCAACCCCAGCCCCAATCGAAAGCGACTGGTGCTGTACATACATACATACTCACTGCCGTTGAGTTGGATTCGATCACAGCAACCCCTCCTTGGGTTTCTGAGGTGGTATCGCTGTGGAAGTATATAGCCCAACCTTCCTTCTAAGGAGTGGCTGGTGGGTTTGAACCACCAGACTTCTGGTTAGCAGTCAAATGCCTTAGGGACTATAGGAGAGATGAAATCCAGCTCTTGGACAGAGGAGTTGATCCTAGAGAATTTTTCCTCTGTGGCCAGAGGTGAGGTGGGGTGACCAGCATTAAAAGTTTCCTTGTACCCATTTGCAGTCAATTCCCTCCTTTGATCTTCAGCCCCAGGTAACCACTGATCCATTTTCTATCACTACAGCTTTGCCTTTTCTAGAATTTTTATATAAATAGAACTTTTATTCAATATCTAGTCTTTTGTACATAATTTGATTTCTTTAACTTAGCATTATTCTTTTTAGACCCATTCAAATTATTGCCCGTATCAATATTTCATACCTTTTTAATCTCTGTGTTGTATTCCATAGTATGGATGTACCATAATTTGTCCTTTCACCAGTTGATGAGTATTCTGGGTGTGTCCAGTTTTTGTTATCATAAATAAAGCTACTATGAACATTCTCATTCAAGTCTTTCTGTGGACATATGTTTTCATTCATTTCATTTAATTTCTTTTGTGTGAATAGCTAGAATGGAATTATATGGAAGTATATGCTTAACTTTATATGAAGAACTGTTTTGCAAAGTGGCTGTACCATTTTATATGTCTACTACTAATGTATGAGAATTCCAATTGCTCCATATCCATAAACATTTGATAGATAATGTCAATCTTTTAAATGTTAGCCATTCTGGGGAAAAAAAAAACACACTCACTGTGGTGGAGCTGATTTCCGACTCATAGTGACCCTTTCTTGGATTTCCCAGGCAGTATCTCTACGGAAGTAGATTTCTCAGTCTTCCTGACATTTGACTGCTAACCAGAAGGCTGGCAGTTCAAGTCCACCAGCCACTCCTCGGAAGGAAGTTTGGGCAATCTACTTCCTCCTTGGAAACCCAAGGAGGGGTTGCTATGAGTCGGAGACGACTTGAAGGCAGTACTTCGGGGTTTTTTTGGTTTCCTTCCAAGGAGTGGATCGTGGATTTGAACCGCTAGTCTTCTAGTTAGCAGTCAAATGCTTTAAGCACTGTGCCACCAGAGCTTCCATTCTACTGGCTATGTAATAGTATCTCACTAAGGTTTTAATTTACAAACTCCTGAGGACTAGTGTATGTTGTTTGCTTTCACTTTATTGATTGGAAGGGTCCTTTATTCTAAATACAAGCTCTACATCAGATATGTAGTTGTAAAAAAAAAAAAAAAAACGCCTGGCTGTGGCTTGCCTTTTCTTTTGAGTTAGAGATGGACAACTTACACTCTGGGTGACCCTGGACAGTGAGTTAATATCCCTAAGCTTTAGTTGCCTCATGTGTAAAATAAGAATAAAACATGGTACCTAATCATAGATCTGTTGTGAGAATTAATTCATAACAAGTTAAGAAGTGCCTGCTATTGCCTGGGACACAGTGGACTGTTGTTTCCACAGGGAAGCTACTCCTGTGGGCAGTGCCAATAAAGAGCAGAACCAGGGCCATGACTGGCAGCCTGATACCAGGCTGCAAGATGGGTATGGACCTAGTGGAGCTGAGTGGGCTCCATGTGGGATGTGTTGGATATTCTAGGCCAATGGATGGCAAATATTTTCTTACATATGTGCAATGTTTTTGAAAAATTTTTACTCCTTAGCATGTTTTTAAGTTAACATTTAAATTTTTCCTCAGAAACTTAAATAGTTCCGAATGATGTAATTTTCAGTAAAAATAACATTTAAAATTCAAACTCTTTAGTTGCTCTTTTAAATGTAGAATATGAAATCTAAATTCAATATCAATGCATGAGCAAGCCCTTTCTTCCCCTTACTTTCCTCACCTGAAATTGTTTTTTACCTTTATTTTGTTGTTGTTGTTGAGAATATGCACAGCAAAACATAACCCAATTCAACAGTTCCTATATGTACAATTCAGTGACAGTGATTACATTCTTCAAGTCACACAACCATTCTCACCATTCTTCTTTGAGTTGTTCCTCCCCATTAACATAAATTCATTGCCTCCTGAGGTTCCTATCTAATCTTTTCAGTTTGCTGTTGTCAATTTAATTCCATATAAATGTTGTTGTTGTTATGTGCTGTCGAGTCGACCCGACAGTCGAGTGGGACCTGACTCATAGTGACCCCTCCATGGGTTTCTGAGGCAGTATCACTACGGAAGTAGATTGCCCCATCTTCCTTCCGAGGAGTGGTCAGTGGGTTTGAACTGCCAGCCTTCTGGTTAGCAGTCAAGTGCCTTAAGCACTACGCTACCAGAGCTACTTCCATATAAATAGAACTTGAAAAAATACAATGCTCAGGGCAGACATTCTTTACTAGTGAAGCTAAATGGTGGTTTGGTTTTAAGAAGGCTTCAGGAATTTAAAGATTATCTTAGGGAAGTACTTTCAGGGGTTCATCCAGCCTCTGTGGCTCCAGAAAGTTTAGAATCTATGGATATTTGAAATTCTGTTCTTCATACTCCCTCTTTTGATTAGGATTCTTCTATACAAGCAGCCTCAAGTTTACAAGGCAGGTAGCCTTAGAAACTGTCATCACTTAAAGTATCAGTTAGTATCATAATGTCAGTTAACAGCAGGGATAGGTGATAGGGAAAGGGAGATAGCAGCAAAGGTCCCTCTCATTACAGTTAATTTGGTTGCCCTACATTGGGATAAGTTGCTAGCTCCAGCATTAGATGGAATATTTAATATAATGTTAGAGTATAATTTGAGTGAAAGAAGAGGTAGCAAGTTTGGGAATCTATAATTGTGGAATACTTTGTTGTTAAGAGAGAAAATGTTTTGCTAAAGGATTTATAGGGCCATGAACACAAGATTAGAGATTACTACTACTCTTAAGGAGCTCTGGTAGCATAGGCACTTGACTGCTAACCAGAAGGCTGGCGGTTCAAACCCACCAGCCACTCCTCGGAAGGAAGATTGGGCAATCTATTTCCGTAGTGATACTGCCTCGAAAACCCAAGGAGGGGTTGCTATGAGTCAGAGCCGACTCAATGTCACATAACAACAACAACAACAACATACAATTTTTGATCAAAATTAAATGGACCCTTCTTTAAGAATTAAAAATTCTACTCAGCACTTTTTCTCTTTGGAATTGCATTTCCATTCTCTTCTCTCACAGAATATTTTACTCTGAAATATATCTTTATTCCAGAAAGCCTTGTATTGATTCCCCCCTATAATTCTCTTAAATAAAAATGTAAATTAAAATTTTAAACATGTTTAAAATGTTCTGTAATTATAAGTTCTAGGAATTAAAATTTTTAATTCTGGGTTAAATTATTGGTATATAATTGATGAAAATACAGAATATGTGATAAATAACAAAGTAACATTGTTGGAAATTTACTTCTTAATGGGATGAATGGGTGGGTTGTGTGTTTGATAGTCTCTTTGGGGATTCTGTCACCTAGAATAATGCATTTCAGTGAGATTCCTTGGCCATTGAGAGAGGATGAAGGTGAAAGGAGAGGAAGGGAAGGAATCAGAAAGGAAATCTCTACCACAGGCCCATTCTTAGGTAGTCAATTTCAAGAGGTAGCATAGACAAATCGAAGGAGCCCTGGTGGTTTAATGGTTAAGCACTTGACCACTAACTGAAATGTCCGCAGTTCTAACCCATCAGTGGCTCCAAGGGACAAAAGACCTGAGTGATACCTATGGGGGCAGTTCTACTCTGTCACAAATGGTTGCTCTGAGTTGAAATTAACTCAACAGCACCCAACAACGAACACAACATAGTTGTTGAGTTGAAGACTGGGAAATTGGTCCAGTTAAAACAATTCATGCCCTCATAGACCTTGGCAAGTTCCTATGTACCTGGAGGTGTGTTCACTCTGGTCTGGTGGGTTACATAGAGGCCTAGTTCAGCCTGTGTCCAGTATGCCTTCCAAGACCCCTAAACCTTTCAGAAGCCTGAGGCATGAGGAATAGGGTGTGTGTCTGGAGGTGGGTGGGGCAAGTGTGTATGGGAAGAAGGGTGTATGGTATGTATGAGGAGGTAATAGCCCAATAATCTAAAAACAGGGGCTAAGGAGTCCTTGTATGATGTAAATGGTTAAGTGCTTGGCTATTAACTGAAAGATTGGAAGCTTTAACTTACCCAGAGGTGCCTTAGAAGAGAGACCCCATGACTTACTTCCAAAAGATCACAGCTATTGAAAACTCTATGGAGCGCAGTTCTACTCTGAAACATGTTGGGGTCGCCATGAGTCAGAAGTGAGTTGATGGCAACAGGTTTTTAATAAAATGCTTGACATCTTTTATCAGTGCCTCCTCCTCAGCAAATCAAATGGAAAAGTATTTTTTACTCTGGAACTGTTCATACTTTTTACCCATAGAAAGAGAATCCGTTTCATTTTTCATTGATATAAAAAGCAACTTAATTTAGTTCTTTAAGTCTCTGAAATTTTAGGGTCTAATATAATATTTCGTAAAGAGCTCTGGTGGTACAGTGGTTAAAGCATTTGGCTGCTAACCAAATGGCTGGCAGTTTGACCTCACCAGCTTCTTCTACCAGCTGCTCTGTGGGAGAAAGATGGGGCACTCTTCTTCTGTAGAAATGTACAGCTTTGGAATCTTTGTGGGCAGTTCTACTCTGTCCTATAATGTCATTGTGAGTCAAAATGGACTCAATAGCAATGAGTTTTATTTTGTTTTTTAATTTATTACTGAAGCCTAGTCTAAACTAACTAATACCAATATCTACTATGCTCCAGACATCATTCCATGCAATGGGAATAATAACATTCACCTTAAAGGGCTGTTGTGAGAATTTAATGAAAACTGGTGTGTAAAAGTTCTTGGCTAAGTTCTAGTGGGATCTAAAGAAGTGCTCAAACCAAAACCTACTGCCACTGAGGTTTCAACTCATAGTGATCCTTTAGGGTAGTATAGAACTACCTCATAGGGTTTCTAAGGCTGTAAATCTTTACAGAAACAGACTGCTTCATCTTTCTTCCATGGAACAGCTGGTGAGTTTGAACTGCAGACCTTTTGGTTAGTATCTGAATATTTTAACCATTATGCCACTAGAGCTTCTAAGGAGTGCTAGATGAGTTTATTCAGAACTGTTCTGTTGTATGTGTAATCCCTGGATGGTGCAAATGGTAATGTGCTTGGCTGCTAACCAAAAGGTTGCAAGTTCAAATCCACCAAAAGGCATCTCAGAAGAAAGCCCTGGTAATCTACTTCAGAAAACCTGCCATTAAGAGCCCCGTGTAGCACAGTTCTATCCTGACACACATGAGGTTTCCATGAGTTGGAATTGACTCAATGGCAACTGGTTTGGTTTTTGGTCTTATGTATGTAAACAGTCATAAAAAGCAGCCATCCAAGGATGGCTGAGGATGGAAGGGATGTGATTCTGGACAGATCAGGGACTATAAGCAGAGGGAGCCCAAAAGCATAGAATTCATACCCTCTGAAACCAGCTGCTGATTTCTTCTTTTGCTCCATCTCAATGCTCAATAATGTCTTATTAGTTATTGCTTGCTACATAACAAAGCATCTCAAAACCTGGTGACTTACAAGAACAATACTTAGTACCTCTCACAATTTCAATGGTCAGGAATTTGAGTGTCTTGGCTGGGCAGTTCTGGCATGGGGTCTCTTGTGAGGTTGCAGTCAAGATGTTGGTTGGGTCTGCAGCTATCTGAAGTACTCACTGAGGCTGGAGAATCCACCTCCAATGTAACCCATTCACGGGGCTCCCATGTTGGTGTTGGCTGTTGACACAAGGCCTTGGCTCCTCCCCTCTTTGTCTCAAAGGTCACCTCCTCAGAGACGCTTTCTCCAACTACCCAATATAAAACAGCACCCACCCCGCAGCCACTCTCTGGCATATCACTCTTCCTGTTCTCTTCATAACAATAAGCTTTTTTTTTTTTTTTTTTTAACTAAGGAACACATGAGGTTGCCATAATTTGGAATCATTTGACTGATAACTAACACAACCACAGTATTTTATTTTTTTGTTTGATGATTTTTTTTAATTTTTCAGTCTCTCCCCAGTGGAATGTAAACTAAAGGGTGGAGGGACTTTGTCCTTCTTCATTGCTTTATTTCCAGTGCCAGACACATAGTATTGATTCATGAAAATTTATTGGACCAATAAATAGAAACAATAAAGGGAAAAAGAAAAATAATGGGAAGAAAAGAAGAGGATGGAGGGAAGAATAAGATTAGAAAGGAAAAGATGGAGGGAGGGGAGAGAAAGTACATATAACGGTTAAGAGGTAGGGTTTTGGGGTCAGTTAAACCTGGTGGTGTACAATCTTAAGTGTGTGGCCATTTAACTTCTCTGTGCCTCAGTTTCCTCCTTTAGTGAAATGGATTTTCCTTCCTAGGATTGTTGGAGCCCTGGTAGCATAGTGCCTAAGGCACTTGACTTGTTCAAACCCACAAGCCACTCCTCTGAAAGGTTGGGCAATCTACTTCCCTAGTGATACCACCTTGGAAACAGCCACTCTCTGGCATATCACTCTTCTTGTTCTCTTCATAACAATAAGCTTTTTTTTTTTTTTTTTTACTAACGAACCCAAGGAAGGGTCACTATGAGTCAGGTCCACTCGACCGCAAATAACAACAAACAACAACAGGGTTGTTGGAAGGATTATATGAGATAATGCACATAGTGCTAGAACAGTGTGTGACACTTAAGAAGTTCACGATAATGGGAGGGAGAGAAAAAGGGAGAGAACTTTAGGTCTCTTTTTCAGCGCCATGATGCTGAATTTCTCTTGCTTTTGTCTCCTTCCCCACCGTTTAGGGAAATGGAGCCCTGCAGTGACATTTGAAATCCTGGGCAAGCACTGAGCAGTCCCAACTCTTTCTGCATTTCCCCAGGGGAGCTAATATCTTCCCACATTCCAGATCAATGTCTTTTAGGTCTGTGGCCTAGGCCTACTGTTGTTGCTGTTGTTGTTGTTTTGCCATCAAGTCGGACCCGACTCATAGCGACCCCTCCTTGGATTTCCATCTTCCTTCCGAGGAAGATTCTGGTTAGCAGTCAAGTGCAGTAGCCACTATGCTACCAGAGCTCCCTAGGCCTACTATGGGCTGCCAAGAAAGTATCTGTCCTGCCACTTCATTTCCATGAAGAACAATGGCTGAGGGAGGAAGGTCTGGGGACATCAGACCTCCAGTGGGGAATGGGGATAGGAGGAGGGAAAGAGAGCTGGTATTTGCAGCTGCAGAGTCCTTAATGCTGGGGGCCTGACCCATTGTCCTCCCACCCCCACACACATACCTGCAGCTGTCACTGGCCCCCAGGGCCCATAAAACTCCTCCAAGAGCCACGTCAGAGGAGGAAAGAAACATTCAGGCAAGGTTTCCTAGACAGGCTAAATCTTCCCCTCAGCTCTCTTTACTTCGGAGCTGACAGCTCTCTCTCCATCCCCTGGTATTCACCATTCTTGTTGGTCTGGTTGGCATTCCTTTGAGATGGGGTGAGGGATTTAAAAAGTTTTGAGGGGTTGGGGTCGCTGAGTCGGATCCAACTTGATGGCAGTGAATTTGGGTTTTTTGAGGGCATAGACTGGGGAAAGCCTCCGACCACCCTATTTCTGAGCTTTGCCACCTTGGGCAAAAAGATCAGCCTCAGCCTCATTTTCCGTAAAACAAGCATAATGACAGAATATATCTCAAGCATAAGGTTGTTTGAGCATAAAATTGAGCAATCTGTCTAAAATGCTTAGCACATGCCTGCCATCTAGTACATTCTTGAAAACAAGCTCAACAATTGTCCTTTCCACAAAGCAGTTCTTTAAATTCTCATCTCTTACCACCTTGTAGAGGGACACCCCCCCCCCACATGTCACCTTTCTCCTCTATAAGGGCAAGGATAGTTCTAAGCAAGCAACATTATCAGCCAAAGCTAACCATGAGGACGAGTTACAGTCCTCCAGAATCTCTCCTCTTGCTCTGGCATGAGCTAATGGGAATTTTTTGGCTATATCCTTTGTCTCCCACTCACTCCCTTTGGGTCTTTTATTAAATATTGCCTTTCAGTATGATTTTCTCTGATTGCCTTTTTAAAAGTGCAATCTACCCTCTTCCCTGTCCCCTTTCTCCAACTTTTTCCTCCATCAACTTATTACCATTGTGTGTACTATTTATTTCACTTATTTATTTATTTACTGTTTTTCTCCTCCACTGGACCTATTAACTGCACAAGTGTGGAAATTTTTTTTCTGTTTAATTCCATACTGTGTCACTTCTGGCTGGAACAGTGTTTGGCCCATGGTAAGTGCTCTACAAATATTTCTAGAATGAATGAGTGGACATTTGTTGGAATGAATACATGGACATTTCTTTTTGCCAAGGGAAGATCCATATTGTTTTATGGTTTGTAGCTGCCTTTAGGAAATAACTTTTTCCTCAAAAAATTCATTTAAGTTGCTTATACAGACTACAGCAATATCACTCTGGGTGTGAGAGGTGGATATGCCTGTGGCTGAGTTCCAGAAATAAAACTTCTCAGAGATCTGATTGGTCCAAATGGCCTCTTCTGTTGAAGTGAAATCATATTATGCTAATTATAAATATACTACATAATCTAGTGGTTTTAATTTGGCTAAGGTTAATATCTGTTAATCAGTGATTTTTTCTAACAATCACTGATTTACAGTGCTTTAAATATGGCTAAGTTGACTGCTAACCAGAAGGCTGGTAGTTCAAACCCACCAGCCACTCCTCGGAAGGAAGGTTGGGCAATCTACTTCCGTAGTGATACCGCCTCAGAAACCCAAGCAGAGGTCGCTATGATTTGGGGCTGACTCGACAGCACATAACAACAACAACAACAAGGCTAAAACGGCACAGGGAGGGGGTATCACAAGGAAGGGAGGGGAGGAGAGTGGGTTAGAGTTGGGGATGGTAATCGAGGAGTGAACCCAAATGCACGAGAACTGTGGAATGCAAGACAAATTCTGCTCTGTAAATTTGCACCCAAAGCACATTAAAAAAAGAAAGAAAGAAAGAAAAAGAAATAATTGAAGAACTGAAAAAAAGAAAAGATCCAGTCTGACAATATTTAGTTTTTATATTTATATTTAGTGAAAGGAATAGTATATTTAGGTTCAAACTTACCATGTAACTATTTTTTCTTTATAATTTATATTATTTTGTTGTTTGTTGTTATTGAGGATATAGACAGCAGAACATAAACCAGTCCAACAGTTGCTACACGTACTTTTCAGTGACATTGGTTACGTTCTTCAAGTTGTGCAACTGTTCTCACCCTCCTTTTCTGAGTTGTTCCTCATCCATTAACATAAATTCGCTGTCCCTTAAGGTTCCTAACTAATATTTTGAGTTGCTGGTGTTGATTTGATCCCGTTAGATAGATCCTAAAAGAAGGAGCTCTGGTAGCATAGTGGCTAAAGCACTTGACTGCTAACCAGAAGGCTGGCGGTTCAAACCCACCAGCCACTCCTCGGAAGGAAGGTTGGGCAATCCTACTTCCGTAGTGATACTGCCTCGGAAACCCAAGGAGGGGTCGCTATGAGTCGGGGCCGACTCGATGGCACATAACAACAACAACAAAAGAGCACAGTGCTCAAGGCAGGCATTCTTTACTAGTTAAGCTAAACTATTGTTCAGTTTTAAGAAGACTTTAGGGGATTTTTTTGGTTTAAGGTTTGAAGATTATCTCAGGACAATATTTTCAGGGTTCTTCTTTCCCCCATGGCTCCAGAAAGTCTGGATTTCGTGGAAATTTATAATCCTGTTCTGCATTTTTCCACCCTTTCTATCAGCATTCTTCTATGGAATCTTTGATCAAAATACACAGTAATGGTAGCCAGGCACCATCCAGTTCTAGTCTCACGAGAAGAGACACAGTTGTTCATGGAGGCAATTAGCCACACGTTCTGTGTTCCATTTCCTCCTCCTGTTCCTTACTCTCTTTCTTCTTTTGTAGCTTCAGGTGAATTGTTGTTTCCGCCGCTTGCAAGCTTTGAAGACCCCAGGCACTATGCAACAAGCAGATAGAATAGATAGACAATATAGAACAAAATAGCAGGTTAATTAACTGGGATGTCCCATGAAACCGTGGCTCTAAATCTCCAAACTGAAAAACCAAAACACATGAGATGTTTGGTTGTTCATAAGCAGCATCAGCAACTGGTCTTTTTTTATTGCTGCTGTTGTAAATATATCTATCACACAACTTTTCCAATGCAACTTTTTGCAAGTGTACAGCTTGTTGACAGTAATTATACTAATTAGCTGTGCAACCCTACTCTTAATCAGTGCAATTTTTCTATCGCCATAAACCGAAACTCAGTGCTCCGTAAACAATAGGCCACTTTCTCCCTCCCTCCTACTTCTATTAAACACTTACTTATTTTTCATTTGTTTCATTTGCTTTATGCTCCCTTTTTCCCTTTCTTGCTTTGAGTTAAGTATTTTTTATTATCCCATTCCATTTAGCTTATCATGTATATGTTGTTGTTGTTGTTATATGTGTTGTTGAGTCTGACCCGACTTATAGCGATCCTTCCTTGGGTTTCCGAGGTAGTATCACTATGGAAATAGATTGCCCAACCTTCCTTTCCAGGAGTGGCTGGTGGGTTTGAACTGCCAGGCTTCTGGTTAGCAGTCAACTGCCTTAGCCACTATGCTACCAGAGCTCCTATCACGTATATACTCTTTTATTATAATTTCATTGGTCTCCCTAGAGTTTGTAATATGTATCCTTGACTTCTTGTTGTTGTTATGTGCTGTCAAGTCTAATATATATCAGTAGTTTGCCATTTTTAGAACAGTGCAAATATTTTAGAACAACTTTAACTCCATTTACTCATTTCTCAATTTTTTTTGTTATTGTTGTTATATATTTTAATTCCATGTATGTTTTAAATCTCAAAAGACATTTTTATTGCTGTCCTATTGTTGAGCCCGTGTTCGGAAAGGAATGTCGACACGAGGAAGCCACCACTAACACAATAATGCAAAAGCAAAAGGAAAGTTTATTTGCTAGCTCGAGCTAGGGTCCCTGCTCTTACCAATGTAGCAGCTTGGGCAAAAGACCTCGTGCTCCTTTACTATCACATTTTTATAGGAAAAATATAAGGTGGAGTAGCACCAGGGTTAAGGGGTACAGATGATTGGTTGTTGCTAAGGGGTTTAGGGCAGGGGTCTGAGATGTTGGGAGACATGTTGGAATCCCTCAGCTCCAAAGTCTACTTAGGGAATTATTATCTAGGGAGGATGCAGAGCCCCGATACGTGGGAGACTTCAGGAGCCAGGCAAATCTCTGATAGGCGCTGAATCTGGAGGGTAGATAAAAGCCTTGAGGCATGGGGAGTGTTAGAATCCCCGACACTAAAGACTTCTGGTTAAAGATAATGGAGGCCATTAGGACTCATGCTTCACACTATATATTGTCAACATGCATTTAGATTTACTCATATATTTACCTTTTTCGTTTATCTCCACACTTTCCCCATATTTCCATTTGGAGTCATTATATTTCTGCTCTGTATCTGTATCATTAATGTGGATTTGCTAGTGACAAAGCTCTCCATTTTTGTTTGTTGAGAAATGTCCGTATTTCATCTTTTCTCTCTGTCTGGGAAAAATGGGACACTCATGCCTGCTAACTCCTTGGAAGGGATGTTGGGCAATCTGCTTCTGTAGAGATACTGCCTCGGAAACCCAAAGAGGGGTTGCTATGAGTCAGAAATGACTCAATGGCAGTGAGTTTTTTTTTTTTTTTTTGGCTTCCAAGGTAAGACACTATGAAGAACTGAGTAGTCTTTCTGCATAACATGGGCTGGTGGCAACATTCACAACCAATTTCTTGCCTGTGAGAGGCATCAAATGAAGCTAGTGTTTAACAGAAATCAGAAGCAGGCATTCGATTCTGACTTGAGCCAAAAGTCTGGCCACCTTTCTGAAGGGGAGCTGGTCTTGGGGCCTCTCCTCACAATAGTGTTCTCCACTGGACAGCTCCAGGGTCAGAGCCTCAGTGTCCAGTCTTCCTCTGAGCACAGTGGTATGGAGAAGGAGAATTGCTGAGTCCATCCACCTCCACTGCGTCACTTACCCAATAGAGTAACTGTATCAGGCCTATTTTCTTCACAGGGCAGCTTAAAAAAAAAAAATTTTTGTAAACTGCTTTCCCACTGATATCCTCATATAAGTCTACGCCCTATGTGGATGGAAGTAAGTGGTAATCAGTGGCCCTGTTTCCAGCCATTTCTCCTCCTTCTCCTCCTCCTTTCTCTCTGCCTCCTCCTCCTCCTCCTCCTCCTCCTCCTTATTGTGGTAAAATATGTATCACAAAAAATTTGCTGTTTCAAGTTCAACAAGACAGAAAATAACAAATGCTGGTGAGATTGTGGAGAGATTGAGACTCTCATACACCGCTGGTGGGACTGTAAAATGGTACAACCATTGTGGAAAGCAGTATGACAATTCCTTCAAAAGTTGGAATTAGAAATACCATTTGACCCAGCTCTGGTAGCATAGTGGCTAAAGC
>NW_006921590.1:30911981-30918372 GCF_000298275.1 Orycteropus afer afer
ACTATGGTCCCAAGCCCGCAGGATCAACTACTCGGTCACTCTGGGTGTTTCAACCACTCTTAAGTGTACGATTCAGTGACATTAATTACATTCATCATGCTGTGTAACTCTCACCACTATGCATCTCCCCCCAAAAAAATGTTATCACCCCATTTGTTGCTGTTATGGGTGGGTACTATTGAGTAGCAAGCCCATGTGACAGAGTAGAACTGCCCCATAGGGTTTTCTTGATTGTCATCTTTGTGGAAACAGATCACTAGGTCTTTCTCCCATGGAGCCACTGGGTGGATTTGAACTGCCAATCTTCTATTTGGAGGCTGAGCACTTAACCGCTGTGCCACCAGGGCTCCTTAGAAACCCAGTACCCTTAATCAATAACTTCCCATTTCCTTCTTTTCCTACTACCTGGTAAGCACTGATAAACTCTTGTCTCCCTGTATTTCTTGTTCTGGATATTTCACAGATGCAGAATCATACAATATTTGTCCTTTTAAGTCTGACTTCTTTCACTTAACATAATGCTTCCAAGGTTCATCTATATTGTAGCATTTATCAGATCCAACCATATCTTGACAATTAGAGTAGCTCTAGTTTCGACGCTGAGAGGGTCTGGCCCAGTGTGAGTTGGTGGCATTAAGGATCCTAGAGTGAATTGGGCAGTTTGAGTCTGCTCCAGATGATATTACTCTGGCATGCGGGTCCCTGCCATCCAGTTCCTACATCCCATACCCCAAGTCAAACAGGAAAATCATACCAGGGCAGATAGGGGGACAAGGAGGCATTTAGTAGCTTTCTACTTCCTCCCCTCAAGATTATAAAACTTTTGTGACTAAGGTGAGTAGCTGTTTATATTGAGGATATAAGAAACAAACAAACAAAAACCAGAAACACAGCTTACAGCTGTCTGGCCTCTGACTCTCTGTGGGAGCGGGAGGGAAGTTGGGATGCATTTCTGGTCGGCTGCTTGTGTTTAGTTTTTTTTCTGCAGGATGAAAGAGAAACCAAAGGTCTTGCTTTCTCTATGCTTTATTTTGCCAAGCAAAACAAAAACTCATTCCAGATAGTTTTCTGTGCGTGGAGTACTCTTCCCCCAGATAACCCATGGCTCATACCCTTACCTACTACAGGCCTCTGCTCAAATGCCACCTTCTCAGGAACGCTTTTCCTGACCACTCATTTAAAACTACAACCACTGCACATCCATCTCACCTCTACCATTTGCATCCTGGTACTTCCTCTTTCCTACTTTATTTTTCTCTGTGTTGTCTGACATATTGTATTGTTTTTATTAACCTACTGTCTATCTTGCGAAGGAACTGTTTCAAGTGCTGAGGAGCAAGGATATCTCCTTGAGGACTAAGGTGCGCCTGACACAAGCCATGATATTTCCAATCACCTTGTATGCATGTGAGAGCTGGACAATGAATAGGGAAGACCAAAGAAGAGTTGATGCTTTTGAGATGTGGTGCTGGCGAGGAATGCTGAAAGTACCATGGACTGCTAAAAGAACTAACAGATCTGTCCTGGAGGAAGTGCAGCCAGAATGCTCCTTGGAAGCAAGAATGGCCAGACTTCGTCTCACCTATTTTGGTCATGTTGTAAGAAGGGACCATTCCCTGGAGAAGGATGTCATGCTTGGTAGGGTGGAGGGTCGACGAAAGAGGGGGAGGCCTTCAACGAGATGGATTGATACAGTGGCTGTGATGATGGGCTCGAGTATAGCAGGGATTGTGGGGCTGGTGCGGGATCAGGCAGTGTTTCGTTCTGCTGTGCATGGGGTCGCTATGAGTCGGAAACGACTCGACGGCACTTAACAACAACAACAACAACTGTCTATCTTCCCTCACTAGACTGTCAACTTCATGAGAGCAGGGATTTGTGTGTTTTGTCCCCTGTTGTGTCTCCAGTGCCAAGAACAGTGCTTGGCACATAGTTGGTGTATGAATTATTTGTTACTTCATAACAATTTATCCCAAAACTTAGTGATTTAAAACAAAAATAACATGTATTATCTCACCAGTCCTTGTGGATCAGGAATCTAGATGTAGCTTACCAGAGTGCTCTGGCTCAATATCTCTATGAGGCTGCAGTCAAGGTGTTGGCTGAGGCTGTGGTTTCATCTTGAAACTTGAATGGGGGATAATCTGATTTCAAGCTCATGTTGTTGTTGTTGTTGTTATTTGCTGTCAAGTCAGAACCGACTCATAGCGACCCCTCCTTGGGTTTCTGAGGCAGTATCACTACGGAAGTCGATTGCCCGATCTTCCTTCTGAGGAGTGGCTGGTGGGTTTGAACTGCCAGCCTTCTTGTTAGCAGTCAAGTGCTTTAGGCATTATGCTACTAGAGCTCCTTCAAGCTCATAGGGTTGTTAATAAGATTCAGTTTCTTGCAGGCTGTTGGATTGAGGACCTTAGTTGCTTGCTGGCTGCTGGCCAGTGGCTGCCTTCAATTCCATGCTACTTGGGTTTCTTCACAGGGGCCATGACACGGCAATTGACTATATCGGGGAGCAAGTGAGAAGAAGCACAGAGAGAGTGCAGGCAAGATGGAAATCGTCATCTTTCATAACTTAATCCTTAAGTCATATCCCATCGCTTGTGCCATACTCTATTTGTTACAAGTCCAGCCCACGCTCAAGAGTGTGAATAGCTGGAGGAAGGAATCAATGGAAGCAATTTTAGAAGCTGCCTATCACAGATGACTTCAACTAATGTTCAATGAATGGATGGATTTAAATGGAGGGATGGAGAGGAGGACTAGAGAACGTAAGAAATAGGCTTCTCAGTACACTGCAAAGTCAAAGGACATGGGCATCTAGGAGCTTGCCACTTCCCATTCATCACCTGCTTCATTTTCAAGATTGTTTAGCCTCTATTTTGACTCCATTCTCCATACTCACACACTAATGAGTGCCTGCACGTACCAGAACAATTCATTCTTCAGGGAAATGAAGACTGAAAATGGTTTTGAGAGGAAAGGCTGGGGGAATTTTTTAACTTGGGGAAAACCACATTTTTTCCCACTTGCACAACTCAAATAAGGCGTTTTCCAAACCATTTCCAAACCATGTTGGTGTTTTCCAAACCATTTCCATTTCTCAGATGGAGAGGGGGAAACTTGGAGAAAGCAAAGTCTTGTTTTTAAGGGAGAAATGAGCTGTATCTGTGGCATACCTTTTGCATGCTCAGCACGAGCTCCCATTTCAGGGATACAGGCATGGCAGGAACACCCAAGATAGCTGGAGGGAACAGATCAACAGTCAGGAGATGACCATGGAACCCAGGAGAAAGCACTGCCCCACCTGTGGGCTCAGATGAGGAAGGGGATCCACCTCTCAGCAACCTCCCTGCCACCCTTGATGTCTTCTGGCTTCTCACATGCGCTTTGACCACCTCTGCCTAAGGCCCTGCCTAGAGAGGGCACACAGAACTGATATTTTCTCTTCCCAGCACCATCCCCAGCCTCAAAATTGCTAAGGTGTTTCAGAGACTCCAGGACTGCATAAAATATGCTTCATTTTTCTCACAAAATAAGCCATTTCTTTCCTCTTATAGTCTCATACGGTGCCCAGAAGCCCCTGGATTTCCTGGAATTTATATGGAGAATTCCAGCTATTTCAGCCATAATTTTCACATGCATAGCTGCTGTCAACAGACTTTGATCATCTGGGGTGCAGCTTGGGGGGGTGGTGGGGGAGCAGGGTGTGTGTGTGTGTGTGTGTGTGTGTGTATGTGAAGTAAGCTCAGGTTTTCAAGGGCTAGAGAGCTAGTAAGGGTCTTGGTTCCACTGCTGATCTCCTGTATGCTCTTGGGTATTTTTAAAATATAGTTTAATTGAAGTATCACTGACATAAAATAAACTTCACTTAACAGTTTGTTAAGTTTTGACATAATATGTACACCCATGAAACTATAACCACAACCAATATAATGAACAGATCTATTACTCTCAAAAGTTTCCTCACGACCCTTCGGAATTCCTTCCTTCCAACCCTCTACCACCATACCCTATCCCCAGGCAACCACTGACCTGTTTTCTGCCACTATAGATTAGTTTGTGTTTTCTAAACTTTTATGCATGTTATATACACTTTTTGTATGTATGTACTCTTTTGTCTGGCTTCTTTCATGTGGCATCATTTCCTTGAGAGTCATTCATGTTGTAGCAATAGTCCATTCCTTCTTACTGCTGAGTAGTAGTAGTCCATTGTATGGATGTATCAAAATTTGCCCATCTTTTGATAGGCATCTGAGTTATTTACAGTTTTTTTAGAAATAAAGCTGCTATGAACATTCTTTTCCCTTCAGCAATCCCCTAGGAGAAGAATATGGGTGAATATGGTAAGTATATATGTTTAACTTTTAAAGAGACTGCCAAAATGTTTCCAAAGTGGTTGTACTATTTCATGTTCTCACACACAATGTATGAGAGTCCCACTTCCTCCACATACTCACCAACTTTTGAGTACAGTATGATCAGTCTTTTTCATTTTAGCCATTCTAATAGGCATGTAGGAGCCCTGGTGGTGCAGAGGTTAAGCGCTTGGTTGCTAAATGCTAAATGAAAGGTCGGCAGTTCAAATCCACCGGCTGCTCTGGGGGGAGAAAAATGGGGTGGTCTGCCTCTGTAAAGATTTATGACCTTGGAAACCAGGGTCCTATAGGGTCACTATGAGTCAGAATCTGTTTATTTGTTTTTGTTTTTAGCAAGCATGTGGTGGAATCTCATTGTGGTTTAAATTTTCATTTCCTCAGTGACTAATGTTGTTGACAATCTTTTGATGTTCTTATTTGCCAGCTTTATATCTTCTTTGGTAAAGTGTCTGTTCAAATATTTTGCACCAGTTTTTATTGCGTTCTTTGTTTCTTATTGTTGAGTTTGAGAGTTCTTTATACATTTTGGATACAAGTCCTTCACAGATAAATGTTTTGCAAATATTTATTTCCAGTCTGTGGCTTTTCTTTTCAGATCCTTAACTCTGTCGTTTTTAATTTTGATGACATCCAATTTACTCTTTTATGGATTGTACTTTTCTGTATCATAAAAAGAAACCAATGATTGATCCAAGGTCATGAATATTTACTTCTATGTTTTCTTTTAAAAGCTTTCTAGTTTTAGTTCTCACATTTAGGTCTACGATCCAGTTTGAGTTAATTTTTATTAATGGTGTAAGGAATGGATCCAAGTTTTGTCTTTTTTTCGTGTGGACAGCCTGTTGTTCCAGCAATATTTGTTGAAAAGGTTGTCCTTTCTTCAATGCATTACCTTTGTACCTTTATCAAAGATCAGTTATCCATATATGTGTGGGGTTATTTCTGGATGCTTTATTCTGATTGATTTATTTACAGCAATAGTATGCTGTTTGGATAGCTATGTTGTTGTTGTTGTTATGTGCCCTCGAGTCAGCCTTGACTCATAGCGATATAGCTTTATAATAAGACTCGAAAGCAGTTGTTATTAGCTCTCCAATGCTGTTCCTCTTTTTCAGAATTGTTTTAGGCACTCTAGGTCCTTTACATTTCCATATGAATTTTAGAATCAGCTTGCCAGTTAAAAACAAAAACAAACTGCTGAGGCTTTTTGATTGAAATTGCTTTGAATCTACAGCTCTTTAGTGAGTATTTAACTTGACTTCTTCACTGAACTTCACCTTTCTCCTCTGTAATGTGGGCTTGAGAATTCCTGCTCTGTAAGGAATTCTAAGGTGATTGGGAAGTTCCTGTGGGCTGGTGCATGTGAAACTTTTGACACAGTGCCAAGAGCATGGTAGGGTCTAAACAATTTAATTCTTTATACCTTTTCATGTGATAAAACCTTAACTCTTTTACTCCTGACCTTCCCTGTAGATTTCTCTCTGTCAGTTTTGGAAATTCCACCATCATATCCTGGTCAATAATAGATATGATCTTTTTCTCCTCTACCGTATGAAAAAAACTCACTGCTATCCAGTTGAATCCGACTCATAGCAACCCCTCCTTGGGTTTCCCAGGCGGTATCACTACAGATTGCCCAACCTTCCTTCCTAGGAGTGGCTGGTGGGTTTGAACCTCCAGCTTCCTGGTTAGCAGTCAGATGCCTTAGGCACAACAATGTTTTATTTATTTATTTATTTATTTATATTGTGATTTGGGTGAAAAATTTGCAGAGCAAATACACTTTCCATACAGCAGATCACATACACTTTGTGTCATGACATTGACCACAATTTAGCACAGTTCAACATCTCCTCTCCCACTTCCTCCCGATAGGTACCGCTTACCTGTGACCATCCCTCCATGTGCTCCTACCCCCTGAGCTGTCTCCCTGTGCCTGAGCAGCCCTTCTTTCTCTCTTGCTTTTTCTCTCCAAGGAGTGTATCTACCTCAGGTAAATGTTCAACTACTATGCCTGT
>NW_006921590.1:30918648-30920248 GCF_000298275.1 Orycteropus afer afer
ATTGTTTCCATGAATTTTTGGTTTTCTTCATTCTTCTTGGCTCTGGACGAGGAGAGACCCATCTTTGCATCTAGATGGCAGCTTGCAAGCTTTTAAGATCTCAGTTGCTACTGGCCACAGTAGAAGGTGGAACAATGATTTGTGTAGTATGTTATGCCAATTGAGCTTGATGTCCTTTGTGATTATGGTCCCGAGCCCACAGGTTCAACTACTTGGTCCCTCTGGGTAACTGGCTGTGACCAAGCAGTGACTACAACCTTGCCCCTTGTCAGCTCCGCTATACACCTGGGAATTCAGATCATATACATAAAGTTATTGGACCACTGCCTGCCACCCCTATACATGTTTTTGGGTGCACTCTCCACTTCATATAGATACCTAATATTTCAGCCTGTCCACCCATCTTCCACCCATCTATCCACCCATATACCCGTGTTTGCCTTCACTGAGCATGCCGTACTATATGTGCAAAAGGGTTTATCTTTGTTGTCTGTACTTCCCACGTACCTCTCTATGTCTTTCTCTTCCTCAATGCCACTATATTGATCACTCACATTTGGTACATTGCCTTTTTCTTCACTCAAATAAAAACTTATCTCTATCTATCTAACAGTATTCTCTCCCCTCCATTCCCACCCCTGGTAACCAACAGAGAAAATGACCTTCCATAGATAAGTGTTTCCTTGACTGTTACAATAATGGACACTACAATAATGTCCAATTACAAAAGGACAAATACAATATTTGTCCTTTTGTGCCTGACTTATTTCACTCAGCATAATATCCTCCAAGTTCATCCACGTTATGCAGTGTTTTGCAGATTCTACATTATTCTTTAGGGTTATATAGTATTCCATTGTGTGTATGTACCATAGTTTGGATATCCATTCCTCAGTTGATGGACACCTAGGTTGTTTCCATCTTTTGGCTATTGTAAATAGTGCTGCAGCGAACATGGGTGTGCTCTCACTTCTTTAGGATATATACCTAGTAATGAAATAGCTGGGTCAAATGGTATTTCTAGTTCCAACTTTTGAAGTAATTGCCATACTGCTTTCCACGATGGTTGTACCATTTTACAGTCCCACCAGCAGTGTATGAGAGTCCCAATCTCTCCACATCCTTGCCAGAATTTGTTATTTTCTGTCTTGTTGAACATTGCTACTAGTGCTGGAGCAAGATGGTATCTCATTGTTGTTTTGATTTGTATCTCTCTAATAGCTAATGAAAGTGAGCATTTCTTCATATGTTTGTTGGCCGCTTGAATATCCTCCTTGGTGAAGTATCTATTCATGTCTTCTGCCCATTTTTGAACTGGATTGTTTGTCTTTTTGTTATTGAGGTGTTGGAGTTTTCTATAAATTCTAGAGATAAGTCCCGTGTCAGATATGTCATTACTAAATATTTTTTCCCAATCTGTAGGTTCTCTTTTGACTCTTTTGGAGAAGTCTTTGGACTTCACACAAAAATTTAATCTTTAGAAGGGCCCAATCATCTGGTTTCTCTTCTGCTATTTGTGCATTTTGAGTTATGCTTGATAGTCTATTTATGCCATATAGTAGGGCCCTTAAATTTGCCCCTAGTTTTTCCTTGAGGAACA
>NW_006921590.1:30920348-30935556 GCF_000298275.1 Orycteropus afer afer
ATGGTGTGAGGTACAAATCTTGTTTCATTTTTCTGCAAATGGATCTCCAGTTTTGCCAGCACCATTTATTAAACAAACATTCTCTTTCCTATTTAATGGATTTTGCCCCTTTGTCAAAAATCAGCTGACCATAGGTTGATGGATCTATTTCTGGGTTCTCAATTCTCTTCCATTGGTCTATGTATCTGTCATTAAACTAGTACCAGGCAGTTTTGACTACTGTGGCTGGGCACTACAATGTTTTCAGGTTCTGTTTTATTTCAATCACCAAAACCAAAATCTGGGCTTAAGTTCCAGTCATTATGCTGCTGGACTTCCACAATCGTAATTTTCTGATTGGATTTCTTATTTCTCCAAAGTTATCCAGGTCCCAGCCTATTTGTTAGGAATGTGCTCAGTTGCAAGTAACAGATAATTTGGTTAGTGGGGGCTTAAACAAATAGGGGTTTATTTTACTCATGTAACAGAAACTGAAAGTAGGCAGGTGCTGGCGTTGGTTCAGCTGGTTAACAATGTGGCCAAGACCAAGTGCCTCTCTCTCTCTCTGTTCTGTCATACTTAGCTTGATGGCTTTTACCCTTGGGCTTTTTTCTTCATGGTCACAAAATGGCTGCCAGGGCTCTAGACGCAACAACCACAATAAGGTAGGAAGAGGCATGTGAAAGTGTGAAAGCTTTCTCAGAATACGTCTTTCCCCAGAAGATTCTGCTTAGTTCACATTGGCAAGAATAGGCTCACGTGGCCATCCCTAACTGCAAGGAAGTCTGGAAATGCTGGGAATAGAATTATCATGATCCATCACTCAGGACTGGACACATTGCTGTCATACACAGGTTCTATAAGCAAAGAAGAGGTAGAGAATGAATATTAGGTAGCTAACTGATAATATCTTCTACTCTCAGTTCTGTTACCTGAAAAATAAAGGTGATAGTGAGGTTGTCATGAAGATTACATGAGCTGATGCATAGCAGGTGTTTAGCATTTTATCTGGAATCCCTGCGAAGTGCAAAGGCTACCTATCATGTCTGGCTGCTGATTAAAAAATTGTAAGTTTGTGTCCACCCAGAGGCACCTCAGAAGAAAGGACTGGTGATCTACTTTTGAAAAATCAGCCATTGAAAACTGTACGGCGTACAATTCTACAATGACACACATGAGTTAAGAGTTTGCCATGAGTCAGAATTGACTTGATGGTAACTTGGGGGGGGGGGTAAGCACTGTGTCTAGCCCATGTTGAGTGCTGAATAAATGATAATATATAAATTATGTGTGTGTGTGTGTGTGTTAGTATCTTCCTTCACAAGGTCCAGAGAGTTCTTTCAGTGTTCAAAAAGCCCATTTGGTCCATAGTGAAATTAGCTTCTCTGTGCATGAAATCTTTCCATCTGTCCCTCCTCCTTTCCTGATCTCAAAACATTGCTTCAACAGGTATTTAAAAGCATTCACTGTGTTCTAGGCATTAGTTTTATGGTGAAGAACAAGGCAGACACTGCTCCTGCTCATGTGGGAAACTAGGTAACAAACAAAAACAAATAGTGATGACTACAATCAGCAATGAGTGGTATGTATGTAAGAAATAAGCAGGGTGAGGAGCTGGAGGGCCTGGAGGAAGCCAGATAGGGTAGCCTGGCAGGGTTGCTTTGAGGGGTCACTATTTGAATTGAGATTATCAGGATTAACAGGAATTTCCAAGGAAAGCCAAGAATAAAGCACCCACAAAGGCCTAGAGTTGTGAAGAGAGTTGTTACACTTGAGAAAGCTGGAAGAGTTCAGAGCGCCCCAAGCTCAGTGAGAATGGAGGGAGAGAAGGCATGAGATGCTGTAGACAGGGGCCAGCAGAGGCAGGCTTCAGAGGCCGTGGTAAGATTTTAAGAGTAATGTGGAGTCATTGAAGAGTTTTTAGTGTGAGAAAGAGGTGATCTGATTTAAATTTTCAGCCCATCACTTTGGCTGTTCATCCATCTATTCATTCAACCACTATTTTTTGAGCACCAGGCAATGCGTAAGCACCTAGAAATATAGTAGTGAACCAGACTGAGAAAAATCTGTGTCATAGACATGATAATTTAGCACTAAAACAGCCACAGTCCTGGAGAAACTGGGATGATCACCAAACATGGAGCACACATTATTTCCACTAGAGAAAGAAAATGCTACAGCATATCATCTAGTTGATTGCAACTCATAATGACCCTAGAGGACAGAGTAGAAGTACCCCACAGGGGAGCTCTGGTGCTTAAGCACTCGGTTGATAATCAAAAGGTTGGTGGTTCAAATTCACCAGCTGCTCTGTGCAAGAAAGATGTGGCAATTTGTTTCTTAAAGATTACAGTCTTAGAAACTCTATGTTGCAGTTCTACTCTGTCCCATCAATTCAATGGCAATGGGCTTGGGTGTTTTTTTTTTTTTAAAGTCTTTACAGGAGCAGATTGCCAGACCTTACCCACCAGGACTACTTAGAGAAAAAAAAGTAAGCAAAATAAGTAAATTGAACCGTATGTTTGCTAGTGATAAGAAGGGAATCTGAAAAGCTGGGTCAGGAGTGAAGTTTTAGATAAAGTGGCTAGGGGAAATTTTCCTGAAAAAGTGAAGTAAGGGCACCAGCAGTGCAGATATTTTGGGGAAAAGCATTTTAGGCAGAAAGAACAGTGAATGCAAAGGCCCTGAAGCCAGTGTGTACCTGATGATGTTTACAGAGCAGTAAGAAGGTCAGTGTGGCTGGAGCAGAATGTGTAAGGGTCAGGGTATTCTCTGACTCAGTTGAGGGAGTGAAGGACATGTTATGTAGGACCTTGTATATCTTTCTAAGGACTTTGGCTTTTCTTTGATATGGGAGCCATCAGAAATTTGGAGCAGAGTAGTAACATCATCTGACTTCTAGCTTATGAGTATCACTCTGCTGTGTTGAGAAAAGACCAAAGGGGCAAGAGCAGAAGCAGGAAGAGCAGTTATGAAGCTATAGCAGTCATCCAGGCGAAAGATGCTGGGGGCTTGGACCAGGGGGAGACACATTTTAGATGCAGCATCATCTTGATTGGTTGAATATAGTGGGAGGAGTAGATAGATGGGGGAGAAGGTGGGTCAAAGGCAATCCTTCATCTCTGCCTTGAGCAAAAGGATAAAAGGAGCGACCACTACTGAGATCAGGTTTGGAGTGGGGAAAGGGAACCAGGAGCTCCATTTGGAGAAGTATGTGAGATGGGGAAGTGGAGATGGGCTGGGGGGTTGTGGGAACTAAGGGTGGTTGGAATTTAGGGGACAGATGTGGGCTGGAATGTAAGATACGGAACCTTTAGCAAATGCATGGTATTCAAGGCAGTGAGGGATGAGTGCTATCATCCAGAAAGGGAGTACAAGAGAAGAGATTCAACTATTGTTCCCAATTCTTCATTCCCTGGTAATACACACCTTTCCCACCATTTTATGGTAGTAGAGTGTGTACTATGCCCCTTGACTTTGGACTTAGCCAAGTGACTTATTTTGGCCAATGGGCTGTTGGCAGATATGCGTGTGCAGTGTGCCTTGGCACCTTATGCTTCTGCCATTATCAGAAGAACACATCCTGGGGAGCTGTGCTCCTCTATCCTAGCCTTGAATAAGGCAGGTGGAACAGAACTGCTGTCACCACTCCCAACAGCCACAGCCTCATGCACAGCAGTCCCAGCTGCCCCAAAAATGCTGAGTAGGAAAGAAAGGTTTATTGTATATATATTTTGTAGTTGTTTGTTACAAAGCATAACCTGACTGACACATCTTTGTTCAACCTCATTTCCTTTTTTTTTTTTTTTTTTCTCTTAACTCCAGCGCTCCTCAATATTGTAACAGCCTGCTATCTCTTACCTGCCAAACCTTGTCCTTTGCTCACCCAAGATCTTGGAATGCTATTCCCTCAGACCTTTCTAGATTGGAGTGAGGGAAATGAGAATAGTAATGTTCTCTACTACTAATACTTTGGAGTGCACAATGCTTTAGTGGGCCTGGAACATTTTTTACACACTTGCATCTGGCCCAGATAACCTCATGTGGTATTTATTCTTACTCTTGTTTTACTGAGGAAGCAGCCAAGTTTCAGAGGGAAGGAATCTTGCACCAGGTTCTACAGTTGGGGGCAAGACATGAGCCCAGCAGCCAGGATGAAAGCTGAAACCTTCTCCGGGCCCAGCAGGAAGAGAAAACCAAAACTGCCATTCTGGAAACAGGGCAGGAAGGATACTTGTTTTTCACTGAATAATCTTTTGCTTCTTTTGAATTTTGTACCACGCACCTGTGTTTCATACACACACACACACACACACACACACACACTGCCCAGGAGTAATCAGTCATATTAGCACACCTGAAGAAAGAATTAATCTGTGAACTGAAGGTGATAGGGAATGGAGTTCAGAATAGCACATCTGATCTGTTGTTTCTGGCTCTGTGCAAGATGGGAAAACTAAGGGTACAATATAGCTGCATGGCTTATCCATTCCCTGTTCTGATTTCATCCCAATCAGGCTTTCTTTGGATGGAGAATTATGTGCTAGAAGCACTAAAAGTTCTAGGAGAGTCCCACTGTAGACTCACACTCTGCATGCGTGTTATATGAGTGTTCTGTGTTATCTGAGTTTGCTTTCTGGGGTCTGTGTCTAGAACCTTTGGGTGTTGGCACCTCCCCTCCCTGGCAAAAGGATCAAGAGCCTGAGCACCAGCTATGATACAGGCAACCTCACTGAGGTGTTAGTCTGGAGAAGCCTCACCTGAGAGACCAGTTCCAAATCTTGTCCTTTGAGCCCTGACATGTTTCTTTGCCCAGAAATCCCTGCTGGTAATAGTAGCCCAAATTGAGTGTGAGTGCCTTTGTTTTACAATCCACAGAGAAGAAAAGCCCGCATTTCTGGTGCCTTTGGCAAACATCCTCCTGTCACTTGGCCATTGTTTTTTCACCTATGAAAAGGGGTGAGGTGCTTTTTGTTTTAGTGTTTGGATGCTGGGTGTGTATGTGCAGGACAGCCTGAGATTCTCCAAATGGGGCTGGGGAGATGTCTAAAGGAGAGGGTGGATTAGAATCTTTGGGGGATAAGACCGTAGTTTGACAAGATAAACTCACAAAGACTATAGCTTTGTTTTCTTTTTTTGGGCAGGGATATGTTAAAGCATTTAAAACTTTCAGTAACAGTAAGGAAGGACGTGAGATATTAAACAAATATGGATGACTGAAAGACTGCTGAGACAGCAGGCTGCTTGGTGGGAAGAGGAGGGGCTGTCTTTGAGGTTGCAGAAAAGAGAAACTCTTCTGTTAACCCAGCACCCCAAGAGGCCAGGGCAACTGGGTAAATTCAGAGGATCAGAAGAGCAGACAAAATCATCATCTGCATTTGAAATGGGCTTCCAGGAGCTCTTCCGGGAGGCCTGCGGTGGGATCTACAGGAGGAAGGGGTCCTCTGGTCCAGATAACATCCCTGAAAGCCCAAGCAGGAGGATACGGCTCAGATTGCAAACCCTGGGCCTCCGGATCCAAAAGGGGGCCCCCCAAAGAAATCCTGCGCCAAAAAGCGTGGGGGCGGGTGAACAGGCCGTTGCCCCTAGGCTGAGCTATTTTGCTCAAGGTCACCTCCAAACGGGATTGGGAATAAACCTTCCTTGTTTGCCTCTCGCCTGGCCTAAACCCCAGGTCCCCTTGGGTGTCGTCCAGGACGCCAGGCGCGGCTGCTTACAATGGCGTTCAGACGACAGATGGCGGGCGAGGTGGGGAGGGGACGGCAAGGCAGGTGCGCGGGGGAATCGCGCCGCACAGAGCAGGACGCCAGGCTTCTCATGAATAGATTCGCAGCCCCGCCGGCTGCAGACGGCGGCCGCCAAGCCGCGCGAACAATAAGCGAATTCTCCCAAGCGGACTGAACCCCCCAGGCTCGGCCATGTGCCAGGAAGAGCAGACCATTGTGTGCGCAGGCCCTGGGCATGTGTGCTGGGACAAAGCAGCATGTGCGTTCGGACACACACAGAGACATACACATTCACACTCAACACACGCGCACACAGGGCTCTCTGTGTCAGGGAGTCCTTGTAAAGGTCACAGGAGTGGAGAGCCCAGTGTCAGGCGGAGGCCTATCTAGGGTATGGCAGGTATGACACTTGCCCTAAGCGTCACTTCAGGGTGCAGGGCGCCAATGAGCAGTTTCTGTTGGCCATGTAGTTTCCAATGCCAGCTGCAAATTTAAAACTAATTGCCATAGGCACTATTTTCTAGTGCTAGGGCACAATTGCTTTCCTCAGTGGCCCACTTTCTTCCTGAAGTGGGCTTGGTTTTGAATGATGAGCTCAATATCATAAGCCACGCAGACCCAGGAGTCTCAAGGGTTATTGGAAAAACCGTCAGGGCAGGCAGAGTGTGCCTGGAGTCAGAGTTGGGAGAGCAGCCACCTAGACGTGGCTCTGCCATGTGGTCCCCACCAGGTGGATGAGCTGCTGAGGCTCAGTTCTCTCCTTCAAGAGGGCACCTTCACACACTCCTCAGCTGTCAGGCTTGACCACCATCATCAGTTGCCTCAAGACAATTTCAACTCATGGTGACCTCATGTGTGTCAGAGTAGGACTGTGCTCTGTAAGGCTTTCTGCAGCTTATTTTTCTGAACCAGAGAGCCAAACCTTTCTTGCCTCTGGGTGGACTTGAACCTCCAGCCTTCAGGTTAGAAGCCTAGTGTGTTAATGGCTTGCACTATTCAGATATGCCCAGGCTTTAGCAAATACAGTTTGTAAGCTCCAGCCTGTCCCCATGTCTGAAATTGGCAAGGCAGGTGACCTGAAAGCAGTACTCTCTGACACCCTTGCAGGCCTGAAGCTTTCCTGAGGCCAGGAGGCACTTTTGGCAGCCCCTGGCTAAATAGAATGTTTAGTTGTTAAAGGAGTTATCCCAGTCCCCAGGGGACACTGATCAAATGAGCAAGTCCATTTTAAAGGGAGTCAGGACCCATCACTATGATGCACCAGGATTCTTTTGCTATTGAAGAGCTAAGGGCAGCGTGAGTAACCGGAGACAGTGAATGTTTAAGAGTTTGTGTGTGTTTGTCTGTACCCTTGTGAAGGGTGAATGTACTGGCTCTATAGAAGCTGCCACCCTGACTGATCCTCCTGCCACCCCCATACTGTGTTGATAAGTAATAATAAATGCTATTCAACAAAAGAAACATATGAGGCTCTTAGTCTGGAAGAAGTTTCCCGCTGTGGTAAAGGCAAATTGAGCTCCCAGGCATTTACTAACCTAGATCCTTGTAAGTAGGGGTGTCCTGTGAGAAAAAGTCTGTAGAACAACCTCTGTCATACCTTTGTCCATCAGTCTCAGGATTCTGCATTCTTCTTGCTATCAACTGACTGGATTATTTCTAAAACATTGTAGTTCCTGGCTCATTGCTTTCTTTAATTATCTATCACTGTGGTGGTTAAGGTTGTACATCAACTTGGCTGGGCCTGGTTGAGTGGCTGGGCAGTTGGTGGTAGTTATTCCCCATGATGAGATTGCAATCAACTCCATGGTGGGATCTACCACAAGTAGCTGAGTAGCTGCCTTTGGGTATGTGGTCTTCTTCCTGTATATAAGAAACAGCTTTGGGAATGGTCTCTAGCTTATGGTATGTTTGAACCCTGCATGTGCCAGGATTCTTTTGCTATTGAAGAGCAGCTTGCCATGCTCTGCCAACCTTGGGACTTGAATTAATGGTCTGCTGTGTAGTTTGGTAACATCGGGACCGTGCCATTTTCCTTCGGCTTGTTAGCCTCAGCAGCCAGTAGCTGCCTGAGTGAAAAGATGCCTCTAGCTTCAGTGGGCCGGAAGCAAGAGGCAGAGCTGAAGCCCAAGGTCGAGGGGCTTTCACACAGCCCCTAGAGCCTGATACTTTGCATATGGACTTAAAACCTCCTAACTGTAAGAGAATAAACTCCTGTTTGTTCAAGCCATCCCATTTGTGGTATCTTCTGTTAGAGCAGCACTGGTAACTAGAACTATCACCATGTGATTTCCCAACTAAATAGTTCATTAGATAAGTTGAAGGAGAAAATGGTCAATACTGAGACTCAGATAAGTAGTATTAAAAAAAAAAAAATCAAGGTCAGGAAATAGTTTAAACTCAGAACAAAAATACAGAGAGGATAATTAAAGGAAGTCATATGGCCCAAAGTCAGTAGAGTGGAACATATGTGTTCTATCCCAATGAAACCATGGCAAAGGCAGGGAGGGATAGAAGAGTTGTGAACGTGCAAAATTATTTACTAACCAATATAATATGAATGTCAAAATTTAATTTTTAGTATAAACACAAAACCTCTAAACAAAATATTAGTAGGTAATAGAAATATTCTATGTCTTGGAGCTGAGTGATGGTTATGTAATTATTTGAGCTGCTCACATATGATTTGTGCCCTTTTCTCTAAGTGTGATGTTCTTCAAGAAAACATTTTAATATGTACTTTCGAATATTAAATATAAGCTTAAACAACCCATAGATGACCCATAGACCAGTGAGCAAGAAATAAATGGCTTGTTGTTGAAAGTCACTGTATCTTTTTTAACAGCTTGCCAAAAGGTAAACTTCACCAGGACAAGGATTGTATGTTTGTTCACTGCTGTGAATCCACAACAAAGTAAGTTGTCCAATAGGTAAAGCAGCAAATAATCCTAGAAAAATATCAAAGCAATAATATATTTCAACCAAGTAGAACTCTTTTATTCCAGGAATAAATATCAGGGAGGCCATTCAGTATAATCTATTTTATTAGTGTATTGAAGGAGAAAAATAGATACTGAAAAGTCTTACTAAAATTCAACAGCCACTTTTTTTTTAATGTCTGAAAATTATTCTAATGTAGCTAGAACAAAAAAAAAGAAAATAGAAGTAGAACAAAAACTACTTAGATATTAAGAAAAAGACTATTTGCCAGAATCCAACAGAAATTGTTAATCTAAATAATGAAACACTAAATAATTTAAATTAAAATTAGGAACTTGACAGGGATGCCTGCATCATCATTGTTACCTAACACTGCTTTGGAAGTTCTAGCAAATGGAGTAATAAAAGAATATTAAGTAATTACTGTAAACATTGGAAAAGGAGAAATAACTTGTCATTGTCCGTCCCCCCCCCCCCGCCCGTCATATTATGGTTCAGTCAGAAAGTCCAAAAGACTTTAGGAAAAAACATGCTGCAATTAATAAGATAATTTGGAAGGTGGCTTGATGGTCTTAAATATGCACAGATAGCTTTCCCCTATTTTAGTAACTAGTATCTATAAATAGAAAGAAGAAAAATTTCATTCCACAGGTGGCAAAATTCTATCGCATCTAGAATAAATTTAGCATCAAAGGCACAAGGCCTATATGTAGAAAACTATGAAATATTATTGGAACATATGGCATATTCTTGTTCTGGTAGATAATATTACAAAACATCAATTCTTACCAAATTAACATGAATTCAAATACTAAATTTCCATCTACCACTCATCTGTCAATTTATTGTGCTCTGGTGGATGTTGCTATGATGCTGGAAGCAATCCAAAAATAAATAAATAAAAAGAAAAAATAACTAAACCCATTGCCATCGAGTTCATGCTGACCCATAGCAACTTTTTAGGACAGAATAGACCTGCCCTGTAGGGTTTCCAAGGCTGTAATCTTTATGGAAGCCAACTGGCCCATCTTTCTATCTCAGAGTGGTTGGTGGGTTCCAATTGCACCTAAATTTCAATGGAAGCAGCAGTTAGGAAATCAAACAATGTATTGGATTGGGCAAATCTGCTGCAAAAGACCCTTTAAAGTGTTAAAAAGCAAAGATGTCATTTTGAGAACTAAGATGCTCCTGACCCAAGCCATGGTATTTTCAATTACCTCACATGCATGTGAAAGCTGGACAATTAATAAGGAAGACTGAAGAAATGAAGCCTTTGGGTTATGGCACTGGCAAAGAATATTGAATATTCCAGGGACTACCAGAAGAATGAACAAATCTGTTCTGGTAAGATGAAGGAATAGGCAGAAAAGCAACACAGACCCTCTTCAACAAAGAAAAGAAAAACCAATTGACAGAGATACAGAAGACAATCCTGGAGCCCTGAGCTTTGAAAGGAACTAAACAGAAATGGATTAGGCACCAACTAGCGGAAAAACCTGAACGAAAACAGTGAGTACAGAGACAGTTGGAGCTGCGGACTGTCAGATACTCTGACGGGACCAACAGGCTGAATATTTCCCAGTGGTGTTGGGACCTGGGAATTGACCTAAAGATCAGCCCTGGTCACCAAGGGCTGCAGGGACGACTGCGCTGGTGGCCTATGTCTAGGAAGGGAAAGAGCAAGGTGGGAGACAACCTGAGCTGTGGACTTTCTGCTGTCCGGAGGGCACAGCCATTTTGATTGTTTACACATGGCAGCCATTTTAGATATTGAAAGCTACTGAGGGTGCAGATATTCTGAATGTTTATAAGCAGCAGCCATTTTGGATATTTAAAGTGACCAAGGGTGCAGCCATTTTGAATCTTTACAAGTGGCAACCATTTGGGATTTTAAAGCATTCTCATTCAGATTCCAGGGACCTAAGAATAAGCTCTGTTTCCCAAGGTCGGCAGGGACATATGAGAGGCTGACAAAGGAAAGGAGACAGGTGGTGAGTGTATAAGTGCTATCCACTAGCAAATAGAGGAGCACAGCACTACCCTGCTTGCGTAGATAGCATACAAACAAAACAAAGAAAATGAAAATCATGGGCAAGTCACTGCAACATACAATCACCAATTAAATATAAATTCAAAAACATCACAATTCCTCAGAGACAACAAAGCATCACAGTCCACATAAAGAAGCAAGATAAAGGAGGAGAAACAAGGGACCAGGATACAGACCCAAAACACATCCCTGAGGAAGAGGCAGCATTGGAACTTTCTGAGAAGGAATTCAAAAGAATTATATTTAGGTATCTTCAACAAATTGAGAGATCAAGGAAAACACAGAGAAAACCCTACAACAATTTCAAAAGACAATACAAGAACAAAATGACAAAATAAATGAAAAATTAGAAATGATACAAAATCTACAGATAGAAATCCAGGAGATGAATACTAAATTTTCAGAAATAGATGAGATATTAAATGGCCAAAGGAGCAGAATTGAATCAATGGAAGACAGAATTAGGGAAAATTGAAGGCGAATACCTGAACACTTCTTTGGAAAGGGATGAATCAGAAAAAATGAGCAAAACAAAATGAAGAAAGTGTAAAGTTCATGTGGTATACCATCAAAAGGAATAAACTATGTGTAATCGGAATTCTAGAACAGGAAGAGACAAATAAAACCACAAAGAAAATTGTCAAAGATTTGTTGGAAGAGAATTTTCCTGGTATGATGAAAGATGAGAATACATCCATTCAGGAAGTCCAACAAAGCCCAAACAGGATAGACCCCAAAAGAAAATCACCCAAACATATCATCATCAAACTCACCAAAACCAAAGACAAAGAAAGAATCATGAGAGCCATACAGGAAAAACAAAAATTACCTACAAGGGGCAACCAATAAGACTATGCTCGGATTTCTTGAGAGAAAACATGCAGGCAAGAAGACAATGGGATGGTATATATAAAACACTGAAAGAGAAAAATGTCCAACCAAGAATTATGTACCCAACAAAATTATTCCTCAAGTATGATGGTGAAATTAGGACATTTCCAGATAAGCAGAAATTAAGGGAATTGTTAAAAGCAGACTAACCTTGCAAGAGATGCTAAAGGGTGCCCTTTGGACAGAGAAGCAACAACAGCCAGCAACAACTGACCATTAACACACATGATGATATAATCCAGAAACCAACCCAGCTATGGAAGTATCCAAAGTAAAAAGCCTACAAGATTGCAAACAGGGAACCAGAGACATCAATTGACAAATGAGGACAACTACAAACCAAAAAGAGGGAAAAAACTGTGTCATTACAAAACTTCTAGATTGTAGGGAAGTCAAGACAGCTACAAGATAGAACCAACTGTTCTAAACTTGGGAAGAAAACTATAAATCACAGGGTAACCTCAAAGAAAAATGATAAACCTTCACATCAACAAAGAGGACCAGCACAAATATCCAGCAAATACTAAAACAATAGCAATGAAGGAAGTGATAACCCAATTCATAAACAAAACAAGCTCAGCATAGAAAATTATATGGAACAAAGAAATCAACACCACAAAAAAGCACATGACAAAAATGACAGCAACAAATTCATACTTGCTGATAATTACATATCTGGTAACGTACCAAACTACGTACATACACATAATGGAATGCTATGCAGCACTAAAGAATAATATAGAGTCTGTAAAACACCACATAATATGGATGAACTTGGAGGAGATTATGCTGAGTGAAATACAGAAGGACAAATATAGTATTAGTTCATTGTTGAGGAGGGTCAAGGAAAGGTTTACATATGGAGGGAAACTCTTTGTTGGTTGTCAGGGGTGGGAGGGGAATGGAGGGAATACTGAAAAAAAAACACATTGAAAAAAAAAAAGAATGAACAAACCTGTCTTGAAAGAAGTACACCTTAGAGTCAAGGAAGGTGAATCTCTCAACATATACCAAAACTGATTCAAGATGGATGAAAGATCTCAATAAAAACCTAAGACTATAAAGATCATCAAAGGCAAAAATAAGGGCAAACTTAGGGACTCTGATATATGGCATAAATACAACATCAAACATTTCTAAAAATGCATGAATAGCAGAAGACAAACTAGATGACTGAGACCTTCTAAAAATTAAACATTAATGTGGATCAAGAGACTTTACCAAAAGAGTAAAAAGAGAACCTATAGACTGGGAAGAAAAAAATTGACAACTTATTGGATAAGATTCTAATCTCTAAACTTCATAGAAAATTCCAATACGTCAACAACAAAAAGCAAACAAACAATTAGAAAATGGGCAGAAGACCTGAATAGACATTTCACCAAAGAAGACATTCAGGTGGCTAACAATTATATGAAGAAATGCCCGTGATTAATAGATGTCATAGTGTAATATAAAGCCAAGGTAATCAAATCACTACTGTATTGGTATGTTGTTGTTGTTGTTATGTGCCATCGAGTTAGACCCGACTCATAGGGACCCCTCCTTGGGTTTCTGAGGAAGTATCACTACGGAAGTAGATTGCCCCATCTTCCTTCCAAGGAGTGGCTGGTGGATTTGAACCGCTAGCCTTGTGATTAGCAGTCAAGTGCTTTAGCCACTATGCTACCAAAGCTCCCCTGTATTGGTATTGTTGTTGTTGTTGTTATGTGCCGTCGAGTCAAACCCGACTCATAGCGACCCCTCCTTGGGCTTCCAAGGCAGTATCACTAGGAATAGACAAATAGAAAAGTGTAACATATTAGATGATCCACACATAAATTCTAGATTATATGAGAATTTATTACAAATATATATTTATTATCAATTCCTTGGGATATGTGATATGCTATTGACACCAATAAAAATTAGAAACTACTTCTTACGTCACATCTAAAAATAAATTTAATATTGATGACAGATAGTTATAAAGAACAAAGCAAAAAATTTTGCAAGAAAATCTAGAATATGCTACACACAAACTATGATACTGCTTCTTAACCAGGACTAGCCAGAAAAAGAAAGATAGACATATTTGATTATGTGAAAAGTTAAAGCTTTTGCATAGCAAGCACACCACCAGTTGCTGTTGAGTTGATTTTCATTCATAGCAACCACATATGTCCTTCACAGGATTTTCAATGGCTGATTTTTCGGAAGTAGCTCACCAGGCCTTTTTTCTGAAGCACTTTTGGGTGAACTTGAACCACCAACCTCTCGATTAACACCCTAGTTAACACCCATTTGCAACACCCAAGGACTTCTGCATGGCACAATAATCAAATAACAATAATCAAATAACAGATTGTATCCAATAGTTCTGGAAAAATATTTGTAATATAGTTGTCAAAAGGTAGTATAGGTAGTCCCTGGCTTACGATGAGGTTTTGTTAAAAAGACTGTCATAAGTCAATTCTGACATAAGTCAAATACCTTTTTTTCTTTAGTTTTCATAGCCTGCTACAGGACAGTGTTTTGAACAGCAAATCATACTATTGACATCTGAGGATGAACATCTGAGAATAACAATAGCAAACTACATGCTGCAACATTGTATGTAGTATATATAACTAACAATAAGATTTGCAAAAAGAGAAAGAAAGACAGTCTTAAGTGTGGTTTTTCATAACTTAAATCCGTCTTAGGTCAAGGACTATCCATATTTCTAATATACTAAGAATTTTTACAAATTGATAACTAAAAGTTGACCTGATAGAAAAAAAAAAGTTGGGCAAAATATATAAAGAGGAAGTTTAGAAATGGCTGAGAAACCAAAGTCACAAACACCACTCATCATGTGTCTTAATTATCCAGTACTACTGTAACAGAAATATGACAAGTAGGTGGCTTTAACAAAAAAACATTTATTTCTCACAGTTTAAGAAGTTAGGAGTCTAAATTCAGGGCGCTGGCTGTAGAGGCAAGCTTTCTTTCTCTGTTGGCATGAAGGGAAGGCCTTTGTCTCTTTTCAGTTTCTGTTTCTTGGTTCCTTAGAGATCTCGTATGACATGGTATCTATCTTCTCCCATTGGTGCTTGCTTGCCTGGCTGCTTGCTCAGTCTGCTCTTTTTATATCTCCAAAGAGATTGACTCAAGGCAAGCTCAACGCTAATAAAAACCTCTACACTAATAAAAAACCGAACCACACTCATTGCATCTAGTCGATTCTGACTCATAGCGATCCCCTTTGGGTTTCCGAGGTGGTAAATCTTTATGGAAGGAGATTGCCCAGTCTTCCTTCTGCAGAGTGGCTGGTGGGTTTGAACCACCAATCTTCTGATTAGCAGACAAATGCTAATACTGCTTCATTAACATTACAAACGAATCATTCCCAAATGGGATTATAAACACAGGTATGTCGTTAGGTGCCCTGGAGTCTTTTCCGACTCATAATGACCCCATGCACAGCAGACCAAAACACCGCCAGATCCCACGCCAGCTCCACTATCCTTGCTATACTTGAGCCCAGGGTCGCAGCCACCGTGTCAATCCACCTCGTCGAAGGTCTTCCCTTCCTTCGTTGACCCTCCACCTTACCAAGCATGATATCCTTCTCCAGGGAATGGTCCCCTCTGACAACATGACC
>NW_006921590.1:30939501-30943390 GCF_000298275.1 Orycteropus afer afer
GGTTATCCATTCCTCAGTTGATGGACATCTAGGTTGTTTCCATGTTTTGGCTATTGTAAATAGTTTTCCATTTCATTTTTGACAACTTCAAATTTTCCTAGATTCATACTTCATACATTCCATGTTCCAATTATTAACAGATGTTTGCCACTGTTTCTCCTCAATTTGAGTGGTGTCACATCAGCAAATGGAGGCCTCGAAAGCTTTACCTTATCTATATGAGTAAGGGCGATTTTACTCTGATAATGAAGCTCTTTCCCAGTCCTGCTTTGAGAGCTTTGTAAGCTAAGTGACTCATCTTCCTCCTCTGTATTGGACAATGTTTCTGGACTATTCATAAATTTGTGCAGTAATGTATCAGACAGTGTTTCTCTGCTATTTATAAGGTTTTCCCTGGCCAATTCTTTCAGAAGTGGATGGCCTACTCCTTCTTCCTAGTATGTCTCAGTCTGCAAGCTGGGCTGATACCTGTGCACCAGGTGTACCCCACTGGGTTTGAAACACCAGTGGCACAGCCTCAAGACTCACAGCAACACGCCACCACAGTAGGACAAACTGACAGACAAGGTTGTCTCCCTTAGCTGTTAGAAATCCCTCCAACCACCCTTACCTGGATCCTTGCAGCTAACTCCTTGATCTGTTCCAGTCCCCTTTGCCTTTTATGCCATCTCCCTGTTTCCCACCTCGTTGCTTGGTGGGGGGTGGCCTGGGTTCCCTCTCCTCACCTGGCTCCCTGCGGTTGACTCCTCAATCTGTTCCTATCCTCTTTGCCTTTTCTATCCTCTCCCTGCCTTCTGAACTCGTTCCTTTTGGGGCATGGCCTGGGTTCCCTGTCTTGACCTGGGTCCCTGAGGCTGACTCTTTGATCTGTTCCAGTCCCCTTTGCCTTTTCTGTCCTTTCCCTGCTTCCTTCCTACTTCCCTTTTCTTAGGTCCCTGGAATCTGAATGAGAATGCTATCACTTTAAAATCCAAAATGGTTGCCACTTGTAAACATTCAAAATGGCTTCACCCTTGGTCACTTTAAATATCCAAAATGGCTGCCACATGTAAACAATCAAAATGGCTGCATCCTCTGGACAAACAAGGTCAACAACAACAACAAAAAAAGAAAACCTGCAATATCTGGGGATAGGGCCATAAGAGAAAAAGGAGAGGAGTATAATGAAGAAAAAAATGTGAAAAATGCAAAGAGAAAACAAGGAACGAGATTAACCATGAGAAAAAAAAAGAAAAAAAAAAATTTGCAACCAGCAACAGGGAAAAGAAAAAAGCTGAAATAGGTCAAAAGTGTTAATAATATTAGTAGTTTTAAAACAGACAAAAGCAAGCAAACTAAAAAACAGAAAAAAGAAAGAGAAAAAAAAAATTGGGGTAGGACAGGGCAGGGCACCCAGGCTCTGTCCAAGCACACAGAGTGCGATGGAGTTCCTGTGGGCCCAGAAGGTTGGTGGGAGTGGGGGATGGCTGAACCTCTGTTCACCAAGCAGGTGTGGGGTATAAGAGTAACAAGGGGAATGTTGCACCTTTTCAGTCTTCTAGGTCCGGAGTGTCCTTGGGGCTACTCGGACATTTTCTGGAGGCTGTTGTTGTTGTTATGTGCTGTTGAGTCCGACCCGACTCATACTGACCCCTCCTTGGGTTGCCAAGGCAATATCACTACGGAAGTAGATTGCCCAACCTTCCTTCTGAGGAGTGGCTGGTGGGTTTGAACTGCCAGCCTTCTGGTTAGCAGTCAAGTGCCTTAGAAGTCTGAATTCCATGTGCTGGCTCTTGGGGAGGTTTTCTGAGTATTTGTAGAGACTGGCAAGTCCCAAGTCTGTGGGTCAAATGTCAAGCTGGAGGCTTCTCCTGACTCACACAGCTGCAGGGTTGACTGAACCTAAAATTGGCAGGCTATATAGCAGGCTGCTAGCTTCAGATGCTGATGAAGCCAAGATTGGCAGGTAAAATGGCAGATTGTTGCCTCACAGGCTGTGAAGGCAATAATCCTGAAATAAGTAGGCAATATGGCAGGCTCCAGGAACTGGAGATGATGATGAACCAGATGCATGTATACCACAGGTATAGGGGTTAAGATTTACTATATATATATATATATATATACACACACACACACACATATATATATATACCTGGGGGTGGGCATAGCTCATAACATTAGCTAAAAGCAAATTTAACCAAAACTGAAATGTGACTTGTGGCTCATTTGATTGGTAAAAGTTAAAATACAGAGAAGATCTCCGAAAGAGACACTATCATATGGCCATGGTGGAAATTTGGTTTGCTGCAGTTTTTAGGAGTATAATCTATCAACATTTATTAAAATAAAAATACATCTTCTTTTTGGCAACAACATCACTCCCCAGTATCTACTCTATAGAAATTAAACCAAAAGTGTGTAAAGATATATGTGTGAGTATATTTAGAGCAGCATTGTATATAAAGGGCAAGAATCAGAATCAGTTTGAATGTCCATCAGTAGGGGAATGATTGAAAGAATTGTGACACATCTATAGGATGCTATAGACATGCTCTGTATGTTGTTGCTGGGTGCTCTTGAGTCAATTCCAACTCATAGTGACACTATTCACAGCAGATCGAAACATTGCCCATTCCTGTGCCCTCTTCACAATCATTGCTGTGCTTGAGCTCATAGTTGTAGCCACTGTGTCCGTCCACCTCACTGAAGGTCATCCTCTTTTTTACTATCCCTCTGCTTTATCAAGCGTAATGTCCTTCTCCAGGCAGTGCTTCCTCCTCATATCCAAAATAAGTGAGATGAAGTCTCACCATCCTTGATTCTAAGGAACATTCTGGTTATACTTCTTCCAAGACAGATTTGTTCATTCTTCTGGCAGTCCATGGTATATTCAATATCCTTCACCAACACTGTAATTGAAATACACCAGTTTTTCTTCTTTCGTCTTTATTCATTGTCCAGCTTTCATATGCCTATGAGGTGAATGAAAATATCATGGCTTGAGTTAGGTGTACCTTAGTCATCATAGTGGCATCTTAGCTTTTTAACACTTTAAAGGGATCTTTTGCAGCAGATTTGCCCAATGCAATACATTAAAATGAAATCCTTGACAACTTCAGTATTTTCTCTGTTCATCATGATGTTACTTATTGGTTCAGTTTTTTTACTAAAAAAAGAAAAAAATGTGACTTATTGGTTCAATTTTTTGACAAAACAAAAAAACAGGATTTTTGTTTTCTTTATGTTGAGGTGGAATCCATACTGAAGGCTGTAGTCTTTGATCTTCATCAGTAAGTGCTCCAAGTCTTCCTTGCTTTCAGCAAGTGAAGTTGTGTCACCTGCATATGCAGGTTGTTAATGAGTCGTCCTTCAATCCTGATGCTGTGTTCTTCTCCATATAGTCCAGGTTTTCAGATTATTTGTTCAGCATGCAGATAGAATAAATATGGTGAAAGAATAACGAACCTGACACACACATTTCCTGATTTTAAATCACGTAGCATCCCCCTCTTCTGTTCAAACAACTGCTTCTTTGTCTATGTACAAGTTCCAACGAACACAATTAAGTGTTCTGAAATCCCCATTCTTTGACCTGTTATCTATAATTTGGTATGATCTACACAGTCAAATGCCTCTGTGTAGTCAAGAAAACACAAGTAAACATCTTTCTGGTATTCTCTGCTTTCAGCCAAGATCCACCTGACATTAGGATGATATCTCTCATTCTACATCCTCTTCTGAATCCACCTTGAATTTCTGGCAGTTCCCTGTTGCAATGTACTGTTGCAACCATTTTTTTTTTTTTTTTAATTTTATTTTGATTTGGGTGAAGATTTACAGAGTAAATTCACTTTTCATACAGCAATTCACATATACTTTGTCTCATGTCATTGACCAAAATTTACAA
>NW_006921590.1:30949375-30965038 GCF_000298275.1 Orycteropus afer afer
GTGTCTGTGTTAATTGGTTTCCCTTTTCTTTGTTGAAGAGGGTCTGTGCAATCCTTCTGCCTAGTCCGCCATCTTGCCGGAACCTCCTCGCAACCATTTTTTAATTATCTTCAGCAAAATTTTACTTGTGTGTGTATTAGTGATTTTGTTTTATAATTTCCACATTCTGTTGGATTCCCTTTCTTTGGAATGGGCACAAATATGGATCTCTTCCAGTTGTTTAGCCAGGTAACTGTCTTCCAAATTTCTTAGCATAGATGAATGAGTGCTTCCAGCATTGTATCCATCTGTTGAGACATCTCAGTTGGTATCCTTGAGCCTTGCTTTTCACCAAAGCCTTCAGTGCAGCTTGAACCTCTTCCTTCAATATCAGTGGTTCTTGATCATGGATAAATGTGAACTAAATCTTTTTGGTATAGTGATTCTGTGTGTTCTTACAATGTTCTTTTGATGCTTCTTGGGCCATTCAATATTTTGCCCACAGTATCTTTCAGTACTAGAATTTGAAGCTTGATTTTTTTTTCTTCAGTTCTTTTAGATTCTTTTCTGAATCTGAAATCTGAGCATGTTCTTCCCTTTTGATTTTCTAACTCCAGGTCTTTGCTTGTTTCATTACAATACCTTACTTTGTCTTCTTGAGTCACTCTTTGAAACCTTCTGTTCAGCTCTTTTACTTCACCATTTCTACTATTCACTTTAGCTACTCTACATTCAAGAGCAAGTTTCAGAGTCTCTTCTGACATACATTTTGGTCTTTTTCTCCTTTCCTGTCTTTTTAATGACCCTTTGCTTTCTTCATGTATGATGTTCTTGATGTCATCCCACAGCTTGTCTGGTATTTGGTCATTAGTGTTCAATATATCTAATCTATTCTTGAGATGGTGTTTAAAGTCAGGTAGAATAAATGCAAGGATACACTTTGGCTCTCATGGTCTCATTTTATTTTCTTCAGCTTCAAGTTGAACTTGCATATGAGCAATTGATGGTCTGTTCCACAGTTGGCCACTAGCCTTGTTCTGACTGATGATAGTGAGCATCTTCATAATCTCTTCCCAAAGTGTAGTCAATCTGATTTTTGTGTATTTTATCTGGTGAGACCTACTTGTAAAGTCTCCTTTTATGTTGTTGGAAAAAAGTATTTGCTGGTCATGAAAAATTCTATCAAACAATCTTCAATGTAGTTTCTATTGCTGTGTTGTTATGTATCATCGAGTTGGACTCGACTCATAGTGACCCCTCCTTGGGTTTCTGAGGTGGTATCACTATGGAAGTAGATTGCCCAACCTTCCTTCTGAGGAGTAGCTTGTGGGTTTGAACTGTGAGCCTTCTGGTTAGCAGCCAAGTGCCTTAGGCACTACGCTACCAGAGCTCTGTAGTTTCTATTAGCAAGGTCCTAATTTCCAATTACTTACGCTTCTTTGTTTCCAACTTTTGTATTCCAGTCACCAGTAATTATCAATGCATCTTAATTGCATGTTTGTCCAGCAGTTTGAAATTGATCTAACATGCATTTCAGTTTCAGACTGCTGAAATTTATAAAAATCTTCAATTTCTTCATCTTTGGCATTAGTGGTTGGTGCATAAATTTGAATAGCCATATTAATTTGTCTTCCTTGTAGGTACATGGATATTATCCTATCACCAACAGCATTATACTTCAGGATAGATCTTGCAATGTTTTTTGACAATGAATGCAATGCTGTTCCTCTACAATTTGTCATTCCTGGCATAATAGACCATGTAATTGTCTGATTCTTCTGTTCACTAATGCCTAGAATTAGTTGTAGTGTTGGTGAAGCATACTGAAAGTGCTATGGACTGCCAGAAGAACTAACAAATCTGTCCTGGAAGAAGTGCAACCAGAATGCTCCTTGGAAGCAAGGATGGCCAGAATTCATCTCACCTACTTTGGTCATATTGTCAGAAAGGACCATTCCCTGGAGAATGATATCATGCTTGGTAAAGGAGAGGGTCAGCAAAAAAGGGGAAGGCTTTCAACAAGATGAATTGACATAAGGGCTGCAACAATGGGCTCAGGTATAGCAAGCATTGTGAGGTTGACACAGGACCAGGCAGTGTTTTGTTCTGTTGTACATATGGTTGCTATGAGTTGGAGCCAACCCAATGGCACATAACAACAATGCCTAGGATATTGATCTTTATATGTTTTGTTTAATTTTTGATGACTTCCAATTTTCCTAGATTCCTACTTCATACATTCCATGCTCTGATTATTAATGGATGTTTGCAGCTTTGTCTTCTCATTTTGAGTCATGCCACATTAGTAAATGGAGGTTCCAAAAGCTTTACTCCCTCCATATCATTAAGGTCGACTCTACTTTGAGGAGGCAGTTCTTTCCCACTCTTATTTTGAGTGCCTTCCACCCCGAGGCACTCATCTTCCAGCACTCTATCAGACAATGTTCTGCTGGGATTCGTAAGGTTTTCACTGGGCAATTTTTTCAGAAGTGCATTGCCAGGTCCTTCTTCCCAGACTATCTTAATCTGGAAGCTCTGCTGAAACTTATCCATCCAGGCAACCCTTCTGGTATTTGAAATACCAGTGCCATAACTTCCAATATCATAGCAATACTCAAGCCACAGAGGAGTGACAGAGCTGACAGAGGAGTGGTGGTTGCTATATACAGCTTCTAAAAAAGAATTAATTAGAGCTATAGCAGTGAACTTGGAGCCTTAGAACTCTTTTTTAATGGATAAAGCAAAATGCTGGACAGTGTGTGCAAGAATATGATAGCTAATTGCATGTGTCAATTTAGTAAGACTATGGTGTCCAGTTGTAAACCACTAGTCTAGACTCTGTTATGAAGTAGTTCTATGTGATTAAATTAGTTGGTGTTAAGTAATACAGATTATTCTCCATGACATGAGTGGGCTTCAGTGAATCATTTGAAGGCCTTAAGAGCAAAAAGAGAGTTTTCTTAGGGAATATTCTGCCTCCAGACTATAAAGAGACATTTTGCCAGAAACCCTTCACTTTTCCTGTTTTGGTCTACAGATTTGGACTTGCCAACCCTCACAATTATGTGAGCCAATTCCATAAAATAAATATCTCTCTCTCTCTCTACTTATTTATTTATTGCTTGTTCTATTTCTCTAGAGACCTCTAAGACAAACATAATTCCATTTTTGTGAAGCAAACAGTGCCAAAGCTCGTATGTATATGAAATTAAAAAAAAAAAATTGTTGTTGTTGTTAACAGTGTACACAGCAAAACCAATCCAACCATTTGTACATGGACAATTCATTGACACTGATTATAATTTTGGAGTTGTGCAACCATTTGGAACCTCTGTTTCTGAGTTGTTCCTCTCCCTTTAGCATAAACTCACTTCCCCTTAAGGTTCTTATCTAATCTTTCAAGTTGCTGTTGTCACTTTGATCCCATATAGACAGTTCATAAAAGAGCATATGCTCAAGTCCGACATTTTTTACTAGTTAAGCTCTGGTAGCGTAGTGCCTAAGGCACTTGACTGCTAACCAGAAGGCTGGCGGTTCAAACCCAGCAGCCACTCCTCGGAAGGAAGGTTGAGCATTGTACTTCTGTAGTGATACTGCCTCAGAAACCCAAGGAGGGGTCGCTATGTCGGGTCCAACTTGACGGCACATAACAACAATAACTACATTACTTGGTTTTAAGAAGACTTCAGGGGATATTTTTGGTTTAAGTTTTAAATACTATCTCAGGGCAATGGTTTCAGGGCCTCTTCTAGCCCCCTTGGCTCCAGAATGTCTGGTAACTATGGGAATTTGAAATTCTGTTCTGCATTCTCCCCCTTTTGATCAGAATTCTTCTATAGAGTCTGATCGAAATGTTCAGCAGTGGTTAGTCATCATCTAGTTGTTCTGGTCTCATGGCAATGGAGGACAGTTGTCCATGAAGGCAACTAGTCACACTTTCCATATCCTCCTCCTATTCCTGACTCTCCTTCTCTGCTTCTTCATGTGAAGTTGTTTTGCCTTGGATGGCTGCTTGCAAGCTTGTGAGACCCCAGAAACTACACAATGAACTAGGAGGTAGAACAGAAGCATTAAACATGTCATCAGGCCAATTAAATGGGATATCTCATGAAACCATGACCCTAAACCTCTAAAGCAAGGAACCAAATTCCATGTAGTTTTTGATTGTACATAAGCAGCCTCAGTAACTACTCTTTTTTCTTTTTGTCGTTGTAAATATATATATCACACAACTTTTGCCATTCCAACTTTTTGCAAGTGTACAACTTGACAGCAACAACATTAATTAACTGTGCAACCTTATCCTTAATCAATGCATCTTTTTCCATCACTGTTAATCCCCCTTTCCTTCTTCCTCCTGCTCCTGGTAAGCACTAATCAACTTTGGTCTCTATATAATCCCTTTTCTTGTCTTTTAATATAAGTGAGGTCATATAATATTTGTCCTTCTGTGAATGGCTTGTTTCACTCAGCATAATGTCTTCAAGCCCCAACCATATTGTGTTGTTGTTGTTGTTGTTATGTTCCGTTGAGTTTGACCTGACTCATAGCGACCCCTTCTTGAGTTTCTGAGGCTGTATCACTGGGGAAGTAGATTGCCCAACCTTCCTTCTGAGGAGTGGCTGGTGGGTTTGAACTGCCAACCTTCTGGTTAGCAATCAAGTGCCTTAGGCACTATACTACCAGAGCTCCCATATTGTAGCATGTATCAAGTCTTCATTTCTTCTACTGGCTGACTAATATTCCATTGTATATGTACTGCATTTTGTTTATCCATTTGTCTATTGATGAGCATTTAGGAAAATGAATTTATTTATTTTTTTTTAAAAGAGAAAGTAAAAGTGTTGTGACATTTTCAAACAAACAAGTCAAAAACCAAATCAAAACCAAACCCTCTGACTCCTTGCTAACAGTCAGGGGTGTTTATCTGCACTTTGTTTATTTCTATTGAGTATCTGGATAACAAAGCCATTTAAGTTAGAGTTCACTAGCAGGGTGGATGCTTGAATCCATCATCTTTAACACAATAGCATTTGTAGAGAGCTTAGATTCCCTTAGTCTGATTTTTCTAATAGCTAAAAAAGTTAATTCAAACAGGTTTACTCAAAGCATAATCCCTATCCCAATTCCATTTTCCCTCCAATGTTAAAATGGGAAGACTTTTTAAATGGGGGAAAAAACTTAACAGGAAGTTATAATTTCACCACAAGTAGCAAACCAATTACATTAAAATAAGAAAGTAACAGAAAAAAAAAAAAAAAAAAAAAACACCATCAATGGTAGTATTAAATTCTAGCTCCTGTTGCCAGCAGATGACTTGAGCCTAAATTCTGCTCTGTCTGTTATAAAGGGAGACCGGAAAGTCATCAGAGAGGTGTTAAAGGCCTTCCAAGACCAAACAGAGACTTTCTCGCCTAAAATATTAAAGGGAGGGACCGACAATTGCAAAGGAAACAATTCTTTAGTGCCTGCTTCAATGTCATTTCATGCTCTACTCATGTGCTACCTAAAATCACCTAGTATCATATCTTCAACACTTGAGGGAAATGCTGATATAGTCTAATCCTCATTTTCCAAACAGGAAAATGACCCTGAAAAGGTGTGGTGCTTCATTCAAAGTCAAACATCTAGACGATGGCAGGTTCTTTCTGCCACATTCCCTGAAGAAGCTAAATTCCCACTAGATGTTTTAAAGAAGAAGCAAAATCAAGAGAGTTGAGTATAGTTCTTGTCTTTGCTAGCTGTGGAAAATAACTCTACTCCTTTCCTTTCACTCACTTAGAAAAACACTCATTTATATAAAAGTTAAAATAGATGTTCAAAGGATAAAAATATAAGTTAAGAAACCATTTAAAGTGTTTTGTCTTTTTTCTTAAGGTGGGAAAGGAATTTAAGAATAGAACTCACGGAAGTAAGGATGCCAAATGCAAGAGAGTGGTGATGGGGTAATCATGATGTGCCTAGGTAATTATGGTTTTCCAGGAAGTTCCTAAATTATAGGGTGTGTTAGACAGGGTTCTCTAGAGAAACAAAACCAGTACAGCTTATATATATAGAGAAAGAGAAATTTATCTTAGGAAAATGCCTCACACACTTATAGAAGCTGTCAAGTCCCAAGTTCTTGGATCAAATGTCAAGCTGGAGGCTTTTCCTGACTCACGCAGCCGCAGGGGCTGAGGAGCTCAAGGTTGGCAGGCAGTTTACTGGCTGTTGACTCCAACAAATGACTAATCCAAGATCTCCAGTCCAAATGGTGGATTGTTGCTCATGGACAGTTGTAGGCACAATCCCGATCCACAGAAGAGTGTCTCTTTTCCCAGGATGTCCATAAATATACTGGAAGCAGGCCGCACCCCTAAGGAAACTCCCTTTCAGTGGATCGGCTGCTCAAAACATATACATTTGATCCCATCATTGGAACAACCCACATCACAGTTGCTTAAACCACACAGAATTGTGGTCCAGTCAAGTTGACACACAGTTCCAACTATCACAGTCCACCCCTTGTCAACTTGGCAGTTGTACACATCTTCTTAACCATCTATCATCTCTAAATAAGGACAATTATAAAATCATATTTGTGCCTAATATGATATGCTAACACACATACAACTGAAACATATTAACCTTATTTACATTTCACAGTTCATAACAGAAGGAACCCAAAAATATTTGATGCATATATACAATGAAGAAATATAACAATCACAGTCCTGGTTTCTGCAACTAGTCATGTGGTTGTAGCTGATATTCAGAACTACCTTCTTCCACCACCCATTCTGTATTTCCCTTGCCCTCAGCAAGCATCTCAGTTGGTCATGGTTCTTTGCCTGGTGGAGTGACCCAAACCTTCATTACTGAAGGGTCTAAGCCATTAGCAATCATATCAGAATTGGTTTGCTGTAATTTTCCATTGACTTTAATCACAGGGCATGGTAGTACCAAGAGATGTTCTAAAGAATCTCCTGTATTCCAGACATATTCTTCTTTACCTCCATTATGTAATGTCAATCCAATTTCCCCTTGGTAATAAGGATCTATCACACCAGATAGTACAGTAATGCCCTTCTTTGATCCAGAGGCATTAGGAAGCCAAAATGGCCAGGTGGCATTCTTAATTTCCAGTTCAATGCAATCGGTATTGTGTCTCCAGGTGGGAGTGTTCCTCCCTTTGGGACTAAGATCTCCAGACCCGTGGAGCATAGGGTAGCAGGAACAGGAAGCAAAAATGTCTTGAGTGGGGTAATAGTGAGTGGTACCACTTCCATTTCCACCTGTTGGTTCCTGGACCCATGAATCCTGGCTATTGGAGAAACAGAACCATATATTGGATACTGGTTTGGAGCATATACAGCCTCTTGGAGAACATTGCTTCAATCCTTCAAGGTATTGCCACCTAGCTGGCACCATAATTGTGTTTTCAGTAGGCCATTCCATCATTCTATCAAGCCAGCTGCTTCAGGATGACAGGGAACATGGTAAGACCAGTGAATTCCATGAACATAGGCCCATTGCCACACTTCATTTGCTGCAAAGTAAGTCCCTTGATCTGAAGCAATGCTGTGTGGGATACCATGACAGTGGATAAGACATTCTGTAAGTCCACGGATGGTAGTTTTGGCAGAAGCATTGCATGTAGGGAAGGCAAATCCATATCCAGAATGAGTATCTATTCCAGTAAGAACAAAACGCTGTCCTTTCCATGATGAAAGTGGTCCAATGTAGTCCACCTGCCACCAGGTTGCTGGCTGATTACCCTGAGGAATGGTTCCATATTGTGGACTCAGTGTTGGTCTCTGCTGCTGGCACTCAGCAGTGGCAGTAGCCAAATCAGCCTTGTAAGTGGGAGTCCACATTGCTGAGCCCATGCATAACCTCCATCCCTGCCACCATGGCCACTTTGTTCATAAGCCCATTGAGCAATGACAGCAGTAGCTGGGGAAAAAGAACCCCTGGTTTCCACTGAATGTGTCATCCTATCCACCTGATTGTTAAAGTCCTCCTCTGCCGAGGTCACCTTTTGGTGGGCATTCACATGAGACACAAATACCCTTACTCTTTTTGCCCATTCAGAGAGATTTACCCACATACCTCTTCCCCATACATCCTTATCACCAATCTTCCAATCATGCTCCTTCCAGGTCCCAGACCATCCAGCTAAGCCATTAGCCACAGCCCATGAATCTGTATATAATCGCACATCTGGCCATTTCTTATTCCATGCAAAGTAAACAGCCATACGCATGGCTCGAAGTTCTGCCCTTTGGGAGGATTTCCCTTCACCACTGTTCTTTAAGGAAGTCCCAGAAAGGGGCTGCAGTGCCTCTGCTGTCCACTTTCTAGTGGTGCCTGCATATTGCGCAGAACCATCTGTAAACCAGGCATGAGTTTTCTCTTCCTCAGTCAACTGATCATAAGGAACTCCCCATGAGGTCATAGGTGCAGAGTGGGACAGGGAGGGTAATGTTACTGGAGTGGAGACCATAGGAATTTGGGCCACTTCCTCATGCAACTTACTTGTGCCTTCAGGTCCTGCTCAAGCCCGATCTCTGATATATCATTTCCATTTAATGATGGAGTGCTGCTGTGCATGTCCAACTTTATGACTCTGTGGGTCAGACAACACCCAGTTCATGATGGGCAGCTCAGGCCTCATGGTGACTTGGTGGCCCATGGTTAGGCATTCAGTCTCTACTAAAGCCCAGTAACAAGCCAAAAGCTGTTTCTCAAAAGGAGAGTAGTTATCTGCAGGGATGGCAGGGCTTTACTCCAAAATCACAAGGGTCTGTGTTGCGATTCACCAATAGGAACCTGCCAAAGGCTCCAAACAGCATCTCTGTCTACTACAGACACTTCAAGCACCATTGGATCAGCTGGATCATATGGCCCAAGTGGCAGAGCAGCCTGCACGGCAGCCTGAACCTGTTGCAGGGCCTTCTGTTGTTCTGGGCCCCACTCAAACTAGCAGCTTTCCGAGTCACTTGATAAATAGGCCACAGCAACACACCCAAATGAGGGATATGTTGCCTCCAAAATCCAAAGAGGCCCACCAAATGTTGTGCCTCCTTTTTAGTTGTGGGGGAAGCCAGATACAATAACTTATCCTTCACTTTAGTAGGAATATCTCAACATGTCCCACACCATTGGACCCCTAGAAATTTCACTGATGTGGATGGTGCCTGAATTTTTGTTGAGTTAATTTCCCAACCTCTAGCACACATATGTCTCACCAATAAGTCTAGAGTCATTGATACTCCTTCCTTACTAGTTCCAATCAGCATAATGTCTTCAATATAATGGACCAGTGTGATGTCTTGTGGAGGGGAAAGGTGATCAAGTTCCCTATGGACTAAATTATGAAATAGTGCCAGGGAGTTGAAATAACTCTGAGGAAGCACTGTGAAAGTATACTGTTGGCCTTACCAGATGAAAGCAAACTGCTTCTGATGGTCCTTTGAAATTGGTATTGAGAAAAAGGCATTGGTCAGATCAATAGCTGCATACCAAGTACCAGAAGATGTACTAATTTACTCAAGCAATGAAATCACATCAGGAACAGCAGCTTCAATTGGAGTCACCACTTGATTAAATTTGTAATAATCTACTGTCATTATCCAAGATCCATCTGGTTTTTGCACAGGCCAAATAGGTGAATTCGATGGGGATGTGGTGGGAATCACCATCCCTGCATCCTTCAAGTCCTTGATGCTGGCTGTAATCTCTGCAATCCCTCTAGGGATGTGGTATTACTTTTGATTTACTATTTTTGTAGGTAGAGACAGTTCTAATGGCTTCCACTTGGATTTTCCTACCATAATAGCCCTTGCTCTCCATGTCAGGGACCCAATGCAGGAATTCTGCCAATTGCTCATAAATCTATTCCAATTATGCATTCTGGAACTGGGGAAATCACTACAGGATGGGTTCAGGGACTCACTGGACCCACTGTGAGATGTACCTTAGCTAAGACTCCATCAATAACTTGACCTCCATATGCCCCCACTCTGACTGGTGGGCCACAATGATGCTTTGGGTCTCCTGGAATTAGTTTCAGGTCAGAGCCAGTGTCCAGTAATCCCTGAAAGGTCTGATTATTTCCTTTTCTCCAATGAACAGTCACTCTCGTAAAACCCCTCAGATCCCTTTGGGGAAAGCTGGGAGAAAGATTGACATTATAGATTTTTGGCAATGTAGTGGAGTCCTTCCTCAAAAGGACCTGGCCTCTTCTTCATTCAAGGGATTGTGGGTCTGTAAACTGACTCAAGTCTGGGAATTGATTGAGAGGACATGACTCTGTATTCTGGTGATTCAATCTAGGCTGCTGTTCACATATCCTAGAATTCTTCTGTCTATACAGATCAAGCCTGGCGGTTCAAACCCACCAGTCACTCCTTGAAAGGAAGGTTGGGCAATCGACTTCCATAGTGATACCACCTCAGAAACCCAAGGAGGGGTCGCTGTGAGTTGGGTCTGACTCGATGGCACATAACAACAACAAATACAGATCAAGTAAATATTTAGTAGGTTTGCCATGTATTTCACTACAAGGAACATCATGCGTAAGTAGTCAATGCCATAATTCCACATGAGTCAGACTATTCTGATTACTGTTCTGACTCTGCTTTCCATTATGGTAACCATGCCCACCTTGCCTTTGTCGATTAACTGCTGCCACTTGGCACCTACTACCACAGGGTCCAATCAGCACCATTGTAGTTAAGTGTCTTAGTTCAATTAGGGCAGTTCCCACTGTCAGATCTGGTTTACATAAAATAGCAATCACAGCAGTCTTCAAGGATGCTGGAGTTCCCTTCATGAATTTATTCCTCATCATACTGGTGAAAGGTGTGTCTTCTGATGCTCCATTTCTGGCTCTAGGGGTCTAATCTGATAAATCCATTCTAACAGGCCAATTTCCCTAAGCCTCTGGATACCTTCTTCTACATTATACCAAGGCAGGTGTGGACTTCAACTTGACTTAAGGTAGACCACTGCATAATCCATGCTTCAGTAAGCCAACCAAATAAACTATTAGATCCTTTTCTAACCTCTTGAGCTGAAACATTGAATGAAGAATCTGTACTTAGTGGGTCTAAATCAATAAACTCAGACTGACCCAATCTTACATTCTTTGCACCATTATCCCACACCTTCAGTAGCCATTCCGATACATATTCTCCAGGTTTCTGTCTGTACATGTTAGCAAAATCAAGGAGGTCTTTTCCGGTGTAGCGTACCACCTTCTCAGTCACATTTTGTATTTCACCTTTTGGGCTCACTTGGACTTAACTTTAATTACAGGTGGTTGGGGCAGTTCCTGAGAACATTCAGCAATGTCTTCCATGGCCTCTGTCTCAGGCAATGACCCAGCAGGAACAGTTGGGTTAATCCCATCAAGCTGAGGTGGAGAGGATAATGGTTTTACAGTAATCCCTTCAGATGGGAGGGATTCAACAGAATTTACAGGTTCCATATTCTGATCTTCTTTACTAGCTGCCCATATGTCTACATTCCAGATTTCAGGATACCATTTTTTCCCAATCAATGCTCTCACTTTAACTTCAGACACTATTCTGGGTTGGTAATTTAATTGGCATTGTAATTCAGCCACCCTTACAATAAGACTCTGGATTTGGTTTTTGGCAATATGAGCTCTGTTACTAGAAGAAATGAGGCTTCCTTTCAGAGCACAACTGGAAACATTGAGGTTTTTATGTAGTGCTTAAGCTGTGACTCAGATGAGCCCTCAGCTCATCTCACTCTTTCACCACTTTGTCTAATGTAAGTAGGACCAACCAATAAGCTTCCTTATACTCCTCATGCTGACAAAATTGCAGAAAAGTATGAAATATGCAACCACCCAGAGCCTCACTTCTCAAAAGTACTTGATCTATTGGTGGTGCTATTTTGGATATTAATGTGGCCACTTCATGCCACGGATTAGCAGGGCCATCTTTACTAATGGAAGCAGGGTCATCAGTGCCTTTACCATTAATCAAATTGGAGACCCAATTTAGGAAACCCATCCTTATGATTTTGTCTCTCTAGAACCACCCCATTCTCAGTACCAAATGTGTTTGACTGGGTTCTCTAGAGGAACAAAACCAGTAAAGCTTATATAGAGAGAGAAATTTATCTTAGGAAAATGGCTCATACAATTATAGAAGCTGGCAAGTCCCAAGTTCTTGGATCAAACGTCAAGCTGGAGGCTTTTCCTGACTCACGCAGCTGCAGGGGCTGAGGGGCTTAAGATTGGCAGGCAGTATAGTGGCTGTTGACTCCAACAAATGACGAATCCAAGATCTCCAGGCTGAATGGTGGATTGCTTGCTCACGGATAGTTGTAGGCAGAATCCTGATCCACAGAAGAGTGTCTCTTTTCTCAGGATTTTCATAAATATACTTGAGGCAGGCCACACCCCTAGGGAAACTCCCTTTCAGCAGATTGGCTGCTCAAAACATATACATCTGATCCCATCATTGGAACAACTCACATCACAATTGCTTAAACTACACAGAATTGTGGTCCAGTCAAGTTGACACACAACTTCAACTATCACATAGGCCAAGCATCATTTCTATGTCACTTCCGCTTGGGAAAAATAGTACTGGCTTTCTTTTTATCTGGAAAAATCAAGGCCTGACTGTTAGGTTTTTGAAACCTGGGCACACCTTAGCACCTCAGTAAAGGTGAAGGTAACTTTGTTCCAGGAACTCCTGACTGCCACTCCTTCCTTCAACCTTGGTACCTGGTGTGAGGTGTGGCAGTCAGTGACTTTGCTCACCTTCCCTGACCACTCCCTATGGTATGGTGGCACTATTCATGAGTCCCTTCCCTGCCATCTTTTTATCTCCAAGAGAGATGAAATGATGAGAAAATCAAAAGTAATGAGGTCATGGAGAATGGGCAGCAGCGAAATGGTGAATTCTCTTTCCCCTCTCCTCTGCACAAAGGCAACTTTTCATTCCCTTGGAAAAATCCACCATCGGCACTCATGAAGAAATGGTCTTCCCCAGGACTCTTGTTTTCTTAACTCTCGTCTGGGAGGCCAGTTCTGGCTGACACAAATGCCACCCTTTAAGCCACACTGACCTCAAGTTGGCAGGATGGAGAAATAAAGGTTTGTGTTAGGGGCTCCCACAGGGCAGGTCTATGGAATTTTCCTGCAGCAATTTTGACTACAGCTGTAGCAGCTGTTTCACACACAGTTGTTTTGACACAGAAAGACATTTTGACTCAGTCTAAAGCCTAACCATTAAACTCTAAAGTTAAAAAAAAAAAAAAAAAGAGAGAGACCAAGTACACAGACATTCCTATCCTATTCCTGAGGCTCACCCTATTGGTGAGGGTGAGAGTCAGGAATGAAGTAAGGATATGAATGTCTGTTTTGCACATTAAGTATCTGATGATTTTAAGAAATAGTGTTTTACACTTTGATATAATCTATTAAAATGGCTAGGTCAAAAGATCCATGAACATGAGCCCCATGTCAAAAAGGTGGCATCAAAGTGGCCACATAGAAACATCCAGCTTCTTATCTAGCCCTACTCCTCCCCTCATGTATGGCAACTGCTTCTCAGATCTCTCCTACATTAGTTGTCATCTCAGCCCCAGAGTGAACTCCTTGGGGGCAGGCACCACTTCTGAACCTCTAATAGCCATAGCTGCTTATTTGACTGATAAAATAAAATACCTTTGAATTTTATTCCCCTATTTCCAAAGAGAAATTAAATAAAGAAACAAAGGTCTCTAGACCAGTGGTTTCTTCAAACTCTTTGACCACACTTATAATAAAAAAAATTTTTATATTCAAATCCAATATAATATAAACACACACACCTGACATAAAAGTTTAAGGAAATGAAACTTACATTCTCTATGTGCAATGCATTTTTCCATTTTCTATTCTATTTTGTTCTTTTCTATTTCATTTTTTAAAATGTTGGTCTCAGTCATTCAGTTGATTTAATGGTCTGCCAATGGATGGTGACTGACAATGTGAAACATTACTGTTTGAGCCTGTCAGACCTGTTACTGATAGTGCTCAGCAGGGCACAGCCTCACTCACCACTGCTCACTCACCTGAGAAGGGAAGGCTCCCTAAAGGTTCAGCTTTTGTTTCTGAGCCTGAGCCCATGGTTGACTCCCATTTCTCTGTAGCTCCTCCACCAGCACATGTAGTTGGTGGTCAATGGACTTTGTGGGATAGGGGGATAGAATGTGCTTTTTATACTCTGAGAACAGCCCTGATCCAACGTGGAGCAACATGGAGCTAAGATGTAGTATATTAGTCAAGGTGCAGGCAGGAAAGCAGAAACCACATGAGGTATTCCAACAGAGGGGAATTAATATAGGGAACTGGTAAGGCACCATTGTTGGGCTGGCAAAATAAAATGGCAATGAGATAATTCATAGATAATGTCAATCCGTCAAGTAGTTCGTAAGCAGCAGCGTGGTGGCAACAGCTAGGTTGGTTTGCCTGATAAGGAAACAGCAAGCCACATGGATTTAGATGGTTGTCTGGTTGTTCTGCCTCTGGTAGGAGCTCTGGTAGCATAGGGCCTAAGGCATTTGACTGCTAACCAAAAGGCTGGTGGTTCAAACCCATCAGCCACTCCTTGAAAGGAAGGTTGGGCAATCCACTTCCATAGTGATACAGCCTCGGAAACCCAAAGAGAGGTCTCTATGACTCGGATCCAACTCCACTTCAGTAAGTTTGGTTTGGTTTCTAGTGCCTCTGGTGGCACAGTACTTAAGGCATTTGACTGCTAACCAGAAGGTTGGTGGTTTAAACCAATCTACTTCTACAGAGATACTGCCTCGGAAGCCCAAGGAGGGGTCTCTTTGAGTCAAATAGGCTGTGAGTTTGGTTTGGTTTTGTTTACTCACTGCAAAGCAGGCAGCATGAGCTTCATGTTTACACTGGTGTCCCTTGTCCCTCAAATGTCATGGAGCAATGTAGATGTGGGTCCTGGGGGATGCTTCTGAGAACTCCTGAGTTTGGGAAATCCCAAGGCTTTATTTAAAGGGGGCTGCTAGCAAACCTGTCCAACTTTTGCCCTAAAGGGATCCATCATCCTCATCAAGAAACCTGTCTTTTGCCCCAAAGTAGACATTACCTCTAGCTTCCTACCCTGATTGTTATATATATCTCCTTGAAAAGATAGCCTTAAACCAAAGTTGTCACAAGATCTGTAGAAACACCAGGAGAATTGTCTTCCAACAGATAATAAATCCAGTGAGCAGCTACCTCTTCTAGGGCTGGGAAACAAAGAAAAGTCGAGGGTCATCAGAACTTAGATGTTCTGATTTCAAGTGTAGGGCCCCAGGGAGCTGGCATTTAGACCTCTGAAGGAGGACCCTTACTCAGACTTCTAATGAGTTCTGAGGTCTCATGAGACCAAAATGAGGCTAGTTCCAAGAGTATATAGAAAAGCTGGGGTCTGGAACCAAATGCTACTGAAAGACAGCAAAGCAAAGGTGCAAGTCCTGGCTCCATCTAGCACCTCCTTTTAGTGGAACCTAACAAGAACCAAGCTGACTAAGAAAAGATATAATTTGCAGAGTCCTAATCCCAGCATCGGCGGTTCAAACCCATCAGCCACTCCTCGGAAGGAAGGTTGGGCAATCCTACTTCCGTAGTGATACTGCCTCGGAAACCCAAGGAGGGGTCGCTATGAGTCA